>NC_071505.1:37093345-37840445 GCF_027887155.1 Malaclemys terrapin pileata | reverse complement strand
TAAGTTTTCCTACTATTTTATCTTTAAATGTCCTCATTTTTATGTTCAGTGTTTAGTTTCCTGAGGGACATACACTATTAACCCTTTGGTCACAACAGCATATGCTCTGGAGGCACTGTGGTAAGATGCTGTATAAAACAGTAATGTGTTTGGACAGCCGTCAGTAGTCTGAATAATAATACAGTTGGCAACTTAAAATCCTACATGAACTAGGTGACAACTGGTGAGAGCAGAACTTTTCCCCTGTACTTGCTGCCCTGTTTTGGGGGGGAACTGCCAGGAGACTGCCTAGTGGGCTTCTAAGATGCAGGAGACCCATAGAGCTGGGAAAGACTCTACAACAGAAAACTGGAGTTTTCCTATGGAAAACTTTAATTTTGTGGAGAGTTTCCCATTGGAAAATCATTCAGACAGAAAATTCACAACCAGCTCTAGGAGGGATAGTGGAGCTGGTTAGAAATTTTCCAAAGGGGGGAGTGTGTGTGTGTGTTGTTTGTTTGTTTTTTTTTGGAAAATGCTGGTTTTTTTTAAATCTAAATGTTCCTTGTGAACATATTGATTTAAGTGGGCTTCCAATGGAAGCCAGCAGGTTTCTTGCCCACACAATCTCCTCTCTAGCAGCCTGGGCTCCCAGGCTGTTCAGCAGCCTGTCTGGCAGGGAGCATGGGAGCCAGGGCTCCCATGTTCCTAAACACCCAAACTCCCCACATACTTGGCAGCATTCCAGGCAGCTGATGACCAGGAGCCTAGACACCTGGAGAACATTTTTTCATTTCAGAAACACCAAAATATTCCCATTGTATTCTGTCCAGTCCTAGAGCTGGCCAAGAAGTGAGGTTCTATTTCTTCCCACTAGAACCATGCTTGGGATAAATCTGTTCCTACCATTTATTTCCTGTTCCTATTCATAGCTGCAAGGCCATCCCTCTAGTATTAGGAGATTGGGAAATCTGTGACAGTAGGACTGGACTCTAGTCATCTGGTACAGAAGCTGATTTAAATGACAGGTTACCTACCACACTTCCACCTTCTTCCCTTCTGAAGCCAACTAGCAAAGGTGGTCCAAAGAACTGTTGCCAAAAGCTTAGTCAGTCTTAGTAACAATTACAAGCTTAGGTAAACTGCCCTGTTTACCTCCTGAATGTCAGATTCACTCTAAACCACCTAGCTTTTCTTTAAGCATTCTTAGTGCTGAATTCAAAACACCTTTTTTAGCAGTTCAGAAATATTTGGATTGTTGTGTTGGAGGGAAGTTCCAGGATACCATAAAAGAAGTTCTGATTTCACACCAGTGTAAATGGGGAATAACTACTTTAAAGTCAGGGTTCCACCAGTCTAAAACTGGAGTGAGAGCAGAATCGGGCTCACACTAATGTCTGTGATCAGAAGTGTTGAATTTTATAAGAAGCATTGTTTTTGAGGTCCACTCCAGCTTGCATGATCAGCATTTTCTGATACATTGCATATCCAGTGGGGGAGCCAACAGGGGGGGCAGAGGATGCAGTTACCCCTCTGCACCCTTTAGGTGGTGTGTGTGTGTGTGTGTATATATATAGATATATAGATATATAGAACCTTTTCAAGCATGTTTTTCAGTTTAAAAATGGCCACCAATGATTCATCATCTTCCCTGGTTCCCCTTAGTTATAAAAGATGGCTGTGCTGTTGTGCATATCTATATTTATGGCTGCTTATCCTAACCAGACTTGAACACTAACCCAAATCTCAATTCTGAATTTTTGGGGTTCATCCATCGCCCTTTTCATAGGGAGACCAACTAACCTAAAAGTTTTTAAATGTTTAAAATGGCTTTTGTTTTTTGCACATGCAGTTTGCCCTACCATTTTTCAGATCAAGGAAGCAAGAATAGCAATAAGAGCTTGAAAAATACAAAGGCAGACTGATCGTACTATAAACAGATCAGTTAGACTCTATTATATAGTTTTAACTTTTCATTGTGACATGTGCAATGTGACCTCAATTTAGCTTTAAGCTCTTCCTCAAGTGAGTATGGGAGTTTTATTCGGCGGGGGGGAGGAGGAGGGAGAAACTGTTCTTGTATAACTTCCAGACAAATATTACTTCATTCAAATTTTTTTTCTCTTAATTTATAATTAAAACCCTTTTTGAGTTTCTAACTGTTTTAGCCTTTGAATTTTGTGGTGATTATTATTATGATTAGATTTGGACTGAATTAAATTTGGAAACATATGTTTTGTTTTACAATAATGTGCACTCAATGCGGTTTGGGGATGCGAGTATAGCAGATCTGATTATATGCCTTTGTTCCTTTTGGGAGACAATATGCTATTTTAATATTTGACTTGGCACCTTGTTTGCCTGAGTGCTTTCATGTGATGCTCAAGCAAAATCTGTACTATCCTGCGTAAATTGCAACAAGTTGAAAAGATAACACTATTTCAGGGCTGTACTATAATATAGCTGATACTCTGAGTGAGACCATGAAAATGAAATGCCATTAACCCCAAATCTGTCCAGTTACATAAAATTGTCTTTAAAAAGGAAAAAACCATAATTTTGGCTATTACACCTGTATGCTCATACATCTCTACCAGTGTTTGAGTGTATGCATAGGGGTGTGTCTATATAATCTCATAAAATGTTAAAACTGGACTTAAATTGAGAGTATATATCAGTACCTTAAGGTTAGAAATATTACATGGATGTTGTAATTGCCCTGCAAAACAAGCATCAGAAATGCAGGAAATTCAGAGTTAAGGTGAAACTTAAAAGAAAACCAAACATGTTAAGATGTAGAAATATATTTAAGACACCAAACAACCTTAACTCTACCCATCATAACACCATGTAATAAACATACAATTATAATTATTATGTAATGTTTGTAATTTTACAATAAATGAAATTTCAAGATTATTTTTTTTTTTTGGTGTCACTACAGGGTGAACAGAATTGTTGATGAGACTGTAGGTAATTTTGGCTGGATCAGGCCCTTTGCTTGTCCAATGATTATCCTGATGGCCTTGAAACTTGATATACTATGGGTGTGAGAATGAATGGTTACTCATGCCCTTGAAAATATATGCCCATATTTGATTAGTGCATTTCTAGATATACCTACAGTGCAATTGGATCGCTTAATACCTTAAAACCATTGAGTAATCTATTTGGAACTACATCTACTAGCACTATATAAGTATATAATGCACTCCTGGAAGATGGAATTTCAAAATGATTTTAACAGGTTCTGCTGGTTTTTAGGTAGGGATAATTTGAGCCGGGGATTGGACTAGATGATCTCCTGAGGTCTCTTCCAACCCTAATAGTCTATTATTCTAATTGATAAGATTTCTAGGTCTATACTCACAATCCATATATTAAACTTCTCTTTTAAAGAAGACTTTAACTACTTGCTATCTTGCACTGTATCTGTATATTGGAAATGAAGAGCTTGATTTTTGAGTTGAGCCTCAACCAGTCCTCTTGATCCCTGATTCTGCACATACATTAAGCATGCGAGTTAGTACTGCTAAAGTTAATGGGGGGGGGTGCTTTTGCCAGTGCAGTTTTGCACCCACACAAATGTAGCACACAGACATCTTCCTAATTGTGCACAAAAATAAGCTAGTTAGATATCTAAGAGCTACCAACTGCACTGCCAATTATTTGCTAGTGCAAAACTGAGCCCATACAATTAGAGGTCATAACTGAAAATTAGGTCCCCAAGTCCTTGCCTACAGGAAGAAGGCTCAATCAGAATTAAAAGCTAGTAAGAGATGCTACATTTATTTGGCAATGGATTCTATCTGACTGCAAAAGGACCATTAAAGTTGAAGCTGCAGGATTTCCCTTAAAGGATGGGACATGGTAGACCTTGATATGGCAAAACCTTGAAGGGAAAGGTGTGTATGTGGGGTGGGGGGAGGTTTGTAGATGGCTGTCTGGCCAAGTTCCTGCCTGAATGAGTATTTTAATGCTTCTGAGATTATGATGTAGTATGTATAAAGACACCTAGATCCTTTGAATAAGTATCTTTTTACTATTTAAATTTAAATGTTATTCAAGTCATTGTTCCATGCAATAATTTGTATCATTTCAAGCAGGTGTGTTGTCTGACCATTGTTACAAGGACTCTGATCTGGGTACATCTGTGCAGCTGCTTAATTTCATACCTCAGTAAAAGTCTCAAGGCACGTAAGACTTGAAAAAACAGTGAGAACTTAGCCTAGGGAGATTTTTTTCACCCTGGAGATTTCCCCCCGTATCTATGGTTTGCATTGTCTAAAACTCAGAATAAGTGTTACATATTTACATCTGCAGATTATGCTTTAAATAAATCAACCTGCATACTGTACATGGGCTTTTTTTATTCATTGTTTTGTAGAGCTGTATTTGTGAGGAAAGACATTCCTGTAGTTAGGGTACTAGACTGAGACCAAAGCAATCTAGGTACTAATCGTGGCTATGTCAGATTTCTTATTGAATTATGACTGTGCCTCAGTTTTCAGGGATAATTTCTACCTAAAAGGGCTATTATCAGGCTTCATTCATTCATATTTGTGAAACCCACTGAGATCCTCAAATAGAAGTCAGCATAGAAGTGCTGATTATTATTATTATATCCACTGAATTACAAACTGTGACAGGTTATGTTGCATTATTGCAGTTTTTGGCCGTTCAGTTTCAACGCCGCCTTAAATTACTTCACATAATGTAAATGCAATTGGATTGATAGAAGTGAGTGAAGTGCATAACAAGATGAAATGTGAGATCCAGAACTTTGCATACACTCCATGGTCAATTAAAGGACACAAAGGTTATATTACAAACCATAACCCAGTGTAAAATGTAGTTATCTTCAGCTAAGATAGGTGTTGCTGGTAAACTGTTCCAATAGGGTCTCCATTCCTTAAAGTCAAATGTGCAAAGTGAAGGAGGAATGTGAAATAACAAAGTTGCTTGACTTTTAGGATTTATGAGAGCAAAAATATTTTCTTAAAGCCCATTTGAATTGGGAAGGCTTTTTCTGATTTAAAAACACATGTACTTTTTAAAGAAATAGAAATTTAACTGACTACTTTGATTGGGTTGCTATAGAAGGAACAGTGATCTGAAATAAGTCTCTCCAATAGAGATTACTTGGTTAATTCCAATTTAGCATTGACTCTTAAAGAGTGACTCCAGTACAGCAGGCCCGAACAAAGCCAGCAGCACTAAGAGTTCCAATTAAATGCTAAGGGAAGACCATTTTAGTAGCACAGGCTTTTGGGTTGGCATCCACAGAGAAATTGTATACTAGATTAAATTTCCACTTCTGCTCACACCAGTCCAACTCCATGTGTGGTAGCAACATTTGGAGCCCTCTGTAGAGAAGTCACCAGATGCTATAGGCATTTGTAGTATTGTTGTCCAACTCTGCTCAGACTAAGTGTAATACCTTCAAAAGCTGGCAACCGACCTGCAATAGGGCCTCTCAACATTGGTAGTGCTGGTACACTTGGAGAATAAACCAGGGTGGGGATATTTTAGAAAATGTCCCTGCATAGCCAGCCTCTTAGAATATGATTTTTACTTTTCATTTGCCACCAGTGATTCAGTGCCAGAAGAATTATTACATCAATTTACTAATAGCCGTTGTATCTTCAGTGTAACTTAATATCGGGCTACATTTGCTTAGACAATCAACATACATCTAGGTGAAATTATGGTTAGGAGATTAATGTACATTTCCCCTCCCCCACCCAATTTCATGATACAAGTTAATTAAATAGAATGTGTACATTCAGAAGCTCTTAATTTATGGAATGACAATATCTGTGCAAAAATCTAATTGTTTCATATAATGTATGTAAATGGCTATATAGCTGCATTTCTATAATATGAAGAATATTAAACTTTGTACATATCAATATTATGAACATTGTCACTTTTCAGGAATATGTTTTACCAAAAGTAAAATTGCAGTGTCAACCTTTTTCCTGCCCTCCAAGACCTATGAAGGCATTTTTTTATAGTTTAACAAGCTTTCCTATTAAGTTTTGAAAAATGGATCTAGTTATTGACATACATGAAACATATTCAATTAGTCTTGATTTGGTGTATTTGATTTAAAGGTTTTTGATTATTTGTTCCATGTTCTAACATGACAACTTAGAAATAGAATGAAATTAACTTGTCAGGAAGGATTAATGAACTGATTTTGTTCACCACTGTATGATTTACACGAATTCCACTGCAGCTGACATCTCCACAGAGCCAATATTCATATCTCAAAACTGATTAAAGGTCAAGGTAACCAATTTCTGTAGTTTCATATTCTAATTAACATTTAACCAATTGAAGAAAAAGTAAACATACAAATGAACATATATAGAGCAGTGAATTACTATAGCTAAGTTAAAAATCCAACTCCTACTTTCATACAAGAAACTCAGAACATGTTATTAGTATATAAATCAAACAAGCATACTGTATATACTTAAATCCTTAACCAATTTGATGCTAAAGCTTATTTTGATTGAAACTTTACATATAGTGTTTTGATTCAGAGTAGCAGTCGTGTTAGTCTGTATCCACAAAAAGAAGAGGAGTACTTGTGGCACCTTAGACTAACAAATTTATTTGAGCATAAGCGTTCGTGGGCTACAGTCCATTTCATCAGATGCATGGAGTGGAAAATACAGTAGGAAGATTATTTTATTTTTATATATGTGTGTGTGTGTATGTATATATATATATATATATATAACACATGAAACAATGGGTGTTACCATACACACTATAAGGAGAGTGATCAGTTAACGTGAGCTTTTATCAGCAGGAGAGAAAGAGAACTGTTTGTAGTGGTAATGAAAATGGCCCATTTCTAGCAATTGACAAGGACATATGAGGAACTGTATGGGTGGGGTGGGGGCTGGTGAGTATTTGCTTCAGGTTTGGGGGGGGGCTGTCTGTAAGCAAGGACTGTTTACTTGCTTACAGACAGCCCCCAAACCTGAAGCAAACACACAACAAAAACACTAACCCAGGAACCTATCCTTGCATCAAAGCCCATTGCCAACTCGGTCCACATATCTATTCAGGGGACACCATCATAGGACCTAATCACATCAGCCACACTATCAGGCTCGTTCACCTGTACATCTACCAATGTGATATATACCATCACGTGCCAGCAATGCCCCTCTGCCATGTACATTGGCCAAACCGGACAGTCTCTACATAAAAGAATAAATGGACACAAATCAGATGTCAAGAATTATAACATTCAAAAACCAGTTGGAGGACACTTCAGTCTCCCTGGCCACTCGATTACAGACCTAAAAGTCTCAATATTACAACAAAAAAACTTCAAAAACAGACTCCAACGAGAGACTGCTGAATTGGAATTAATTTGCAAATTGGACACCATTAAATTAGGCTTGAATAAAGACTGGGAGTGGATGGGCCATTACACAATTTAAAACTATTCCCCCCCCCCAAAAAATACAGTTCCTCATATCTCCTTGTCAATTGCCAGAAATGGGCCATTTTCATTACCACTACAAACAGTTCTCTTTCTCTCCTGCTGATAAAAGCTCACCTTAACTGATCACTCTCCTTATAGTGTGTATGGTAACACCCATTGTGGGGTGTGTGTGTGTGTGTATCTACTGTATTTTCCACTACATGCATCCGATGAAGTGGGCTGTAGCCCACGAAAGCTTATGCTCAAATAAATTTGTTAGTCTCTAAGGTGCCACAAGTACTCCTGTTCTTTTTACTATATGTAAATACTCAGTCCACATAGAACAGAACTGCTGTAGTCTACAGTTACCAATCAAGGTATTTTCTATTGAGGGAGTTAATGAGGTCTTACCCATAAGAGGAAAATCTTAAATATGCTAATACGGAGTACTGGATGCCTCAGTATTTTGTTAGTGTGATATAGAGATTTTTCACTTTGGGATTATTTAATTCATATTTAGCTCTAGTTGGTAGTTACTGGAAGCTATTGCTATCCAAGAGCTGTTCAGTGGATTATGTGAAACAAATTGGTCTCAGTCCTATCCATAGCAAAAAAGTCCACCGCATAAAACCATTGGGTTAAACTGTTTGGCAACCCTGGTGTGCCTGAGAAATAAAATCCCTTCTTACTATATAGTCTTATGTCATGGTTGAAGCACATTGCTTACTTTCTCTCTCTCTCTCTCTGCTCAGCGACAGCCACTGACCAGGCTGTGCTGGTTCTGTTTTAAGAGTCGGTCACTGGGACTGTCTATACTGAAAAAACCTTTAGAAATATGGTCTTTACTTCTGTGTACCTGCTGTCCTTTGCTGCCTTCTAATGGGAACACATATGCTAAATTGAATTATTATGGTAGGGCCATTAGCAGCTCCATAGATAAGGATATGTGAGGGGAGAAGGGTGGGAGGGAACTAGGAAGAGGGACTGGAGCCAGGGAGGAGAGCTTGCTAAGGCATCAGAGCTGGGGAGTGGGGCTGGAGCCAGAGAACAAAAACTTGCTGGGAACTACTTATTTCATATTTCTGAGTTTCCCAGAACAACTTTGTATGCTGTGACTGTTCAGATTTTTTTAAATTTAAAACTGGGATTTTTGACATATGTATTTAAATAAACTTCCAAACTTAGTTATCCTTTTCTGTGCTATGTCCAAGTTTATATAATATATCTATCAAACTTAACAGAAAGATTCCCACTGAGTTTTAGGGGGAGTTGGATGAAAAGGTACCTTTCATATGAAGGGTCTTAACACTCTGTAAAACATCATGCATACCAATAGCACTGAATCGATACTAAATATCACTTTTTTTTCAGTGCAGTACAGCCTATTCCTAATTCAGTCTTTGCAAGAGAAATTTATTTAATCTTTTCACCTTAAACAAGGTTAGTGTAATTTTAATGATTGCACTATATAGACAACAGTTGTAAATTCTTAACAATTTGCACATCAAAAGACTACTATTAATCCTGTTTTCTTCATCCTACAAGATTATGAATCTTATCTCTACCATGGGTCACATCTAGTGAAATGATATTTAAAAAAACTACAGGCAATTCATTATGTAATTCAAGTGTGCTTGGAGAAACAGTACAGTGTAATGACCATTAAAGCAATGGCTCTTCGGTGTATTGTCCATGACAATACATTTTGATATTAAGACAATTCTGGTGTCATATTAAGAATAATTCTTGGACTGTCCATTGAGGAACTAACCGGTACATCTTGGGATCACATAGAATGTTCCCTTACTGAAAAGATGGAATCTTTTTTTAATTAAGAAGGCAAGTTGTAATAAAAACATAACCATTGTCCAAAACAATTAGAAAAATATCTATTTTCATGAAATTTACATCCAAAGAATTGATCCTTAAAGAGTAAACTATTCCACCATGTTTATCTCCAGTTCTTTTCTGTGAAAGTGCTTTGTAATGAAACAGAAGACCAAAGAAAATTGGTACTTAAAGGTGGACAAGCAATTTGTGCATAAGCTTAAGGCTATACTTAAAACAGTCAGGTTTATTAAATCATAGGTAGTTCTATAATTTTTGTTTTATCCTCAGTGGCAAAGGTAATTAAAAAATTGCTAGAAAAAGGATGAAAATCTCCTTATTTTTCTTAGTGAAATTTTCATTCTAACAAAACAGATAATTTCAATTAATTATTAGAAGTCTCTAATTTTGTTGTGCTAGCCGTGTGTGGCTTCATACACTCCTCCTTTCATGCATAAGGTAAGGAAGACATTCTACCATAACTGCATTTTAATCATACTGTCCCAGAGCCAGTTTGATTGAGGTGTGCTCTAAATCAGGATTATAGGCAGGTCCTATGGCTTTGCCTCTTTCTGTGATGCTGAGTGGAACATCTGTGTCTGCTCACTCATACCAATTAGCAGTTATGTCTACACAGCCAAACAGACCCCCCCCCCCCCCCCCACCCCCCCCCCCAGCCCCCCGTAGCTGGTCCATGCAACCAACTTGGGCTTGCGGGGCTTGGACTGCTGGGCTGGAGTCTGAGCTCTGGGACCCTCCCACCCCAAGGGTTCTAGAGCCCAGGCTCCAGCCTGCACCCAGAAGTCTACACAGCAATGAAACAGCCCCACAGCCTGATCCCTGTGAGCCACTATTTTTCCTTTGTATACACATACTGTAAGTGTAAACCACAGCTAACTGAATCCTAGGACACACCTTCAAATTCCCTTCACAGCAGGGGTTTGCTCACCCACAGTCCTGCCATGGGATCATATCTCAGTTTGTGAAATATCATTCTATTGTAGTAGCCCCTAAGAATCCAAACAGATTGGTGCCCCTTTCTTGTACTACTGCATACAATTCCAAATATGCTGAGTAGCTCTGCAGATGGACCTCAGAAAAACTGAGGAACCACTTACTGCACCTCACATACATTTCAAATAAGAAATCTTTACATGCTCTCCCACACTGGGCGGGGGGGAAATCAGGAACCATAAACGTATCTGTAACACATGCAAGAAATCTAAAACTATATATATTAAAAATAAAACACCCGCTGACAGCCATTCAATGCAAAAAGGAAAAGTGGAACCAACTAAAACTACTCCAGAATTAGGGTTACCATATTTTAACAATCAAAAAAGAGGATGGGAGGAGCCCAGCCCTAGCCCCACCTCTGCCCCTTCCACTCCCTCCCACTTCCTGTCCCCCTCAGAACCCCCAATCCTCCCCCCACTCCTTGTCCCCTGACTGCCCCCTCCTGGGACCCCTGCCCCTAACTGCATCCCAGGACTCCACCCCCTACCTAAACCTCCTTGTCCCCTGACTACCCCAACCCTTATCCACACCCCCACCCCCAGACAGACCCCCGGGACTTCCACGCCCCATCCAACCACTCCCCACCCAGAACTCCGACCCATCTAAACCCCTCTGCTCCATGTTCCCTGACTGCTCCGATCCCTCTCCCCACCCCTGCCAGCCCCCCTCACAACCCCCAACCCCCCCTGCTCCTTGTCCCCTGACTGCCCCCTCCTGGGATCCCTGCTCCTAATTGCCCTCCAGAACCCCACCCCCTACCTAAGCCTCCCTTTTCCTTGTCCCCTAACTGCCCCCTCCTGAGACCCTACCCCCTACCTGTACCCTGACTGCCCAAAACCTTATCCACCCCTCCACCCCCAGACAGACCCCCCTCCCAGAACTCCCAACCCTGCTCCCTGGCTCTTGACTGCCCCCTCCAGAACCTCCTTGCCCCATCTCCGACCCCCTGGCTCCCTTACCGTGGTGCTCAGAACCCAACACGCTGCTGCGCTCCCCAGCGGAGTGCATAGCCCGGTTCTTGCCCTCGCAGAGTGCTGCTGAGCGGTGTGCTGGGCAGCGGGAGGGGGAGCAGGGGGCGGAGCTCCAGACTGCCGGAGGCCCGATGCGAACGTCCGGCGATCTGCGAATGCAGGGAGGGAGAGGGAGAGAGCAAGAGGAAGGGAGTGATCTCAAGTTGCAGGGGAGAGGAGGGGGAAGTGGAGGAGGGGCTCTGGCTGCCGGAGCCCCATGCGAGTGGCACGATCCGGCCAGCTGCCCTGTCAGCCACGCGCACTCTGCATGGGGGGGGGGGGAAATCTGGACATTTACAAATTCCCCCCAGATGCTATTTTTAACTCAGAAAAGCCGGACATGTCCGGGAGAATCTGGACGAATGGTAACCCTACCACAATCCACAGAACACCACCTTCAGGAAAAACCATGGCACCAGTACCCACCACATGAACACTACGTGACACCTGAACATCATCAATTTATGAAGACCACCCCTAACTGGAACTGAATTATCTGTATTCGTACTCTCTAAGGGATTGACCTTCTGCCCCTCTACAGAACCTGATACAATACTAACATGTGGAGAATTAGAAGAATTCTTTTGGCCACTCCATCTCAAATAATTCTTTCACAACAATGATGACACCATTTAAAATGACCAAGTCCCCATCAACAGTCATAAGAAAAAAGAATCATCTGACTCTACACCATAGAGTAGATGAAAATACACTCTTGATCATTACATTAACTGCTTTGGGGGAAAAAATTGACTGTGAAATCCTTAACAAACATCACATACACCACTCTCTCTCCAATGCTGAGAGGACAGCTATACAATCCCTGAACTCTAAGCATCAGATAGGGATCAAACCAGCAGACAAAGGGGGCACCATCATAGTCATCTCAATTGTGATGACTATGTTAATGAGGCAAACCAACAACTCTCCAACACCACCTACTACAAAGAAACCAAAGAAGGTGCCACACCACAATTTACACAGGAATTTAAGGTTATCCTATCCTTCTCCAAACAACTCCAAGAGAAACTACAAACTCATTCCCAATGAACCCACTCCAGGGACCTTCTACATGCTTCCCAAGATACACAAAAAAGGGAACCTGTGCAGGCCCATTATATCAGTCCTTCAGTAAGAGTGCCTTGGCCAATCAGGATTCATAGAAACCATCCTCAAACCACTCACCTCTCAAAGGGTCAGCTTCCTCCACAAACTCTGCAACATTAACAAACTCCCAATACCCCAAGAGAACCTGCTTCAATACAAAAATAAACCCCACTCTGAATGCACACCTCTAGTTGTCACTACTACCCCACACTGGAACACATATGGGGTGTCATCAAACTACAACCCATACTTGATGGGGACCCAATGCTGAAAGTAATCTTTCCTGAACTACTACTTCTGGCCTTCAAACAACTACCCAACCTCTCCAAGCTCATCAGAAGCAAGCTCCCCACCAGGGGCGGCTCCAGGCACCAGTGCAGCAAGCGCGTGCCTGGGGTGGCAAGCCGCAGGGGGCGGCCTGCTGGTCGCTGTGAGGGCGGCAGGCAGGCAGCTTTCGGCACATGCCTGCGGGAGGTCCACCAGTCCCGCGGCATGGGCAGCAATTCGGTGACGGGGACGCCGATGGCGCAGCACCGGCAGACCTCCCGCAGGCACGCCACCGAAAGCCGCCTGCCTGCCGTGCTTGGGGCAGCAAAAAACATAGAGCCACCCCTGCTCCCCACAGACCAGGACACACCAACTCAAAGCAGCACCAGGCCCTGTTAGAACAGATGCAAAACCTGCAGACATATCTCCACTGCTACAATGATCAACACCTCCCAGACAATCACTATGCTCTTGAATAAGCTCACAGGAAAATGATAAAAGACAAATAACATATCTTCCTGTTGGTGAACATTTTTCACTCTAGCTGATGCAGCAGTCTGTGATGTTCTCCTCTAGTGTTATGTGGACCAGTGATCTGTTAGGTTCACATAGGTTAGGTGACTCCAATCCTTGACTTTGGGAGCCAGCCTTACCTTGCTCTGCTGTGAGAGCCTCCCTCCTGGGCTGTTCTCACACAGCAGCTGGCATGTAAGCTGCTCCTTGGATTGTGCAACCGAATGACACTAGCCAATATCTCTGGTTCCAGACACAACAGGTCAGTCCTCATTCTCAAAGGAAACCTTTCCAAAGATGAGCCTGGGCATTTAAATTCATAACTTTGCTAGACATTAAAAATCATGGACTGAAGAGAGACACTGGATTTATGGCTTATTACAACAAACTGTAACCCACTAATGACCCCTCTCCCCCAGCTGCTTCCTCCCCCCCTCCACACACACTTCCTTTTCTCCCTGTGACTGGAGGGATGTTAATGGACTACTTCATCATGAATGGTCCCTTGAAATATGTGTTAACTACTTATGCTAAACAGTCTATTCAAACCTTGTATTTATCAGTGACACGTGGACTACATGTCCCAGATCTGAAGAACTGTGTTTGAGCTCGAAAGCATGTCTCTCACCAACAGAAGCTGGTTCAATAAAAGATATTACCTCACCCACATGGGCCAGGATATTAGAGAGACAGAAACAGCTACAACAGCATATAATGAAGAGCTCTAGACAATCCCTTCTTCCTTCTCTTCATCCTACTTGATTGAACTCCTAAATTTATCCATTCATAAAACACTACTGATATACCTTTAAATGATTCTAAATTGCACTGAACACTTCTGAAGTACCAGAATAAATGGTATCTTTTAATGAGAAAAAATATTAGTTTTAGTAAATTTATGACTTACACTCTGATCCAGCAACAAGGGATGTATGCACACTCTTGACTTTATGCCTGTTCTAATCCCACAGAATGATTTGAAGGTATATCAGATTTATATTAGCAGTGAATTTAGAATTTTAAAATGTTTGTACTATGTGACTTCAGTAAGACTAACTATATGTATAAAGTTAAGTATGTATGAAAATCTCCACAGGAGCAGGACCTTACGTGAATGCTTTTCCCATTATTATGCACATCATACATTTCAAATTCATCCAATGTCAGGTGTCAGAGTTATGTAAATCATTCATGTACATATCCCCTACACACACACCAGCAATATTATACACTCTTGGCTGTAGCTTGGCTTTAAACATTTTATAACTGTATAAGAGCAACAAAAGTAGCATCCCAGTAGTACAACCATTATCACAAGGGGAAATAATCAAAATTATTACCATTTCATAATTTTTCTTTTTTGAGATCAATGAATTGACAAGGTAAGAACCTAGATAGAGCTCCTTCATTAAAATTGCAAAAGGTTCCTTGAGCTGAGAAAGCAATCTGTGATGGCACAAAGGTAAACATTTTGCACAAAGGAAATTAATAAAACTATCCCTAGTGGCTTGAGAACAGAGTTGCTAAAATACTTTCTTCACTGTGCATGGGATTATAAAGTCACTACAACAAGCATGGAATTGCACAATGGAAGGGGGCAGGGCTTACAAAATCTCTAGAAGATTCATGTGACTCACACAGTGTACAGCTACATCCACTTGGTATCCCATGAAATGTCCTTCACCACACATTACAGTCATTTAAGCCCTCGGTTCTAAAGTGACACAGGCAGAGCTGAAGCTCAGAAACGTATACCTAAATGGCACAAGCAAAGCACAACTTTGCACAACTACAAAGTTTAATTTGACCAAGCTTAAAGAAAAACATAAAGCATCAGAAAATATAAGTATTATATATGACTTCAGGATTCAAAACAAAACAAAACAGCTGTCCCTCACTATTATATGCCTCTACACAATATGCTACTTCACAGATAAGGTTGCCCAAGTGCCTTTTTTATCAATGTAATGATAATCACTGGTGATTTCTTTTAAATTTTAATTTAGCTAAGATTATCATCCAGACAAACTTCAGATCACATGCCTTACCATCCAATCATTATACTTAAATACAAGATGCTCTCCTCTACCAGAAAGGCCCTTTTACTTTCAAAATTGCAACGATCAACAAAGCACGTTAGAAGCCTTAACATCTCTCTAAACTGCACAGCTTTCACTCCAATCACAATAAGATGAAGGCAAGCTTTTATCCTAAAACTACATATAGTGTTAACCCAAACCTCACCTTAAAATATAAATCTAAGGTTAGATAAAATGGCTGAGGGCAAGGGAAAGAGGTAGGAACAAATGAATGGAGTAAAATGGAAGGGGGGAGATGAACAGAAAATTGGGATCTAGAACAAAAAGCTATCTATGAGAAAAATGCACATGGTGGGGGGGAGGGGGAGAACAGAAGAAAACTGTTGATTGGAGAAAGTGAAAGAACAGAGAGACTGTCTCAAATTTAACAAAGTTTGGTGTAATGCATTTCGTAAAAAATCAAACATTTGTGCAGCTTTACCTAGCTGGGACCAGGCAATTCAGGTTCAGGGAGAGCTTCAGCTGGCTCCCTGCAGCCTCCATTTCCATTCCAGACAGCTCTGCTTGGGAGGAGCAAAGAATGGAACCTTCACTACGTTTTGTGCACCCAAGTATTTTGCTATCAGGTTCATTTGGTGTTTTAATGGAATATAATTGGCTGAGGGCAAGTTATTCCAGAATTCCAAATAAATAGCCAGTGGGCTTCCTTTTTGGTTAGGTTCATTTTTTTTCTATTTAAAATGCAAGAAATTGCACCTGGGATTTCAGTTTCCTGAAAGGCGGGCTAGTCATCCCATTTAAAAATTGTTACAGCCTCCCTATAGCATACCTATTTTTGTTTGCCTATCTACAGGCCTAAAAATATTAATCCCTCCAGAAATTTTAAAAACTGGGGATTTTTATTAAATCATTTCCTATTCTACCAAGGTGGTTCTACAAAGTGTTTCCTCCTTAAAAATAGTCTACATTTGAGAATGATTTATTATTTTTCTGTTCAATTCATGGATTTTAACCCCACTTTAAATGGAAAATCCAATGCAAGCTTAACTATGGTCTCAATCGGGTGCCTCCATAATTTTACAAATCTATCCCTAGACAGCTGTTCTATTGCCATAGAGCGTGATACGATGGAACATTTTTCTAATCCAAGTGTTTGGTTAACAAGAAGGTCAAAGAAGCAATTAGTGAAGGGATGCATTTCTAGAGTGACATGCCCTAGTTAACTACAGTACAATCTGATACCAGAGTGACTTCTGCAATTGGAATCACTAAGACAACCTGGGGCACTCTATCAAGCTTAGTCTGATCCTGACAGCTTTTGACCTGCTATTTGTTGTCATATCTCTCTGATTGAACAAGATGACAAATGTACACAAAACCTAACACCCAAATGTTACACTTCTGTGAAGCGAGTCAGATTTTGACCTTTAATTGGTAGAGGTCATAAGGTCTCATGACACCACATCTGCTCCCTTTATTGTCTTGTGGTGGACAGAGATTGTTAACTACTAAAGTGTAGCCTCTCAGAATAATAAAATTCAGCTGTAATTAAACTGTCAAAGTATTGCACAAAACATTTAAGTTTTTTTAAAGATTTTATTTACTGTGCACAGTACACTGAAGGAGATGTTTTACATGAAATAATACGGCCTGATACAAGAACCTGTTCTGTATGGGCACAGGAATCCAAACATGGAGAACACGTTTCAGGATATGGGCCTAAATTTGGAAAAAAATATTGCCACAAGGGCTTTTAATCCTCCAACTTCTCCAGTCTAAGAAAAGCAAACTAAGAAAATTCACAAATATCCCATTTTACTTTTCTCAAAATTCCTATTAATAAGAAATCTCCAACAGGAACACAAAACTTGCTCAATGAAGTCAGCACACTCTCACGCTGAATATGCTCTAGCTGATTGCCCATAAAAGAGCAGGCTTACCCCTTGTGTTGGCTGCTAACTGAATTCCTTGGCGTGCAAGCAGAGGGATTTCTAGTAAGAAAAGGAGGAGTCTTTACTAGAGCTAGCAGGCTGGAAGGACTGCAAATACTTTATGTATAAGACAGTAGTAGTTTCTAATTTAATCTCTCTGGGGCAGTCCAATAAAGGGTGGTACCAATGTAATTGTGTCTTGTGGGGCTTCTTGGGTGTATACTGGGCTGTCTCTAGTCCTCCTCTGAGAGGAAAATAGACTATTGGTCTGTAGATCCCTCTGGCAGATTTAGCTAGTCTTGCGCCACTTGCTTGTAGGCCATGTGTGACGGGGTGTGTAAACCCCTCACTGGACAGGAGGGGGTTAAGGACCAACTCTGGGCTTAGAAAGCCCAGCCCCTCTGCCCATGTCAAGCATGCTCGGGTTGGAGGCTGGGTTTAAAAGGCAGCCAGACACTTCTGTCGGGGCTGGCAGGCCAAGGAGAAGGATGTACTTTGGGAGCTCCAGGGAAAGACACAATCTTATCCTGCACCCAGTCAGGGAATGGGGAAGGGAGAGATGCATCCCCTGGAGACTGGGACTAGGGTAGGAAGTCTAGAAAGCCACACTTCCCAGGGAAGATGACAGCTGGCTCGGATACAGAGGGAGATAGGAAGTGATGCAGGGAAGCTGAAGTGAGGCTGATGCAAGATACCACAGAGTGGGCAAAACCAAATCAGCCTCCCAGGACTCTGGGTCAGAACCCGGTGGAGCAGGAGGGCCTAGATTCCCCTACCCCACATGAGAACTGTACCCATTAGGCGGAGCTGCTGCTTGTGGACTGAGCCCTTTAAGCAAGGTTGTCACCAGAGACAAACCCTTGGATGTAACGGGTGCTTGGGGCCCTAACTGCTGGGCGGGAGATGCTGCCTCCTGCCCATACCACTCTACCTATATTCTTCTATTACTGCTCAGATATTGACTTTGTTGCTTCCTTTTGCAGTACACTAGTACAAAGCCGTAACAAAGCCCTATAGATGTGGAACTGGGCCTTGCCTATCTGAGGAATAACATGTGGTCTAATCCTTTTCTCCAGCTCATTCAAAGAGGAGTGGGGAAGGATACCTAGTAATCAGCGAGCAGGTTCAGTCTCTGATCTTCAAAGGAATCAGCAGGTTCAGTATAATACATAGGTCCCAAAATATTGCTTAAAGCAGTAGTACACATTGAATGGGATGAATTTTTTTTAAAATGTAAAGGAACAAAAATATAGATCTTTTCCTAGTCACCAAATGTGACATCAACAAACCAAACAGGATTGGCTTCTGACTAGGGCTGTTGATTAATCACAGTTAACTCATGCGATTAACTCAAAAAAATTTATGTGATTTAAAAAAAAATTAATTGCAGTTTTAATTGCACTGTTAAACAATAGAATACCAATTGAAATTTATGAAATATTTTTGGATGTTTTTCTACATTTTCAAATATATTGATTTCTATTACAACACAGAATAACAAAGTGTACATTGCTCACATTATATTTTTTATTACACACATTTGCACTGTAAAAAATGATAATCAAAAGAAATAGTATTTTCAATTACCTCATACAAGTACTGTAGTGCAATCTTTGTCGTGAAAGTGCAACTTACAAATGTAAATTTTTTGTTGTTACATAACTGCACTGAAAAACAAAACAATGTAATACTTTAGAGCCTACAAGTCCACTCAGTCCTACTTCCTGTTCAGCCAATTGCTAAGACAAACAACTGTGTTTACATTTATGGGAGATAATGCTGCCCACTTCTTGTTTATAATGTCACCAGAAAGTGAGAACAAGCATTCACATGGGACTTTTGTAGCTGCCATTGCAAGTTATTTATGTGCCAGATATGCTAAACATTTGTATGTCCCTTCATGCTTTGGTCACCATTCCAGAGGACATGCTTCCATGCTGATGACACTCATTAAAAAATAATACATTACTAAAATTTGTGACTGAACTCATTGTATGTCTCCAGCTGTGTTTTACGGCATTCTGCTATATATTTCATGTTGTAGCCATCTCGGATGATGACTGAGTATATATTGTTCATTTTAAGAACACTTTCTCTGCAGAATTGACAAAACACAAAGAAGGCCTGGTCTACACTACGAGTGGTTAGTTTGAATTTAGCAGCGTTAAATCGAATTAACCCTGCACCCATCCACACAACCAAGCCATTTACTTCGAAATAAAGGGCTCTTAAAATCGATTTCTGTACTCCTCCCCGACGAGGGGAGTAGCACAGAAATCGACATTGCCATTTAGAATGTGGGTTAGTGTGGCCGCAATTTGATGCTATTGGCCTCTGGGAGCTATCCCACAGTGCACCATTGTGACCACTCTGGACAGCAATCTGAACTTGGATGCACTGGCCAGGTAGACAGGAAAAGCCCCGCGAACTTTTGAATTTCATTTCCTGTTTGCCCAGTGTGGAGAGCACAGGTGACCACGCAGAGCTCATCAGCACAGGTAACCACGCAGTCCGATAATCGAAAAAGAGCATCAGCATGGACCGTACGGGAGGTACTGGATCTGATCGCTATATGGGGAGAGGATTCCATGCTAGCAGAACTAAGTTCCAAAAGACGAAATGCCAAAACATTTGAAAAAATCTCTAAGGGCATGATGGAGAGAGGCCACAATAGGGACTCACTACAGTGCCACGTGAAAGTTAAGGAGCTCAGACAAGCCTACCAGAAAACCAAAGAAGCAAACAGAAGGTCCGGGTCAGAGCCACAGACATGCCGCTTCTACGCTGAGCTGCATGCAATTCTAGAGGGGCTGCCACCACTACCCTACCTCTGACCGTGGATTCTGAGGAGGGGGTAATCTCAGCCATGCCTGAGGATTCTGCGGATGGGGAAGATGAGGAGGAGGAGGAGGAGAAGGAGAACGAGGACGAGCTTGCGGAGAGCACACAGCACTCCACTCTCCCCAACAGCCAGGATCTTTTTCTCAGCCTGACTGAAGTACCCTCCCAACCCTCTCAAGGCGTTATCCCAGACAATGAGGCCATGGAAGGGACCTCTGGTGAGTGTGTACCTTTGTAAATATAAAACATGGTTTAAAAGCAAGCGTTTTTTAATGATTAATTTGCCCTGAGGACTTGGGATGCATTCGCGGCCAGTACAGCTACTGGAAAAGTCTGTTAACGTGTCTGGGGATGGAGCGGAAATCCTCCAGGGACATCTCCATGAAGCTCTCCTGGAGGTACTCCAAAAGTCTTTGCAGAAGGTTTCTGGGCAGTGCAGCCTTATTCCGTCCTCCATGATAGGACACTTGACCACGCCATGCTAGTAGCAAGTAATCTGGTATCATTGCATGACAAAGCCTGGTAGCATATGTCCCGGTGTTTGCTGGCATTCAAACAACATCCGTTCTTTATCTCGCTGTGTTATCCTCAGGAGAGTGATATTGTTCATGGTAACCTGGTTGAAATACGGGAATTTAATGAAGGGGACAGAGGTTCCTACTGGGCTGTTTGCCTGTGGCTGAAAAGAAATCCTTCCCTGCAGTTAGCCAAGCAGCGGGGGTGGAGGTGCGGGGCATTGGCGCTGAGCTTTTCGCATTTGGCTAGCAGGGATCTTCCCTGATACCAGCAATGCGGCGGGGGGAGGGGTAAAACAATCATCCCAGAGAATTGGATGGGTGGTGGTGGGGGGGTTATTTTGGTTTCTGCTGCTGCACGTTAACAGGAAAACCACAGCACTCAATGGGCTTTGCTTGGTATGGGAAAGGAGGGCGCTGCTTTTATGAAGGTTGCAGAAGCCGAAAGACAATGGCTTACCATGACTGCATGCAAGCTGAATTTTGTTGCCCAGCCCTGCATCTGTGATCTCTAACACCAAAGCCACAGGCACTAAATATAAGATGCAAAATGCGACCTTATACCGAAATCACATGTGCTATGTAATGTGAATAGTGTTGTTCACCGTGAAAGAGTATAAGCATTGTTCTGTAAAAGGTATCTTTTAAAATACTTCTCTCCCTTTTTTCCCTCCCTCCTGCAGCTGCAAATTTTTCAAGCCTCCCTCCTCCGTCTCGAAAGCTATCTCAGATAAGGCGGCAAAAAAAACCACATGCGAGACGACATGTTTTCTGAAATCATGCAATCGACCCACAATGAAAGAGCTCATCTGAATGAGTGGAAGGACATGGTATCAAAGTACAGGGAAGATGCCAGTGAACGTGAGGCCATGAGGGACGCTTGAGATGAGAGGTGGCAGGTTGCAACGCTGGGGCTGCTGTGTGATCAAACGGACATGCTCCAGCGTCTGGTGGAGCTTCAGGAAATGCAGCAGGATCACAGAATGCCGCTGCAGCCAGAGGTGTAGCGAGCGCCCTCCTTACCCTCCGACCGGAGGGGGCCCCGCAAGGAAGGGGGCCCCTAAAAGTGGCAAAAGAAATACCGCATTCCAGTTTCTGCATTGTGAGGGGCTCCACCCGGACATATGTTCGGAGGGGGCCACCGTTCAGAGGGGGCCACGTTCTTTGTTGCTACGGCCCTGGCTGCAGCCCCTGTATAACCGCTCTCCCACTTCACCATGTTCCATAGCCTCCTCACCCAGATGTGTAAGAACGCGGAGGGGAGGGGAGAGGAGGGTCCATGCATCTGCCCACTCCACCCCAGTGGACAGCCCAAGCAAAAGGCTGTCATTATTTTGAACTTTTGAAGTGGCCTTTTCCTTCCCTCTGATCCTCCTCCCAAACCCCACCCGGGCTACCTTGTCAGTTCTCTCCCTATGTTTATAATCAATTAATAAAGAATACATGATTTTTAAACAATAGTGACTTTATTTCCTTTGAAAACAAGCTGTGATCGAAGTGGGGAGGGTGGTTTGCTTACAGGGAATGAGTCAATCAAGGGGGCGGGTTTTCATCAAGGAGAAACAAACAGAACTTTCATACCATAGCCTGGCCAGTCATGAAACTGGTTTTCAAAGCTTCTCTGATGCGCAGCGCTTCCTGGTGTGCTCTTCTAATCGCCCTGGCGTCTGGCTGCACGTAATCAGCGGCCAGGCGATTTGCCTCAGCCTCCCACCCCGCCATAAAGGTCTCCCCCTTACTCTCACAGAGATTGTGGAGCACACAGCAAGCAGCAATAACAATGGGAATATTGGTTTGGCTGAGGTCTGAGTGAGTCAGTAACGTGCACCAGCGACCCTTTAAATGTCCAAATGCACATTCTACCACCATTCTGCACTTGCTCAGCCTGTAGTTGAACAGCTCCTGACTACTGTCCAGGCTGCCTGTATATGGCTTCATGAGCCATGGCATTAAGGAGTAGGCTGGGTCCCCAAGGATAACTATAGGCATTTCAACATCCCCAACGGTTATTTTCTGGTCTGGGAAGTAAATCCCTTGCTGCATCCGTTTAAACAGATTAGTGTTCCTGAAGACGTGAGCATCATGAACCCTTCCTGGCCATCCCACGTTGACGTTCTGGTCTGGGAAGTAAATCCCTTGCTGCAGCTGTTTAAACAGATTAGTGTTCCTGAAGACGCGAGCGTCATGAACCCTTCCTGGCCATCCCACGATGATGTTGGTGAAATGTTCCTTGTGATCCACCAGTGCTTGCAGCACCATTGAAAAGTAACCCTTGCGGTTTATGTACTGGCTGCCCTGGTGCTCTGATGCCAAGATAGGAATATGGGTTCCATCTATCGCCCCACCACAGTTAGGGAATCCCATTGCAGCAAAGCCATCCACTATGACCTGCACATTTCCCAGAGTCACTATCTTTGGTAGCAGCAGCTCAGTGATTGCTTTGGCTACTTGCATCACAGCAGCCCCCACAGTAGATTTGCCCACTCCAAATTGATTCCCGACTGACCAGTAGCTGTCTGGCGTTGCAAGCTTCCACAGGGCTATCGCCACTCGCTTCTCAACTGTGAGGGCTGCTCTCATCTTGGTATTCTGGTGCTTCAGGGCAGGGGAAAGCAAGTCACAAAGTTCCATGAAAGTGCCCTTACGCATGCGAAAGTTTCACAGCCACTGGGAATCCTCCCACACCTGCAACACTATGCGGTCCCATCAGTCTGTGCTTGTTTCCTGGGCCCAGAATCGGCGTTCCATGGCTATAACCTGCCCCATTAACAGTATGATCTCCAAAGCGCCGGGGCTCATGGTTTGAGAGAATTCTGTCCTCATCACTCTCTTCACCGCACTGTCGTAGCCGACTTCTCCTCACCTGGTTTTGCAGGTTCTGGTTCAGCATAAACTGCATGATAATGCGTGAGTTTACAATGTTCATGACTGCTGTCTTGAGCTGAGTGGGCTCCATGCTTGCCGTGGTATGGCGTCTGCACTGTTCACCCAGGAAAAAAGGTGCCAAACCGTTGTCTGCCATTTCTTTCCCGGTGGGAGGGAGAGGATGTACCATAACCACCCGCAACAATGTTTTTGGCCCCATCAGGCATTGGGATCTCAACCCAGAATTCCAATGGGCGGAGGAGACTGAGGGAACTATGTAGCTCTGGGATAGCTACCCACAGTGCAACGCTCCGGAAATCGACGCTAGCCTCAGTACGTGGATACACACTACCGAATTAATGTGCTTAGTGTGTATACAATTGGTTGCCAAAAATCGAATTCTGTAAATTCGGAGTAATCCCGTAGTGTAGACATACCTGAAGATACTAATGTGAGATTTCTAAAGATAGCTATAGCATTCAACCCAAGGTTTAAGAATCTGAAGTGTCTTCCAAAATTTGAGAGGGATGACATGTGAAGAATGCTTTCAGAAGTCTTAAAAGAGCAACACTCTGATGTGGAAACTTCTGAACCTGAACCACCAAAAAAGAAAATCAACCTTCTGCTGGTGGCATCTGACTCAGAAGATGAAAATGAACATGCATCAGTCTGCACTGCTTTGGACTGTTATCGAGCAGAACCTGTCATCAGCATGGATGTATGTCCTCTGGAATGGTGGTTGAAGCATGAAGGGACATATGAATCTTTAACGCATCTGGCACGTAAATAACTTGCGACGCCGGCTACATTAGTGCTATGAGGATGCCTGCCTGTTCTCACTTTCAGGTGATGTTGTAAACAAGAAGCAGGCAGCATTATCTCCTGCAAATGTAAACAAACTTGTTTGTTTGAGTGATTGTCTGAAAAAGAAATAGGACTTAATGGACTTGTAGGCTCTAAAGTTTTACATTGTTTTTTATTTTTGAATGCAGGTTTTTTTGTACATAATTCTATATTTTTTGTGCATAAGTTCAACTTTCATGATGACGAGATTGCACTATAGTACTTGTATGAGGTGAATTGAAAACATCCAAAATATTTAAATAAATGGTATTCTATTATTTTTTAACAGCACGATTAATCACGATTTATTTTTTTAATCACTTAACAGCCCTACTTCTGACACATTAATGGGTGTTTACATGCAAAGAAGTGCTCTGGTAGAATTTTACAAGCCATGATTCTGACCTGCTGGTTTGTTTCAGATACTGAAGCAAGATTCACCACTGTTCCTGCACCTAACATAAACACTTACACGTAAGAACAGCCATACTGGGTCAGACCGAAAGTCCATTTAGCCCAGTATCCTGACTTCTGACAGTGGCCAGTGCCAGGTGCTTCAGAGGGAATGAACAGAACAGGTAATTATCAAGTGATCCATCCCATCGCCCATTCCCAGCTGCTGGCAAATAAAGGCTAGGGACATGATCATCCCTGCCCATCCTGGCTAACAGCCTGTCAAGGCTGATTCCCCATTCTGTCACTTTGAGTGCAGAAGGTGGGGGCCCACAAGGACTCAAAAAATTAATACTTGCCACTCCAGGCTTGTATTAAACTCCCAAGGTTACAGCTTTTCTCTGACTTTGGATTGGTAGATGCTGCCACCACCCAAGTGCAGAGCCCCTTTGAGAGCCCAGGAAGGAGCACTTGAGAATTCCTTCCTGTGGGGTACCCTCAAGCCCTTTCACTCCCTTCCCGCCCCCCTGGGGAGGAGCTGAGAAAGGAAAGGGGGGGGGGAGAAATAACTAAAAAAATATGCACAAGCTTAAAAAAAGAAAATACATCTGGAAACTCAAGCTATTGTTAGATTTTAAAAGAGTAACTACAAGGATTAAGCACCAAGAATAGCTTTCCTGAGGTCCTGCTTAAAGGTTACAAGCAAAACAAAAGCACCTGGGGATAGCACAGAGGAGTCCACAAGCCATAAAAAGATAAACCTAATCGCATCTTCCTAGACATTTTCTGATCTACTTGCATATCTGGGGTTTCAAATGAGTAGTTTCTAGGTATGATACCGAGGATTTTTCATACCTGGCCCCAAGCTTCTTACATAGGGTTACCATACGT
Organism: Malaclemys terrapin pileata; assembly: GCF_027887155.1. NCBI lineage: Eukaryota > Metazoa > Chordata > Testudines > Emydidae > Malaclemys > Malaclemys terrapin. The sequence goes on along the minus strand of NC_071505.1, from coordinate 37,814,957 downwards.
CCAGTTTTTCCCGGACATGTCCGGCTTTTTGGTACTCAAATACCTGTCCGGGGGGAATTGCCAAAAAGCCGAACATGTCCGGGAAAATACTCCCCCCTCTCGCCCAATCCCCTGCTTACCTTGGCTCCGGCAGGCTGTGAGCTGCAGGCAGATTCCTCCCTGGTGGTGGCTGCTGCTGCTCCCCCCAGACACCTCAGCTTTGTGCAGCTGAAGAGCCGAGCTGCTCGAGCGCTACTGGCTTCAGGGTTTGCCAGGCAGCCCCCAGATCTCCAGACCCTGCACCCCCAGCCGGGTGCTTCCCCCCCCCAGGCTCTGGCTGCGCTGGGGAAGCGCCCGCCCGGGGGCACAGGGTCTGGAGATCTGGGGGTTGCCCGGCAAACCGTGAAGCCGGTAGTGCTCAGGCAGCTTCGCGTGGCTGGGAGGGAGGAGGGGGAATGCGGGGCGCTCAGGGGAGGGGGCGGAGTTGGGGCAGGGACTTTGGGGAAGGGGCGAAGTTGGGGTGGGGTTGGGGTGGAGTTGGGCGGGGAAGGGGCGGGGCCAGGGCCCTGTGGAGTGTCCTCCTTTTTTAAGGTTTAAATATGGTAACCCTATTCTTACAGCATAGCTGCTGCCCTGTCCACCTCTCTAGCCGGTAGAACCTCCACAGACAGACAAAGCGGGAGTTTTTCTCAATTTTAAAAAATTCTAGCCTTCCCATTGGCTCTTTTGGTCAGGTGCCCACTCACTTCCTTTTACCTATGCATAGCAGTGAGACTTTTTAACCCTTTATAGGTAAAGCAAGTAGAGAACAGCTACTAAGAGGGACTTTGTAGCTAACTGGCTGGCTGGGTGTCCATAAAAGGGAGCTTCCCCCCCTCCCCCTTCATTTATCACACAGCCATTGATGGACCTATCTTCCATGAACTTTTCCAAGCTGAAAAGTCCAGTTTTATTAATCTCTTCTCATATGGAAACTGTTCCATACCCCTAATCATTCTTGTTGCCCTTTTCTGAACCTTTTCCAATTCCAATATATCTAGTTTAAGATGGGGCGATCACATCCGCTTGCAGTATTCAAGATGTGGGCATACCATGGATTTATGTAGAGACAATATGTGTAAGATGCTACCACAGCACCATAGTAGTGTTTTACACCAGGGTAGATGTTTACACAAGGTGCACAGCTATAGTATCAGGGGGTAGCCGTGTTAGTCTGTATCTACAAAAACAACAAGGAGTCTGGTGGCACCTTAAAGACTAACAGATTTATTTGGGCATAAGCTTTCGTAGCTAAAAACCTCACTTCTTCGCATCATGCTCTCAGGCTATGTCAACACTTGAGATTCTAGTTGTGCTTGAATATGTGTCATCACATGTTCATTAACACAATTGTAAATTAGCATGGATAGGAAAACATCTGTTGATGGGGTTAAATGCTACTAGATAACAGACATCTGTGTCTTAGGGCAAACATTTGTGTAGAACTTATGCTAGAATTGTCATACATTTGCTAAGTGGTGGTTAGTATGGGAACTGAGGATATATGTGCCATTCAGGTGTTGTAATGTATTTTTAACTAATGGCAAATGCACCTAGAGTCCACAAGAAGAATTATTTTTATTCTATAAATCTAAATAAATGCCTCTTTCTACCTTTTTTAAAGTTTAGCTAACTCTTTATGGCTTTGAAGAATGAGAATCCTTTTTTCTTCCACCTCCTTCTCTACCTTTTTGTTCCATGCAATTTCTTGTTACACTAAAATGCTAAGTCTCAAGCCCCTGCTTCTTACCTGTCTTTTTCTCCCACCAATAGGAATATAACCATCTCCCTCACCCCCTCGCTTTTCTTGTGATTCTTTATAGCTGATAGTTTTCTGGCTTAGTTTTCCAAAGTTTATTTTTTAAATTCTGTTTCTCACTGAGACAACATTGTACACAAGCTCTCTCCTCTCTAAATTCTAAACGTTATTCATTTAACACAGGAAAATGGGTTGCAATGAGAAGAATTGCCCTTTGATCTGTGTCTTGCTCCTGCCACCACTCATTTTCACTCCTTAGAAATCAGTTTAAGCGACCAAACCGCTTTTGATTTAAGATCAGTACTTATAGTGATGGTGCAGAAGCAAATGAGGGTATGTGCTTGCAATATCATTTCCTCACAAGAAGCCCTTTATGATAACTCAAGAAGCTTAATGGAAAAGAACCAAGTTTTGCCTATTCTCAGCTGATTAAATCATATTCCACGTATTTAAGCTTGAATGAACCCCCCTTTTTGTCTGAAACAAATCCAGTGATTACATATTTTGATTATTGTCTTGATTCAACATAGCACCAAGTCTGCTTCCAGGATATAGTCTCTCTCAGGCATTTCTGAAAAAAAAGCACCGTATTTGGCTCCACCAACAATGACACAAATCATTTTGATCATATTTCAGAACGTTTAATCTATTTGTTAGTTATCTTAAATTTCTCTTTAATTTAAAAATGTCAGTTTTTAAATGATACATGTAGGATAAGGTGCTCTTTAAAACCACTAGAGGGCACTCCATCATTATGTCACAATTAAGGGGCTTGACTGGAGTGATGTTAGGCTGTGTATGTTGTGATGTGGTTCCTCAGAATTGTTGGTTCACTAATGCTTTCAAAAACGAACGGCACAATTTTTAAAAAGATTTACATGTTAAGGAAAAATGAAGAATGCAAATTATTCTTTAGTTGCTCTTTGGAGGCAAGAAATGGAAAAACTGTCCATGTATAAGGGTGTAAAGTCTCATGGGTAGCATTGATGCTGGAAATAGGGAGAATGAGAGCAAATATAAATATTTCACTCACTTTTTTTAATGCTGCTCCCAACTTCCAACTAACCAGCATGAACAAGTCCAGTTTGGTGCATGCATCTGTTCCACATCCACTCTGTATTATTGACAGTGCCTTGCTGATTCCTTTGAAGATCAGAGACATTTTATTTCTTCACTACATGCAAGTTTAGATCTTTGGCTTTAACCAGATGGTGGCATTGTAGTATTACAACAGCTTTCTCAAGCAATCACACTTCACTGAAGGGAATGTGAAAAGCTATGACAAGCAGAAACTGCATTTTCATCTGGAGTATTTGGGGCATTTTACACACCGGGGTAGTGTTCTGTTTAGAAATGACAGAGGATGCACAAAGTGGATGATTCTTTTGGCATATCACATCATACAAAAACTGCGGTATTTTAACTGTAATCAACCATCAGGAAAAGCCATGCAAATGGCCAACTTGATGATGGAGAATAGCGTTGAGGTCTGTGATAGAGCATTTCTGCATTCAGTACAGGCATCAATGTAGCCTAAGGTGTTAATGGAGTTCTTTGTCACTTATGGGTGAGTGGTTGGGGAAGAAGGATTGATTGACATTCCCTCTGGCAGACTAAAAGAGTGCTTGCAGCACATATCAGGGAAAAAAATCAAAGCCAAATAAAGAAAATGCTTTTTTGTTGCTGTTGTGGAAATGTGAATGCTTCACATTATGCACTTAAGTCTGTTCCACAAACTTTCAAATATGTAAAAGGACAGGCTCCACAGGGAGAACAGAACTGTGAGCCAGGAGCTCCCAAGTACTATACCTGGCTCTCCCATGAACTTTCTCTGTGACTTTGTGTAAGCCACCATACCTTTCTGCCTCCATTTCCCCACCTCTAAAATGGAAATCATACTTACCAGTCAGCCAAGAGCACTGTAGGGACTCATTAGTTAAATTGCTTTGAAAAGATGCTAAATATTACTCTGTCTGTTCATGGATAAGTGTTATATTGAGCCACTGTTAGCCCTTTGTATTTCTGTCTCTGCTGCTTCCTTGGAACTGTATCCGTGGGTTAGGGTTACTCTTGTAACCCTGATCTGTTCAGAGTGCAGTTAAAACTCCATGTGTGTCCAGGGGTGGGCAAACTATGGCCAGGGGGCCACATCCGGCCCTCCAGACATTTTAATCTGGCCCTCAACTTCCCTCCGGGGAGCGGGGTCCAGGGCTTACCCCGCTCCAGCCGGACAGTGGGGTTGGGGGCTTGCCCTGCTCCGTGCGGCCCCCAGAAGCAGCAGCATGTCCCCCCTCCTGCTCCTACGCATAGGGGAATCCAGGGGGCGCTGCATGCTGCCACACCTCAAGCACCGCCTCCGCAGCTCTCATTGGCCGCACAGAGCCGCCTAGCTGTGCTGCCACGTAGGAGCCGGGGGGGTGGGGGGGGATGGGACATGCTGCTGCTTCTGGGAGCTGCTTGAGGTAAGCACCCCACAGAGCCTGCTCCAACACCCTGAACCACCCCTGGTTCCCCTCCAAACCCCAGCCCGGAGCACCCTCCTGCGCCCCTCACCCTCAGCTCCACCCCAGAGCCTGCACCTCCACTGGAGCCCTCCCCGCCCCCACATCCCAACCCCCTGCCCCAGCCCAGATCCCCCTCCCGTATCCTGAACTCCTCATTTATGGCCCCACCCCAGAGCCAGTCAGAGCCCTCACCCCCTCCTGCACCCCAACCCCCAATTTCGTGAGCATTCATGGTCCGCCATACAATTTCCATATCCAGATGTGGCCCTCGGGCCAAAAAGTTTACCCACCCCTGGGCTAGATTGTTACCTCTGCTCATGCTTAGGGGGACCTTTCATAAAAAGATTCGCAAAGCACTTTCTAAACATTAATTACTCCTCACAAGTTCTGTATGAGCTCAGACTGTATGATTATACCCATTTTATGGATGGATTACATAGCGAGATATAGGGGTGTGTCTTTACCGCAGAGTTAACTTGGATTTGAATTATTCCTCTCAAGTGAGAATGGCCAGACTGAGAAATAACACTGGAGCTATTGGGTCTTCACTGGTGCTTTACTCACTCATGTATGGCACTAAAACTTCCGGGGGGCATATCCCATGGTTTTTTGTCCTGCAGTAATCTAAGCTTTTCCTTGAATTATTTCCCAGTGAGTTGTGGGAGAACTTTTCCATCCTTTCTGGGCATGCAGGTGGAATAGTAGGAATGCATGGAGAATTAGTTGCATTCGAGTGTATTTAGGCTACATCCACACTAACCAGTGGTTGTGTTATCAGCTGAAGAGTTGTGCTAACTTGAACTTTAGCCTATACTCTCTGATGACCCAGCCAATATCAGGAGTTTTGTGTTTGGACAGGACTCGAGTTGGAGCAATGCTTATTATAACAACCTGTCTTTGGGTTTGTCTTCACTACTAAAATAACTTAATTTGGCCAGCATCACATAATAACTTATGATGGAGCAGGGAATAGAAAACTGATTCTGGTTTCCTGTTCTAACTATTGTGCAACAGTATTTTCCTCCTTAACTGTCTTAATAAATGGAAAAAACCCTTATTCTTTCCAACACTTTCCCAAAAGTTGGGACTAACATATGGCCTGATCATAATTCCATTGATGTCAATAGGAACATCTTCCCAAAGTCACATTACTTAATACAGTTCTAAACAGAAAACATAGCAGACAAAAAGCCAAACAAGTGGTGAGCTTTCGGGATATAATATAGGTTCAGTAGAATATCCATTGTTATATTTAAAATGTATATTCTAGTGAACCTATATTATATCTGAAGCTGAAAATTCACCACTTGTTTGGCTTTTTTCTGATAGGCTTTCTGTGCAGAACTATATTAAGCAAAGTGTAGGCCCAGGCTGGGACCCAGGTGTTACTTTTTGACTAAAAGCCTCTCCGCCTGAACTTCCTGGCTCATTTTCCTGATTACAAAGACAGCAGGTGTCAAACGCATCAGAACAAGAACAAAGGACATTATCTATCCATACTTAATTAAAGGCATAAATGGCCTGGCTGAACCAGAAGGCCATCCGGGTGACAGTATTTTAATTTATTTTAGCTGTACAGAAAGAAATTTAAGACGATTGCTAGTGCCAGATTGGTTTAGAATACAGATAAATGTTGCCAGATTTGTTGCTTGCTTTTATTTTGATGTCTTAAAAAGGGATTTGAACAGAATTATAACCTCTGAATTTCCTTAAAATGACCTTATTTTGACATTCACTTTGAATTAATACAGCATGTGACATATACTTAAAATATACAACTATTTGAACATAGCCTGATATATATTCAGCGTTATATCATCTTTGCTTTTGTTTAAATGTCATTGAAGGAGCAAGGTTTCACCTCCATCTTCAGTGGTTACATTACTGGATACTTTAGCAGTTAAAATTTTCTACTGCACAAATACTATCTATTCATCAAGTAAAAATGCTGCTTATGTATCCTATAGTTCACCCTACTGCTATATGTTCTGCATGAATTCTGTTGTCCTTTCTAGTTTTGTAAAGATTTCTAGTATAAAGGATTAAGAAAAGAGATGTAATTCCCACTTAGAACAGGCAGTTGGGTATGTTCCAATGAAAATGGCTGTCATGTACAAGTGGCTTAACCTTATAATAATGACTATAGTAGAACAGTGATTTTCATATCTAGTTTATAATATTGAAACAAATTGTATTACAATAACCGAATAATTCCTGTACTAGAAACATTCTAAAGCAGATATAGTATGAATAATTTTGTAGCAGTGCTATTAATATAATCAATTAAAACCACTGTATAAAAAAATGTAATATTGTGTTTTGTATGATCCTTCTGTACATAACTTGGGACCTGTCACTTACATCAAAAAACCCTATTATAATTTGGAAAAAAGGAAAGAGCTTGCCTGATAAGATCCTTAGTCTGTACCTCAGGTTTCCTCCCTTATAAAATGTGGATAATAAATACTAATTTATTTTTTAAAGGTGTTGCAGGAATCAGTTTTTATAAGGTGCTTTGAAAATGAAAATTGCTATATAAATGCTGCTATGTATCCTTTGAATAATTACTTTATCATATTGTAATTTCTATTTTAAGGGCCAGATTCTGGTACTTGTATTTATGATGAGCAGCACCCGAGTCCATGAATCTGGCTGAAAATGTCTAATTATTTTGTGTATTTTAAGTGCCACCAGTGCACTCAAAGTTGATTTGAAGTCCATGGAAGGACTCCCATTGACTTCAGAGGGCATTGGATCGGACGCTGATTCAGCAAAGCACTTAAGTACATGTTCAAAGTTAAATCCCATTAATTTAGGCACATGCTTAAATTGCATTCCTAAATTTAGAACTAAACTTAACCCTGTGATCTGTAAATGAACATGTGCATCATCACTAAAATTGAAGACTCTGCAGGCCAAATGATGCTTTTGGTGATTCATATGCAAAACTTGTGGTTTTCAATGGGTTTGCATGGATTTAAGTGGTTGGCCCTGTAATTGAATTTTGTAAACAATTCTGGTGTTGATGCTTAAGAAGGAAAATAATTCAGTTTGCTGGCTAATTGCTGTGCTGGCTCCTGATGGGTAACAGAAATGAACAATAGCACGAGCTAAACTTTTGTCACTGGAGTCAGCAGATGTGACTCTAACTAAACATAGGGAGCAGATCTGCTGATTAGGATGGTGCCATTTTTATTCAGTGATTTTTTTTTTTTTCAAAGTGGAACTGCACTTTCATTTTCCTAAGGACTTCAGCAAGTCCACAGCTTATGCCAGAAATTTTTTTCATTTGGAAAAGCCACAGTTTGCATGGGGAGTAGAGTAAATATGGACAGGAGAGCTTTGTTTTTATAGATGAATGTCTCTGACACTATGATCACCACCCCATTAGCCTTTCTACCCTAAAAATTCCATATCTTAAGATCCCTAGGAGGTATGTATCCAGAGCTAATGACACATATTTGACTGGACTTTGCTCTGAAACATCAACAAAAGGAGGTGAGGGAGTAAAATGGGGAAGGAGGATAACTGATTGCCTGATTATGAAATGCTCTTGTAAATCATGCAGTTGTGTAACATTCATTAAATAATAGCCTTGTACTATATGTACCAAAACATCAATGTAGGATGTCTAAATGAAATGAAGGCTGTTTCTTGCAACATAACTATAAGAAGCAAAACTATATATTGCAATTCCCCTGTTTAGAGTGGAAAAACATTGTGTACAGTTGAGAAGGAGAAAATGGTTCAGTCAGTTCTCACTTGGAATACATGTAAACCCTGAGTTTTTGGATGGCTGAAGGCAAAACCTGACCAATGATTTAAAGGGGGTGGGGTGATAGAAATCACAATCGTAGAGTACAACGAGTAGTGGAAGTTCATCTAGCAGAAAAAAAACACCCACACTAAACAGTGTCAAAATAAAGCTTAACACACTATTTTCCAGCTTGGATACCTATGGTTAGGCAGCTGAAAATGTATTTAACTTAAGCTTCAAGGCCACAATTCACAAAAACACTTACTAAATCCATACCTATTCAGGAAGCCCCTAAATACAAACTCAACATCAAGCATGCATTTAAGTCCCATTTATTTCAGTTGATTAAAACTGAGCATGTACTTAAGCACTCTCCTGAATATAGATTCCTCTCTGAATTGGGACACACATTTGAAATTTTGTGCCATAGTTAAATTTCTTTATTTAATCTTATGCATAGTCAAGAGAAGACTGAAACATTTAAACATGTTTTCTGGTTATGTTATACCATAACCCTTTGTAAAATATTACTTATTAACAATTTTCTATTCAGTAGTCCAGTTCATACAAGCTAACATTTTAGCAGATCTCTAGAAAGTCATTCTAGATGTGTAGCTGTAAATCACATGACTGACTTTTTCAGTAAGTGATGTGTTTTGAGGTAAAGAAGGTTTTGAACTGTAGCCTTTTGTGTGTGTGTGTGTGTATTTGTGTTTATATATACACATCCACATAAAACCCTTACCCTGATTTTTTTACCTTGTTAACAATAGTTACATCTTGTTAATGACCATTGCAAGCATAATGTACTGTACATCAGGGTTGATCAATTTTTTTTTGAAACCCAGGAAAATGTTGATGAAATTTAAATGAAATATTTCCCTATTTTTCAAGCAACTATAGAGATGGTTGATTTTTTTTTAAATTTTGCTATTTAGCTGAAGTTTCAAAAATGGGGGAAATCGTTTTTTAAATTAAATTGAATTTAATCCATATGCTATCTGAACTGTAGTCAGACATTTCTGTCTAATGGGGTTGCCGCCTGACTTAACTCCCTGAAGAACATTTACTTCAGAGTTTAATTCACTGTTATCATCCATGTTTTTTGTTTGCTTTCTTTAATGTTAGGAAAAATAAATTGCAGGGAGATAGGAATTGTGGGAGGGACACTAGAAAGTAAGGAGTTCTTGCCATGTTTAGATGAGCACTCCCAGAGTTAAAACTGGTGATAGCTTTTTGTGGGTTGGGGTAGTAGGGAATGTTGAGCCATAGCTTGATGACACATATCTGGAATTTTTGGTTCTTCAGTTTTTTGATTATTACCTACACCATTTACAAAGCAACCAAGAAGTTATGTACACTTGATGTTGAGTGCTGCAGAGTAATGGACAGAACATTAACAGCATAGGTCTATGTATGGACATGCACAAGGATCTTTGCAAAACATTTGGAAATTTGTGGCTGGTGGGCAGGGGCACGGAGAGATCATTGGAAGGACAGATAATTAATTGCATCTCTATAGCAACAGACTCAACCCAAAGTCATGCTCTGAGTCCTGCTGACCCATCTGATAATGGTAGGAAATATCCCCTTCATTATCAGAAAGAGATGTGCACACACAAAAGAAGTGAACAGTAATTTATTTATTTAAAGACTTACATGGAACACAGAACAAATAGTTTTTTAAAAGGAAATGAAAATGAACTCAGAAACGGACCAAACTCCCTGACCAGTGTTCACAGATGAATATCACTGGAATTGTCTCCTTGCCCTCCCCCCTCCCTCTACAATGAGGGACTGTCTATGGAATATTGTGCAGGGGGATAAATGGGGTGGGGAGTGTCTCCTGCCTGGGTTTGGGGGCTGAATAGAGGCTGGGCTACAGGGACCAGCTCGGGGTTATCGTTCTCCTATAGCATGATTGGGGAGGAGGGGGCAGTTCTGCTGTGAAGGGTTTTGGGTGCTGGTGGAGGATGCTGTGTGCCATGTGTCCACCATGCTCCTCCCCATAATGGAGTATGGGGGTGAGAGGTTATCCACTGCCTCAGCAGTAGCCTGTCTGGCAGCTGGAGAAGATGTGGGGTGAGGGAGGAAGAGATTGTAGCAGTGCTTGTCCCCAGAGAGGTGCAGTGGCTAGGGCAGCAGGCACATCCCAGGAGTGTTCCACCACCAGTTGTACTAAGTACTGCATGAGTCCCATTCCCTCTGGGCATGCTCCCACTCCCTGTGCTGTCTCTATTTGCAGGAAGCAGTTCATGATTGCCTTCTCCTGCCTAGGAGCCAGATCCTCCTAACACCTAAGGGAATCCTCCCGTGACCTAAGGAAACAAATTGTTCCTGACTTCTTTGGTCAACTCCAATCAGAAGATCCTGTAGGGTCCTTCTGAATCTCCATGCTCTCTGCATTGCTGCTCCTGCCCCCCCTGGCAGAATGGGCTCCCTGTCATCACGGGAAGGTCCTCACAAGTCAAAGCCAAGGGTTGCGTTCCTCTGAAGGAAACTAGGAACTAACCCCCCCCATATATAACATAACTGTGCTGCTGAAGACCCCACAATATGGATATGTTGTTACATCTGAAGAATGCAGCTGTTACCATCTCCTTCTTTCTTTCACTTTTGCAGCTCACAAGGAAGGAGCTGAGGCTAACAATTGTAAAATACCTACAATATTTTAACAACAATACTGCAACGTGTACAGTACATTAAAGGGGAGAGTAGGGGTGGGGTTTGGTTCCTTTCATGGGGTACGTTACTAGTTAAATTTTTGTACTTGAAAGGCTGGGCATCATTTGGTGAACATAGCAGTTTTGAAGGTACCGGAAGAAAAGAGTCCTGGCAATCTATGCCCGAGAGATGCTTCTGCTAATGGTCACCTATCTATTGGAGGGGTTTGGTGAGCTACAAAGATGGACCAAGCATATTTTCCCTGCCATTAAACCTGAGGAACTGCACCAAAAATTATGCTTGCAGTGTAATTGAAGGCAATTTGGGAGGAAATTGATTGTATTCTATGCTAGCAGATGGACTTCCCAGGGAAGAGGAACAAAGGACACCCTCCCTCACCCAAAAGCCCATCCAACCCCAAACTTCATCTGCATCTCCAGACAATCCATCTCTTGTGTCCAGGGAACAGCTTTGAAAAGGACATGTGGATAATCTCTGAATTTCTGATTAACCTCGCAAGCTGCTTGCCTCTCCACTGCAAAGGGACATGATATTAAGGTTGAGAAAACAATACCAGAAGGACTCCTTCACCCACCCACGCTTCTCCCAGTACAGGTGAATGTTCCTGCTGACCTAGGCAAAGTCATGGAGGACAGTTTATTCTGACCATACATTGATCAGCACCTGTTTGTGCTACAGAGCCCAAATGGACTGCTCTTGGTTTGTGATCACCTGTACTGATCAATAAGTTTCAGCCAAACACTGAGGTGCTCAGAACAGGTCACTACTACCTCTGGCAATGGGGTTAAGAGACCTTTATACCTTTGGGCAAGGTTCAGGCAGCATTTTGGGAATGGCCCCGGACGACTGATACCCATGGCCTGATACACACCCCATGACCCTGCCCACACTGCACTGTAGAATGGGTAGAGCCATGCCACAGCCGTGGTATGTACATTGGGACAGTTTGCCAAGGGTTGTGGTAGATTCTCCATTAGTGACCGTTTTAAAATCAAGGTGGAATGTTTTTCTAAAATATATGTTCTGGGAATTGCTTTGGGGAAGTTTAATGGCCTGAGTTATACAGGAGGTCAGACTAGATGATCACAATGGTCCATTCGGGTCTTGAAATCTATGAATTATTCACTTCCAATGTAGTTACACACACACACACTCTCTCTCTCTCTCTCTCTCTCTCTCTTATATAAAATACTACTTTCCCCCCCCTCACCATTAATACCAGACAGTGTATGGTCTGAAAAGGACTATAAGCACTTTAACTTAAAAATGTTGCCACATATAAGTATTTTAGGCATATATTTATAGGTTACATTGTAAATAATTAAAAACACAAACTGTTACTGTGGCAAATCCTTGAACTGATGAGAATTATTAATTTTTCATAAACTGAAAAATTTCACACTTCCAATGGCATGATCAATAGCAGAAATTAATGCTTACCAGATAATCTTGTATTTTAATTTGCACCTTTATCTGTTTTTAGCAATTTATTTTGATATAGAGAATGAAGTGTATGTGCATTCCTTCATGTGATGTGTATACCAGTATATCCTAATTTTAAATTAAATAACAAAACTATTCAAAAAGAAGGTTAATATTGCAAAGTCAAACACTCCAAAGTTAGGAAATGCCAGAACTAAAGCAACTTTAATTTGGTCCCCTTTTGTGTATGCATTTTGATAGTCTCTAATTACTTGATCACACATATTCCTTAGGACCTGGTGACATCTCTGGCATCCAGAGGCACAGCAACCCCACAGCTTCCAGGAGTAACTGTTACAGGACAAGTCCCTCTTAGTGCCTGCAACTCTGGGCATTTGCAGCAGCATGGAACATTTGGAGCTTTTTGCTGCCAGCCTCCAACAAACCTCTACTGAGTATGTGCAAATGGTGATTTTCAGAGGCCTGTAACCCCATTCTTGGCAGTGTCTGGACTGTTCTTGCTAAAACTTTAATTTTTTTTTCAAGTGCAAGACAGAGACCAGGCATAAGTTGGATTGTGGGTTGTTGGGTGGTTTTTTTTTTTTTGACCAAATGGTTACATTGTGACAAAGTTGTAAACAATCAAATATATGGTATTTATAATGAAAAGTCATAGTAACTTTAACTACAGTTATTGTTTCCAGACCCTATAAGACAAATGTGATCCAAAGATGTATCAGGTGAGTATTTCTAGTAGAAAGAGGGAAGTATTTAATGCTATTGTACAAGGCACTGGTAAGACCTCATCTGGAATACTGTGTACAATTCCGGTCCCCCCTACTGAAGAAGTTGAATTCAAATGAACAGGAGCAGAGAAGGGCTACTAGGGTGATTAGGGGACTGGGGAGCCTATTTTACCAGAGCAGATTAAAAGAGCTTGGTTTATTTAGCCTAGCAAAATGAAGGGGATATCACTGCTCTCTATAAATACATAAAGGGAGTAAATACCAGGGAGGGAGAAGAACTACTTAAGCTAAAAAAACAATACTGGCATAAGAACAAATGGTTATAAACTGATCATGAGTAAATTTAGGCTGGAAATTAAAAAAATGGTTTGTAAACATTAGATAAGTGAGATTCTGGAACGGCCTTCTAGTACAGTACAAGTAGTTGGGACAAGAAAGTTAATTGGTTTTAAGATAGATAAGTTTATGAACTTGAATATATGATGGGGTTGCCTACAATAGCAGGGTACTGGACTGTAAAAACATCACAATGTTAACTAGCTTGATATAAAACTGCCAGTCAAATCTGCCAATTGTGCATGAAATGTTTTCAATATTCTATTAAATTATTGAAACAGCCAATATTTAGTGATTTTGTACTTTCACAAATAAATACATGTGCAGAATAGAGACCTATGTTTTAAAATTTGATTAATTTGTCATTTTATTGTGTTCAAGCTGTAGAAAGGCTTCCACTACCCCTTTTCACAAGGAACACATGCAAACTATGAGACTGAATATGAAAACAGCTTTTCTGTCTAAGCAAGTTGATAGCACCAGTGCTATGCCTTTTCATGTGAAGAATCTGGAAAATATAATAAGTGGAGGAAGCAGTAATGTTGTGTTGAGGCATTTTAAGAAGCTGGTTTAAGCTGCTGATTACTGTGGATGCTAATTTTGCCATACTGCCAGGATTTTATGTTAATTTTATTGCACAAAAGGCTAAAGGATTTTTTTTTAAATTTAAAACTACTGAACTATAAAATTGAACTATTAGACTTTCCATGGGTTTAAGTGGACAAAGGGAATATTATGTCAAAGGCTTAATTCAGTCACCTTCAAGCCATTATACCTCTTGAAATTCAAAGCAGTTAGCTGCTATTATCTATTATTTTAGGTCAAAGTTGTCCCCCCACTGTTCCCATTGGTACTCCAAGGCAAACTTTATTCAACACAAAAATATCAGGTCAGAATTTCCAGTGGGTCTATTCTGTCCCTTTCTACATGGTATGTTCAGCATGCAAAGGCAGCTCCCTAAGGACCAGCCTAATCATACTTAACTAGAAAACTCAGCTCCTGCCTTTGGCACTGTGTGACTCCGTGATTCGATATTTCTTAACAAGCTATAACACTGAATACATCATAGAATAGAATGACCAATTGCCAAACCAGGGAGTTCTCTAGAGCTTATGCTTTCAGTGGAAGGAGTGCTAACCTGAGCTATGATATCTGGGTACTTCATCCTTGTATTGCTCTCACTCTGTGTTCACTTCCCAAATTATGAAGGCAAAATCTACAATTTACAAATTTTTAAGCTATGTCACCACATTCCACACTTGCTACATCTAACCAGCCAGGGATGAGGATGATTATGTAGCAATTGAAGTGGATGATTGACTTGTGCTGAACATTGAAGAGGATGACAGAAATTAAACTTGAATTTTACCTGGAGCTGGATATTGTGCACTTGTACATGCAGTTAGTCTTTGACTAAGGGGCATGGTGGATTCTCCATCATTGACCATTTTAAAATCAAAATTGGATGCTTTGCTACGAGATATGCTTTAGGAATTATTTTGGGGAAGTTCTATGGCCTGTCTTATAGGGAAGGTCAGATTAGATCAGTGGTTCTCAAACTTTTGTACTGGTGACCCCTTTCACATAGCAAGCCCCTAAGTGCGACCCTCCCTTATAAATTAAAAGCTCTCTTTAATATATTGAACTCCATTATAAATGCTGAATGCAAAGCGGGGTTTAGGGTGGAGGCCAGCTCATGACCCCCCATGTAATAACTTTGTGATCCCCTGAGGGATCCCGACTCCCAGTTTGAGAACCCCTGGACTAGATGATCACAATGGTCCCTTTTTGGCCTCGGAATATTTGAAATATGGGCCAAATGCTGGCCCCTTTCCACAGTCTGAGTAAATGGCCTATTTGCAGGGGAATGTGTTTGTGGTATTCCCATTACCCTAGGGCCTGGTAATAAAGGACCAGTGCAGCTTCTACAGTAGCCTCAGGGTTGCATTAGCAAATATGCAGTGCTACTTAGGGGCAGGGGTGCTGGAACAACTTGTATAGTGGGGGTAGTGAGAGCCAAACTGTAAACCCTGTATATAATGGAAACCACTTCAAGCCAGGGGGTGTGGCAGCACTCATAGAACCCCTCGTTTCAGCATCTATGCTAATGGGGTTAGGTGAGAGGATCCATAGTCAAAGCCACTGATTATTTGCTGTGGAGGATAGGGTGCCCTGCGTGGTCTTTCCACACTATTATCCCGTCCAGATAGCAGAAACTCACCCACTGACTGTTACTTGGTTCAGAGGATTTTCCTCTGTATCAGAAAGTGGATAATAGAGATGCAGCAGAAAAGATTTTTTTTTTAAGTGCAAATCACCGTGCTGCTACATTGTCAGCTTAAAAAGTGATCCAGGAGGATTGCAAAACATTCATATTTAAACATGGAGCACTGGATCAAATAAACATTTTGATTAAAACATGTGAGCCTTTTATTGCATTCCAGTAAAGGGGAAAAAATCGCATTTTGAGCACCATGTGTTCAACACTTGCAACGAAAGAGCAGATGAAACATTTGATTCATTCACAACAGACCTTTGACTACTTTCCAGAAAACATTTGACTGTTTTATAGATGAAGTCATTCCTGAAATAAGCATTGAGGGCAATTTATGGTAAGGGCTAAATGTTACCCTCGTGTACCAGAGGCATGGGCTAGAGAAGATGATATTGGGAACTTTTCCATGCATCTTATCACATGCATATGGCTAGCATTTGGTGACGAAGATTGGGGAGAGTTTAATAATGGAAGCCACATCAGATCATTTGCCATCTGTATTCCATTTATTCAGCTCCATTCTTCTACATCTTATGAAAAAGCAGCGTATAAAATATCGGAGCCCTATTGGCTCAGACTAGTGATATAAGTATTACACTCTGCACAAACAGCAGCAATCTGGTGTTCTCTCTAGAGCAGGGGTGAGCAAATTTTTTGGCCTGAGGGCCGCCTCGGGTTTCTGAAATTGTATGGGGGGCCGGTTAGAGGAGGCTGTGCCTCCCCCCCCCACATCCGACCCCGCCTGCTTCTTGCCCCCTGATACCTCCCCCAGGACTCCTACCCCATCCAACCCCCCCCATTCCCTGTCCCCTGATGGCCCCCCTGGGAACCCTGCCCCATCCACCCCTCCCTGTCCCCTGACTGCCCCCAGAACCCCCGCCCATGACTCCCCCCCGCTGCCCCATCCAACCCCTCCTCTCATTCCTGACTGCCCCCCCCCTGGGACCTCTGCCCCATCCAACCACCCCTTCATCCCTGTCCCCTGACTGCCCCCAGAACCCCTGCCCCTGACTGCCCCCCACCACCCCATCCAACCCCCCTCTCCTTCCTGACTTCCCCCTGGGGACCCTTGCCCCCATTCAACACCCCTGTTCCCTGCCCTCTGACCGCCCTGACTCCTATCCACACTCCTGCCCCCTGACCACACCCCGAACTCCCCTGCCCTCTATCCAACCCTCCCTGCCCCCTTACCACGCTGCCTGGAGCATCAGTGGCTGGCAGCGCTACAGACGCGCCGCCTAGAGCACCAGGACAGGCAGCCATGCCGCCCGGCTGGAGCCAGCCACACCACCGCGCAGCACAGAGCACTGGGTCAGGCCCCGGCTCTGCAGCTGCCCTGCCCCAGGAGCTCACAGCCCCACCACCCAGAGCATTGCGCCGGCAGTGGGGCAAGCTGAGGCTGCAGAGGAGGGGGCTAGCCTCCTGGGGCAGGAGCTCAGGGGCCGGGCAGGAGGGTCCCGCAGGCCGTAGTTTGCCCACCTCTGCTCTTGAGTATTCATAGCTCTGGAGCTGATGGTTTATAAATGCCCTGGGTTAGCACATGCATCCCCAAGAGCATGGTTTGTAATTTGTGAAGAAGACTATCCAGCCCAGCTCTCCTAACTAGTTTTTATTCTGTTATCAGCAAGTATTAACTGTGGGTGCTCAATGCTGCTGCTCGCTGGAGCAGCCAAACGCATCCATGAGCTGCCTCCCGGATTCCTGCCCTGGCTAGCACAATCCTGATAGTAGACCAGGAACATGGTAGCGTCCTTGCTGCACTCGCCAGGGCAGGATTTTTTTTTTTTAATGAATTGGGAAGGGGTAAAGGAGAGAGGGGCAGACAGCAAAAACAAACAAACAAAAACCCACAAACAACCCTGAATTGGATAAAGTGTATATGTGGCAGCAGAAAGTACACTCAAATGCAAACTCACAGACTAAGCTCAAGAACAACTTTGCATGCAAAGATGTGGCAGTGCTTTGTCTAGGAATGTCATATACAAAGCGACATTTAAGTCACCCACCATCTATGTGTAGCCATCTGTATCTAATCTGTCTCCAGCGTTTGCTGAGAAAGGCAGATTTGTTGTTGGTTAAATATACATTTAAAAGAAATGTTCAATTTTTGGTAGGTTTTATCAATACAAGCTGGCTATTTTTCAAAGTAGTTTTCCTCACATGTGTCATCAAACATAGTAGATTTACTGTAAGACACTGATCCACAGAGTGAGAGACCCAGTGGAAAAAGGAAGATGAAACTACAAAAAGAGGAGCACACCATCTTTCTTGATCCTTTGGTACCCAAGGGTGTGTTTTGGCAGCGGTAAGCAGCATCTGACAGTGTCTTTATCTTCCATCATGGTTATTTCCTCCTTCAGCAGAGAAGTATCCAGTGAGAAATGGGAGGGGAAAAAAAGGAATTCTACATACTCATTGCAGAAAGTTCAAAAAGCATATTGTTATTGAGATGTCATTGACATATTGAGATGTCACCACCAGAATGCCCCCTTGTGTTAGCATGTGATGTTGCAGAAATTTTCCGGCATGCTGTCTGTGATTGCACCCCCTTCCCCACAGCGCTCCAGCTGAGAGGCAGCTAGTCCAAATCCCTTCGTGGGTAACAGATATCCAGGTGTAGCCTAACATCCCAAAGAATCAACCTCTCTTCTGGGTCTGGTGCTTAATCCATTTCTGGGATTCCACTGCCTTTCCCCAGCTCCTGGTCCCACCAGTCCTCCTGAGGCCGCCAGCAGTCTCTTGTGCTTCAGCCCTTCACAGGGGCCAGCCTTCCTATCTGCTCCCCCTTCAGACTGGGCTCTCCTCCTTAAAGTTATCACCTGATGCCTCCCAATCCCACCCTCTGTAGCTAAGAAGCAACTAGTTAGGAACATCTATGCACCTGTGCCATAATTAATTAACTGTTAAACCCTTTCCAGCCCATAACGAGTTTCACCCCATCACGTATAAACCAAGTTTACCTCAGATTTCAGAAATTAGTTCAAAAATATCTTTTGTAGCAATCGAACAGGTTCAAGAGTTATGGAATCAATACATCAAGTGAAAAAAGCAAGATAGAGCAGAGAGATTTTAAAAAATCAGGAATGTCACCCCACTGCAGAGCAGTAGCAGATATCAGGGCTTTGCAGGGCAGTTTCCTGCAGGAGGGGAAACCAGTGATGCAGAGTCAGGGCATTTTGTGAGTGAAACTATATAGACCCTAAACAGAGGTGGTCACAGACAACATGCAGGCAAGTCCCTCTTATAGAAATTTCAGCCCAAACACCACTGACTGCTTCCCAGGAAGCAACTCTGCCCCAAGCACTGACTCCAGTTAGA
The DNA here is from genome assembly GCF_027887155.1 of Malaclemys terrapin pileata. Taxonomy (NCBI): domain Eukaryota; kingdom Metazoa; phylum Chordata; order Testudines; family Emydidae; genus Malaclemys; species Malaclemys terrapin. The sequence continues at coordinate 37,796,137 of NC_071505.1, read as the reverse complement.
GAGATTAAGGGACATAAAAAACTATCTTGTTGTTTGCAACATCTCCACCAAAAGAGCTTACATCATAGAGCTAACAATAATACAGCATTTCTTCAAAGATTGTGTATGGCTTGCATATTAAGAAAATGAACTTGTGAGACTACATAGAACACCACCACCTAGTGAACACTCACCATAAAAGTAAAATAGAGAAATGCAGAAGTCTCGAGTAAAAATAATGTAGAATGCTGCTCATCTGACTAGAGTATCCCATTGTGTCTAGCAATGAAATAAGCACTTAAGAGACTGAGGTGAAAAACATATTTTGGTTGAGTTTTGGCACACTCACAAAACATCTGGGCAAGCAGTGAAAATATGGTAAAATTGAAATGTTGCATTCCATGGCTGCATGACTACTTATAAAATGACTGACAGTCAATTATGAAATAGAAAACCCATGGCAAATGCTGGGCACAGATTTGTTTTCAAGGAAGGGGGGACGAGTGATTTTTGTGGTGCCGTATTTTTTGGAAAAAACAGTCTTGCAATAGTAAAAAGGACAAATGTCACAAACATTTGAGGGGTGGGGAAGGAATAAGTTGACATTGGCATTTGCAACAGTTTTCAATAGGTTTCCACTTTTGTGGTATTTAGATCAGAGAGCATTGTCAAAGAAATAAAAAGAAAGATCCTGCAGAGGTAGCTCAGGCAATAAATAAGATTGTCTTTGATGAGACGACTCTGGTGAATTAATCTTTGCTTCATTTAATGGCCAAATTCAGCTTGCCCTTCTCATTTGCATATTCAGTGTGGCTTGATGGCAGTGGGACTATTTGCATGCATAAGGCAAGCAGAATTTGACCTCTATTATTGGCCCTGCAACATGGTTGGTTTCTTGGATAGTGACACAGTGTAGGGTTTTCTCACTGGATTTAGGAGCGGAGCAAAAATAAAAGTGATTGGGGGGATCCTGTGTAGATGTCAGAACTTTCAAATGAGTTCACAATGGCATTAAGTATAAGAAGGAACCAAATGAAAAGGGGAAGAATGAACAAAATCAGCCACAAACAGTGGTTAGTGGTTACAGCTGACAGCTGTTTTAAGGCCACAAAGTACATCACAAGCTCATCTCTTCTTTATGGTTTCTTTTTATGAGTCCTTCCTGCTACCAGAAAATGGAACAGAAGTCATCTAGATTTAGGAATTACTAGTGAACAGTATTTCTTTATGTGTCACAGTGGGTAACTTGGAGCTGAAAATTGTTATTTCTGGACAAATTATAGATATACCACAGATTTACAATAGTTTTCTGTAAAAGATAATGTAATTTATAGTATTTATTTATCCTCCCTGTTTCCTTCAGATTAACAGGGATTCCCAGGTTAATATAGTGCAGGACCTAATTATGTATTCATGTTATTAGAACCCTAACGTGGAGGATTGTGCACAGCTGACTGTTGTGTGGTAAATAATGGCAGGACTATGAGAGAATGAGCAGAGGAGGTGTGGTGTTAGTCATTGTGATACGTTGGAACATCTATAAGTGAATACCGTGACATGTTTGCTTTTTGTGTTAATGAAAATATATGTGTATCTCCAGTGAATGCATTTAGAAAATACTTTTAATAGAAAAAGGAAAACTGAGACATATGTTCCATTATCATGTTCCATCTTTCTGTTTTTTCATCCTGTTCTTAATCACACTGTCCAACATTTTTCTCCACTTGTCTTTTTCATACACAGCATAATATTGAAGGGCTAAATCAGGGATCGTCAACCTTTGGCCCGCGGCCTGCCAGGGTAAGCACCCTGGCGGGCTGGGCTGATTTGTTTACCTGCCACGTCCGCAGGTTCAGCCGATCGCGGCTCCCACTGGCTGCAGTTCACCACTCCAGGCAAATGGGGGCTGCGGGAAGTGGCGGCCAGCACATACCTCACCCCGCGCCGCTTCCTGCAGTCCCCATTGGCCTGGTGCTTACCCTGGCAGGCCGTGTGCCAAAGGTTGCCGAATTGTGAATTGGGAAGTGTTATTTACCCCTTCACATAACACAAGATTCAGGGTCACCTGATTAAATTAATAGGCAGCAGGTTTAAAACAAACATAAGGAACTACTTCTTCACACACCACACAGTCAACCTGTGAAACTTGTTCCTATGGGATATTGTAAAGGCAAAAGTATAACTGGGTTCAAAGAAGAAGTAGATAAGTTCCTGGAGGATAAGTCCATGAATGGATAATAGCCAAGATGGTCAGGGATGCAACTTCATGCTATGGGTGTCCCTAAGCCTCCAACTGCCATAAACTGGAACTGGATGGATCATTCAAAATTGCCCCTTTTTGTTCATTCCCTCTGAAGCGTTTGGCACTGGACACTGTTGGAGTTAAGACACTGGTCTAGATAGACCATTGGTCTGACCCAGTAAGGCCGTTCTTATGTTAAATTAACATTGAACTCTGAAAAGGATCCTACTGCGCTTCTACTCAGAGTCATTCTGTTCAGTAAGGGAGTATGGATCAGCAGATGACTGAGAGTCTGGTTTCCTGAGTTATATACTCATCATGGGCTCTATCAGCCAGATTGCTCTTTCCTGCTGGCATGTCATCACCTATAATCAGAGCTGGTTAAATTTTTTTTTTTTTTTGACAGAGCAGGTTTCTGTTGGAAAATACTGATTCCATAGAATTGAAATAATCCATGGGAACTTTCAATGTAAACCAGGCGGGTGGGCTGCTGATCAATGTAGGAGCCTTGAGAGCTTAGCTCTCAAGCTCCCCTCCAGGTGGCCACCTGAGCTCCTCAGCAGCTGCCTAGCAGGCTTCTGTGAGCCAGGAAGCCACCGAGCCTGGGAGCCCAGGGAGCTTGGCCCAGAAACTTTCAAAAAATCCATTTTGGTTCTTTCAAAATTGCATTTTTTGAAAATGGCACTCGCATGGAAAATTTCATATATCCAACTTTTTGTTCCAATTCAGAATATTTGTTTTTCTTTTATTTGAAATTTTCCACAGAACAGCAGTTGCAGTTTCTGCATGAATCTACCAGTAATAGATATTCTGCAGGTCAAATTATACTCACAGGTATAACTGTGCAACCTCATTATCTCAGATTATGCCCTCAGTGACACTGCTCAAATCCATTGAAGCCAATAGACTGCACGGCTATAAAAGGTATAATTTGAAAACAATTACTGCACAGTTGCACCCCTGATCCATCACAGCAGTTCAGTCTGGGGAGAGACTGTGGTGTGTCATGTGAAATGTAGTCTTTCTGGGGAGAACAGCCCATGGGGAAGATCAGCCCTAAGACAGCTGAACTACAAATCCCATGAAGTTCTGCAGAAGCACATCTATGTCTAACAGAGCCAAAGTGAAATGTTTTGGTATTTTCTGATCAAAAATGTTCTGAACTTTTCATTCTCCAATAAATAAATAAATAAAAATCAACTTTTCATGTTGATTTGGGATGAAATAAAGGTTAAATATCAGAATTACCTGTGGTATGGAAATTCTGATTTTCTATTAGCTCTGCTTTGCTTTAAAAAAAAATTAAAGAACTTAAAATGGCAAACAACCAAATAAAAATCACCATTTGTTGCTGAAATAGTTATGACAGGAAATTTTGATTTGCTAGAGTTCTATTTAAAGGGAAATGTTGCTTTGATAATCATCTATGAGTTGTGTATTATAATACAAAACTTTAGAGGCAAAATGTTTGTAAAAGGATTCATTGTGGTGACGACACAGGAAAGGAAACAGAACGCCAGGTTTGTTGGTAGCCAGAGAGCTTTACAAGCCTCTTGCAAAAAGCCTCCCAGGAAAACTTTTCCTGGGGTTTTTATTTCTCTCCTTGCTTTGTTTACAACTCTTCTTAGTGGTTACATTCCTGCGCATAGAAAAGCCAGGCAGTATACGTGCACATAAGATAACGAACCCATCTCTTGAGCGCGTGAACACCAGCTGCGAGGGTACAATCAAATCAGCCAAATACGTTTCCCAAACACAAACGCTGGATTGAAGGTCCCTCCTGCCTCGTAGCCATGGGAGCAGTTTGCCGCGCCCGTGGGCTGGCGATTCGGGAGCTATGCATCCCTACATCCCCCCCTGTTTTATTATATAGATGCGGTGCTTAAACAAAGCACCTTCGCAGGGTAGCATACACAATGTCACTAGATTGGGTAAACATTAAACAAAGCAGCAAAGTAAAACGCCAAAAATCAAAACTAGGACCCCATACTATAAAAGGGTTTTTATCCACTCTAAGGGTGGCTATGACTAGATATAATCCCACCAAGGAGGAAAAACATCCTAGCGGATAGCTTAAGCATAACATTTCAGCATATCAATTTGCTATTACATACAATTACTATTATCAGTAAGCTTAAAACAACACATTTCTTTTACTGTCTCACACCCCAGATGTTGCTGGGTGGTTTGCAGACAGGAACAAGGCAGGTACTTAACAGACCTTGCATGTCCGGGGCAACGGCCAGGCAGAAATCAGATTGATTTAATACTTGTGCCAGGTGGACCCAAATGTCTTGTAATGTGGTGTCATTAACATACACACAGCTGTCATTAACTTGAAAAAGTAAGTGTCCTGTCAGGTGTAATCCCAGGAGTACTGACTAAAATTAACTGGGCATACCAGGTAGTCTAATTTCCCAGATGTCTTGGTGAATTACCCAATCCCACATGCATCCTCCCCATGGACCCGGCAGGATTCGGTATGTGGGAGGCCACACCCCCTCAACCGGTCCATATGCTTGGAAGGAGCACTGAGAACGTTTGCACTTTTACCCAGAAAGTCTCTAAGTATGTCTCCATGGCCACAGATCAGATGGTACTCCTGATGTGTCTGTAAGGGCAGTGGGCCAAGCCTGATGCTCTAGATCATTTTGAATGGCCATTAGCTAGTCATTCAGGAAATCCTGAATTTCTGAACATGCTAGATCCCACTGCAATGCCTTCCCAGCCTTAGTGATATTCAATACCATCTCTGTTAGCAACTTCTGGGTCATTGTCTGTATTTGGATGTATTACAGGGGTAATAGTGTAATAGAGGAAATGGCAGGGGCAACGGCAACAAGGTGCCTTTGGTACTTATCATTTAAAATCCAAGTAGGGAAGGCAATACATACTGAAGGACTTATTCAAAACACAGGGCGCAGCCTGTAGAATAAACCCCAAAATCCAATCAATACCACATTCTCAAGAATGGGTTCCACAAGTTTCTTCCTGCTAGTGTATAATTTTTTTGTTTCTTCACCAGGGTCAGTTCTTAATGTCTCTTGTAGTCAGGAATTCCTGGACTTTGTGGTTTCAAGGAAGCAAGTGTTCCTTCTTCTCTTTTCCTGAAACAGTGTGGTTTAGCATCATACAGGGGAGAGGTTACTAGCACATCACCCTGTAATGGTTTTGTGTCTTTTAGAAAAATTCAGAGGCACAGTAGGTCTGTCAGTGGACAAGAGAGAGGTTACTAGCACTTCACCTTGTCTTTTTTTCCTTTTTCCTGCTGTCCAGAAGGCACAGCAGGGCTAGAAGAAGAAATAGGCTTATCATCAGTCAAAGAGTCCTCCCGAGGTGGAGGGGTCTTTTTGCAGTGAAAAGCATGGGTCCAGGCAGTCAGTCCTTGGCACTTCTCAGCGGTGTTGGTGGTTAACAGGACTTGGAAAGAGCCTTTCCAGCATGGAGCCAAAGCAGTCTTTCGTTGATGGACTTTACATAGACTCAGTCTCCTGGTTTTAATAAATGGCAGGGGTGCTAGGATTTTTGGATAACACTTTTCTACCTGTGAGAAAAGAAACCTAACACATTTCATTAATGCCTGGCAGTGTTTTGCAGATCTCATAGTTGCTCGGGCACATTTAAGCCCCCCCCTTGTCTTGGGGGTCAGCCAAGTTTTGGCTGTGGCCTTGGATGAGCCTGCAAGCTGTATTTTCCTCTCAATTAACTCATTCTGTGCTTTTTCCTCTTCTCCCTTTCTCGGCTTCTCTTAACCTACAAAGGAAACCTTCACTCTTCCAGTAAAATAACTTTATTACAGAGCTTTGGAGCAACAAACCGGGACAAGCACATCCACTTTTGAGGAGTGCACTCGGTACAACCTTAGGTGTCTAATTGCTTTCCTCCCTCCCCAGCCCTCTGGCTAGAAATCTGAGGTAGCCAGAAGGATCCCATGGACAATATGGGGAGTGGGTTAACCTTCCATGTCCTTGCTTCCAAAGACTGTTGGTATGCAACTCTTAACAACAATTTTTGCCATAAAACACAAAAATAATCCCTATTGTGCCAGTAAATGCATGGTACATTGAATGCTGTTCAGCTGGCATCCATTTTCTCTGATGATCTGAAAAACAAAAAAACAGAGGTCTACCCCTTTTGGGCAGTCAGTCATTGCTTAAAATGTTTCCTTGTATTTGTTCATAGGCAGCCCAGATTTCAGTGGCTTCTACCTTATTAGTTAGAAACTTGCATTAATACAAATGCTTTCTGGCTTGCTTCCAAATCCAAAGCTATCCACAGCTTAAAGATTTTTACTTAAAAGGGACACAATTAACTTTCCCAGCCTTTTGATTGCCTTTTACTTCTAACTCCTGCTTTCAAACACACAGTGATCTGAACAAGACAACACAACCTATATTGGTAGGTTTGCATTTCCTTTACCTCTGCTACAATATACACTGCACATATTCTGGGGAAAAGCGGCCACTGCGCAACCCATACGGGCTCGTCAGTGAGCCAACGGAAGGGGGAGGGCAGTACGCCTAATCATCAATATGGATGGTGGCAGTTAAAGCAGTTCCCCTGAGGCTTCTGCCCCTTGTGCAGGCCAGCTGTCAGCAGGGCCATCTGATGGGTTTGATTGCCTACATCAGTACACGCCTGCAGCAACTCCGCCAGGGTCGAAGGACTTAGAGGACTCGCTCGCAGCGGGGACCCTGCGAAACGCGCGACGGGCACACTGGCCAATGATGGGAAAAGCTACCTGGGGCGTGCCCACCGCCTGCTTGAGGATGCTCGAAAACTGCCCTGTGCCATATAACTGCTCAGCAAGATAAGCCCCCCCACCTTGTGCTGCTGCCGCAAGCGCCTCTCGCTGGTACTCGCTGTCCCACACAACATATTGCGTGGGAGACAGCACCATGCGACACATGTCTTTCCAATCTTGGGGGAGCAAGTGATAACCGTTTGACACACCTTTCAAGATCCCCCGGAGCTCGTGCAGAACCGAGTAGGGGAGAGCCTCCCAGTCCACTACTCGGCCCCCGTTTCCATTATCCCGCCTAGAGACGGGGAACGCCTCGAACCCACACTTGGATTCCTTGTCGGTCAAGAGACCGGCCTCACGCGCTCGCCGCACTGCCGCGGCGACAGCGCCCCCCTGCCTGACCGGTAGGCAGGGGGGCGCCGCCACGGGCGGCGGCGCAGGGAGGGTCAGCTGCGGGCAGGAGGGGGGTGGCCCATCACCTGGGGGCAAAAGGGGGACCGGCTTGGGGCTGTTGGGGCCAATCCCCTCCAGTGCCTCCTTACAACGCTGCCAGAGCAGCAGGCACTGAACTGGGGCACGGGGTTTACTATACAAGGTGATCCCAATCCGTATCCAATCAGAAAGCTGTAATGACCCGCAGTCCGGATACCAGGGGCACTGGCGATCTATTTCCCTTAGGAGGTCCTCAATATGAGCGACCGGGACAGCGACACATGATCACTGTCGTATAATCTCTTGTAACTCTCTTGCGTGCTCCTTCTGGGCACTGGAAAGTTTCCCCCCCATACTCACGAATAAGGGGCGGCAAACAGCCGCGGGCGCGTTCGGCGTATCCAGCCGGTGAGTAGAGGGGTATGACGTCGGGGTCACCAGCTGTGGTGACGACACAGGAAAGGAAACAGAACGCCAGGTTTGTTGGTAGCCAGAGAGCTTTACAAGCCTCTTGCAAAAAGCCTCCCAGGAAAACTTTTCCTGGGGTTTTTATTTCTCTCCTTACTTTGTTTACAACTCTTCTTAGTGGTTACATTCTTGCGCATAGAAAAGCCAGGCAGTATACGTGCACATAAGATAACGAACCCATCTCTTGAGCGCGTGAACACCAGCTGCGAGGGTACAATCAAATCAGCCAAATAAGTTTCCCAAACACAAACGCTGGATTGAAGGTCACTCCTGCCTCGTAGCCATGGGAGCAGTTTGCCGCGCCCGTGGGCTGGCGATTCGGGAGCTATGCATCCCTACATTCATTACTGTGGATGTTTCTCTGTAGATGAGGATTACCAATGAGGTGATAGAAGGATCTTGAGGCAAAACAAATGACTTGGAGGTTAGGAGGGAATTTGCCAGCAAAGGAAAGGCCCAATAAAAGGAATGCTTCCTTTCAGGACAGGTGTCAACTGCAAATCCAGACTTCCTACGTAAAATATGTCTTTCATGGTTGATTGAAGAGGTCATTGGGAATCAAAGAATAAGCTAAGGTAAATGCACTCATGAACTGTTTACTTCACATTTGTATTCTCTCATAACTGGGTTTTCATTTGACACAGGGTGTCATCCAGCTCTCACTGAAGTAAGTGGAAAGGCTCCTTTTAAATTCAGTGGGAGTTGGATCAAGCGCTTTTGTATATCATCTTCACCTACCTCAGCTGTCAACATTTTCAGTTCCTCTCATAAAAACGACAAGGATAAAACAGGAGTTAGACTGAGAAGGAGATTTTTATATGTTTCAACATTTCTTGTATTTTGAAGCTGAAATATTGCCAGCTAGCTGATATGTGTTTTCAGATGCAGTATGAGCTTATGTTTTTTGTTTTGCTTTTGCAGCAATGGCACAATAAATGATGGTAAGTTTTATGGGTATGTAAGATTGAAAACTGTCTCCTAAGTCCACCCAATTAGGCTTAATCAATTTTCACCTTTATAAATTTTTGGACAGAATCATTATCAGTGTTAGTTTTTTTATTATATACAGTATATGACAGACAATAAAACAGGTAGGGGCCCAGGTTACTGAGTGCCAGGGTACCAGGAAGCTCTCCTGTACTTCACTATAGTTGTTTCAGGCCCTGGTTTGGTTTTCCCCCTCAGCCAGGTCCAGTAATCTTGTAGCTTTCCATATTATGTAATCATTAGCTTTCCTCCAATCAATGTCATTTAGCATTTCACATACCCATAATACATTTTCCAAACTTGCATTATTTGTTTTTAATGTTCCATTCTATATTGTAAATCTCGAACAGTATATCAGCATTACACCAACACAATTCAGCATTAAACTAACAGCACATAACCCTTATTCACTACCATCCAGCAATTTTCTTCAGATTTTAAAATCGTAGTTCAGTATATGTAGATCATCCTAAATGATTTATTAACATAACCTTTATTTTTTTAATAGGAAAGTTATAGGGAACAGTGTGACCTTCATGTCAACATGTTCTTATCTTTTCCAAACAGGGGTTTTCCAGGTACTTTTCGCTCAAAATTTAGCATCACACTTGTCAATCATTAAAAAGCCTTGTAATTTTCCCTGTTGCGTTTTGAGGTGCTTTATTCAAATTAGGGCCTAAATATTTAATTGTTCCCCAACAGGTATATTTAGATTTATACTTGTATAATTCTGTCCACTTCCACTTGATGACCACGAAAAGGTCTAGCATTGCGCATTTCAGTATTTCCTTGTTGTAAGATTGCACAATAATTATAAAGATAGTCAATAGGGAAATGAGATCAATGATGTGTGCAGTGTGTACAATGGTGTTGCTCTGTCTCTTCTTTTGTAAGAATAAGATAAGAGAAAACAGGCAGACACAGCAAACAGATGGGGGCGGGGGAAGCAGGAGGTAACAGTGTATGACTGGTGTAACAAACAGAGCTTGACCATAATACCTGCATAAATGAACATTCAGTTTGAAGCTGTGTGCATGGGCAGGCCAAAATTACATAGATGTTTTGTTGGTGTGTGCTACTCGTTCCAGAGGCTGACACCATAACCAAATTTTTCCTAGCTTCTGCCAGCCTGGGAGCAGATGACTAAAAGTCAACTTGTCTCCCATATGTCTGCGAGCAATAGGCCACAAAGGTGACAAGGCAAACATAATCAAGTTCTGCAAGAGATAGTAGAGGCAGAGTCTCTCTGTGCTTAGGGGAAGGCTGATATATCAATACATGATTATCAATGTGGCAATATGTTAAGCTCAAAAGAATAAATTAGATACAATGGGGGTTCTCAAACGTCATGACCCGCTTCTGGCAACAAAAATTACTTCATGACCCCAGCAGTAGGGACCAAAGCATGAGCTCACCCAAGCCCCCGCTGCCCCGGGGGAGGGGAAGGGGGGGCCTCAAAGCTGAAGCCCAATGGGGCTCAGGTTTTGGCCCAGGGTGGTAGGGCTCGGGCTTTGGTTTTGGCTTTAGCTGTGGCCCTGGGCCCCAGCAAATCAAAGGCCAGCTCTGGTGACCCCATTAAAAGGGGTCATGACCCACAGTTTGAGAACCACTGAGATAGAATGAGTTGAACTTCGGCTACCCTTCACTACAAGTCAGGAGAGGAAAAATGGGTAACTATCATAACATTAGTTCCTAATTTTTTTCTATAATGGAATCACATTTGATAGAAAGTTCCTCACTGTTAGATCTCTGCAGTAGTGAGTGAATCACAATTACATAATTGTACTACTCTGAGGTGTCTGGAAGATTATGAGAATTATGTGAGCCTCCAAACATCAATAAGTCCCTTTAATAAAAAAGGAATTATTTCTAATCAGGGTATATTACTGAGACAGGACACAAAGCAGATATGTACTATAATGATAAATCTATGGCACATGTGCCTGAAGTGATGTTTAATGCATGTGGCTCTAGACCTCTGAGGTGGCTACTGGAAGCAGTATACAAGAAAAAGAATAATTAATTCAGAAATATCAAAATATCTACTCGTGTTTGATGTACTGCAATAGCTTATGATTCACTATCTACATTTACTGGAGGACGGACTATAGCTAGGAACTGGTCATCTCTCATTACTCTAAAACAAATCCTCATTGACACTTTAACCCTATGCACCTCAGATTAGTACTGATTGTTGTCTTCTTGTCTTTCATCTTTGCTGCCAACTTGCTGGATCTAGTTTCTAGTTCAAACCCCAATTCTCAGAGACCTCTATTTAGGAGGAGTAAACTTGTTCAGATAAATCAAAAACTTCCTGAGTCTTTGCTTAAAACTTAAAGTAAATCAAAATCCCATCCTTCTTAGGGAAGGAAAAAGTTCAGCTACAAATTCCTTTTAAAGGAACCTTGTATGTTTTTTTTTTTATTTTGGGGGTGGGGAAGGCAGGACAGGAAGCATGAATACTAAATTACTGAGAGATCATTTTATTGCATTTTTATTCTTTTGTGAATGCACCCTAGTGGTTGGTTGCTGGCACCATGTTGGGAGGAGCCTCGGAAGAATCTATGCATTCTCCTCTTTTAGCCAGATTAAGATCTCTACACTATTATTACTACTTAAGAAAGAGGTTCAGAAAAAGGATATCAAGATAATTGTTGTTGTCTCTAGAATAACAGAGGAGGTTCTGCCTGTACTAGAAAGAAGGAGGATCTGGCTGGCACAAGTAAGATTAATAGAAAAGGAGAGAATAGTGGTTGTGGAAGTTTCATTTGATTTCTAAGAAGCAATTTTTCAAAAGATTTACTGTATTTTATAATGGCAATTACCCTTCAAACTAGTTATGAGTCAAATCTAACAATCCTAACTCAGTCAAAGCCCCAAGTATGAGCTAATGGAAGTTTTGTCTGCATAAGTAAGGCGCATTTGGCCCTGTGCCATTATTTAATTTATGAAGAACAACATTCTATTGTATACACATAAGTTGACAGCTTTTCTTTGCTGTTCTAAATTGTATTTAGAGACAGATTAATTTAAAATGTTTTCTTTAGAAACTAATGATAGGAAATCTATTTCATTTTGCCAAACACTGTGTGTGGGTTTTGGAAGAACCTTGTAAAGTAATGAGAACCATGTATTATATACAAGGACCACCTTTCAGTGAATGAAAAATGTTAAAGTCTGAGGGGCCTTTCTTAGTCTTGGTATGGAGCTGCCAGCATTGTCAGTAAAATTTATTCACACTGTTCAAGTGCTTATGAAAGCTACGGAGCAGCATGATCTGTAAGTAGTTGAAAAGACAATACTCCAGAGCTTCGAGAACAAATAAAAAACCACTATTACAGGCTGCCTGCATCATAACAAGAGCTTTCTAGGAACTCTGCCAGTCTAAATAAAACACAGTCTTGCTGTAATTTTATACAGAAAAGAGGACTAAGGCTACACCATACCCTACACAAATGTTTCCCTCCCACTTTTTCCATAGCCAAGTGATAATCTGACCTGAGGCGATGTATGCCAAGTTTAATTATGCTTTCATATTCTACTTTCCATTAACAATTATACTTCAGCTAACTGGTTACACTGCTAAATTTCACTTTCCAATATAAACATGTTTGTCCTAATGTCTAATTTACTTAACTCATCTGAAAAAAAATTATATGTCCTATACTATACATTTGATCCAATAAACCCACAATGGGTATATGCTGGCCAAGAGGAGATAATCCATAGAGTTTAGCCATTAATATTATAACACTGAATTGGTACAAACAGTTCTTAAGGCTGAAATCCAGACCCTGGTGATCTATGTGGAGCAGTTATGCCATTCCCTCTTCTCTGGGGTGAGGAATAGGAAGAGCCACAGAGTGTCAGATCCTTGGCCCTACAACCTTCCATCCATGCATACTGCTAAAGCAGAACTCTGCACTGGAAGGGCCTACTTGTTCCCTATCAGCTCCCCTGCATGCAGCCCCAGCCTTGCACAACAGAACTGTACCAGAGGCCCTCACCAGCCACAGAGGTGGGGGTTAGATTTGCCCCTTAGGGTATGTCTACTTAGAATTAAACATCCATGGCTGACCTGTGTCAGCTGACTCGGGCTCACGGAACTCAGGCTACAGAGCTGTAAAATTGCAGTGTAGATGTTCAGGCAAGGAGGGAGGGTCCCAGAGCCCAAGCTCCTGCCTAAGCCTGAATGTCTACACAGCAATTTTTAGCTCCTCAGCCTAAGCCCGCTGACCTGGGCCAGCCACAGCCGGGCTCTGAGTCTTTTATTCCAGTGTAGATGTACCCTTAGTGAGTTGATAAATGACTGGTATTTTGACAACAAAATCATTTGAAATGTCTGGGAAACTTTTGCTTGGAATATACTCATGAGTATGTCCTAGCTATTTTTGATGGACTAAATTCTGAGGGCTTTACTCAGTGTTTAGTCAGATAAATTCCCGCTAAGTGTAGTAGAAGTGTATCTGAGTAAATACATGACAAGCCCTCAGGATTTTGCCCCATGACTTTATATGCAAAGAGTTTTATCTCTTTAGCATTTTGTATTGCCATTTAACCTGCATTTCCACCTTAAACATCCTGAATGCTACAAACAACATTTCTGGATAACATACTTCCTAGAAACATATCATGATTCTAGTATCTCGGACATTTTAAATTGTCAGGCTATCACCTGTCATACATGTTGTCATCCTGAACAAAGATTTTCAGAACACAGTGGTTTAACCCATAAAGTCATTTTTGATTGGGGAATGACAAGCAGGATCCATTTCTTTAGGTTTCCAGTTAAAATGTTAAAGAATAGACTTTAAAAAATAGGAACTGCTCTCTGTATTGCTAACCCTGAGCATTCAGAAATCATGAGACTATCTAAAAAATAATGAAATTTTAATAAATTGTGTTATTTTCTTATTTGCATTCTGGCTTTTGTCTTGTTAAGCTCTGCTCTGCAACTATGAGGATTGGAAACATATTTTTTTAATGAAAGAAGACATGATCATATAACATGACTCCAGGAGCAGGGCTTTATGAAAAATAACAAATATTGTGAGTCTTGCAGTAAAATCAGGAGAATCGGCAATGCTGTATTCTTCAAGCAAGCTATAGCCTTTTTGTATTTTGTTTGAAAAAAAACAAATAATTATTTAAACTGGATCAGCTAATGTATTATTCTTAGTAAACCAGCTTAAGCAGAAATTGGCTTTCATTTAAGTGAGAAATGAAAAGATTTATTGACATGAGAGGTAAATATTTTGCAGAGGCAAAGCCAAAGTTTACATTTATTTAGAAGGACACTAAATCTCCAGGTTCTCCTAAACATTAAGTCAATATATTCCATGTATTATTTTTTCTAATTTATTTTATTACCATAAATTATAACTAAAAAGGAGATACACATCATAATGCCTTAGGATATGAAAACACTCCTCTGAACACCTCAGGCAACAGCCTAAGTCAGCAGATGGGCTTTGTACCATGGCCTCAGTGTTAACAAACCCTGGTGCTGTCAGACAAGTGGGAATACAAGTTCCACAACCAAGGATTCTCTATAGGAAATACCTGCTACCAGTAGATATTCAGATCTAGGGTCTGTTAGTGAAAATGCATTTGCTGATGTTCGCTATGTGGTATCCTTTTCTGTGAAACCTCAGATTGTGTAACTGGGGAAGATGACTTCTTTGACTTTACTCCTTTCCAGGTATGTTCCGAAACTGAATCGGGTAGAAATCCCTGCTATGATGTTTAGAATGCAAAGCTGTGTTAGACCCTGCACATCTTATAAAATGCACAGCAGCCATCTCTAGCATTTTTGTAACATAAAAGGTTTACAATGATTCAGTCGAAGGCTCTTGTGGAGCTCTTGCCTCAGCTCATATACACTTTGAGAACACTTTACTCTACACTGTTAAGGGAGCCAATAACCATATTTCAGCTCTTTACCCACAGCTGTTTCTGCTATAGAGCGCTTAAAAAACTATTTGCAAGCATTATGTGATTGAGGAAAATAATATTTTTATCAACTCTCCTTATATTCCAAAATCAGGTAAACCATTTTTCCTCAAAATTTAATTTTTTAAAAAGTCACCTGTAGGTGCAGGCCAAAACTGAAAAATTTCAGCCTCAAAAGTAGATGTTTTATAAAGTTAGCAATGACTGAAAACAAGGGGCTAGACTAGAAAACATTATAAAACCTTAAATGTAATGGTCACTGTTGCCCCTGCTATCATAAAATATAATCTAATAAAGAACAAACACATGATTTCTTATAAAGCAATGCTAAACATTAGCATTTTTCAAATAAAAATCCTTTTTCATTTTATTAAGAAACTAATGACTTACAGTTGATATTTCTAATGATGTTTTTTTTCCTCCGTACATCAGGAAAATAATGGAGTAGAGAAACTATTTTGGTATCATAAATGTTCAAACTGCACTTTTATGAATCTAAAAAAAATTCTCTTTGAAACCATTTAATGAAAAAGAGAAGGCAAAGCAGGAGGAGAATTATGTGGCACAGCCTTATCATTCTCAGTTTCATTATGTTCACATTTCAATGAAATCCCACAGAAGAACCAAAAAAAGAAGAACAGGAGTACTTGTGGCACCTTAGAGACTAACAAATTTATTAGAGCATAAGCTTTCGTGGACTACAGCCCACTACTCTGAAAGAAGAACCAAAGGGGCTGATTCTGACTTCCCTTATATCTGTTCTGCATTGATGTAACTCTACTTAGTTCAATGAATTACTGCAATTTACATTGCTACATGTAAGCTTATAATTAGGGCCAAAATGTGCCTCTCTCCTTTTTTTTCACTTAACATTAGGCAAAATAAAGAGCATTCATAATGTAACTCAGTCAAAAGTGAACACAAGTACTTATAGAGGAGAGAGTGTATGTCTGCCAGTAAAACTTGGGCCTTGTAATATGTAATTAACACAAATGTGTAGTGATGCACAAAAGTGTGCACTAAAACTTGAAAAGTAAAGGTGAAATCCTGACGCCGTTGAAGTTTTGGCACTGATTTCAATGATGCTAAGATTCATCCTGGGTATTTGGAAATGTGGATGGTGTTAAAATTTGCCAACCTACAGAAAGAAATGTAAAATTACTTAAATACACCAAGTATGGATGCCTGCCAGTTGCTATCATTATCTAAGACATTCCATGCAGTAGAGTGATCATTGTTAATAAAAAAGTGTTAAATTGTGAACTTAAATCAAATTATCTGTGCATAGCTGCCAATAGTAGATAGATATATGTGTTTGAGGGTCTTAGCTGCAGCTTCCATTCAAAATAGTAGGCAACTAAGGATGTTCTTCTGTTACAAAAGGTGCATTAGAAGAGGACCTAGGCTAAAATATTTCTAAAAGAAGGGTTGTATAGACTCTCAAAAGTGGGATGTTTCAGCCGTAATCCACAATTACTTGTATAGTGCTATTGATAACAAGTGTAGCTGTGCCAAATGTGCAGGTATTTCACCTGTTTGGTGGACAAAACATTACAGAACAGTTTACTGAAAAGCATAGTCTCTAGTAGAGATGGGGAAAAATAGGGGGAAGAGGGAAATTAACCATCTGTCTTTCATTTTTGTATCAACATTTTGATTTTTTTTAAATTCATCCAGCTCTACAGCTGGTTAAAAATGAGGGGAGGGGACATTGTCTTCTTGACAATGTGTCTAATTTTTTTGCTATATTTGGTCAAACTTTAGAACTCTGTGGGAGTTTCTACCCATTTCTGATTTTGCACATCTTCAACCACATCTCCCAAGGTTCTGCTGCTCCTTTTCTGTTGTTCTCCTTATCTTCAACTTCTGCTTTTTCCACAGCTGCTCTGCTCCCTGATTGCCTTCCTGTGCTGGATAAGATGGTGGAATGGGGGCAACTGGGAGTCTCTCACCCCTCTCACCAAGTGTGGGGACCGGAGACAGAAGGGATTTTCTTCACACATCTTTCCCCAATCCGAGCCCTGGTAGGGGAGCAGTTCTGGGAATGGAAGAGGAGGGAAAAAGGACAGTCAGTTACAGGATTTGCCGTATATAACCATAGGAAAACTGAAAGGCTATGGGAAAAACCTGTAAATTGGCAATCCTGGAAAAGGCCCGAGGAGATGCATGTGAGGACCAGAGAGAAGGAGACTTGAAGAGGCAGGAACCCTGTGGATGGGTAAGCTGCTTAATGCCTGAAGAGGTTCAATGGAGTAAGAGGTTGCTTGTGAGGTGTGCACTGAGTAGTGAAGACTTAGACCTATGGTGAAAACAGGACAAGGATTGGTTGACCTGGGATGAGAGAAGTGGTTTGGCCTCAAGACTTGATGTGTGTACCTGCTCTTCTGTAGGGGTTCCAGACGGGGCTTTTTGAGAATGTGGCGGGAAGACCCAGTTGTCACTCCCTTGCATCGAGGGGGAAAGTTGCACTGATGCTGGGTAGAGCATTCTGGCCCTGTTTTGTCATGTTTGGACTTTGGAAGGAGAGGACTATGGTTGGTTTGGTTGGAGGATCAGACCAAATTAACTACCAAATTGAAGAGGGGAAACTGAGGTGCACACAGGTAAAAACTGACATAGTGGCTATCCCAATGCCTGAGCAGGTAAGCTGCTGCTCTAGTGACAAACTCTGGAGAATGTAGGGCATATTTTTTTGGAGGATTACCTAAAACGGGTGAATCATAGGTTAATCAATGAAGGCCATGCTGCCCTCAATATGTTCATGAAACATGCTATTATGTCATTTGGGAGATCACCATTCAGCTTGAGGGTATTGTATGGTTCGAGGCTCTTGTCAGCCCATGCTATGACTCTGAGGGCAGAATTTGATCTTTTATGTGTAAAGAACTCAGGATTAGGCCCCAAATATATAATTGAAAGACATATCTCTTTAAAAAAATTGACATCCAATATGTTTATCAATCCAACATGCACAAAAACCTTTCTACAGGCCATCAAAATAGAGCCTCTTCAAAGAGTGAAATGCTTCAACAGAAATAAAAGTATTGAGGCCAAGTGCACAAATCAATTTAGAATTAAAAATAAGTGTACTTAATAAGGAAATGCAATTATTTGATCTGTGAAAAGAACAAACATGGTAGATTAACGTCCTCTGAATAGTAAATCTATAAACCTTTGTTGCAATAAAACAAGAAAACTGATTAAAGATTAAAATTCATTAAAATTAGAAATGTTCATTATATTCAACTATTCTTTACAAATTTCTCCTAATGTAGAGCAATCTGGTAGATGTTATTGACAAGTTAGTATGTTACTTTTCTTTTTTAGCTTTGTTTAGAATCAGCAGAGTTGAAATAACTCAGGCAGCTAAAATACCTTTTACAGATTTATTTTCTGCTACAAAAAGAAATGGATTATCAATGTCCAATACAAAAATGCTGTTCAAGTAAGATGGGTCACAAAAAGTGACCATCTGTCATACATTATTTTAGTGTTAACCTCTGCCTCATAAAATAGGGCCTTCCCTACTCTCTTGTGGCAATGTGAAGCTATTTCAATTCTATTTACACCCTCTGGGCATCAGCATGATTTGGAAATCTAATAAAGTAAGTCATCAAAGAACAACCCATGTGCCCAGAATTTGTATTACTATACTACAGGGAACCCAAGTGGTATTATCCTTTAACCATATGTCTTCTAAAGCTCCATTTATTGCCATAAAAATCAATGTCGTTGTGGTGGAAAGTGCCAAATAAGGCTAAACAAAAAATGTTACACAGAATACTAATAGTGTGCTGAAGTTCTTCTCCCAAACGAACAAAAATGCACAGTTCACCAGAAAAATATCACAGTATATTTTTGAATCTTCTTAAACAGATATCAGAATATGCACAATTCCAGTCAACTTGTGTACATTCTGAATCCACTGTCATCACATTAAAGACAGCAGAAATATCATAACTGAAGGCCAAACTTTTTCATATTTAGATTCTTTCTAGGAAAGAGACTAGAACCATGCCAACTTGCAGCATTTCTTCTTGAGCATTCCCTCACAGGAAGAAGGGGTTTGGTTGGTGGTGAGTTTTTCTGCCTTGCCCTGACAAGAATTGGCAAGCGGCGTGGGGGAGAGGAGTGTCAGCCCTCCACATCCACTTAGCTGCTGAGATCTGTGGGAGCCCTGTGTCTACATGAAACTTCTAGGCCTACCGGCTCACCTAGTGAAAAGGAAACTCAGACTTTAGTGTTCACAAAGGCCCAGATTCTCAAAGGTATTTAGGTGTCTCTCTGCCTCTTTATGTGGCAAAGTCCACCATTTATGTCCCATGGACATTTTCAAAGCCACCATTTAGCTGCTGCCTAACCCTTTATGCATCTAAGTCCCTTAGGTGCCAAAGTTTCCACCAGTTGGCATTTGCAAAGCTGCCCCACAGCTAACAAGATGCACTGAGCCCTAGCTCAAGCCAAAGCCCTAGAGGCTCCAAAGCAGGATTTTCAAACTATGCGGGAGACCATCTATTTCATCACCATGGCCTGATCCTGTAGACATGTTCTGAGGCATGCCTAAGACCTGATATTTGTCATAGCCTGCATCAGGAGGGCCAGATGCAGGCCACTGATATGTAGGGGGCAGCAGAGTATCCTCACAAAAGACAGCCAAGGGCCACAGAAGAACATAGTGCAAACATGAGAGAGGTATCGAGTGTTAGCAGGAAACAGAGAGAAAGTAGGTAAAAGATAAAGAGAGAGACTTTCAGCTCTAGGGCACAGGCTATGGGCTGACCTGGCTTTGGCACCTAACTCCAGGAGAAGGTTCATGGCTGAGGATCCCAACTGAAGGGAGGTGGCTTTTGCTGGCATCATGTCAGTCACATGGGCACCTAAGCCCCTCTCCTGGGCATTTCATTCCTTGGCAGCTTAGGCGGCTCAGTGCTCAGTTGGCTGGCTTCTGACAATCTCTTCCTGAGGCTCCTAACTCTCTCCATGCATTTATGGGGAGCCTGGGTGCCTGGCTTCAGGGTGAAAATCCCACTGGGTGGCAAGCCACTTAGGAGTTGGGCATTGCAGTGCTGAGTGGAGGAACCCCTAAATAGCCTTAAGGATCTGGGCCATAGTGTCCCTGAGTGCCAATGCCACTACCTCTCTCCAGTGCTGCCTTTGGGTGCAGGGGAGTGCCACGCCATGGTGAGGAAATCAGCATAAGTGAAGCTTAAAGGTTCAGAATTAACTTACACTAGATTTCCCTGTGGGGGGTGGAGTCCCAGCCAACCACCCACAGAGCCTGGCTCCTTCAGACCATACATGGAGGGACTTCTGTGAACAAAACGACGGAGAAGCTTGCCACAGAGCTCCCAGTCTCCCCTTCCTGGCCCCAGCCCAGATCTGCTTGCCTCTGCTTGTAGAAGTAGAGTTGAAGATGTTGGTTTTAATCTATAAAGTTTTAAATGTCTTAATATTTGCCTACTAGAGAGACATGTCTCTTCCTGTGTGTGTTTGCTACAGCTGTAAATGGTGGAGGTGTTTGGCTGTAGCCTTGTCGGTTTGTAGGGGAGAGTGGGGGCTGGCAGGGCATTCTTTATGAGGGCTCCTTTTACTTTGGAATTCATTCCGTCTTCTCTTGTCAGAAGTGGTCCAAATCTGTTTTCCTTCAGGTTATGGTACAAAATCTTTTTCAAGACTGTTGGGGATGGGGAGGAGAAAGAGAAAGAAGAGAGAGGCGGTATATTTGATGCTAATGAGGTATCTCTTGTTTTTTAATTTTCCAGTAGGTTAGTTTCTCTGAGCAATGGGGTGAAGACAGGCCACTGAATTTATTGTGGATTGTTAGGTTTTGTCTGTTTTGTTTGATATGAAAGTTATGGCAAGGTGCCTAGAGTCTGAAATAGGCTCTTTTAAATTAATTAATTATCAGAGTTGTTTATTCGTACTGAGTTAACACCCAAAGGCCCCAGTGTGGATCAGAACCTCATTGCACTACAGGCTATACAGATGCACAGGATGTTCGGCTACTACAGTGATTGTTTGTATTTAGATAGACAGAGCCCCTGTCCCCCAAAAGCTTGCAAATTAATTTGAAACCAGATGCAACAAGACTGTATTAAAAACAGTAGGAGGGATAGAGGGAATGGATATAAACGGTAGTAAATAAGTAAATAAAATACAATTTGCCCTTTAATCCAGAACAATTCAAAGGCAGCTTTCAGAAATATTGTTCCATTCTCATTACACATTAAATCCTAATGCAAAACTATTCTCTTTTTAGATATGCCATTATTATATGTAGGCTCTTTGAATACATAAGTATATAAAAAAGCTCTAATTCCAAAGAAGAATTTTTGACAATCTCTTTGGTCCTCTTTGTATTGTACACAAACATTTATGAAACACCATAGTCTCAATGTTCTTCATAAATATTAATGACAAATGTGTGGTGTATGTAGAGCGGTTGAATAATGCAAAATCAGCATTTATTGAAATTCTGAAAGATTGTCAGGTTCAACTATGATAGGCAGTTTGATCAGTAGTTAGAGGACTGGGAGTCTGGACTCATAGGTTCTTTTCTTCACTGTCAGGAGTTCTATGATCATGGATAAGTCCATTAGGGTAACACTTTCAAAAGTGCCTAAGTACCAATTTCAAAGTAATTTGGACACTTAGGGCTAGAATCACAAAAGGACTTGGACAGACAACTGCCACTTAAGTCATGTAAATACAAACTTAAGTGCCACTGGCATTCACAAAACTCCTGCTCAGCTGCCATCTAACTCTAGAGGTGCATAAATTCCCTAGGAGTTTCCACTGTTAAAGTCAATGAGGTGACTAGATTTCAGCAGCTGAACATGTGCACAGCAGTCTAACTTCTGGCACCGCCCAGCAGCTCAGCACCTAACACTCAATGCCGTTCACAAATTAGGTATTCCCCATTTACCTTGATGTTGGGGCTCAGTCTGGTAGACATGCTCAGAACATGGGGGGAGACAGGGAGGGGGACGTGGCAGCAGTGGTCCCTTTAATAATCTTTGCCTGGGGGATAGATCATTCACCTGGGATGTGGAAGACCTGTGTTCAGTTTTCCCTTCTGCCTAATGTGAAGAAGGGATTTGAACTTGGGTCTCCCACTTCTTAGGTGAGTGCCTAACTGCTCTCCCTACCTCAATTAATATTTAACTATCTATACAGAGTGGAATAGCTTCCATGAGAGAAACCCTCACTGAAATATCCCATTATTCAGTGGTTAGGGCACTCTCCTGAGAGATGGGAGACTCAATTTCAAATTCCTGTTCCACATCAGGGAGAGGAAGAATTGAAGCAAGGTTTCCCACCTTCTGGGGGAGTGCCCCAACCACTGGGATAAAGGTTATTGGTGGAGAGGGAGAAGGATGTTCTGCTGCTGTGGTGGCATTTCTTGCAAAAAACAGCTTAGGCGCATAACTCCATGAGAGAGTTCACAGCAGAGATAAGTGCCTCTGGCCCAGTCGTAGGCTCTAACTTCCTGAAAGGGGCAGGCTTAGGCCATACCCCATCCTCAGCATTTACTAGTGGCTAGCTTGGGTGGATCACTGCTCAGCATACCGTTTTTTGTGAATCCTATTTTTAGGCTTCTAACTCTCCCCATGCATTGTATAGAGATCCTAGGATCCAAACTCGGGTTTTTGAATTCCACTAGGAGACAATTATGCATAAGTCCCCTTTTGTGAATCTGGCCCTTATACAATGTATGTATTTCCTTCTATCTGTAGAGCCAGAAGCCTAAGGCCTGAGCCAAAGCCCACTGACATCAATGATAGTCTTTTCAGTGACTTCAGTGAGCTCGAATCAGGCCCTTAGTTACTAATTGTTCAAGGCTCAGAGGAAAATATTTAAAAGCTATCATTGCAAAACACATCCTAAAATAGCCTAAAATAGCTTCTCTCTACATAAAATGTCACAACTTTGAAGCTGGCACTTACCCAGGACTGAATCTTGCCTGTCCTGGTCCTTTGGCAGGCATCATATATTGGAAGGAATTCTACATTTTGGAAGAAAATTTCTCTTGGAGATGGAGTTTTTAAAAAGGCAGCTGTTTGGAATATTGCAATAAGTCCTAGGGAGATGGATTATTGCACAGAGAGCAGGTGATGTGGTCAAAGGTGAGTGATAAATTTGTCATATGCGTGTACAGTTTATAACAAGTCCATGTAGCTTATTCCAACAATATCACACCTATGTGGATATAAAATTTAAGGTGACTTTTACCAGCCAGCAATAATCAAATGACTGGTGATGAAGGAATATTCCAGTTGAGTCTAGATTAATTTAAATATGAAATAGTGTCTTCCAGAGGTGAATTCTGCAGAGTGCATCTGAATTTTTGCAAACGTTTGGTGATGCAGACAAGTGATCTTTCAGTTGGATGTGGAAGCTTGATCCATGGCCTTCCAGTTGGATCTCTTCTGTGAGATAGAGAACCCTTTTATACTTGGTCGGCCAGCTCCGTCAACTCACTGTGAATTTGATGGAGCTTCTGAAGAGTTGCATGTTCTACAAAACATGTGCAAATTATAACAATCTCAAAATGGTCTCTGGGGTTTCATCATAATAGTTGTGTGTCCATGTATGGCTTATTGCAGAGAGCAGGTGATGTGGTCAAAGGCAGTTTCAGTGCAGGTTGTTTACAAACTCCCTAAATCTGTTTCAGTAGGCTTTAAAGTGTCTGATGAACACAAGATGAGATGTACAACAAAGAAGAGTTGCAAAGAAATTCCATGTGTTTGTTACAGGAGAAAATTAGAATCTGCAAAGAGTTTTGGATAATTTCTTTAACACAGATAAAGTTTTTCTCATCTCAGTTTAATTATTCAACATTTCTGATGTAAATAATTTATAGAGATAGATGGATTAGAACCAGCTAAGTGGAAGACAGAGGTAAATTTCGGTCTGAAATGAGCAATGCGCTGTAGTTTGTAATCAAAATAATTTGAAAACTATATCCCTCAAATTAGATAATAAATGTTTGCTGGTTTTATTTTTATTTTTTTTTGGTGGCCTGTTTTTTCCCACTTAATTATGTTTTATTGCTTTAAAAAGATATCTTAATTCCAGTACGTGGACAATCAGCTATATTCTATAATTGTATGAACTAATATATGGAAGAGTAAAAGCTTAATGAAGTATATTGTTTTGGGGGAATCAAGCCAGTTGTAAATTTAGCTCTGCAGCTTATTCCCAAGGGCATTGGCACATGCCACTCTGTATAGTGAAAGGAACATGACCCACCAAATGCATGCACAATCTCCATAATGGCAAAGAAAAAAGATTAAGGTCTAGTGAGGTCTAACAGAGGGCAGGGACCAGAATTTTGAACAGATGGTATACTGGGGCTCACTGGCCTCTTGAAAGCCAGGGAGTGGAGAGAATAGGCAGATAGTAATTAGCAGGAGGCGATAAAAAGAGGCATCCGGGATCTCCCCAAACATCTGCTTAAAAGAATAAAGAGAATGTTCTGACCATGAGCCTAAATGAGCTTAAAAGATACTATTTAATTTTTGAAAAAAAAATGTATATGTATAAAGCTGAGCTGTGGAGTGCACTCTGGTCGGGAGCATTACAGCAGTTTGTGTAATTACTGATTTGTTATTTTTGCTTTAGAAGGGTTGCAAACAGCATTAAACCTATCAATTCGGAAATTATAATCAAAAAGCCAACTGTCTCTTTTTGGAATCAATAATCTCTTAACAAAAACTTGAATCTTTGATAACTCATAGATTGATATTATTTGCAGTGACCTTTAAAATGGGTATGTTCGCTGCTTGTCATGTATCTATATAGCTATGTTTGTCCTTTTCCTGTTTATTTCTATAGAAATAGCCCAAAGCCTAAGTCTGTATATCTGATTGAAGTATTCTGAGCTGCACAAAACATTGCAAATTATCGCAAAGAAACCTGATTTCTGTTGTCATGATTTACTTGTGACCAAAAAGAAAGAAAGAAACAAACACTTGCTGCTGGCCCACGCCTGCTGACTTGAGCTCCTGAGGCTCGGGCTGAGGGGCTGTTTAATTGTGGTGTAGACATTCCAGATTGGGCTGCAAATTGGAGCTCTGGGACCCTCCCACCTTGTAGGTTCCTAGAGCCCAGACTCCAGCTCAAGCCTGAACGTCTATGTCACAATTAAACAGCTCCTTAGCCTGAGTCCTGTGAGTGAGTCCAAGTCAGCTAGCATGGGCCATCTGTGGGTTTTTAATGATAGTGTAGCTATACCCTTACTGCTGGACATCAAACCAAAGAAAACTGCTGAATCACAATGAGGGTTTAATCCATTGTTGAAGTGTTTGAGCCTAACAATAGTCCCATATAATAGTCACAAAGAAAGCACCAGTCAGGGAATTTGACTGAAAAATGTTTTGTATGTGCTTAATACTCGATATTAAAACAATCATTATAGTAAATTAACAAAAATCTTTTCCTTATCTCTGCCCCCAAAGTAAATATTTAATAAAATACTGTCAACAGCAGCGTGAAAAAGGTATTGAGTAGTTTTCTGGAGGAGTCTGTGTTGACCCCGGTTTTGTGTAATATTTTCATTGGTAATCTGGAAGATTGGATAAACAGCAGTTTGAGAAAATTCAAAGGAGATGCTAAGCTGGAAGGTGTTGTGAAGAACAGTGATGACAAAAATAATCCAAAGGGACCTACTGAACTCAGCAATATGGGAAGAAAATAAGACCGTCCTTGCCCTGAGGAGTTTAAAATATAAAATGATTAGTAGGTATAGTGCAGGTAAGGTAATTAAAGGTCCACAATAAAGGCAATTTATTGCATGGTATATGATAGGAACATCATCTCTACATTTGGAATATATGGAGTGTGTGTGTATATATGTGAGAATGAAATTAACGCAGTGGTACCCAAAGAAAACAATAAGAGGCACATTTTAAGTCAGTGTTTCAGAAATCAGTAGAAAATCTTTGCTTCCCAAGCAACAGAGAGCGGTAAATAGTGGTGTCCTCCAGGGGTCTGTACTATTCAATATATTCAGAAATGATTTGGAAAAAGGGGTAAAGAGTGAGGTGGCAAAATTTGCACATAATACATAACTACTCAAGATAGTTAAGTCCAAAGCAGACTGTGTAGAGTTACAAAGGGATCTCGCAAAACTGGGTGGCTGGGCAACAAAATGGTAGATGAAATTCAATGTTGATAAATGCCAAGTAATGCACATTGGAAAACATAATCCCAAATACACATATAAAATGATGAGGTCTAAACTAGCTGTTACTACTCAAGAAAAAGATCTTGGAGTCATTGTGGATAATTCTCTGAAAACATCCACTCAGTGTGGAACAGCAGTTAAAAAAGTTAACAGAATGTTGGAAATCATTAAGAAAAGGTTATATAACAAGACATAAAATATCAAATTGCCTCTATATAAATTCATGGTATGTCTGAATCTTGAATAGTGCATGCAGCTGTGTTCGTCCCATCTCAAAAAAGGTATATTGGAATTGGAAAAGGTTCAGAAAAGTGCAACAAAAATTATTAGGGGTATGGAACAGCTGTCATATGAGGACAGATTAATAAGACTGAGACTTTTCAGCTTGGAAAAGAGATGACTAAGGGGGGATATGATAGAGGTCTATACAATCATGACAGTTGTGGAGATAGTTAACAAAGAAGAGTTATTTACTCTTTCTCATAACACAAGAACTAGGGGTCACCAAATGAAATTAATAGGCAGCAGGTTTAAAACAAATAAAAGGAAGTATTTCTTCACACAATGAACAGTCAACCCATGGAACTCCTTGCCAGAGGATGTTGTGAAGGCCAAGACTATAACAGGATTCAAAAAAGAACTAGATAAATGCATGGAAGATAGGTCCATCAATGGCTATTAGCCAGAGTGGGCAGGGATGGTGTGCCTAGCCTCTGTTTGCCAGAAGCTGGGAATGAGGGACAAGGGATGGATCACTTGATGATTACCTGTTCCATTCATTCCCTATGAAACACCTCATATTGGCCACTGTTGGAAGACAGGATAGTGGGCTAGATGGACCTTTGGTCTGACCATGTACGGCCATTCTTATGTTCCATTCCCACCTGTGCTATCAATCAAAACGGCAATTTGAGGGTTACTTCTCTTACAGTGCTTTACTCAAAATACTACTTTTCTCTGGTTCTAAAGCAGCCTTATATTACAGGTTGTTTGCAGTGTTGTACCTGTGTTGCTCCCAGGATAATAGAGAGGCAAGGTGGGTGAGGTAATACCTTTTATCGGACCAACTTCTGTTGGTGAGAGAGAAAAGCTTTCAAGCTATATAGAGCTCTTCTTCAGGTTTGGGAAGTGTACTCAAAGTGTCACAGCTAAGTCCAAGTCTATACTACAAAGTTTTGCTGATGCAAGTTATGTTGGCATACAGCTTCTGCAGTTAGTATATTGCTTGCGCGTGTGCACACTTGGCTCCTTGTGTCAGTGCAGAGCATACTCACCAGGTGTGTTGGTGCACAGTACAGTGCACCATGTGTAGGGATCCCATAGTACAACCCTCTGCAGTTTTGACAATGCATGGTGGAGAAGAACCAACTTGTGCAGGGGTGACTGAGAGCAATGGGTCAACTTCCCAGAATGTAATGTTCTCCATCCCATAGTATCATCTCTATCCCATAATTTTTGCACCTATTTTCAATTTCCCATGAACCCATAAGGGACTTGTCACTGTCTGCCATCTCTGACAGAAACATGGAGCCTGCACAGCTCTGCAGTATTGTCACCAACATTGCAAGCACAGTATGCACAATCCTCCGGTATTTGCAGAGCCTCAAGAAGAACCACAGGGAGCATGACAATTTCCTGGTGCTTGGTTTGCTGTGGGACCTGGAGGTCCACAAGAGTCTCCAACATCTGAGTTTGCTATTGGAGAAGCCCTATTGTGTCCTTGTGCATCTCTGTGGCAGGGCAGGGGTGAAACCCCTTGAATGCCCTGCGAAAATTTTGGCTAAGCCCTGCCTTCGGGCAGAGAGGCCAGGGGCAGAGGCTCAATGCAGCCAGCAGGGAGCCCAGCTGCGGGCCCTAACGAGGGCTGGCTTACTGCAATAGACTGAGCTAAGCAGCGACAGCTGGGCTGAAGGCTGGGAGGGCTATAAAAGCCCTGAACAAAACTCAATTGGGGGAAAGAAGGCTACAGCTCTGTCTGCTCACCACAGGAAGGGAGCCTCAAGGCCCAAGACACCTGGAACGGGTTAGAAAGGGGATAACTGTTGGGAGATAAAGGGGACTGCACGGTGGCACTGTAAAATAAAGCACAAGGGTGAAACACCAGACGAAGGCATGAGAACTCTTATTTTACCAGCCTAAGCACAGGGTGAGAAGGCGGAAACCTGTGCGGACCCTGTGACACTCTCCCTCTCCCTTTCCTGCATCGTTCTCCTGTCTGCTCTTTCCCTTTCCTTACAGTCTCCAGCCCCTCTGTTCAAAGTCTGACGCAGTGCTCGCTTGAAGGCTTTTGCAGAACATGTCCTCCTGCCTTCTCTTTTTTTCTCTTCCTTATCTGGATCAGTTGTTCCACTGGTATGGAGGGTCCCCTCAGAGCCCAGGTACAAATAAAACACACAGAGGTACCACTGACAATATAGTTGCTGGTGTCCAGAAGCTGCCCGGGCCTTTATGCTGCTAGCCAATTCACTGCAACAGTGCCTGCAAAAGTTATCACTAAGGCTGCGAGTCTGTCACAGAGGTTACGGAAGTCACAGTTTCTGTGAATTTCCAGAACTTCTGTGCCTTCTGCAGCGGAGGTGCAGCTGACACCAGGGCTGCCCGAGCAGCTGGGGCAGCCCCTGGTCCAGCCGCACCGGTGACTGTTCACGCGGCCTCAGGCAGCTTGCCCCGGGGGACGCCAGAGCAGAAATGGTCCCAGGCACTGCCCCGGAGCAGTGATCCTGGTGCAGCCCCAGGGCCCCAGGCTGCCCATGCCCCACACACGTCACTCCCCCTCCTGCAGAGCAGCCGCGGCACCCCAGGCCGCCCTCCCCTTCTCTGGAGCAGCAGTGGGCCCTGGGCCGCCCCCCTTCTGAGCAGCAGTGGGCCTTGGGCCACCCCCCCACCACAAGCCACAGTGGGCCCTGGGCTGTTCCCCCTCTGAGCAGCAGTGGGTCCCAGGCCATCCTCATCCCCCCGCCCAAGCAGCAGCAGCTCCCCGAGCCACCCCCGCCCTCAGCAGCTGTGCACCCTGGAGCCCCACAGAGCAGCAGCACCCTGGAGCCTTTCAGAGCACCCAACATTTAGCCAGGAGTGTTTATAGGACAAGTCATGGATAGGTCACAGGCGCAAATTTTTGTTTATTGCCCATGACCTGTCAATGACTTTTACTAAAAATACCCGTGACTAAAATGTAGCCTTAGTTATCACTGACTGGCATGGGAAAGTGTTTTACTGTGAAGAAAGAAATAAGGCTGCCATCCTTAGAAAACTTCAGGAGAGGATTGCAGAATGCCTCCATGGAGGTTTCATTGCGGTCTTTCAGGGGGATCCAAGGGACATCCCTGTATGAATAAACAAACTGCTCAACATCACCACCTGCCACCTAACTGTAGAGGGGAATGAAAAACAGATAGCAAGTCTACCTCTCTTTGTTCCACTACCTCTTCTAGTACGTAGAAATTAATGAAACATTGAAAGATGTGTCTTGCTAATTTCGGGAGGGGGGCATCCCTGCACTGGGAAATTTATTTGCATAGTTACCCAAGGTTCCTTTCCCTGCATCGGGCTTGGCTGTGCTTGACTGGCTGGACTGTGGTGGAATCAAAAACAGCTCCTGGCTCACTGTGCAGCTGGATCCCTGGGTTGTTTGTCTCCCATAGTCCCCTTCCTCTTTCTCATCCACCTCCTCCTCCTCACAGGGAGGGGCCTGTGACTCAAGCTGCTCAGAGGTATCCATGGTGCTGTGTGGGGTCGTGGTGGGGTCTCCACCAACGATAGCATGCAGCTCGTTGTTAAAACGGCAGGTCTGTGGATCAACATCAGATTGACAGTTGGCCTCCCTGGCCTTTTGATATGCCTGCCGCAGTTGCTTGGCTTTCACCTGACACTGCTGCTGGTCACTGTTGTATCCCTTCTCACGCATCCCCTAAGTGATCTGCTCATAGATGTCGATGTTTCTACAGCTGGTTTAGAGATGTGCCTTCTCAGCCTCTTCTCCCCACAAGTCCAGGAGATCCATTATCTCCTGTCTACTCCAGGTAGGAGTGTGTCTGGAGCGTGTAGCTGGCATGGTCAGCTGGGCAGTTGTGCACAACAACGGAGAGTAAATAGAGGTGTGATCGCCAAGCTGGATAACCAAGAAAAGGCACTGCAAAAAATTACGAGGTTTTTAAAGGGGTGTGTGTGCTTCCAGTCTGTGTAACCCTTGGGCAATGGAGCTCACAATTGTGACCAGAGTGGTCAGTGTTGGGCATTGTGGGACACTGCTGGAGGACTGTTAGGGTCAACATAAGTAACACAGTGTCTACACTTGCACTGTGTTGACCTTCGTACATCGACCATGGGTCTATGCTGCTCAGGGAGGTGATATTACTATGTTGGTTTCATGGGGCCTTCATGTCGTGGGGCGGGGGGCAGATTTAACTGTAGGCACCTGCTTTACTTGGTCGATGCAAAGTGGTTTCTGCCAACATAACTTTGTAGTGTAGACCAGGCCTAAATACAATATGGTACAGATTGTTTAGCATAAGCAGCTAACACATATTGTAATAGACCATTCAAGGTGAAGTGGCCAGTTAATACCTCTGCAGTCATAGGACAAAAAAGTGGGATTAGTGGGTTACAGATTGTTGTAATAAGCCATAAATCCAGTGTCTTTATTAAATCCATGATTTTTAGTGTCTACCAAAGTTAGGATTTTAAGCTCCCAGATGTGTCTTTTGAAGGTGTTGTGCAGGTTTCTTTTGAGGATGTGGACTAAGAGGTCAGATGTGGAGTGATCGTTCTGT
This sequence comes from Malaclemys terrapin pileata, assembly GCF_027887155.1. Lineage (NCBI taxonomy): Eukaryota > Metazoa > Chordata > Testudines > Emydidae > Malaclemys > Malaclemys terrapin. The sequence goes on along the minus strand of NC_071505.1, from coordinate 37,765,376 downwards.
GAAAAGTGTTTGCACCTGGGTGATAGGGTATTTTTGTCTTTTATCATTTTTCTGTGTGAATTCATTTGAGAGCATAGTGTTTGTCTGTTCCACCTTGTATTTACCTTTACCAGACCCAAAGAAAAGCTCTGTGTAGCTTGAAAGCTTGTCTCTCTCACCAACAGAAGTTGGTCTAAGAAAAGATATTATCTCACCCACCTTGTCTCTCTGAAATTTCACGTCTCATAGAAAGTGTGTAACTATGTTTATTAGGACCATGCCATTTGAGATTCTAATAGTTAGATTTAAACTAAAATAATGTAGTAAGCAAAGCATTTTTGTGGATCCAACGATATAATGTTTGGGATGCTGCTGAGGACCAAACATTTTGATTTCTACACTATTGAATTTTAATAAGATTAAAATACATAATGCCTGTTGGAGTTCACTTGCCTTAGTCTAAGGATGTGACATTTAGGGCCCCAACAAGTTGAGAGAATAACTTTAAAATGAATAGATTTCTTTTAAAGAGTTTAATCATGCACCCCTTTGTTCTCAGACTATATCTCTAAAGTGCATGGAATAGTGAGAATAGACCTGAGGCTATAGATAAGTCTTTTAGATTAGATGAATCTTTACATGAGAGGGACCGTAGGGTATACCTCTTTACATGCAGAGCAGAGTAGCACTAGATATTTTTATTAGAATAGTAATTACATTGCATCAATGTTATCATATTCTGTGATTCATCACTTTTTGTAATAATCAATTACAGTAATAATCAGTTACACCAACTGACTCCCTTAGTCTCAGGCAAATACACAAGTGGTATGTATGGGGCTGTAGGGTTACATACCAGTAAGTGCATAATGTGCACAGTATTGCCAACATCATGTGTTCAAAATTAATGAGATTTAAAAAAAAGTTGATTTCTTTTTATTAAATGCTTATTTTCTCTGTATTCAGGGTTAAAGTTTTCAACTTTTCTCCTCAAACATGAGGGCTAGAAACTTACCTTTTCTTAAAAAATGAAAACGGAGAGTCTCTTGTAATCATATGACCAGGGCCGGCTCCAGGTTTTCTGCTGCCCTAAGCAGCCAAAAAGAAAAAAAAATGCCCGTTGGCGGCACTTCGACGGCAGCTCAATCGCGATGCTCCATTCTTCGGCCAGCTCGGCGGTGGGTCCTTCACTCCCTCTCTTCCTCTTCAGCGGAACTTTGGTGGCAGCTCAAAGGAAGAGAGGGACTGAGGGACCCGCTGCCGAATTCCCGCCGAAGACCCAGACGTACCGTCCCAATAGCGGACGGAGTGCTGTCCCTTTGTATTGGCCGCCCCAAGCACCTGCTTCCTGAGCTGGTGCCTGGAGCTGGCCCTGCATATGACTCCAGGAAGTGGTGCTTTAAGAAGAAAATCAAGGACTCTGAGACTTATGATTAGACTGTGAGAGCTATCAACACAATATACATGCTGACAGGTCCAGAAGAAAATGGAGTTATACCAACATAGGCTCCCTTACAGGTCCCCTGAACTTAATCTTTCCTCTGTGCTGCACTCTTATTTCCTCCGTATTTTTCTTTCACTTACTGCTTCCCAGAATTATTACATCTTTGGTAGGTAGTCTTTAAATATTCAGTTGTATAGCATTTTATGAGGAATATAAAAGTAAAAAGAACTTGTAACACTGACGCTATTGCATTTTATTTGTCCCCACAGTAGTTTAATGATCTAAACATTTTTCACCATTTTAAAGAATTTGGATACAGCTTATGATTTCTCTCATTTCTGCTGGGAAGTGTATGTTAGTGATATGCCTGTGCTCATTGTATGAATTCCTTTGTATGCATTCCACTTGTATTTTTCAAGTGCTCAGAATATTGGGTTGCAGCAGAACTGCAGGTGAACTCTTTATAAACTATCCAGTGGAGGAGCTAGTGGCTGGAGGGAATTGGGAGCGGGGTAGCTAAAGGAAGCTGGATTTGTGGGAGTGTCCAGAGGAGTAGTTGGATAGCTTGGTGGAGAAGCTGGGAACAGCTGACTATTGGGCGGAGGGTAATGGTGGTGTTGTCTGGGGCACATCTGGGTCGGGTGTCTGAGGGCTGGATGGAAACTGGAACCTGCTGAAAGGTGGATGGCTGATTGCTGGGGGGATACTGGGGCTATGTGATGGGGTTTACAGACCCCACACTAAGCCAGAGCAAGGCATGTGGCAGTACTGGGTTAGGGAGATCCCACCCTTCAGCAACTGCAGGGCATATGCCAGGTAGAGGGACAGTTTTAAAGGGCACTGGCAGACCAGGGGAATGGAGGAAGAAGTTACAGGCTGTAACCAGAAGGGGGGCTAATATTTGGTGTTGTGGGAAGAGGGCTGATAGCATGGGTAAGGCCACTCTGGAAGCGGTGATCCTTGCCCATTCCATTCCCCCATCCCTTGGAAGAGCCAAGAGAGGCCCCTTACAAGTGGGATGCTGTTCCCCAGACAGGCTAAACTGCCACTACTAAGATTGTGACTACACCCCAAATGGAGTAACTCTAGCCCAGTTGGAAGACATCCAGGGGAGAGTGTCACTTGAGTGGTCTGGACACTGTAACCCCCTTTTAGGGGCCTGAGGTGGGACCTGGTGGAGTGGGTGGGCCCAGGTCCCCATCCCTTGCTCCCCCTTCCCGCTGCCATGACAGAACCCTGAGGGGAGAAGAGTGGACACCTGGGAGGGGCTGGGACCACCTGTGCACAACCTGATAGGGCCTCTCCAGAGCAGAGACTGAAAAAACCTGTGGGGCCATGGCTTGACCACTAGGCCACCTGGCTTCAGGACTGACCTGCTTTAGGCTAGTACTGGGCCCCTCTGACCTTCTGTCCTTGTAGACTCCACTTGTTGCTGCTGCTGCCACTGCTGCTTGTCGGCTCCTCCTGGCTGCTCTGCCCCACTCAGATCTACTAGAGGGAGCAGACAGAGGCCTCCTGATTGCCTGTTGAGCATATGGTGGGAGAGTTTGTACCCGGTGGATGAGAACTGTGGACAGAGAATAGAGGTGAATAAAAAGTGTAATTTATATATCCATCTGGGCATTTCAATGTCTCAGATACATCAAGTAGACTTAGGCTGTCTTAGGGTTCGTCTTCACTGGAGCTGGACGGTGCAATTTCCAGCTCAAGGAGACATACCTGTGCTAACTCTGATAGAGCTAGCCTGCTAAAATTAGAAGTGTAGCCACGGCAGCAGGAAGTGCTAGCTGCCTGAGTACATACCTAGGGTCTCAGACAGGATTGTACTCAGGCCGGCTGCCCATCCCACTGATTGCACCTCTGTGGCTACACTGCTATTAGCATGCTAGCTTGATCAGAGCTTGTGTGGGTATGTCTACCTGAACTGGGAATTACACCTCCAGCTCCAATGTCAGCATACCCTTAGACTCAGTTAGACAGACACCTTACACTCACACCAGCTTACTGTCCAATAATTCCCTCACCTTTACTTGTTCACCTTGCACTCTTCTCTGCTGAATCAGAGGGAATACTGCATTGCTGAGAGCATGGAAGAGATGTGTATATAGCAAGACAAGTAGTTAACAAGAGGATGCAAGTTAAAAGTGAATCTGGGGTGCTTGTACTCACCACTTACCTAGCCAGTGATTCACTTGCAGAATCTTCTTTGCTTTCTGTCTTCATGTGCTTGAGGTTCAGGAAAGATCTCAGAGAAGATGGCTTGAACATTCTTCTTATTCAGCATGCTTCCAAGTTCCCTGAAGTAATCCACTATCTGCAAGATATCCTCCGATGAAATGTCTTAGTGCTAATATGAACCATCACCAATGGATTCTTGAACATTGGCTTCAGAAGCCTATCCAATTTTAGAGTGACATCATGTGTCTTGGCTCGAGAAGACAGCACACCATCCTGTTGTCCACATGTCCCTTGCAGAATGTTCTTTGGATTTTTCTCAGTATTGAATCTCCAACAAGGATCATCTGTCTGCCTTGAACAGTTGGAGAACTATTTGCAGGTAAAATGGATTTTCTTACAGGTTGGGCTGAGCTGCATTCCACGCATGTCCTGTATATCTCTTCATTCCTTATGACCTCCTTGATATTGGGAGGTATCTTCTATAGTTTCCATGTTGAAGACCTGGTATCAATTTGAAACTTCTAGCTGTTAGGAATTCTTCCTGCTTCTCTTCTTTCTGAAGGCAATAGTTTGCCTATCCTCATCTGTCTCCAACTATGTGAAATGCTGCTGAGACTGCTTGCCTCTGGTGGTTTGGGTGCAAAAATTGGAAGCTGAGTGAGAAGCTTCTGAGAACTGAATTTCATTTTAGGAAAAATACTCTACACAAATACTTATTTTTATTCAGTCCTACTTCAGAGATGTTTCTAAAACATGTCACATTAAATTAAACGTGCTCTAACTGGCTCACTAGTATTAAGCCTGCACATAGTTGTGTTCAGGAAACTTGCTTGTAGATATGACCTTGGAAATGGTTCTTGACTAAGTCAGATCAAGTTAGTATTATGGAGAGAAAAAGTGAGCGTGCAAACCACACCTCCCTTTGGCATTATCTGTGGGCTGACTAACAGTAATTTTCTATCCTAGGAGGAGACATTACCAAACAAACTGAAAGGAAAGTGGTTCTATGGTAGAGGAAGAAAGGGTTGGAGAAGGAAATCTGGGGAATCAATTGTAATAGATGGCTTAAGATCTGCATATTTTCCAATAATCCTACTGGTGGAATGATAAATAACATTTTTCATCTGCCGTGAAGCAGACTTACGTTGTTTAAAAAAACAACAAAAACAGAAAGTTGAGATGCCATAAATTTTACATGGCAAAAAAATCAACATCGGGAAAGGTATGACATTTTATATGTGTAAAAATATCCTGCAGAAAAAGTTGCTTTAAAATTATGATTTTATGTATCCCGGGGAGTATTCTCACAGATGTCATAAGATTCTCTGCCCCCAAGCAGTCTAACACCCAAATCCTGCAAACACTTACTGACATGTTTAACATTAAACCCAAATATTCCTATTAACTTAAGCACAAACTAAGTCTTTGCAGGATTGGGGCTCAAGGCCTCAGTCCTGCAACTGGATCTCCATAAGTATAGCACTATTAGGGCTCAAAAATTATCCTTAACACAGTGAGGGTGACAAAAATTAAGGGGATGGGGTGAGGAAAGACAAGGCTTATAGCAACAATGTACTATCCTGAAAAATACTCTTCAGCCATGACTCTTCCAAAGAATTACATGTTGAAAAATGAACTTCTACTGGTTGTTTATAAATGTATGGCAGCTTAGCAGTATTAAAATATGGAGAGAAAAAATCTGCAACCATCTAGCATCTCTACAACTTTATTGGAAGATTTTTTTTATTCTAAAGTGCAAAATATTTCCCTCTGTGAAGCGGTCACTTCACTTTGATGAGTGCAAGCAAATCAATGCACTGTTAGCACAAGGTAGCTCTTGTTTGAGTTGTGTACCCAGGAGATGCATAATGAGTGCAGAGGAACTGTACCTATGGGGTTTCAGCTTCTGAGAAGAGAGAGAAATTAGAGTGCCCAGCATTTTCACTCTGGGTTATTCAAGGGGGGAGGGGTAGAATAATAGTAAATCCATTCTGTACTGTTCAAGCTGGTATCTGAAAGTTGGACCATAAGGCTATAATTTCCTTCATCCAATATTTATTTTTAAAAAAGAGAATAAATGAACTGTCCATGAGGGAATATTTTATACAGAGGTAGCTAATCACATTGAGAAAATGTTCTATACAATCATACATACAGAGATGTGCTAAAGTCTTTAGGTCTAAACTGGCTAAACTGGCACCCTCTCCACTTCAGAACAATGTTAGGTATGAATAAGATTTTAATGCCATTTCTGCAAGCACACCCATGAACACAGTAGAAAAAACCAGCACCAGGCAGATTCCATGCTCAGAAATCCAAGTCTGCCTTTCCAGAGAATACCATCCCTATAAGTGTCTTTTTGCCTGCTCCTAGGGTCACTTACCACTGTTTCCATTGCTTTCTGCCTCTCTGCCACACAGATACACACGGGGCTGGTCTACACCTAAAACTTGGGTCGACTTAGCTACATCATTCAGGAGACATAATTAATCTGCCCTAAACCTTGGTATAGATGCTGCTAGGTTGACTGAAGAAAAATGCCTTCCATTGCTGTAGCAAGTGTCTATGCTACAGTGGCCACTCTAGCGCTTGTAGTGTAGACACAGCTACAGCAACCCTAGTTTTCTAGCCCCTGCATTTGCAGTCATTTCCTGGGAAACCTCTCAGCCCACACAGCTTAACATCTGATCAGCCTTGCCATATGGCCCATTGCCTTGGGCAGTGGCTTCCTACTGTTCCTAGCTATCACTATATAAAGGGGCATTTAATTTCTCCCTTCATTTAGCCTGAAAGGTGCTTAGCACACCTATCAGTTTTAACCAAATCTGGTTGAATTATATCAAAGCCGCCATGAACATCTTCTAGCATAACAAGTATGAAACTTGCAGTCACTTGGGAGCATCAGCGTTATACCTAAAGGTGATCAGTCTATTTATTATGAATATTATTAGCTGCAAATTGAGCCTTATTTTTGGCTAATGTTCACAAACTGTTCCTGACTTTCTTCCAACTTTAGTTTTGGTTTGTAATTATTTTCCAAATAGTTTGGAAAATATTTTTTGGTTATGGGTTCTTGATAAAGTGTTCATTATCCGTGTTTTACCGTTGGTCACCAAACCCTCAGGATATTGTATCTGCACCCTTAATGGATGACTTGAAAGGAGAATAGTGAATAACGCTTGTAGGGCAGGAATTTTTGCACAAAGAAACATGTGTGCTTAAATTTCTGCCACTTTCAGGACTTGCAAATGCTTTCTCAAATACAAGTGCCTGTCTGAATGTTCCCCGAATAAAAGTTCTAGGTGATGACTCTTTACCTATTAGTAGATGGAAACACAACTGAGCAGTTCTGATTCCACTAGAGGACAGCAGTACACATACACACTAACCAGTTCATTACAGTATCATATTTGTGATATTTTTGAAGGTATAGGCCTCCATTATTCTCTTCAGTTGAACTGGTAGTTTGAAAATTATTTCCTTCCTAGGAAACCCTACACATTTTAATTGCTTACTTGTACGTGTAAGATCTGGGGATGCCAGGGATGTCTCTAGGGTTTTTGTTGCTCACAGCAAACTGGAAAATGTCTGCACCACCCAGCCTACACTCATACAATTAATAATCACTAAACATTTTGCTGCCCCTAATATTTTGCTGCTATAGGCAACCACTTAAGGCTACCTAGACATTGGAGCCAGCTCTGTGTTGTGAGACATAGATTTATAATAAAACTTCAGTTTTCCGGACAGGTAGAAAAACAGCTGTTCATATGATATTTCCTCTTTTATTTTCAGTTGCTCCAATAACAGTAGCGTTAAAGATTTCTACAATGAAGGTTCCACATGGATTGCCTTTCTAAGAGACTTTGTTTCCAAACTCACAATCAGTGCTGTATTTCTGCTGTAGGCTGTACCCTTTTAAGCATCTTCTGTATAAACCAGACTTGAAAGGTGCCCTTGTGAACCGTGAAGAGAGCAAAGTGAAAATACATGACAGCCAGTTGGAAATGAATTCAGCCTTCATATTTGACTCTCCTTTTTGTTTACATTTGCATTAAACGGCACAGCAGAAGGAGGCACTATGCCCAGGGTAGAAGGGGAACCCCTCTCCTTTGGGAGGCAATGTAGACAGAGAGTCTCCATTTAAACCTCATTATGACATCAATTCATGTTTTTTTTAAAAAATCACAGGTTTGCGGTTCATGGCTGTAATAAGCCCTTTAGAAACAAGCTGCCCTGGCAATGTAATTTAAGCCTTGCTACTTCCAGGTTTTTTATAATTATATATTCCTCTACCCTAAGAGAACGAGGATGTGTTGTGCATAAGGTCACCAGGCTACTGTTTTACTTGAATGAAGAACTCACACTAGTTCTTAGAGTCTGTTATGACTCCTCTGTAATTTAAGATTATTACCTGAAACAGTCATATTTTATTTGGCTCTTTTCATGTTGACTGAGTGAAAAAGCTTGTAAAATGATCTCCAAGTGAATCTATAGTACGAGGCTCATAAGGCTCATTGTGATAGAGTCCGAAGACCAAAATAATCATAAATCTCTCTAGTGCAGCTGATCGTCATGTGAAATACCTAGGGCTTAATGAACTGAGTACTTTGGAAAAGTTTGGGTCCCCCGACAGCCCACCCCCAAGCTGGAAGAAGAGGAACTATTTATGCATTTGAGGGGCTACCTTTCTGTTTAGAAAGGTAGTTCTGCCTGGACAGCCTTGTTCTCCCAAAGGTAAATGAGGATGGCTAATATTCTTGTGCTCCAATATCCCAAAAAGGAATGTGGGTTCCCAAAAAGGTGAGAGGTGTCAACTCTAAACATCTTTTGTATCAGATATTGTCATCAAAAACAAGTGTAGCTGCCTCAGATTTTTTTGACTGCAAGTATAATGAGTACCAGATTGGCAGGGAAGGAGTTAACCCTTCATGGCTAAAAGAAGGACTGCAGTTGTGAGTCCATTTGCAAGATTTGTAGAGCAGAAGGACTGAGCTATCTGTGGGGATATTAATTCTCTTCCCTACCCATACACTGGGGACTTGGTTATCGGTTTCCAGGTGAGACAGTCACCTCAGGGATCAAATGTGGGTTTATGCCACCTTTGTGTCTCCCTATAGTCTCAATCTGACCTGAGTTACAGCAGCCTCAAGGCTCATCTAATTTACATTTGTATTGCCAAAGGTCCATCCTGAATGCTGAGAATAGATATAGCTCAGCAACAAGCGCCTTTCCCCCAACCAGGCCCTGAGATGACCCCTGCGATAGAGGAGGCATTATAGAGTCAGCTATCCTGGCTTTGTGCCATCCAGCAGTCTCATATCGGGGGGAGCGGGGTCTGGGTGTGTAGATCTGTCAAGTTTATGACCTCTTACATGACCAGAGCAGAATACAAGGACTTTAAGGACTGGTCTGCTAGGAAGCCATCTTATAATGTTATCGCAACTCTACTCAACATTCAGTATTATACTGAACAATATTATCACTTGATCAGTAGATGATGGTCTTTGTATATAAAATTTTATACCCGATGACATAAAAACCAAATGTTAAAAGAACAGGAAGTTTGCAAAGAAAGAGAAGAGAAAGAATGATCATGTGGTTAAGACAGTTAAAGGGTCCTATAAAAACTGGATTCTGTCCTTGCATCTATCACAGAGTACCTAGGTGAAGCTGGGTAAATCACTTACACCAAAATTTTCAGCGATGAGCACTATGTTCCTCATTTTCTGAGTACCTAATGTGAGATGCTTGGGTATGATTTGTGGAAGTGCTGAGCAATACAGGAGGTCAGATTAGATGATCTGGTTGTCCCCTATGGCCTTAAATTCTACTCTGTGTCATAAAACTGCATCTGAAGCCAATTGGAACTGTGCTCTAACCATATAAAGTGCTATAAAATAATAAATAGATATACAAAATTAGGCCTTGGGTATCTCAATTTGGACACAACAAATTAGCAGATATTTTTGTTCTTAGTTGTTCTGTGCCTCATTTCCCCACCTATAAAATGGGGATAATAATATCACCTCACTGAGGTGTTGTGAAGATAAATTCATTAATGTTTGTCAAACACACTCATGGTATTATGATGAGCACCAAGAAAAAGGGAATCAGTAATTCTATATTCAGTGCAGGGTTTGGATAGTATGCATAAAATAAAGACTAGGGCCACATGTTGAATGATGAGGATAAAAAGAAATATTGAATAGTTACTCATTCATTGTGCAACATCCATCCTGTGAACTGAATGAAGCAGTGGTCCTGTAAGCCTACTTCTGCCCCATCCCCGGCATGACCTCCCCAGCCTGTCTTGTTCAGTACTGCCCTGTCTCCTTTCTATACCTCAGCCCTCTATGTTCAAGTTGCAGTGCTTCCTCCTTCTCCTCCACACTGCTTGGGCTCCGGGAATGGGAGTATTGAGAACACAGGAGGGACAGTCTCCTTCCTCTCAATTATGTTGCCCAGTCCCATGGCAGCCCCTTGCAGACACAGAAAGCAATTGCAGGAAAATCTCATAGAAGCATGCCCAGTGGAGGAGGAATGATCAGAGAATTTTGTTGACAGCATCTTAAAAGCAACCACTAATACCGAATACTGACAAGTGCAAACAGAATTTTTCAGTTTTATAATTGAAACAGATTTTGGTGGATTTTCACAGGAATAGCCAGAGACAACTCTCTGACCCCTGAATGAGCCTCCTGCCAAGTGTCCTATTCCTGCTCCAAAGCATAGAGACAGAGCTTCTCACCAAATGGTTGTGCTAGTTTTTTAACATTTGCAAAACAACAGATTTTTTCTCTAACCTCATTCTCAGAAACAAATGAACCATTTTTGCTCTCCAGAAATTTCCCCTCCTTCTGCACCCATAAACAAACAAACAAATAAACAAACAATCATCCCGAGGCAGTCAGCCAGCATGGGAAATGTAAGGCCAAACAGTTAAAGTTTGACAAAATTATAAGCCACTGAGAACAAAGTCATATAATGTACAGTGTAGTTAGGTTGCTTAACAATAGGCATCTCTGCCAGCTCCTCCTATATTATTACTTTGTTTTATAAAATTTTTGTATCAGGGAGCATCAAGCAGCAGATATTGGTTCTCAAAACGAGATGCTGCATGAAGTTGAGGGTTGGACTTAGCAGTGAGAGTCAGGCAGAACCTCATTGGCAATTGATTGCACCAAACCAGGCTTAATACCTTTGCTTTGGCCTTCGCTGCAGGAAGCCCTTCTGTATTTATGTGTTCTTCAGATGGGTTGGACATTATATGTAGTTTTCTCTTTTACTATGCATCACACTACAGAGGTATATAATCTCCACATACAGCACAAGGAACCTTTCCAGCAACTGACTGGCAGGTTACAGCAAAACAGTAGAAAATAAAATTGCATGTACTTGCTGCAAAAATAACACCTAGCATTCTGTTTGGATGCATAGTCAAGGTCCCCTGTATTCTGTGTTTGGCCTAAATTCTGTGGTCAGGCTTTTGAAACCTATTGGCACTTTATTAGGTAAGGAAAGTGAGAAAATTGATTTTAATAAGTAAAAACTAAGGAAAGCAGAAAGAAAAGCTTAAATGCATAAGTGTATGTATACATTATATATCATACATTTCCTTGGGGATCGTATTAGTTTAATATTATGTTTTACATTTTTATGCAGTATTCTAAGATTCACTTACTTCTCCGCTCTATATTTAAACATGATTGTTATTTTCATATAAAAATACTGTGTAAACATATTGCAAATCCCCCCCCAAACAAACTACTGTGAAAGTCCAAATAAAGGACACCTCTGATCCCTCCCTTACTTGTTTTTCCCTTTTCCTCTTGCCTCTTGAAATGAGAGGAAGATCAATCTCCAAAACCCACCTGTCTCCAAAACATAGAGCCCTGGTTTGGGGAGCTCTTGTGATTTCATACTTCTTTTAACTAACTGCAGCAAGGGTTGGAGAGTCAATATGTATGTGTGTATGCTATCCCAGCTTTGTGACTAAGTCTGACACTAAGTCACATAGAGTGGCTTCCCATCTCTGAATGATCATAGAATATCAGGGTTGGAAGGGACCTCAGGAGGTCATCTAGTCCAACCCCCTGCTCAAAGCAGGACCAATCCCCAGGCAGATTTTTGCCCCAGATCCCTAAATGGCCCCCTCAAAGATTGAGCTCACAACCCTGGGTTTAGCAGGCCAGCTCAAAGCACTGAGCTATCCCTTTCTGCCCCTGCTCCTGCTCCTGCTTCTGCTCAAAACAAAGAGTGTTTCTGTTTAAATGGATCTTGGCTAAGGGAATGCCCATTTGCCATTTGTAAACATTAGAACTAAAAAACTTTGCAAGTAAGAAAGTATGCGTGGGGAAACCATAAAGGTCTCTGAATAGGCTGGATCAAAACCTGGTTCATAATTCAGCAACCTGTTCACGAACAAGTCCTGTAGTCAGATCTAGTGTGTACAGAGCTTTGGAATTGTTTGAGATGTAAAAGCTATATATACATGTGTTTACATGTATATACATGTGATTACCTGTTCTGTTCATTCCCTCTGAAGCACCTGGCATTGGCCCCTGTTGGAAGACAGTATACTGGGCTAGATGGACCATTGGTCTGACCAAATATGGCCGTTCCTATGTTCTTATGTGTGTGTTGTTATTAATTCAGATATCTCAACATAAAATCCATCAGTCAAGGGACACTAATCTATGGATTTGAGACACAATCTGGAGGACTATGGATCCATAAAATGAGGAATGTGTTGCAATCATTTATATATTGGATGGATGGATCTGTAGTAATATAGATCCTCTTCATTTAACAAATTATCATTAACTTAAAATTAAATAAAATTAAATGGAAGTTACTAGTGTAAGTTAGAAAGTTCATTGTTCTTCACTGTCTCATTGCTGTTGGAGAACACAACTAAATAGAAATTTCACATGAAAATATGAAAGGAGACTCTAGTGTTTTGACTTATAGCATACCTCTCGTGAATGGCATGGCACATACTGTTAACTGAGGCATGCTGCAGCTCAGGTACTCTCTTGCAGCACAAAACATAGCTTTTTACTTCAATAATATGCATGCCACAAAGTGATAAAAATTTAATAGAAAAACCTAACTGCAAAATACTGCAGTACATATTGTTAAAGTACCGCATATACCATAGTATCATCATGCTACATGCATTTTATGATTACAACAGTCATATATCAGATGGTGGCATATATTATGGAAATTATATTTCCTACTTAAGTGTTTTGCTGGGCTGTTTTGATTGAAATCTTCCTCGCTCTAAGTGTGAATGTCAACATGCTTATGGCAGTTGGATGCAAATGGAGAGGGGCACAGTCTTCCTGAGAGTCCCATCAAGTGTCATTGATTAACTGGGGCCAGGTCACTCCACTTCCCGCAGGAAGTAGCCAGCCCCCCGTTCCCCACAGAGGCCTGGGGTCAGCCCCCGCCCCCGTGGAGGTCTGGGGCCCCAGCCTGCTCTGCTCCCCTGGCTCCCAGGCTTGGGGAGAGAAGGGAGGGGGGACCCCCCCCCGCACTTGCAGGTGGTGCTGCTGGGAGCCAGGGGAGCAGACCAGGCTGGGGCCGGGTCGCTCCACTTACCAGTGGTGAGTGCAGGGTCGGGCCTGGCTGCAGTTTTCAAGGGAGTGGAGGTGGGAAGAGGCGGTTGGGGCGGAGCAGGGGCGGGGGCCATGGGGAAGAGCCGGGGAGCCCCCCTGCGGCAGCTCTCCCCCACACACCTGGGGAGGCCCCCCTGTGGCAACTCCCAGCCCTGCAGCACCCCCCCCCACGGCAGCTCCCCCTCCTGCCCTGCGGCACCCCCCCCCCCGTGGCAGCTCCCCGCTCCAGCTCACCTCTGCTCCGCCTTCTCCCCTGAGCACTCCGATGCCGCTCCACTTCTCCCGCCTCCCAGGCTTGCGGTGCCAATCAGCTGTTTGGAGCAGCAGGCCTGGAAGGGGAGGAGAATTAGAACGGGGGTGGCATGCTCAGGGGAAAAGGCGAAGCGGAGGTGAGCTGGGGCAGGGAGCGGTTCCCCTGCATGCCGCCCCTCCCCGGTTACTTGCTGCGGGCGGGGCAGCCCTCCCCACGCCCCCTGCCCCAGCTCACCTCCACTCCAGCACCTCCCCTGAGTGCGCTTTTTGGTGCCCCCGACCACTTAGCACCCTCGGCAGCTGCCTAGTTCACCTAGTGGTTGCACCGGCCCTGATAGTATCTGAGTGTTGTGAACATATTTTCAGAATAAGGAAAGGGGGTATTATCCCCATTTTAGAGGTGAGAAACTCATTGGCGTATGCGCAATGTGCCCAGCCAATTAATGATGTCATCATCAGCCAGGTGGAGAGCTGGTAGCCCGCTGTCGAAATGGGTTTTCAATAAGGATATGCAACACAGTCTGAAGCTGCCAAATTTCAAACCCCTCTTTCAGACCATGGAAATGCTAAAACTGCTCAGTGAAATGATTGTAACAATATTTAAAATGGGCACAACCATGTATTTTTCTCTAATGTCATTCTGGTAAATGGCTGAACTATTTTTGCTGAAACTTTCCAAAAACCATTCAGCCTAAGGCAGATATCCAGCATGGAGAATTTCAGCCTGAATGGTTAAAGTTTGGTAATTATAAGCAACTAAAGACAAGGACATATAATGGGAAGTGTCGGGAACCTTAACTATAGGCGGCACTGCTAGCTCCACCTATAATTCAGGGCTTAATGTTTTATTTAGGGGATACAGTGGAATGAAAAATGCAGTGTTTAGTTAATTTTTTGCATATATAATTTGAGAGATTGGTGATTAGTGAAAATGGTGTGCCATGCATCACTGTTGCTGCACAATTGGGAAAGCATTCTAAATTATGCGAGCAGTGGCAAATATGACTGGCACTTGGTCCAGTAAAGCACATAATTCTTTTGCAATATGAATGTAACCTCACACATCGGGCAGCACTGAGTTTCCTCTGCTACCCTTCCCCAGTCCAGGGGAAATGTAACCATTCCATAACACTGACAGTGAAAATTTCATTGTCTAACAACATACTTCATCTGCAGTGGTCAGTGCAAACATTGTTCACAGATTAAACTCTGTGGGTTTGGAAGAAATTTCCCTCGTTGGTAGGTTATTACATAAATGTCTATTATTGGGGGTTTTCAACTTCTTATGAAGCATCTGGTACTGGTCAATACCAGACACATAATACTGGATAAGAGGAATGATTGGTCTGATCCAATATGGAAATTCCTTTATTCCTAAATATTGATATTTCTATCAAGGGAAAACTCTGCAATGCTGAGTTCCTTCCACTTCTTTCCTGATTGATATATTCCACAATCTGAAAATCACAGGGATAACATGAACCTCATGGAGCAGTACATTTAAGTGATAATCTTGTTTACTATAATCTTGTATTGTGACAGAAAGATCTGCCATTTTAGTCCTCTTAATTATGGATATTTTCTGAGCACTACACAAAAAGAGTTCTCAGGAGTCTGGGACAAGGAATAATGCGAGTTTTCATTCCAGCCTTTTGTAAAGTTATTTTACAGCTGTCAGATATAACAATTAACTAATTCTTCAGTGATGAACTAAACATATTGTTTATTAAATGGTAGGCTGATCAGATTGCACTGCAGTTACAAGGCCAAAAGGTATCTGTTCAAATCAATGTTGACTTTTTTTTCTCATGATCCATTTAAAAAAAAAATTAATGAAATTTTGAATTTATTCCCAGATGTAAACAATTCTTGTACATATTGTCTTTAATTTAATATTCTGGAATGCTGTAGTAATATAACTCTTGTGTGATTTGATAGAGAAACAGCCTGCTGCTTTAAGAAATGTCCCTACTTATTTATATTTTTTTTTAAAGAAAGGAATGGACATGAAGTTGTATTAATGTATTTTGTAAGATCATGCTGTAATGAACTGAAACTAAAATAGAAAAAATATTGTCTGTTACATAGAAATCACAAAGCTGTGTTGCTCCATGGCTTTGCACTGATGATATATTTTAATTAGATATTAAGGACCACCATATGAGGAGACCAAGTTACCTGTAAAAGGGTGTGCAGACTTGTGCAGCCATATTTACCTGTGTCAATATTTGCACACTCACATACTGAGTATGTGAATGCAGTTTCCAATCATGGACAGACCATTTGGCACATGTGAAGAGCCCCTTTAAAAGTTTTTTGGCCCTAAAGGACAACTGTATTGTAACTATATCTGTCATTTATACTGTAGTGATTTCAATTGCACTTTAAAATATCTATAATTGTGAATTTTTAATACTTTATGTTCTAGATTGTGTAAATGTTTATGTATTTTGAAGTTTTATCCTGATTCTCTGCTCCTTTGCAACATGCATAGTCATTTTTGGGTTGAGGGGGAAACAGGTTTTCCATTCTATAAATATTGTTAAGATTCTGAAAATATTTCCCATTCTAAACCAGGATGGAAAATCAAAATCTAAAATATTGTTGCAAACCAGCAAACTGATTTTTTGTTTGTTTGCTTTTTTTGTTGTTCAATAATTGTGAACTTTGACCCTTTTTTTTTCTTTTTTAACCTTTCTTAGCCAATGTTTACGAAAATTTCTATATGGAAACTTCTTTTGACACAAAAACCAAAACTTTCCAGTTTGAAAATGTCAAAATGGGATGTTTCAATAAACTTGAAACATTTTAAAATTTTTTTGTTTGTCTGGAACTGCTGCAGTTTAGCTATGCCCCATAGCAGCCCTCCAGCAAGCCTGGAAGATTGCAATTCCCAGAGTCAAAATCTCCCACCCAGGCTGTTGCTGTAGCAACAATATGCAGCTCCTAGTTGTAATGTCACGATTTAGTCTATAATGTGTATAAGCACTTAAGTATATATGTATAGTAATTATACAAACTATATAGTATGTGTATGTAACACAATGTATATGATGTATGTTTGCTCTCAAAATAGGCACAGCATACCAATGCTTTGGGGTTTTAAAAGTTTTTCAGTACAGTACAAGGGCATGGTACTGTAAAACTCAAATGAAATGAATGCTGAGATAAACAATTAAAAATAAAACTCCATTTTAGAAACTTATTCTCCACTTCTTGAAATAGTAAACTTTTAAATTGTGAACCAGTGAAATAATATGGTCAGAAAATAACAGAAGGGACAAGTTGATTATGCCAGCATTTTGCAAGAATGATATACTCTTTGCGCCTGCCAGATGGCATCTAGGCACTTAAAGCTAAGTTAGCCAAAGAGGAAAGTGTTCAATTTTGTGTCAAATATGTGTACGCAACATGTACTCCACGTCTCCCAATTCTCAAAGTGTGGCCTTTGGATTTGAAAGCAACAGTTCTAGCTGGTGAGTTTAAAGACAGGCCTCCCTCTCACCCAACCAATAGTAGCTGTGCTATATTGCAAGTTCCATCAGAGAACTGCCAAATATGCAATCCCCCTAGGACATTCAGCATATATTCATTAAGTGCAGTGTTGTCTTCTTCCTGCCAGAATTTTAACAAAAGGTTCCTATGAAATTCCATCTTCCTTGCTGCCCAGTCTGTGACAACCCTGCGTACCATAGAGGCCTTTAAGGTCAGAAGGGACCATCATAATCAAATAGTCTGACCTCCTGCACATCGCAGGCTACACAACCTCACCCATCCACTCCTGTAATAGACCCCTAATGTCTAGCTGAGTTACTGAAGTCCTCAAATCCTGGTTTAAAGACTTCATGTTACAGAGAACTCACCATTTACACTAGTTTAAACTGCAAATGATCTGTGCCCCATGCTGCAGATGAAGGCAAAAAACTCCCAGGGTCTCTGTCAATCTGACCCAAAGGCAAATTCCTTCCCAACCCCAAATACAGCGATCAGTTAGACCCTGAGCATGTGGGCAAGACCCACCTGACAGACACCTGGGAAAGAATTCTCTGTAGTAACTCAGAGCCCTTCCCATCTAGTGTCCCATCACTGGCTGCTGGATATATTTGCTGATAGCAGTCGCAGATCGGCCATGCTCATCAGCCCATCCCCTCCATAAACTTATCAAGCTCAGTCTTGAAGCCGGTTAGGTTTTTTGGCTCCCACTGCTCCCTTGGAAGGCAGTTCCAGAACTTCACTCCTCTGATGGTTAGAAACCTTTGCTTAATTTCAAGCCTAAACTTATTGATGGCTCATTTATATCCATTTGATCTTGTGCTCACATTGGTGCTTAAATTAAATAATTCCTCTCCCTGCCTGGTATTTATCCCTCTGATATATTTATATAGAGCAATCATATCTCCCCTCAACCTCTTTTGGTTAGGCTAAACAAGCCAAGCTCTTTGAATAGCCTCTTATATGATAGGTTTTCCATTCCTTCGATCATCCTAGTAGCCTTTCTCTGCATCTGTTCCAGCTCGGATGTAGTAGCATAGGCACCGACTTCTACTGGCGCCAGTGGGTGCTCAACCCCCGTCTGCCCCAAACCCTGCGCCAACTCCACCCCTGCCCCGCCCCTTCCCGCTCCCATTCCAACCCCTTCCCCAAAGTCTCTGCCCCCTCCCTGCCCCTATTCGACTCTTTTCCCAAATTCCCACCCCGGCCCCGTGTCTTCCCCTGAGCATGCCACATTCCCACTCCTCCCCCCTCCCTCCTGGAGCTTGCTACAGCTGTTTGGCCGTGGCAAGCACTGGGAGGTAGGTGGAGGAGCGGAGATGTGGCGCGCTCAGGGGAGGAGGCAAAGGAGGAGGGGAAGTGAGGCGGGGCGGGGAGCTTAGCTGCTGGTGGGTGCAGAGCACCCACTAATTATTCCCCATGGGTGCTCCGGCCACGGAGCACCCATGGAGTCGGAGCCTATGTGTAGTAAAGAGATCTAAAATGAGTACCCTCTCCCCACCATATGCTCACAGATTTGCTTCTTTGGGTTCTCTCTTCATAGAATTGAAGAGAAGAGAGACACTTTGTGGCAGCTGGCTAGTTATTTCATTATACTTTAAGAATGGACTCAATGGAAGGAGAAATCTAGTTAATCAAGTAGCTAACCAGGTCCCATCCTGCAGTCACTATGCAGGCAAAGTTTCCATTCCAGACTGCCTTAGGAGTTTCACTTACCTAGGACTGCGGGATTAGGCTGTATGGCCCTGATCCTGTGACATGTTGCATATGGGTGGATCTCTGCATCAGTGAGGAACCCCAGTGAAGTCAGTGGGGTTCAGGGTGCATGCAGGGGTCTTTGTACACAGTGTCAATTGCAGGATCTGGGCCTATGTGGCTATTCAGCTTAATATCACTAGTGTGGACCCATCAGTTTACAGTTACAAAAATATTGCACACTTTTATATGCAGCAGCCCTCAATAAGTACAGTTATATTAGACACCTATGCTTCTTGGGTAGATGAAGGAATATCATTCCTGGATGCATGCCACAGAAGGCTCTCAATTCCTGCAAGGATTTGTTAGAACAGTACAGTGTGGGGGGTTATTGTTTACTTTTATTATCATTACATTTTCCATACTCATAGATCATGCCCGAGAAGCTCTAAATAAGTGTAATTTTGTTGTAGTGTAGCATTGTATCTTGCATTTCAAACAAGAAAACTGGAATCTAGAATAGCAAGAAATGATTGAAGGTTTTGCTCTGCCGGTGTAGGTGTTGATATTAACGGAGGAGCAGGAGAAACACACTGAGCTCACAACTCAGGTGTTGGCAGCTAATATGCTCTTCAGTTTAATCCTATTAAGTTCATTGTAATTAATTTATAACAACACTTTCAACTCAAATGCAAGGCAACCATTTTTTTTCTGTAAGATGTTGGAATGATGGACTTGGTGACTAAAGTGTTCTTTCCACAGACCAGGAATTGCACAGGAAGCAATAGCAATAGCATCCCCACAATGAACTGCCAATGGCCTTATATTTGGCTATATCTACACTCTGAGGTGTGTGTCTGTGTGTGTGTGTGTGGGGGGGGGGGGTATTTCCCAGCTCATGTAGATATACTCGTGTTAGCTCTTATCTGAGCTAGCATCCTACAAATAATAGTGAAGCTGTGATAGCATGGGCCACAGCAGGAGCAGCACAGGCTAGCTTCCCCAAGTACGTACCCATCGGGTTCGGTGGAGTTGTATTCAGAGTGGCCATTGCTGATTGTGCTACAAACAGCCACTCTATTATTTTTAGCATGCTATCTCTGATGAAATCGAGCATGCGTATGTCTACACAAGCTGGGAATCACACCCCTAGCTCGTAGTGTAGAAATAGTCCTGGATGGAAGAACCTCTTCTAGGGTTTAGTGGATTGTTCAGTCTCCGTGGCCTATTCTGTTCTTGGGCTCTCTGCTGAAATGGTAACTAGGGATGTGGATTAGTGTCAGTGTTGGTGTGTAAAACAATATCTGAGACTGAACATTTTTTAAAGTATCATTGTATTTCTTGGTGTTTCCTAGGTTTCATCTGAGACCAGAAGTGAACATATTGAAATGCTGCAGTATGTGAAGAGTTGTCATTTGGGTATTCCTGACCTAAGTCAGGAAGTAGTAGAAATCCTACAAGACAGCCTATTATGCAGATGCCATAGATGCCACAGATGCCAAAAAGCTGCCTGACTTGTATCACAGCCAGGATTTTTCCAGCAAAAGGGGTCAAGATATAAAAGGAGTGAACAAAAGCCCCTAGTCACCTCTTTCCTACCCCATCTCTGGACTGGTGAACTCTAACAAAGGGACATTTTGAACAAAAGCACTAAGGTCCCCAAAGTATTTGGGCAACTCAGAGAGACTCATAGAAAACTAGCAGATTTAACATTCCTGCTATTATTTTGGACTATATTTTCTGATCCAACTGTAATGTATTTTATCTGCTTTAAGCATTTAATAACTCATTACTTTTTCTTAGTTAACAAATCTTTAGTTAGTTTACTATGGCTTGGCTACAGCATTATTTTTGGTGTGTGATCTGAAGTATCCATGGACCTCAGTAAGTGACTAGCCCTCTGGGGCTGGAAGAACCTAATATGTGGTGAATTTGGTTTTAATAACCTTTCATCATAAAGTCCAGTTTGTCTGGATGGTAAAAAGGGGCTGGGATGCCTAAGGGGACTGTCTATGGCTCCATGGCAAAACTAATATAGTGATCCAGGAGTACACTTTTGTTACTGGCTTGGTGAAATCTAATGATAGAATATACCATCAGTTTGTGCTGTCCGTCCTGTTTCCTGACGATCTGTCCTGTGTTTGCCATTCTTAGCTGTGAGCCACTTCAGGCCCTGCGACACCCAGTACCATATGTTTCTAAGGAAATCCTACTTTGGAC
Organism: Malaclemys terrapin pileata; assembly: GCF_027887155.1. Taxonomy (NCBI): domain Eukaryota; kingdom Metazoa; phylum Chordata; order Testudines; family Emydidae; genus Malaclemys; species Malaclemys terrapin. Next base: position 37,744,490 of record NC_071505.1, on the reverse strand, counting down.
AGCTATGGAATAATATGCTTGCTGGAAAAATTTCTTCCTAACCCTGAGAGTTATTGATTGGCTTATGTGCTACCCATGAACTGTGGGATGTTCTCATTTGTATAAATGTCAGGGTGGTTTTTTTTTTATTATTATTTTACTAAATTCCTGGCTTCAATGATATCTTGTGGCAATGAGCTCTATAGGTTGATTAGGTGTTGTGGAATACATACATAATCCTGATTAATTACACTTAAAATATTTGTTGCTAGTTTGTCATATCTTTATTCAGTTTGCTCATAACATAACCTGGGCTTCAAAATGTTTGAAAGTTGCCTAAATTAACTCGTTGTTTCTGCGAAAAGGGCACTTTTTTCCCTTTCCAATTTTTGCTGGTCTCCCTCTGATACGATAAATGTGACGAGACACCATTTCCTCCTCTCACATCATGTGTGCACCTGGTCATCCTCTTTAAAGAGGATTCTGCCTGGGGATCATTGTTTGTCACTCTCATTCTTTCAAACTCAAGTACCCTTATTTCCAATCATTCTGCTCTACAGATACTTATCAGTGCTACTCAAAGGGAGGGGTAATTTTTTCTCTTAATTTTTATTTATATATATTTTTAAAATTAGATGTGCATTTCAAATAGTGAGCTTCCTGGTGAAATTCGCTAAATCACAGCAAAGTTTGAGCAATTACCAAGAAACAGTGTAATGATGGCAAATTTGCATGTAATGGTATGACAAATTTACAACTGTGGAAATTAAGTATAATCGCACAAAGAGGTTCTCCTCCTCTGTTGGGGAAAAAATCATGACATGAAAATATTGTTTGTCCTGCTTTAGTTGATGCTCAGGGAAGGTTCCTGGGAGCTGGCAGTGAACTGCGATGTTCTGCACCAAAGATCCCACAAAATACAGGGTAGCAGCCACTGAACCTTAAAGTGTGTGAGAATGCATGTGTGTTTGAGACCCCACGCCCTTACTGTTTGTCTATCATTTGAATCATGGGTGCTCCATGCTGGGATAAAAATAAATTTTGTAGTGGTATATTAATGAATCTGTCCCGAACAATTATCTTAAAATGATGAGGATATAAATTAAATTCTTCTCTACTGTTTAGAGGAATCTTCCACTCAGTTCAACTGTCAAATCAAGTCAAATGTCAGCATAATTGGTTGCAAAGTAGTCCTTAATAAGTCCTTAGTAATCAGTATTTCATCTGTCAGTCTAATTTAGTGTGACTGCAATATTCGTAATTATAAAAGTTTTAGAGCTGTAGTTAACAACGTGAGAGGCAGGGGGCCCCGAGAATGTATCAGCAAGCTGCCAAGAGATCAGAAACATTTTAAAATTTGAATGTGCTTTTAACCACTTTACTATATAAAAGGAATATGTTAAATGTCATTTTTAAAGGCATCTCCATGATAATTCAGCATGGCCCCAACGAGATGTGAATAATACAATAATTTGCTGCCATTTTACTAAGTGATATGATAATAGCACAGTGCCATTACTTGGAATACTTCCTATTGAGTGCTTGCAGATTAAATATCAAATGCCCTATTGTTCTATGTAAACAACTTATCCTTCAATTTTATGATATTTTTATCCAAAAGGAAGAATATTTTAAAATGTTACCATAAGGTTCTGATAGTAACAGTCTTGAATGGAACACAGTCACTAAGCTGATGATGATAAAAAACAAAACAAACATCTCAGTGTTAACATTTTAGGCATCAAGCAGCCTGAAGATTTTCCTACCTGACCTTGGAATCCTTGCGTGTGGGTTGTCTCTTATTCTAATTGAACTCTAATTCTAATAAAGCTTAAGTAATTTGCTGAACTCTCTCCCCCATGTTACCTCCCTTATTATTAAATATTTTAAAATAACTGTATCAGATACATAATTCTAATAGAAATAAAATGGAGAGAGACTAAAAATAGTGGCGTTATCACTTGCTAGCTGCATTACCATAGAGCTTAGAGGTTCCAACCAATATCAGGGCCCCATTGTTTGTACAAACATGACCCACTGTCCCTGCCTGAAAGAGTTTACGATCTAATTAGACAAGACAAAGGTTGGGAGGAAGAAAGGATTATTATCCCCATTTTACAGATGTGGAGCAGAGGCACAAAAGACAAGATTTTTTAAAGGGATAATTTGGGTGCCTTGAGGTATGTTAAGAGGACCTGATTTTCAGAAAGTGCTGAGCTCCTTCCCTTTGAAAATCAGGTCTCCTTAAGGTATGTCAAGTTGGGTGTCCAGAAATTGAGGCATCCAAAGTCATGAAATCACTTTTGGAAGTCTAGTCAGAGGGAATAACTGGCTTGACAAAGACCCAACAGTTGAGCTCAAATCTCCTGAGTTTTAGGTCAGAGTCTGACCCACAAGACCTTCCTTTGTCTCCCAATCTACAAGGTGTCTAGTAGTGAAGGGGTAGCTTTGAGTCTGGACAAACATCCATCAGGCTAATTTACATTGGGAAAATTTCCTCAAAAATTCAAACCAGTTTTAAAACTGGCTCAGTTAAACTGACTTTAATGATTGGAGTCTTCATGTAGGTCAAACTCCAGGTAGATTGAACCATTTTTACTGGACTGGTTTCTAAATGACTTTGAGCAATTTAACATGTAAAAACATCTGAAGGAACCATATTGGTGGTGGATGGGGAGAATCAATAATGCTACATGTAATTGGAATTCTGGCGATGAAGGCAGTATTGTTAACCATCATGATTAAGAAAACTATATTTCAAGAAGAAGAATTTCACTATGATTAAAACTGGGCTATGTTACTGATACTGCATTGGTAATACAAGCTTGATATATGTATGTAAGCTGGTGTATGTGCACAATTTTTTTCATATCCAAAACTGTAGGTGAAAAAGACACTTTTCATTTTCTTTCCCTTGTAATTTACAAATTACAGATTAGGTTTAATAAGAAGACTTTCCTCCTGTAAATTAATAGTGTGGGAATGGTAACTTTATAGAAATTGCAGTTTTGTAGCTGTCACAAACCAAGCTCGATATGCATAATAATCTGAGTCATCTTTTCCCAGCCCACATAAAGATATTTAAAAAAAACTTTAAAACTAGAGGCACTCTATGAGTATTTTAGAAAAGCTCACTCAGTGAATAAGCTCTTGTTTTTGGAATATAGTGGATTTTCCTGTGCACTCTTCAACACAAATCGACTAGCCAATTTTGAGATATAAACCAGATTAGAGAGAAGCTGATTTGCAGTGTTTCAGATTCTGGTGATGGTTTGCCAGTGCTACATGAAAAAAGGCAGAAAACAGCTATTTTAATTGTTTTTGACATTAAAACTTTGAGGCATTTGTATAGATATCTGAAAGAGAGGCCAAATTGTGTTATGGAGCATAGGTGTAGCAGTGTAACTCAGAGCAGAAGCCAGTGGGGTTGTGCATGTATCAGATGAAGTCATTGTGGTTACATGTACATAACTGAAAGCAGAATTTCCCCCACTAAGCCTGATTCTACTCCTCTTGCACTGGGTTTTACACTGCAGTTAATGGGAGCATTGACTTCAGTGGAGCTGCTGGTGTAATTGAGAGGAGAATCTGGCTCCTTGTGTTCCTTCTGCTTTGCCTTATTGTTGTGTGCAGTCTGCAGAGTTTCTTGTCTCAGCTCCAAATTATTAAAGAAACACTTGTTTCTGGCTTCTAAAATTCCCTTAAACCTATCCAAACTCTACTGATTAGAAACAAGTATGTTTTCCCATACTTTTTGATTGTATGGAAAAAGTATCTATTTTTCCTTGTAAAGCCAAACAGAGAATAATACAGTTTAGAAACTGCATCAGCTTTAATGGCTCTTGGTGCCAGATGGTATAAAGCTGATACGTTTACAGTAGATGTTTCTTTCAAGCTACAAATATTATGTGAAGTCTTTTTTCCTGATTGTCAATATATCTATGGTAGATATTATACGGGAGGCTATTCTTCATGCAGCACAGGGTACATTCACCATGGTGGGTATCAGTCTGAGGAAAGAACAGTTGCCAGCTGAGGTTTTTCTGTGACACTGTTTTGATGATGCTATAGTAATGCAGCTAAAAATGGCTACCTAATACTTGTCTTATTAGATATCAATCTGCAGCATATAACTTCCAGCTGTGGATATGTCATCTACCTTGAGATTGGCAAAAAGAGGAATTTTCCCATAACTGTGTGTGATTTTATATCTATCAGTGTGGTGCGTGAAAACTACCAGTTCCACCACTCAGACGTGAGTTATTTGTCCCTCTGTTTCTACCCTAAATTGTGTTTTTGTCCTATTATTCTAATCTAAATACAGTATCTGTAACAAAAGCTCTCTTCAGTTTTTCCAAAGAGATCATAAGGAGATTACAGTGAATGGATTGCTCCAAGAACACTTGTCATGTTCAACTTCACCTTTCTATTTCATTTCAGATTTGTTAGACAGGTTACCTTTTAGAAGGTGTGTGGTGTGGTTTTGGTAGTTTGTTTTTTGTTTGGGGCTTTTTGGACTTGTGAACTAAGCACTTAGGGGGCCTTATACTATAGTGGAAGTCACCAGGTGGCATTATTAGAGATAGTTCTATGAATTCTGTTTAGTTGAATGTATGGACATTAGAACTTGGATAAATGCTAGTTAGTTGTGGCTCAAATCTTTGTAGCTGTACATATCACTGATAAAGTTGCTTTATTTCCTCAGTGTCTCTGATTGTAATAATTACTTTGGTGCAAAGTTTTACATTGTGTCAAAACACTGAGGAATTTCCCTTCTAAGAACAAAATATAAGCAGAAGGAATAGAACTAAAAAGTAAACCCTGATCTTGTCCTGTGAGCCATGTGAGCAAACTTCTGTGCCTGTGCTGTTCCTCACTGAGTATGTCTACATTGCAATTAGACACCCGCAACTGTCCTGTGCCAGAGAGCTCAGGCTAAGGGGCTGTTTAATTGTGGTGTAGACATTCTGGCTCAGGCTGCAACCCAAGCTCTGGGGCCCTCCCACCTTGCAGGGTTCTACGTCCCTGGCTGCAGCCTGAGTCCAGACATCTACTGCAGTTAACCAGCTGCGCAGCAAAAGCCCCGTGAGACAGAGTCCACTGGCATAAGCTACACCCAGGTTTTTAATTGCAGTATAGTACAGTATATCCTGTGAGGTCAATGAGGCTTTGTGTTGGTGCAGAAATCTATCCACATAGAACAATTCAACATCAGGGTCCAAAATTGTTTTGCCAAATGTTACAACATATAAACAGATTGTAGCATATATAGAAAATAGCCACTTATGACTATCGTTGGGTGATATTGGTTAACGTTGTTTCTCATATCACATTTTTCATCAGCTTATTTTGGGTTTGGGTTTTTTTTCTGCCTCGATAAATAGTTTCATTGTGGCCTGTGGGGAAAAAATATGATGTGATCATGCAATGGACAACTATATCATGATGTGTATATATACAAGGAGGAAGAATTAAAATAGAACCAGGCAACCATTAACTCTGACGTTGCCTAACTTTTGAGTTCTAGATTTTGCAATCTAAATAACTCTCTTTCATTTTAATGTAGGTTTTTGTATGCATTCCTATCAATTTTTTAAAGGAAAGCAGAGTGACACTGACAATCACCACTGAGCCTAACTTTTATTACTGGTAAAACAATGGAACAAACTCTAAATAACTAGGCCCAGATTCAACCCAGGATTTGTGATAGCACAACCCATTGATGGAAAACCCACAAATTAAGGGAGGTTAAGACTGAGTAATGGGAAGCAACTTCAATCTCCTCTTTGGAGCTGTTTCTTTCTCCAATTCCACTCATCAGACTGCATGGGGATGAGAATCCTATGGAGTCCCACCTGTAAATTAAGCTGTCAGGCCTGATTGAAAGAAAAAAACACAGTAGATAGCCTTGAAAATATAACCCAACGCAAAGTGGTCACTAGGGCTTGAATGGAGCAAGCAAATAGCAAATAGCATGTAAAAAGAGTTTGTGAGTTATTGAATCCATCTCTAAATGTGTAAATTGGTTCTGTGATTAGCAGGTGATAATTGTAGTCAGGAACTATTTATATATTGAGCAAAGTTGTTTCACAGACCATGCAGAAATGGAAATTTTTAGGAAAGAGCAGCAGCAGCAACATTATGGGCCTTAGCTTAAGAGTGAGCATCCCTTGGAGAGAGGAAGACCAGGCTGACACATGAAAGTGTAAACAACACTCTGCACCAGTTTGGATTAATCTAGTCCGAGGTATGTAACTGTTCTGTACATTAATGTAATTTAGAATCACGATGCTGTGTTTTCATTCCATCTTTGTATTGGTTTCCACTAATGTTTTGTGCAATAAAATTAGTGGATCTCTAGTACTGATACTTTGCAATGTTATTGCTGTTCACTTCTGGGGAAATTGATAGAGCACAGTGCTTAAAAATGTGCCAGTATGTATAACATTCACATACGTTTTGGAAAAGATGATCCCTCATATTTTTAAATGGAATAGAGAGTTTATCACAAGCTTCAAAGACTTCAAAGGTAAAATCAATGTTAGTCCCCTGTTGAAAACTAGAAACATCCATTTTGTCAATGGGTCTAATCTGCTTTATTTGACATAACTGCCACTGTAAAAAGGAAGCATCATTAATATCAATGAGGGCAGATGATCAGCTGTCTGCTCTGAAGGTCCTGTCTTGAATTGTTTAGTGCATTGGTTTGTATTTTGGAGGAGACTGCTGGTGTTGTCATATTTAATGGTCTGACAACATATAAACCTTTCATCAAATATTATAAAAACTCTGATGCCAAACTGCTCTGAGCCAAAGTATGGCATACAAAATAAGCTTTTAAAAACATATATATTTTTAAATGATTTGGGCCAATTGTTACAACTGAGTTGGCAAGCGGTTTCAAAGTATTCATGTTTCAGATACTGCATTTTGCACATTTATGAAGTCTTTATTTTTTAAATTGATGTTTTGTGGGGCTAAAATGGACACTTAACCTTGTTAACCCTTACATTTTCTAGGGTTAGCAACATGAGATTTAAAAATCATCCACTACAAGCATCTATCTATTTTTACCACAGTACACATTTTAGTACGGCTCTAGAATATGAAAATGTTTTCTATTAATTAAAATGCATAATCTATACCATGTAGGGCTCACATGCTGCCATCAAAGTTAATGGCAAAACTGAAGGATTTAATCCTATATGCAGGTTAACAATAATCTGGCCAAAGAGCAGCTATGTGTAGTCAGCATCATGGATCTAAAATATGGCATATGTATTATTAGCATTATGCATTATTACTAAGGTGTATGGCAAATACACCATACACCAAATAAACCATATTTCATACACCAAATAACGAAACAAACTTTTATTATATTTTAACAAGTGAATTGATGTGATATTTGATCTAAAAGAAGCAGATCCCCAATGGCACATGTGTTTTCTCTGTATTTGAAAATTATGTTCAAATAATTTGACTCAGACCCACAAAAGCAAGGCCATTCAGAATTAAGCATTTGTTCTTAATGCATCCTGTTGTACTTACACTATTTTTTCTTCAGCTAATAGGATATCCTGTACTATAAGAATTTATGTTTGAATCCTATCACAAGGTTCAAAAGTACCACCTACCATTTTCACTTTGACTTAAGCTTTTGTCTTAAATGCTCCCATTCCTTCTGCCACTGGTGGAGTTGCCCCAGTGAACATGCAATGGGGAGAGATTTTAACAAAAATGCTAGTGTAGAGCATCAGTGAAGTAGAAATTCAGCTCAACACCGAGGTATCTCTAAGGCACCTTTGAAACTTTCAGTAACTAGGGTTACCATGTTTGAGGTTCACAAAAAGAGGACACGGCTGGAAGGGGGAGAGGGAGTGGGAGCTGGAGGAGGGATACAGTTGGTGTGTGTGTGTGTGTGTACTGAGCAGGTATTTGGGGGATGCTGGAGGATTTACCTGGGAGGTTTTGGAGGGTGTGTGTGTACTGGAAGGGGTCCCTGTGGGGTGCTGGAAAGGGTACCTGGCAGGAGCTGGAAGGAGTATTTGGGGGGTGCTGGAAGGGTGTGTGAGTGTGTACTGGAAGGGGTACCTGTAGGGTGCTAGAAGGGGTATCTGGGACTTGCTGGAAAGGGTGTGTGTGTACTGGAAGGAGTATTTGGGGGGTGCTGGAAGGTGTATTTGGGCGGTTCAGGAAGGGGTACCTGGGGCCTCGCTCTTGAGGTGGGGGGGCAGTTTCACTCCCTGTCACAGAGGCAGGGCAGCTGACACAAAACTGGGATGCAGTAACAGCCGTCAGTCAGTGCTTTCCTATGGGGCTCTCCCCCTCCCAAGTTTTAATCGCACTACAATACTTGTATGAGGTGAATTGAAATACAATTTTTTATTTCTTTTTTACAGTACAAATATCTGTAATAAAAAATAAATATAAGGTGAGCACTGTACACTTTGTATTCTGTGTTGTAATTGAAATCAATATATTTGAAAATGTAGAAAACATCCAAAAATATTTAAATAAATGATTTTCTATTATTGTTTAACAGTGTGATTAATCACGATTAATTTTTTTTAGTTGCTTGACAGCCCTAGTACAGACTGAATGCATACCAGAGCTGTAGCACTTTCACAAGTGTAGATGACTAAACTGGTTGCAAGGCTTTGGAGAACCAGGTCCATTGTGAATAAAATATACTAGAAGAAATATCCTGGCTCGGAGTCCAGCTGGAACAGTATACAATTGTGAAGTGCACTGTATTTTTTTTTTTGGTATCAGAGATACTTTTGATCTATTATTAGTTATTTTAGGAAAATGTAAATGATTGTTTAGTGGTACACTTTTTTCTGAGTTTATAATCTTTTATCTAAATATTTTTGCAGTATTCTCAGTATAACAAAGTATCAGTTTCAAAAATAGTCTGTAATATCCTGTAGCAATGATTTTATCATTTCTGAATGAAGGGGAGACACAGTGAAATAGAATGGACAAAATTAAATCAAAATCAAAGCTAAAACTCCAAAGCCCTGGTGAATCTTTAGAAATCTAGTGATGTACATTTTTCTCAAGGAACCTTAGTCTTTCGTGTTACAAACTTCTGAAATGTTTTGTAGTTGGTAAGACAGATCATGTGTTAAATAAATAAATAAAGAAGGAATAAATCAATATTGTCATCAATCAGTGAGGCACTCACTGATTCCACTGGCAGTCTCTTACAACAGCACTTGATGAGGTTAGATAAGGACCTGCCAGACTGTCAGCAACAGATAAACCATTTCTTCTGGGTGGATTAATACTGATATTCGTAGGCACAGGAAAAGCATGTCATTTCTGAACTCTCTTCTGGGGGGGGGGGGTCAGTGGGAGGGTCAAATAAGTTGTTTCAATCAGCATCCATAACCAAAATGTCTCTCAGTTTGCTGACCTTAAATCAACTAATACAAAAATCTAAGGGTAAAATCCTAGTTCCACTGAAGTCAATGGCAAATTGACTTTAGCAGGCCCAGGAATTCACCCTATGTGTCTAGCTGACAATATGAAAGCAATATAAGAAACTATAGGCAATGCATGAGCTGTGTGTGGTATTGAGTTCAACTCTTTGTCCTGCATTCCAGCCAAAAATTCTTAACCCTGGTGTAAAATTTAAGTATTATATTTTAATTAGTACAGATATTAATATGTTTTCCTTTTTCTTTCCTTTAGTAACCTAGATTAAATATCTGAATCACTAGAATGCTTAGAGTTCTGCCATGTGACAACGGTGAAAAAAAAAAGATCAGTGTTATAACCGAACCTGCTGAGAAGTCAAGAAATCATTCTTACTCTCTCGTAGAAAGATTCCTGGAGGGTGAACGGGGAAAGGGTTTAATAAAACCCTGGTTAGACGACTGCAACTGTGTATTCTACTTGACCTTTATTTATAACATTCACCAATTTATTTATGCATGACAGCAAGAAGATTACACAGTGACAAACAAAACCCCGCAGCCCTATGTGCAAGGTAGAATTAAAAGGCTTGGTACAGTAGAAGGATAATTGAACAAAGGAATGTAGAATATTTTACATTGTTTGAGGGTTTTGTTGATAGTTAATGGTATAGTCATTTTTAGGGCCATATTTTGAGGTCTTTCAGAGAGTAAAACTCCCTTGACTTCATGAACCTTTTGGTTCACTGATGTCAGCTGATTAGTCAATGGGAGTTTTACTTGATTAATAGACCACAGAATTTGGGCCTCAGCTATGATCCACAATAAAACAGAGCACAATAGAAACAGATTGTTTTGGTTTTAGGAACAGGGACTGCAATTTTTTGGTTTGAGAGTAATAATCTCAAGATATTTTCACTTTAATCCCATTGGTGATGATTAAGAATGTGCTCTTAAGTACTTTGCTGAATATGGATGGATTTAGGCCCATTATTTTCACTGAGTTCGTGCCTGAGTACTTTGCTGAAAGAATTTCCCAACAGAGACTCCTATCTATCAAAGTACTTATTATGTGAAACTCATCACCATAGCATCTGAACACCTCACAAACATGAATTTTACCCTCAAACACTCCTATGAGATAGAAATCTCACCTCACTTACAGATAAGGAACAAAGGCACGGAGTAAGTGACTTGACCGAGGTCACAGAGAAAGTTTGTGTCAGGGCCAGAGATTGAATCTAGATCTCCTGAGTCTAGTCCAGTGGCTTACCCCCACAACATCATCCCTGCCTATTTGTCAAAGGGGCAAAGTAGTGCATTCATGTATTTACCAGTGATGTACAGCACAATATTTTCCCCAGTAATGACTTTATTTAAAGGCTTTGTGATTGTGTGTATAAATCTTGTACAGTGCATGGTGGTTAGGGGGTTAAAATCCTTCTGTGAAGTAAGGGATGGGAATTTGCCTCTCCTCCAACGTGTGGTCTCAGCTGTCAGGGATGAAAGCTAGTTTCTTGTGGATGAAGAATTGATGTGCTGATCTAAGTAGCCCAACAATGAGGGAGTGTTTGTTGCAGTAAAGATGACCTGATTATAAATCAGGAAAGTGTTTCCTGCCTGTCCCGCTTGGTACTATAATTTTGCTGTTCTCAGCCCTTTCCTTCAAGAATTGAGCCCTGAGCTGCCCTGGAGAAAAGAGTTATGCTAATGCTAATGAGCTGGATCAAGATGCGTGGGACTAACTGGGGAATAATTCCTTTTTGTTTTGTTAGCTTGTGAAATAACAGCAATAAAGACAATTCTAATGAGGTGTAAATCTTCCACACATTAGTCCTGTTTGACCTTGTCTAATGAGGAGGTGGGCAAGTGCTCAGAGCTCATTTGAAAACCTAGATATGGAGGTTACAGTGACAGAGTGACTGTCTGAGAGGTGGACTGACTGGGTCAAAAAGCAGGATGCTGTTCTAATGCATAATATACACTGCAAGTGCAAGAGTATAATCTTAATAATGTCATTTTTATAGGTTAGTTATACCTTCTGCCCCACTGAAGACAGAAGACTCCACCCCCCAACTATATATTAGAAAGCTGAAGCTCTCAGCTTTCCAGTGTTAATTTCTATTCTGATACTTGACAAAGCAACATACCTTGTAATGGTTTCTGAGTGTAAGCAATAAAATCAGGCTATCACAGGCCATTTACCAGACTGGCCAGGTTGCTTTCAACATCCTGTACATCCTGGACTTTGTCTGCATCTATGAATCTGCTCTGGAGAGATCTGATTGAATTTTCATGGGATTCTAAGTTTGTTTGGAGGTGCTGGAAAGACAAAACTTTCTCATAAGCGGAGAAAGGACTAGAGATATATCCCAATGGAAGTATTAACAATTTTGAATGTGCTTGATTTGTTGGAGTCTAAATTCTCACTTAAGTGGGCCACTGTAGAAACCCTGAATTTTGAAACAAGGCCCTGAATGGTGTCCTAGCTGTGCTTGATGTAATTCTCGAGAGGATACTGGTACAAAGATGAGTTTATGTCAGTTTGGGCCCTAGCATAAAGTAGAGCAGCCTCAAAGGCAATTCCAGCAGCTGGGGATCACTGGGGTATTGTGACATCTTGGCCATACCTCCTTTTCCCCCCGGATGTGCCCTTTACCTGGGTATATCTGGGTAGGGTAACAATGTAGGAACCTCTTCAGTGACTCTCAGAGACACCCAGTGCGTAACCGGAGGAGTCCCCTAAGCAAAAAAATTTCTATTGGCCAGATTGCCAGGCTACTTTGTCTGTTGGAATTGCACATAGCGGTCAATGGCACCCGAGTATCTGGCCTCTTGCTGTTCACACTTTGTGATCCTCCTCTTTTATCTGTAGCTATTTGTTTGTTATCATAGTGTTTTAGTATTTTAATATGATAGGAGAGTAGGCAATTCCACAACCACATCCCATAGAATTTCAGTTCCTGATTAAATTTGACATTTATGAATGATTGTCACTAAAGTCAGAGACGGAAGCCTTGTCATTAGGTAATGTGCCAGCCAAGTGATTTTGGCAAGCTTCCCACAGCTTTGCAGAATTTATTGAGAGGACAGATGGCTTTAACATATCCTATTAGAATATACTATGCCAGTCGTTTTAAAAAAAAAAAATCTCCAAGCTGAAGAATTGCACTTTTAAACTCAAGGGTGAAAGCATGTTCCCTTCATGTAGTAAAAGCGGAGATCTCAGCTAAGAAAACATCTTACTGTGGCTGCTTTTCTCAGCACAAGAAACAATCTGTTTTAAACTAAAATTCAGGGCAAGTCAAACTGGAAATTGACTGCAAGACCAGAGATCACCAATAGAGATGGTTATGCCAGTGTTTTCTTCCCAAAAAGTCATTAATGTGGATTTTAGCTCTACTTCTGTTTCTAGTAATTTTTGCTAAAATCATTACTTACCAATATGAAAATGTGCAATAAAGAAGACAGAAACACTGGTTTACATATGACTGTAACTCAAGGGTAGTAGTTCTAGAGATTTGTTCTTTGGTATATTTTTTTCTGCAATTTTAACTTTTGCAAAATCAAAAATGGTTTACAAGTATACAAATTCTTTCCCAGTTGTTAATTTCACAGAAGGATTTACCACATAAGGGTTTTAATCATTTGTATATGGAACATAATATATTTTAGTCTTAAAAAGCAGAATTTAAAAACTGACAAGTATCTTCCAATTATTGCTAATCATGACACAATTTGAAGAATGAATCTTGTGAGAGGAAATATTTTAAAACTGTGACGTGAAAATTGCTTTAAGTTACTTTGTGCATTTTGATATATGAAATTCTTCTTCAGGCACAACAGATGAAAAGAAATGTTACATTAAAAAAATTGAGGAGCTTATTGTTAGCAACCATTCTAACTTTAGTAGATTAACTCTGCAACCGAACAAGAGACCTTAGGCTTTATATCTGTAAATCTTTATTTTAGTGCCTATCGTAAGTGATTAAACTTGAAGCAAGACTTTGCCATGGTTTTAAATTATTTAATAAATGGATATAGAGTGCAAATATTCCACTGTAAGATTTGATGGCCAAATAATAAAAACAGGCATGTTAAATAAAATTTCATAGCCAAGCTTGTGAACTCAGCAGAAATCATATTATAGCTATAAACAAATAAATAAGGATCGCCACATATCCTGTTGTCTTGAATTTCCATTCTCAAAGTATGGGATATGCTGTGACAGATAAGGTCCAGGCACCCCAAGGGGAGAACAGGGAGCTGAAACCTAAAGAAAAAGTAATTGAATCAACTAGTTGTATACAATGTTATTGTGTATTAATATAAGTCAAGTAAGGTCTTTTATGAAAGCTGTAATGTTCTGAACTTTATGGTCATTAGCAGAGCTGTCCCTATCAATATGCAAAGTATGCAGCTGCGTAGGACACCGGGAAATTTGGGGCACCAAATTTCCTGGTGCCCTGCACAGCTTTGTGCTGCTCCAGCCCCTGCCCCACCTCTTCCCACCCCTTCCCCAAAGCAGCCACCCTGCTCCGCCCCAGCCTCGCCCTGTCCCGCTCCTAATCTGCCCCAGCCCGGCCCCCACTCCCCTAAGGACTGCAGCAGGGCCAGGCCTGCACTCACTGGTGGCAGAAAGTGCAGCGACCCGGACCCAGCCACGCTTCCGGTAAGTGCTGGGGGGCGGTTCCCCCCTGCCCCCAAGCCAGCTCCGCCCCCCTGCCCCCACAGAGGCCTGGGCCATGTGGGTGCTGTGTAGGGCCCCAGAATAGCTAGGGACGGCCCTGGTCATTAGGAGATATCTATATGGGTTATGAATGTAGGCATGTGTACATAGGTGTAGAACATTGTAATTGTAACTACTAGGAGTGCAACTACAGCATCACCTCACTGCAGTGTGGGGAAGCAATCAGGCAGGGAGGGCACCTCCCAGCCTAGTTATTTACATGAAACTAACTCCAAGCACCTAGCCTTGTACAACCCAAGACAATGGTGGACCATTAAAGTTAATGGAAAGGCATTCAAACTGAAAAGAAAACCCCAGTCTTGGAAAACTAAAGAAGGAGGGAATTTCACAAGCTCCATGTAACCATGGATTTCCATAGTCCAAGAGACAGAAAAAAACTGCAAACCTTATTAAAAGGGGTTGGAAGTGAAGGCTATCCAGGAACTGAGGGGTGCTGTCTGGGAAATACTGGATCCCCCCTAGGACAGAGGGCATACTGGGGAACTGTTAAGAGGCAATAGGTAACTTGTATTAGAGAGGGGACTTTAAAGAGACAAGGTCTGAAGAAAAGCTCTGAGTAAGCTCAAGAACTTGTCTCCCACACCAACAGAAGTTGGTCCAATAAAAGATATTACCTCACCCACCTTGTCTCTCTAATATTCTGAGACCAACATGGCTACAGCAACACTGCATACAAGCAGGGAATTTAGTTAATAGAGAGGTGTAAAGCCTGAGATTGCATCTTTATGGTTATTTTCTGTGTAACTTGTCATGTTTGCTTTTTCTTGCTACTTCAGCTTTGAATCTGTGATTTTTTTTATTAAATAAACTGTGTTTATTTTTACCCTAAGCAGGTGTCTACTGTGCAATCTAGGTGGAGTGTGTGGCCCCAATTGGACTGATAAATGGAGGCAGATTTAACTCCTTGAGTTGATCCAGTGGATATAGTGTGCTTGGATTTTCAGAAAGCCTTTGAAAAGATCCCACATCAAAGACTCTTAAGCAAAGGAAGCAGTCATAGGCTAGGAGGGAAGGTCCTCTCAAGGATCAGTCACTGGATCAAAAGAAGGAAACAAAGGGTAGGAATAAATGGTCAGTCTTCACAATGGAAAGTGGTAAATAGTGGGGTTCCCCAAGGATCTGTAGCAGTATTGCCAACCCCAAATGTTCAAAAATCAGGAGTCAGGCTGACCAAAAATCATCAGATTGGCTTTAAAATCATGAGATTATATAAAAATAATAGAATTGGTGTTCTTTTTATTTGCCTTCTGCTTTTTGAGCTTTTAAGGTGCACTGGGGTCACATTTTGAAGCTTTCTCCACAGCCACAAGGGGTAGAAACTTACTTTTGCTTTAAGAATGAAGGATGAAATCATCACATGTCTACTTGACTCCAAGAGCTGGAGCTTTAAGGAAAACAATAATGATCATGAGCAGGGCCGGATTTCCAATTAGGCACAGTAGGCAAGTGCCTAGGGGCCACCAACATTCTACTACTCTTCAACATATCCATAAATGATCTGGAAAAGGAAGTAGACAGTGAGGTGGCAAAGTTTGCAGATGATACATAACCCCTTAAAATAGCTAAGTCCAAAGCTGACTGTGAAGAGTTACAAAGGGATCTCACAAAACTGGGTGACTGAGCATCAAAATGGCAGATGAAATTCAGTGTTGATAAATGCAAAGTAATGCACATTGGAAAACATAATCCCAACTATACATACAAAATGATGGGGTCTAAATTAGCTGTTATCACTCAAGAAAGAGCTCTTGGAGTCATTGTGGATAGTTCTCTGAAAACATCCACTCAATGTGCAAGTGTAGTCAAAAAAGCTAACAATGGTTAGGAACCATTAGGAAAGGCATAGATAATAAAATAGAAAGTATATAAATCCATGGTACACCCCCATCTGGAATACTATGTGCAGTTCTTGATATATTAGAACTGGAAAAGGTACAGAGAAGGGTAACCATAATTATAAGGGGTATGAAACAGCTTCTCTACAAGGAGAGATTAAAAAGACTGGGACAGTTCAGCTTAGAAAACAAACGACTAAGGGGGGATATGATAGGGGTCTATAAAATCATGAATGAAGTGGATAAAGTGAATAACGATGTTTTATTTTCCCCCTTCGCCTGTCCCAAGTTAGGATCAAGGAGGAGGGTTGGGCATGGGGCTAGCAACTCCACCCCGTAAAAAATTAACTTGCTACAGAAACGCCAGTAGAGATAATAGAGACTTTTAGCCTGGAAAAAGAATGGTCTTCAACTCGAAGACGCAGGACGTTGGGTGGTGAAAGTCGTGAGGAAGCCACTAAGCCGATTACCCTTCTTGCAACCAGGAGGATTACCATCGGTACATGGAACGTGAGGACCATGTACGAGTCAAGAAAGACGGCGCAGGTCGCAGCAGAGATGAGGAGCAACAACCTGATCCTACTAGGCATTAGTGAGACAAGATGGACGCAAGCTGGACAGAGACGACTGTTGACAGGAGAGCTGTTGCTGTATTCCGGACATGAAGAGAGTGACGCACCCCACACACAGGAAGTAGGCTTCATGTTGTCCAAGCAGGCACAGAGAGCACTGATTGGTTAGGAGGCACATGGTTCCAGGATCATCACAGCATCCTTCAGAACTAAAATGAAGAGGATTAAGATGAATGTTGTACAGTGCTATGCTCCAACCAATGACAGTGAAGAGGGGGACAAAGACTATTTTTACAACAGACTTCAGAAAATATTAGAGATTCTCCCAGACAAAGACATTACCATCCTTATGGGAGATTTTAATGCCAAAATTGGACCTGACAACACAGGATATGAACAAGTCATGGGGACCCACGCTCTGGGAGAGATGAGTGAAATGGAGAGAGATTTATGGATCTGTGTGCACTTAACAACCTGGTCATAGGAGATAGCATCTTTCCTCACAAGCGGATCTGTAAGAGTACCTGAGTATTGCCAGCAGGCATGATAGAAAACCAGATTGATCATGTCTGTATTAGCAAGAAGTTCAGAAGATCTTTGCAGGACGTTAGAGTTAGAAGAGGAGCAGACGTAGCGTCTGACCACCATTTAGTGGTGGCCAGATTGAAGCTTAAGCTGAAGAAGAACTGGATAGACGCGTTAGATAGAAGAGCGAAGTACAACATCAGCCTTTTGAAGGATCATAAGATCAAGGAAGATTTTGGACTGACGCTGAAGAATAAGTTTTCAGTACTACAGGATCTGACTGAGGAAGAGGAAGACAGTGTACCCAACAGATGGCAGAAAGTGAGAGAGACACTTAAATCAGCATGTCAGGAAGTGCTTGAAATTAAGAAATACCAGCAGAAAGAGTGGATCACAGGAGAGACCTTGACTAAGATAGAAGATAGAAAGAAGAAGAAGGCAGTAGTTAATAACAGCAGGACTAGAGCAGCATAGGCTAAAGCACAAAAAGAGTATGCTGAAACCCATAGATTAGTGAAGAGGAATATTAGGAAGGACAAGAGAGATTATGTGGATGGACTGGCAGCAAAAGCGGAGCAGGCAGCATACAATGGCAATATGAAACAGCTGTATGACATCACCAAGTGACTGTCTGGAAAGTTCAGCAAGCCAGAGCATCCCATCAAAGACAAGCAGGGAAAGTCTATAACAGAAATAGAACAACAGATGAATAGATGGGCAGAGCACTTTGAGGAACTCCTGAATAGACCAGCACTATTAAATCCACTTGATATTGACCCAGCCAATGAAGACCTTCCAATCAATTGTGACAGACCAACCAGAGATGAGATCAGAAAAGCCATCACTATGATGAAGAATAGGAAGGCGGCTGGACCTGACGATATTCCAGGAGAGGCCCTGAAAGTAGATCTGGATGTTTCAGTGGAAATGCTGTACCCCCTCTTTGAGAAGATATGGGAAGAAGAAGTGATTCCGGCGGACTGGAAAGAGGGATATCTTATTAAAATCCCCAAGAAAGGAGACCTCAGCAATTGTGCCAACTACAGAGGAATCACACTTCTGTCGGTGCCAGGGAAGGTCTTCAACCGAGTTCTCTTAGAGAGAATGAAGGATGCCATCGGTCCACAGCTACGAGATGAGCAAGCAGGTTTCCGGCAAAATAGATCATGCACGGACCAGATAGCAACGCTCTGCATCACAGTCGAGCAGTCTATGGAGTGGAACTCCTCATTGTACATCAATTTTGTTGACTAAAAAAAAAGCATTCGATAGCGTGGATCGAGAGACTCTTTGGAAGCTCCTTCGGCACTATGGCATCCCAGCAAAGGATGACGGCATACACTGTAGAGTGATCCATGGAGGGCAGCTTACAAACAGCTTCCAGGTGGGAACCGGAGTCAGACAAGGATGCTTGTTGTCACCATTTCTCTTTCTCCTTGTCATTGATTGGATTATGAAGACATCCATTTATGAGCGTAGGAACGGAATCCAGTGGATGTTGTGGACCCAGCTTGATGACCTGGACTTTGCCGATGACCTTGCACTCCTTTCGCATAGCAAACAGCAGATGCAAGAGAAGACCAACGTAGTGGCAGCCACGTCATCACAGGTTGGCCTCAACATCCACAAGAACAAGACCAAGATCCTCAAGATTAACTCCATCAGTAATGACCCAGTCACACTGAATGGAAGCCTTCTGGAAGAAGTGCAGTCCTTCACCTACCTAGGCAGCATCATTGACCAACAGGGTGGCACGGACGCAGACATCAAAGCAAGGATCGGTAAGGCAAGAGCAGCTTTCTTACAGCTCAAGAACATCTGGAGCTCTAGAGAGCTGTCTTTGGCAACAAAGATTAGACTGTTCAACTCCAACATGAAATCAGTCTTACTGTATGGAGCTGAAACCTGGAGGATAACTAAAACAACCACCAGGAAGATCCAGACCTTCATAAATTGTTGCCTTAGAAGGATTCTCCAGATCCGTTGGCCAGACACCATCAGCAACATCTACCTCTTGGAGAGGACCCGTCAACTTCCAGCAGAGGAAGAAATTAGAAGGAGAAGGTGGGGTTGGATAGGACACACACTACGCAAGCAGCCAACCAACATCACTAGACAGGCATTGCGGTGGAACCCCCAAGGCAAGCGGAAAAGTGGCCGTCCAAGAAACACCTGGTGACGCGACCTTCGGGCTGATAGCATAAAAATGGGCTGTACCTGGAACCAGCTAGAGCAAATGGCCGAGGATAAAGGACTCTGGAGATCTGTGGTTGGCGGCCCATACCCCGATTGGGGTGACGGGCGTGAGTGAGTGATTTCCCACTTCACATAACACAAGAACCAGGGGCCACTCAATGAAATTAATAGGCAAAGGTTTAAAATGACCAAAAGGAAGTACTTCTTCACACAACACACAGTAAACGTGTGGAACTCATTGCCAGGGGTTGTTGTGAAGGCCAAAAGTATAACTGGGTTAAAAAAAGATTTGGATAAGTTCATGAAGGATAGGTCCATCAATGGCTATTAGCCAAGATGGTCAGGGATGCAACCCCATGCTGTGGGGGTTTCTAAACCTTTGACTGCCAGAAACTGTGACTGGATGACGGGGGATGGATCAAGTGATAACTGGCCCATTCTGTCCATTTCTCCTGACTCATGTGACACTAGCCACTGTTGGAAGACAGGACACTGGGCTAGATGGACCATTGGTCTGACCCAGTATGGCTATTCTTGTGTTCTTATGTCTTTTGGAGGTGATAAACAAGAAGGAGAAGGTATTAATGTATGGTAGTTAAGAATTCAGGGGATGAGTTGGGGAGACTTGGAATCAGAAGGACTACTGGGGTCATCCTGCAAGGAGCAACTAGGTGGGTGGAAGCCAGGATGTGAGACCTTTCTGCCTGAAGGTTGGCTAGTAGGGTCAGAGTTCTGAGTGATAGCAGCATAGCATTAAGGCACCTAAAGTTACAAGGCAGGTGGCGACAGAATCCCTTACTGGTCTGGGTGATCCCCAAAACATCACATATACATACTGTACCACATACATTTCAAATTTTAAAGCTTCACTTCCTTTTCTCTTCTAAATCATGCTGAAGTCTTCTAATATAACATTTTACAGACTCCCTGCTCTGGTAGTGTCTTGCTTTTTTCTCCTTCAGACTCACTCTTGCTTTCTCTTTTCTATCCTTCTTTGCTTGCTTCTCTTTTCTCCTTCTCTTGTTTGACATGTTAATATTAAAACACTACACAACTGATCTACTGTAATGTAGAAAATTGCATATCTATTCAAGAGGATCTGTAGTGCTATGAGCATTACTTTTGTTTCAATATTTCATTTCCAAATGGAGGATTGTGCTACCTTGACTGAGATACACACTTTATTGAAAAGAACCTTTTAAAAAAAAGATTCTGACATGTTAAGAAATCAATAGCACTGGTCAGGAAACTGTTTATTTCCTGTGAAAACTTTGGCAGATTATTTTATTTTATTTTATTTTGGAAATCATAGAGTCATAGAAATGAAGGGCTGGAAGGGAGTTCAAGAAATCAAGTCAAGCCCCTTGCACTGTGGCAGGACCAGGTAAACCTAGACCGCCCCTGACAGGTGTTTGTCCAACCTGTTCTTAAAAACCTCCAAAGATGGGGATTCCTCTCTTGGAAACTTATTGCAGACCTTAACTAGCATTATAGTTAGACAGTTTTTCCCTAATTTCTAATCTAAATCTCCCTTGATGCAGATTAAGTTGGTTACTTATCCTACCTTCAATGGACATGGAGCACAACTCATCACCATCCTCTTTACAGCAGCCCTTAACATATCAGGTCCTTATTTTCTCAAGGCTAAACAGGCCTAGTTTTTTTAACCTTTTGTCAAACGCTTTCTAAAGATTTTAACATTTTTGTTTCTCTCCTCTGGACTCTTTCCAATTTGTTGACATCTTTCCTAAAGTGTGGTGTCAGGAACTGGACACACTGCTCCAGCTGAGGCCTCACCAGTGACAAGTAGGGTAGAACAATGATCTCCCATATGTTACATACGATACTTCTGTTAATAGACTCCAGAATATTAGCCTTTTTTTACAACTGCATTAGTGTTGGCTAATATTCAATTGATTATCCACTATTACTCTCACTTCCTTTTCAGCAGTTCTACTGCCTACCAACTTATTCTCCATTTTGCATTTGATTTTTTTTTCCTTCCTAAGTGTAGTACTTTTCACTTGCCTTTATTGAAATTTATCTTGTTGATTTCATACCAATTCTCCTATTTATCATGGTTATTTTGAATTCTAATTCTGTCCTCCAAAGTACTTGTGACCCCTTCCAGCTTGGTGTCATCTGCAAATTTTGTAAGTGTACTCTCTACTCCATTATCCAAGTCATTTATTAAACGTGTCTTCAAAATTTTTCAGGTTTTCAGTTTTAGACAAAAAATGATTTTTCTGGGGATCAAAATTGCCATTGTACAGAAAAGCCATTTTGCATTTTTAAAAAAAGTTTCAATGAACAATTTTTGACCAGCTCTAGAAATGAAGTTGATTTTAAAGATAAGTGGTCAGCAAGGGGTTACTTTCAGAGAGGAAAATTTCTGTTTTCATTGTGACACTGAACAAGGGCTTAATCCTACCCAGGGTGCAAGAGGCAGCATTACCATGGGGATAGGATCTGCAACAACATTGAGTACAGCTCAGTGACCCTGCTGGTGCAGATCCCTAGTTGTGCCCAGTGTGGAGAGCTATGATCACACAGCCACCATGTAATGGAGTCAGCCCACATGCTCTAACTTTGCAGAGATGTACAAAGGTCAGAAGGGGCAGATTCACAGTGTGGCATGCCATTCAGGAGATGGGTGCTCACACAGCAGACTCACACTCCTTTCAAATCCCCCTTTGTCTGCCACATGTAAAACTAGGGGCTGCCCATGCAGATAGGGACCTGGCAACTCCGTTATGAGCCCTGAATCCATCAGCCCGGCTGGAAAAGGTGCATGTCTGGAGGCTAGCCAGCTGAAGAGGTGACCCCAGACGGAATTCCCCTCCTTACACTGTTGCAAAGTCATACGCTCCTCTGCAGAGCATGCATTGCCTCTCCATGCAGGGGCTATATTCTGCCAAGTGGGCAGATCCTTGCATGCAGTTTGGCTTTGGATCACACACCAGTCTGCAGGGTGCTGAGCATGCTTCTGCTGGTCTGTATGCTTGGCAATGCCCAAGATCCATGCAGGATTAAGGCATTATGATCAAGGTCTCAGAGTCCACTACTCTTGATAGGCACTATCTAAATTTAAAATGACAAAAAAGTCATGATGAATTTGAAAGCCTCTCTGATTCTGAGGTTCTTCTGACACTGAAGGTGGTCGGCCTAATAGGAAGTCTGATATTTTTGTCTTCTTTTAATCTGTGCATCTTTAGTGGCTGCTTGGATTTTTAAAATCTATCATCTTCACCTACCGATAGAGTGTATTATAAGATAAGTGACTTTATTGGCTGGTACAGAGTTTGCCAGCTGGTGGCCAGACATTAAAATGGAATCAACCAATTAATAGAGAACCCACTCCCTCAAAAACACAGCATCTAGACTTGCCAGGGACTTCTTATTATATGTGATTCAGCCCTTTATTTGTGCCATCCTGGCAATGCAGAGTGGCCAGAATGTGGCTGGATCTCTTCAGGTATGGTCTTTCCAAACATAGTGGCATCCCTGATCAGCGATGACATAACTGGTTCCTATGTCACCACTCCCCGCAATCCCTGGTGCAGAACTGGAGGTACAGACTGGAGGGACCAAGGCCGGGGTGCTGCAGTGCATGCTCATTGCAACTGATCACAGCTGAGAGACTCAGAATAAGACCCTCATGATCTGTGAGTAGAAATTCTATCAGGTGAGCTGAAAGGGAGCATTCTGATAGCCAGTGGATAGCTCTCTTCTGTTGGAATGTCGCTCCTTGTCTATCTTACAGATGGCTAAGTGTGCTATGGGTATGTCTACACTGGAGTTAAAAACCTATGGCTGCCCCGTGCCAGCTGACTCAGGATCGGGCTAAATGATTGTTTAACTGTGATGTAGACATTTGGGCTTAGTCTGGAGTCTGGACTCAAGGACACTGCAAGGTAGGAGAGTCCCAGAGCTTGGGCTGCAACCTGAGCATCTACACTGTACTTAAACAGCCCTTTAGCCTGAGAGCCTGAGTCAGCTGGCATGGGCCAACTGCAGGTCTCTAATTGCAGTATATATATACCCTAAGAGGAACCCAGGGCCGGCTTTAGGCCGATTCCCCCGATTCCCCGGAATTGGGCCCTGTGGGTAAGAAGGCCCCGCACCTTAGGGTCACCCGGCAGCGGTCTGCTCCGGCGGCATTTTGGCAGTGGGGGAGGGGCCTACGGGGTCTTCGGCAGCATTTCGGCAGTGGGGGGTCCTTCAGTGCCGCAGAAGATGCAGAGCAGACCCCCCCGCCGCCGAAGTGCCGCCAAAGACCCGGACCGCGGAATCGGGCCCCGCAGGTCCTAAAGCTGGCCCTGGAGGAACCCTGTATATTGGCAGAAGCTGAAGACACAAAGCACAGAAGCAAATGCTTTCACAAGTGACAGCTGTGAATGCTCAGAATCAATTTCCCCTTTTTCAAGTCATCTTTCTTTCTAGGGAAATAAAAAGGGAAAGTACCATTTGCATATGGCTGGGTAGAATGAAAGCTGTTTGTCTTGAAATTTTAAATCCCAAATATATATAAGCTGTAGTCACTTAAAGTTTAAAATGAACCAAAGCAAAACATCTCTTCACCCCATTATAAAACTTTACGAGGCCTGCAGCTTTTATGGTACAGCTTAAAAGTGAGCTGGGGATTGAGGGTTGACACAGTCAGCACTAGATTGTTTTGAATCCACAAGCTCACTGCTTTAAGAAACAGTTGGATAGTGCTACTGCTCCAGAATACTTCCCCCATACAGTTGGCAGATACCTAATTATTAAATACTATAAAATTCTGCCATGTGTGATATTCAAAAGCTAAACTTAACATAAGAACGGCCATACTGGGTCAGACCAAAGGTCCATCAAGCCCAGTATCCTGTCCTCTGACAGTGGCCAATGGCAGGTGCCCCAAGGGAATGAACAGACAGGTTATCATCAAGTGATCCATGCCCTGTTACCCAATCCCAGCTTCTGGCAAACAGAGACTAGGGACACCATTCCTGCCCATCCTGGCTAATAGCCATTGATGGACCTATCTTCCATAATCTATCCAGCTCCCTTTTGAACCCCATTATAGTATTGGCTTTCACAACACCCTGTGGCAAGGAGTTCCAGAGGTTGACATGCGTAGTGTGAAAAAATACTTTCTTCTGTTTGTTTTAAACCTGCTACCTATTAATTTCATTTGGTGGCCCCTCGTTCTTGTATTATGAGAAGGAGTAAATAACACTTCCTTATTTACTTTCTTTATACCGCTCATGATTGTATAGACTTCTATCATATCCCTCCTTAGTTGCCTCTTTCCAAGCTGAAAAGTCCCAATCTTATTAATCTCTCCTCATGTGGAAGCAGTTCTATACCCCTAATCATTTTTGTTGCCCTTTTCTGAACCTTTTCCAAAACCCAGGCCAGTTGGGAACAGCAGAGTAGTAGAAGGCAGATATACTGGCTAATGAGAATACCTGACTCCAATTAACCTGCTAAGAGTCAGGTGAGGCTGTTAAGCACCTGACTCTAATTAAGGCCTCTCTGATGCTATAAAAGGGCTCACTCCAGTCAGGCCAAAGAGAGCCAGGGAGCCAGAGGAGAGGAAGTGTGGCTGGGTAATGAAGACACCCTGAAACCACTGGAAAGGGAGCCCTAAGGTAAGGGTGAAAAAGGCATTGAGAGAGAAGCGGGGGAGCTGTGGGGAAGTGGCTCAGGGAAATGTAGCAACTCTGGCAGTGAAAGGTCGGCTGCCAACAGCTGCTGCCATTAGGGTCCCTGGGCCAGAACCTGGAGTAGAGGGCGGTCCTGGGTTCCCCCCAACCCACCGCTAAAGGAACACCTCCTAGGAGGGGAAGTCAGGCGTCTGTCAGGACAGGAAGCTAAACTGTTCTGAAACAAGCCCCTAGGGACAACAAAGACTGTGGGAGTTCTCTCACCAACCTCCTTGCTTGCTTATGATGAAAAGGGCTCAGTAGACTGAGAGAAGGGCTACGTGGAGGGTCACACTGAGCCTCTGAGGCTAGCATAAACCTCCTGGAAGCGCGGAACCCATGAGGACAAGGTCGGAGCTCTGCCACAATATGTACAGTTAGGATTATGTTTTCCAATGTGCATTACTTTGCATTTATCAACATTCAATTTCATCTGCCATTTTGTTGCCCAGTCACCTAGTTTTGTGAGATCCTTTTGTACCTCTTTGCAGTTTGCCTGGGACTTAACTTTCTTAAGTAGTTTTGTATCATCTGCAAATTTTGTACCTCACTGTTTACCCCTTTTTCCAGATCATTTGTGAATTTGTTAAATAGGACTGGGCCCAGTACAGATCCCTGGGGGACACCTCTATTTACCTCTCTCCATTCTGAAAACTGACCATTTATTTCTACCCTTTGTTTACTATCTTTTAACCAGTCCATGAGAGAACCTTCCCTCTTATCCCAAGACTGCTTATTTTGTTTAAGAGCCTTTGGTGAGGGACCTTGTCAAAGACTTTCTGAAAATCTAAATACACTATATCCGCTGGATCTCCTTTGTCCACATGCTTGTTGACCCCCTCAAAGAATTCTAGTAGATTGGTGAGGCATGATTTCCCTTTACAAAGACTATGTTGACTATTTCCCAACAAATTATGTTCATCTATGTGTCTGATAATTTTGTTATTTATGATAGTTTAAACCAATTTGCCTGGTACTGAAGTGAGGCTTACTGGCCTGTAGTTGTCAGGGTCACCTCTGGAGCCGTTTTTAAACATTGGCGTCACATTAGCTATCCTCAAGTCATTTGGTACGGAAGCTGATTTAAATGATAGGTTACAGATGACAGTTAGTATTCCTGCAATTTCACATTTGAGTTCCTTCAGAACTCTTGGGTGAATACTATCAGGTCCTGGAGACTTATTACTGTTTAGTTTATCAGTTTGTTCCAAAACCTCCTCTAATGACACCTCAATTTGGGACAGTTCCTCAGATCTGTCACCCAAAAAGAATGGCTCAGGTTTGGGAATCTCCCTCACATCCTCAACAGTGAAGACCGATGAAAATAATTCATTTAATTTTTCTGCAATGGCCTTATCGTCTTTGAGTGTTCCTTTAGCGTTTCGATCGTTCAGTGACCCCACTGGTTGTTTAGCAGGTTTTCTGCTTCTTATTTAGCTATTGCTATTACTTTTGGAGTCTTTGGCTAGCTGTTCTTCAAATTCTTTTTTGTCTTTCTAATTATATTTTTGCACTTCATTTGCCAGAGTTTATGATCTTTTCTATTTTTCTCATTAGGATTTATCTCTCATTTTTTAAAGGATGCCTTTTTGCCTCTCACTGCTTCTTTTACTTTGTTGTTTTTCCCCGGTGGCTCTTTTTTGGTCCTCTTACTATGCTTTTTAATTTGGGGTATACATTTAAGTTGAGCCTCTATTATGGGGTCTTTAAAAAGTTTCCACACAGCTTGCAGGGATTTTACTTTTGGTACTGTACCTTTTAATTTCTGTTTCACTAACCTCCTCATTTTTTGTGTAGTTCCCCTTTCTGAAATTAAATGCTACAGTGTTGGGCTTCTGTGGAGTTTTCCCCACCACAGGGATGTTAAATTTAATTATATTATGGTCACTATTACCAAGCAGTCCAGCTATATTTACCTCTTGGACCTGATCCTGTGCTCCACTTAGGACTAAATCAAGAATTTAAATCAACCTTTTGTGGGTTCCAGGACCAGCTGCTCCAAGAAGCAGTCATTTAAGGTGTCAAGAAACTTTATCTCAGCATCCCTTCCTGAGGTGATATGTACCCAGTCAATATGGGGATAGTTGAAATCTGCCATTATTATTATTGAGTTTTTTATTTTAATAGCTTCTCTAATCTCCCTGAGCATTTCAGAGTCACTAACACCATCCTGGTCAGGTGGTCTGTAATATAACCCTACTGCTATATTCTTATTTTTCAAGCATGGAATTACTATGCATAGAGATTCTATAGTACAATTTAGTTCATTTAAGATTTTTACTTCATTTGATTCTACGCTTTCTTTCACATATAGTGCCACTCCCCCAACAGCACGACCTGTTCTGTCCTTCTCATATATTTTGTACCCTGGTATTACTGTGTCCCATTAATTATCCTCATTCCACCAGGTTTCTGTGATGCCTATTATATCAATATTCTCATTTAATACTAGGCACTCTAGTTCACCCACCTTATTATTTAGACTTCTAGCATTGGTATATAAGCATTTTAAAAATTTGTCATTTTTTGACTGTCCCCTATTGTATGACGTAATTGAATGGGACTTTTTTTCATTTGACTTTCTCATCAGATCCTCCCTGTATTTTATTATTTTCCATCCTCTCCTCCTTATTAGGACATAGGAAATCTCCATTTGTAGATCCTCGCCTAAGGGATGTCCGAACTACATGCTCCTCCGCACCTGTCGGCTTTCCCCCAGCCCTTAGTTTAAAAACTCTTCTATGACCTTTTTAATTTTAAGCATCAGCAATCTGGTTCCATTTTGGTTTAGGTGGAGTTCATCCTTCCTGTATAGGCTCCCCCTCACCCAAAAGCTTCCCCAGTTCCTAATACATCTAACCCCCTCCTCCCATCACCATTGTCTCATCCATGCATTGAGACCCTGCAGTTCTGCCTGTCTAACTGGCCCTGCGCATAGAACTGGAAGCATTTCAGAGAATGCTATCATGGAGGTCCTGGATTTCAGTCTCTTACCTAGCAGCCTAAATTTGGCCTCCAGGACCTCTCTCCTATCCTTCCCTATGTCATTGGTACCTACATGTACCACAACCACTGGCTCCTCCCCAGCACTACACATAAGCCTATCTAGATGTCTCAAGAGATCCACAACCTTTGCACCAGGCAGGTAAGTCACCATACGGTTCTCCCGATCATCGCAACCCCAGCTATCTATGTTTCTAATGATCGAATTGCCCATTACTAATACCTGTCTCTTCCTAATAACTGGAGTTCCCTCCCCTGGAGAAATATTCTTAGTGCGAGAGGATACCACAACATCATCTGGGAGGAAGGTCCCAACTATGGGATCATTTCCCTCTGCTCCAGTTGGATGTTCTTCC
This sequence comes from Malaclemys terrapin pileata, assembly GCF_027887155.1. Taxonomy (NCBI): domain Eukaryota; kingdom Metazoa; phylum Chordata; order Testudines; family Emydidae; genus Malaclemys; species Malaclemys terrapin. The sequence continues at coordinate 37,716,162 of NC_071505.1, read as the reverse complement.
CTGAGGCTTTCATTCTCCTCAACAGCACAGAGGCTGTCAGATCAGGGGTGGGACTGTTCTACTATGTCACGGAAAGTCTCCTCTATGTACCTCTCTGTCTCCCTTAGCTCCTCCAGCTCAGCCACCCTGGTCTCCAAAATCTGTACATGGTTTCTGAGGGCCAGGAGCTCCTTGCACTGAATGCACACATACTCCACCAGCCCACAGGGCAGGTAATCATACATGCTGCATTGGGTGCAATCAACTGGGTAGCTCCCACTCTGTTGCTGGACTTCTTCCTGCATTCTCTTTTTATTCCTGATGCTTGTTCCCTTGTTGGTGCTTTGTTTTTATCAAGCAGTGTTTTAACCTTTAAGTTCAAAAAATGTTAGGTGTATCTAGCCCCTGCTCACCCCCCACCCCGTAAATTCCCTTGTTAGCTAGCTCCTCTGGTCGCTTAGGAGCAGGCTTTTTAAAGCCCTGCTCTGCCTGAGTAGCCCTGCCCCCTGGTTAAGAGTTGATTGGATGCCTTGTCAAGAAGCTCCTAGCTCTCAGCCTTGCCTAGCAGGCCACTAGACTCAGCACACACATGATCAGCACGCAGTCCCCCAAACAAACAGGCCACACGGTATATTTCAGTCAAGCAGCAAGCACACCACAAACACAAACACTACAGGCAAACTTGATACCCAATGCAGTTTTCATCCTATTCAGTAAGTGTGGCTGTCCTCTCACCTTTAGCTGAAATCCCACCAAATTTCACAAGCCCGGCATGTTTGGGTCTGAGTAGTATATGGATGAGAGGTCAACAAATAAAGCCCAGATGCTGTAGAATATGTTTTTTGCATTTCAATAGGTGGTTCTTGTCTCCCTCCATAATGAGTTATTACAATAGCAGCATGCCAGGGTCACTGAGCTGATAGGGTTTTTTAGCCCAAATTTTCTGATCCTTTACTAACTTTCAATTGTTAGTAAGTCCATTTTTTGAAGCCAGGGTGAAGAGAGTCATAGAAGTTGTCTACGTTGCATAGAGCACAAATTTTCACCAGAATTTCAAACTTTTCAAAAATATGTGACCAGCTGTAGTCGCTTCTCACTTCCTACCATGTATCTTCCTTTCATGGCATTGTTGAGTCTTTATTTCTTCCTTTATTCCTTCCTTGTTTTTTTACTTGCAGCATCTAGGATGGGGCTGGTGAATTTAAATCTGTCTGGAGGAATACATATAGGTCTAGGGTCTTCAATCATTGCTTTAAATCACTCATTTTGTGCTATGTAAAAGGCATAAGCAGTAGATTCAAGGTTATGACAAGAATTGGCATGGTTCAGGCAGGAGAAATGATGTATAGATCAAATAGTAACCCTGCGTTTCATCATAGAACTATTGAGCCAATGTCAGTCACCATTTTTTATGAATTGTATAGATTTCCAAAAAGCCTTTGATACAGTGGATAGAACAGTTTTATGGAAGTTGCTACACCACTATGAAATCACTTAGAAATTTGTGAACATCCTTCAAAGCTTCTATGAAAATATGAAATGACAAATAATACATAACAGCAAACTGACTAAGCCATTTGAGGTTATTATGGTTGTCAGACAAATATATTATGTCATCTATGATTTTTTTACTGGTAATGGATTGGATAATGAGAGACAACAGAACAACCAAGGGACATACAGTGGACTTTCACACAGAAGCTAGAGGACCTTGACTTTGCAGATGACATCAACTTGCCATCCCTTACCTACAGAGACATGTAAGCCACAACAAAAGATCTCTAGGCCTATGCACATTTAATAGGGCTGAAAATGAACACAAAGAAAACTAAAACCATGATAATCAACACACAACAAGAAACACCAATAAGACTATCTGGGACTGTCGCAGAAGAGATCTGATATTTCACATCTCTTGGCTGCATTGTCTGTATAACAGGTGGAACAGATTGTTAAGATTCCCTTAAAAAACAACTAAATATCAAGGCCCTAAAATTGAGATACCCCTCAAAGTGTAACACAGGGAAATTTCTAATGACATTTTTTTTGTAATGATTCATAAACGAAACTGGACTTTGAATGAAAAAGGCCTTTGAAAACCCATGTTTAAAGAAGATAGGAAATGTTGGCAAAAAGGGTCATTGAGTTTTCCACCCCTCTCAGTAGATTAAAGGGGAGGATAATACACACACATTGAATTATAATATTGAAATATACCAGTGAAGAATTGCTAAATAGTAGGTTAAGCAATGGTAAGATTAAGAGCATTGTTAGTTACATTTTAATGATTATGGATAGTGAATGAGTTTTAAAAAGGTAACATGTAGGCCAAGATCTATCTGCCATAAGTGTGGCTTTGCCAGCACTTCTTTTACACAGAATTATTAATCTGCTTCAAATGATGTTATTGGTGTCAGAACAAAGGTAACATGTCATGATGGAAGTGTTGAGGGGAAAAAACATACAAACCTGTAACAACAAGAAGCCTTTTATGGGGGATACCCAGGAACGGGGTGACACAAAATGACATGACATAAAACTGCAAAACAGTAGGAAAAATACCGAGGTTGGGTAATTGAAGCTTATGTATGCATAACATATGGGTATATACAAATACATAGGCAATGTGTTAAAAAACTGACTGGAGAAAAGCTGAGTAATAGTATAAGTACAAATGAATAAGAGCCCTAAATGAAAAAGGCCAAAATCAGAGAAACACTGCACCACAAACTGAAGGACCCCATACCAGGAGATCAGAGGAGGCAATGACCATCACGGGAAGGGGAAAGACTTCCTGGTACCCCTGAATGTGGTAACTTGTGTCCCTACCAATTCCATCTTGTTTATTGTTATTGTCTGGCATAAATACATGTTCAGATACATAAGTGACAATTATTCTGTCTGAAATTGTATAATAAAGATGAAAATAGATTAAGCATAAATTGAGTGGACTTGTGACTCAGATTTGTTCCTGAATAAAGTTGATGTAGAAAAGCTGATAGGAGACTTGGCATTCAACCAAACCTAACCTCTTTCCAGTATTGACTAGCAGCTTTCTCAGCTAATAGTTAGAAACAGCCATCTAATAAATTCAATACCATAAAGATTTATAAATAAGGTAAAGTATCCAGCTTGGACAGAATCACATTCAGATGCCCTGAACACTTTCTAGAAGTTTCCAAATTTTAGCAAACTAAGCTCCCCCTAACAGTTCACAATTCCACTCATTCCTTTCTCTTCAACATCCAAAGGAAGTTGTTTCCATTCTTAGCCATTTCCCTCTTTTCAACCTCTCCAACCTGACTCTGGCTTTTTTTTTTTTTGCCGCCCCAAGCAAAACAAAACAAAACAAATGGGGTGGTCAGAACGGCAAAGCAAAAAAAAAAAAAAAAAACCACCCTGCAGCATGGCCGGAGCAGCAAAGCAGGGGAAAAAAAAGAAAAAAAACCCTGCGGCGCGGCCGGAGCGGCAAAGCAGGGAAAACAAAAAAACCTGCGGGGTGGCCGGAGCCAGGATGCAGGGGGACTCCCTGCGCTGCAGACGTGTCCTGGCTAGCGGGGGGGAAGAGGAGGGAGCGGGGGGAAAGAGAGAAGAAGGACGGCTGGGGCTTCAGCGGGGCGCTCGCCAGCGGCCCCGGCCGCCGCGCCACCTGCTGGGAGGGCTCTGTGTCGCTCCGGTCGGCAGGGAGGGAAGGACGCGGGCTGCCCTGCCGGGCTTGCTACAGACCTGGCACCGGCTGGCACAGACGGAGTGTGCAGCCCGCTCCCAGCAGGGCGCTCCCCTCCTCCATGCCGCCGCCCCCTACAGGGCGACTGGATCAGCAAAAAACCCAAACCAACCAAACGAAAAAAGCGGTTGTGCCGCCCTAGGATTGGGCAGAATGCCGCCCCGTAGAATCTGGCGCCCCAAGCACAAGCTTGCTCGGCTGGTGCCTGGAGCTGGCCCTGTCTCCACCCATTCCTCTTGGTTTCTTGACAGAACTATTACTTTCTTATTTTTTTTATTCATCCAGTTTCATCACTTTCCTTTTAACTATTTAAACTAAAGGTTTTTTTTTTTCATTTGTAGACTTAAATTAGAACCTACTAGTTTCTTAAAGCAAGGAGCTTTCAAATATATGTTATATTCATGTAAATACTTCAGAGGGGATGAGGAGTTCAAAAGACTGGGGGCTGCGGGGATGACAAAAAACAAGAACTACCTTGTTGAGGTTTTTTTCTGAAAAAAACAAAAACAAACAAATTTGGGTTTTTCACAATCCTCAGTGCTGCTGTTACTTTAGAGCTCTCAATTGGAATGTGGGCTACACAAGCTGTGGGAGAGGGAACGGGGGAATTAAGGCACTGAAGCATCGTGCACTGTGATGGATCTTTCATCTGAAAGATGGAAGTGTTATGCTGTTAAATTGACACTCGCTAATGGCCCATAAGCTTGGACTGATGGAAAATTTATTTCACTCTGATTACATATTTCCATTTCCATCAGAGTGGGGTAGTGCACCAAATGCTCAATGGCAGAACTTCCTTTGCATATAAATCCCCTTCACTGCTGAATACAAGTGCAACCTCTCTATGACACTTGTATTTGTCAGCGTTTAAGTGCTAGCATCCAACAAGAGGAAAGATGTTAACAATTTAGGGCAGGACTCATTCATTTAGCTACTTTTTATTTTTGCTCTGTAGACCACACTTAGCTGATTAATAGAGCTGATCAAAAACTTGAATTTCCCCCTTGTGGAAAATTCTGAGATTTTGAAATTTCAACCCCAATTGGGACAAAAAGTGAAAAATTCTGAGATTTCTACTAAACAAAATATTCTGATTTTTTTTCAATTCAGCCTTATCAAACCATTTTACTTATCTAATATAGAAGCTCATCAATAATTTCCTTTAAAAACTTCTGACAAAAATCAACAGGTTCCTGTGAAATGTTTCGATTTCATTGCATCAGTATTTTCTGACAGTAAAATGTTCTGTAGGAAATGTTTGACCAGCTGTATTGATTAATCAGTAAAAGGAGGTTAATCCACTTGAAATTGTGAACATAAAATCTTTCCTTTATTGTATGAACTCTTGTATATATATTTTTGACTGAGTACATTGCAAATATTGATGGAAAACCCGAAAGACTTGGGCAGTTCAGTTCAGATTGGATATTTATTTAAATTTCCTGTGTAATTGCAAATCCCCAGTTCATTTGTGGGTCTTTTAAAAGAAAAGCACATTTCAGTTGCTTTTCTGCATTTACAAATGCTTTAGTGAGATCATTCCTAAAATGATTTATCCAAAAGGTCATGGGCGCTGACTTTTGTTTTTGGTGGGTGCTTTTGAAGAGGTGTGTGTGTGTTGGAGGGGAGGGGGGACACTCTGCCAATTTTGGGAAGAGGCTATTTTCAGTACATTTATACACTTCTTTCATATTATAGTTATTGAATGTGCCTATCATTGGTATCTTTACTATTTTAATAATGATTAAATTATTATGAACTACATAATTACATTATCATGAATTACAGTATATTAAAATCATTGCAGTCACCTACAAGCTGTTTTCACTAATATCGAAGTTTAAAGACATTATGTCTCACTGTAGCTTTCTGGATGAAAGTGTCAGCAATCTTATTCACATCTAGTTCCCTGGTATTGTCTTGGTGTATGTTAAGGACAGCTACATTATTATTCAGTTGCATCTATGCCACTGATGACTGGAGATAATGATTAAGTCTTCTGAAGCTGGAGAATGAGTTCAGGATGATACAGACAAAGTGAGACGGATCCTTATGAATTTGCAGTACTCTGGAAATATAGTGCTTCCAGAGTACTGCAAATATCTCCAAGATCTCTTTCTTGATGGGTAACAGCTAATTAGGCACCATCATTTTGTATGTATAGTTGGGATTATATTTTGCCATGTGCATTACTTTGCATTTAACATTGAATTTCATCTGCCATTTTGTTGCTAAGTCACCCAGTTTTGTGAGATCTCTTTGTAACTCTTTGCAGTCTGTTTTGGACTTAACTATCTTGAGTAATTTTTATGGTCTGCAAACTTTGCCACCTCACTGTTTACCTCTTTTTGCAGATCATTTATGAATATGTTGAACAGCACTGGTCCCAGACCAGTACAAGCCCCTCGGGGAACACCACTATTTATTTCTCTCCATTCTGAAAATGGATCATTTATTCCTGCCGTTTGTTTCCTATCTTTTAACTGGAGTGCCTGGGAACTCTTTCAAGATCATCTAAGGATCCTTAATTTAATTTAATGACAAGCCTTTTGTTATCTTAATCACCCTGCCTCGGTTTATAAATAAACTCCCTGCTCCAAAGGCAGAAGTTGTTAGCAGCACAGAATTCATCACATTCCACACTAATGCTCTGGCTCCTGGGTGCTGAGCACCCACATTTTTTTTTCTGTGGGTGCTTGAGCCCCAGATCACCCATGGAGTCGGTGCCTATGCAAAAGGTTTCATCGGTTTCTTTTCCAAGTCTGACTCCAGAGCACTCTAATGCTATCTTCAAGTACCAGTCCATGCTCCTGTATTCTTCCCATGTCAGGACCTGTATTGACCTCTCCACTGGGACCAACTGCTGCTTACTTTATATGCTCTGGGGCTCTACACTCAAGAATATTTTCTGTGCCCAGAACATATGGAAGTTCAGGGCCCATAATATGTACATGCTTCAAAAGGTGTTGGGTCCTGCAATGACATCAAGATATGCTAGGGGAAGTAACAGGAAAAAGATCTTATGTCATGGGGAAGCTCATCATGGGAGGGGCCACTAATATGTCAGAAGGGAATAGATGGGGCATTTTAGATTTCCTCCATCATATTCCATTTCCTAGGGAATGAATATGAAGTATTGGGGTCAATAAATGAATCTGCGTTAGGGCTGGTCTACACTAAAGCTGTAAGTCGACCAATGTTACCCTACATCAGTTATGTAAGTTATGTAACTGAATTCGATGTGACTTAGGTCGACTCACAGCGATGGCTACACCATGCTATGTCGACAGGAGATGCTCTCCTGCTGACTTACCTTCTGCTTCTCAGAGAGGTGGAGTACAGACATCAACAGGAGAGTGCTCTGCCATCAACTTAGCTTGTCTTCACCAGATCCATTAAATCAACACTGCTGCATCGATCACAGCAGTGCCAATTTAGCTGGAAGTATAGACAAGCTCTTACTTGCAATTCAATTGAAGGCATGGGCAAAGGTTTGTATCATTTTCTATATTTTTGATGTTCTTTGCTCATTTTCTTCATCTGTCTTACACTGGCAGCACCTGTTTGATTTGAAAGAGAAAAACAGAACTAAGAATCCTTTCAAAACAGACCCATTTCAGCTCCCATGCTGGAACCTGCATATTGTTGTTTAGGTTAAAAAATTAAATGTCTCATTGAGGAGAAATTATATTCTCACCCTTGGCAAAATGTATTTAAATAATCTAATGATTAGTAAATCTTACAAAGTTGACCTGTACATCTATCTGAACATATTCTTTTAGAAAACAAAACATCTCCTCTACAATTTCAAAATCTAGTTGCAAAGAAGACGTGAATAGAAGTTATAAATACTGTACCAAATTTAGCTTGTGATATGGTAAAATGTTCCTTTGGGCTGCATTAGTTTAATCAATGAATGAAACAGATTACATTTGTTTATGGTGGTAATAGTCTAGCTAATGCATTGACTTCAGCTTCAAAGAAGTATATAATCAGAACAAGAAATTAAAATACTATATTAACAGTACTTACAGGAGGAACACTTAAGCCAGCCACATTAAAAATGTAGCAGCAGGATTTGCAAGTGATTGCTTTGGAACAGCCATGTGAATTGTTCTACTTGCTGCTTAACCTGTGCTCAGTTAAATTTAGTCATAAGTCGTGATAAATAAAATATATTCACAACATGTCTTTCTAAAATATTGAAAATGTTGCTTCAACTGACCACATATGGATTACTCCTCCACCCCAAACTCTTATGTAATATGAAGTAATTACAAGAAAGGAAACTCAGTCACTGGTATTATGAATCTAATAAATCAACATATTTTTAACTCAGGCCTTCCTGATGTTGTATTTTAACTTGTGTATACAGTGACCAGAGAGAGAGAAAATTGGAATTTCTGTGGAAAATTGTCATCCATCAACATTTGTTTTTGACATGAATTGGAACAAAAAGTCAAAACATTTACATGTTTGTGGAACAAGCAGTTCAGAAAATGTTTGATTCTACATGTCAAAATGTTTGCTTTGTGTGTTGAACTCAATCAAAACGTTTAGTTTTGAGTCACTTTGACATTAAATTGCATCTGCCTATGGTGCCATGGTGCACTGGGCTCCCTGGTCAGACTACATCTCTCATTCATCCTCCATTAATAAAAGGGAGAAAGAGGTTGATCCCAAACTAGCAAGCTTCTGGCAAATTTGCAGCTCTAGAAACTGGTAGGATTTCTTCTGTCACATTCCGTTCATTATAACCATATGTACAGTACCATATACAGGAAACCATCTATCTCCTGTCAGAGATGATGTTTTGATTCCTCCACTAAAAATGGCTAAAGCACCAGCACAGGTCCAGGCACTTGCACTTAGTCTGAAAGTCCGAGCAATTAAATCCCCATTCCCCTGTACAGTAGGACCTGAGAGTTATGAACACCAAAGTTATGAACTGACCAGTCAACCACACATGTTGTTTGGAATCAGAAGTACGCAATCAGGCAGCAGCAGAGACAAAAAAAAAAAAAGGGGGGGGGAGGGGGAGAGAGAAAAAAGTATAGTATAGTAGTGTGTTAAACATAAACTACCAGAAAAATGAAAAGCAGCATTTTTCTTCTGCATGGTAACGTTTCAATGCTGTATTAACTCAATGTTCAGTTCTTTGAAAGAACAACCAAAACATTTTGTTCAGAGTTATGAACATTTCAGAGTTATAAACAACCTCTATTCCTGAGGTGTTCGTAACTCTGACGTTATATTTCTTTAAGCAGACAAAATGCCATTGTGGCAGATGCTTTTCTTGTCTCTCTTGTCTCCAGCAACAGGATGGAGGGAAGGTGGGTAGGAGGAAGGAAGGAGGCTCTGGCAACATCTAGGATCTTCAGTGTAGTTCCATAGAGTGCAGTCTCCTGAAGGAAGTCCCTGTGATGTCCAGTCACTGACCCAGCCAGTTGTGGCCCTCAGGGCTCTCAAAGGCAGCTTTATTGAAACTGTTTATATTTCAGGATGAATTGAATTTTAAACTGACATGTTTGAATCAGCCCTGGTGCCTAGGGAGTAGGTAGGGGGCACTGCTTCTGCAGCTGCCACCCACCACTTCAGGGGACGCTCTGTGTGAGCTGTGTTGTCCCTTCTATGCTCAGCGCCTCCCCTACTGCATTGCAGGGGAGGGAGGAGAAAGCAGTTCTGTCTTGTCCATCATTTGCTTTCCTACCAAATGTGGGAAAGCAGAACAGGAGTTTGTTTCTGCCTGAGCCTATGAAGCACCTAGTGAAGGGTGGTTCTTCTCCCCAACACTGGCATCCTAGGGCAGCCCAGATGAGGGGAAAAGAGGAAAGGCTGAGAACCACACTCAGTTATGGCTCCCAGACTCTCTGCTGTAGCCCTGGCACAGCCTGAGGGCTGCTCTAGCATGCACAGCTGGTAAGAATTCCTGAGGGACCATATGCAAACTATATGGATAGCCAGAGCAAAGCACACTCCTGCTGCCCTCTGCCACCCCCATGATATGCGTCCTGGGCCAGAGGTTGTGGGGAAGAAGCTGTAGGAGGAAGCACTGCCAACTGTACACTCACTTCAGACACCCCTCACAACAGGGAAATCCCCAAAAGAGCACTTTGTGTGGTTTCTGTTCCTTTAGTGCCCCTTCAATGGCTCAAACTAAGAAGAAGAGGCAAAGCCTCTGCCCCAGACTATTGATTGTGGCCCCTTGACCTTTCTGAAATAACTTGTTTGCTCCGCAGGCTGAAATGATTGGACACCACTACTTCAATCAGCATATGCTCATTCACTGCACAAGCTCAAAATCTGAGACCCAACCCCACCTCAGGAGCAACTTGGAGGTGCCCAAATGACAGTCATCGGAGGCAGAGAAGGTGAGGAGATGACTAGGCTGTGATTCCAATCAAGTAAAAGGCAGGGTCGGGTGAATGGGTTAGGGGAGTGAAGGTGCAGCAGATGAGGCTGTGACCAAGAGAGGTGGGGAGCAGAGTGACTGGAGCCACAGGCTTTTCTCAGGTGGGAGAGAGGGAGGCAGGAAGCAGAACAAAGTTCTTTTAAATGCAGATATGTAAGGGAGGAATTTATCCATCTAATTTTCAGTGTGTGCATCTGCTGAACATGTTACTCTGCACTTTCAGGTATGTGAAGCTAGAATACACTTCAGTATCTTCTCTTTCTGCTGTGCTGTCACACTCCTCCTCAGATCCCTTCACTGTCTCCCTCTCCATCAGAGTCAAGCTCCCCAACTTTTTAAACTTTTGATCAAGGGTGAAAGTAACTTAAAGGATATACCGGTATGCCGGAGTCCTGAGCGGGCGTGGCCTCAATGGGAAGAGGCGGGACCTTTCAAGATTTAAATAACCCCGGAGCTCCCAGCTGCAGAGGTGGCTAGGAGCCCCGGGGCTCAGAGGTGAATTAAAGGGCCCAGGGCTCCAGTGCCACGGAGCTCCGGGCCCTTTAAATCACCACGGGAGCCCTGCCACCGCTACCCTGAGGCGGCAGGTCTTGGGCTAGGGCTGGGGTAGCGGCGGCAGGGCTCCAGCACTGATTTAAAGGGCCTGGGGCTCCAGCCACTGCGGGGAGCCCGACCCTTTAAATCGCCTCCAGAGCCCTGCCACCACTGGAGCCCTGGGCCCTTTAAATCACCGCCAGAGAAGCCGGTCCAGTCCGGCACGGCGTACCGGCTCTTGCCAGCTTACTTTCACCTCTGCTTTTGATGCTCCACAGCATCATCTCTTCTGAATGTTCCCTTTTGGTCTCTCTCCACACTTATCTTCCTGCTACCTTCTTTTGTGTCATCCTCTATGTTTGGAACAGCTTCTCACTTCCCATGGGTCAAGAGTCCCCCTTCTCCAAATCGCTCCTTGAAACCAACCTCTTAAAGCATTTCTACCTTGAGCTTCTCATTGACTGTGTCTACACCTGCTCATCTGGAACTGTTTGTCTATATGTTGTATTTTTCTGATTAATTTATAAGTTCATGATGGTTAGTACTCTGTTCTTTTATGGGTTATATAAAGAACCATGTGTACCTACATCACATTGTAATAATTATTATTGTTTGATTTCAGTCATCTTGGGTTTTCCCATCAGTCATTTGGCTATCCATGACTCCTACCTCTGCTTTACTACTAGTTTGTTAATGACAAAATATAAAATTGATAGAACAAAACAATTCCTTGTAGATGGGTATGTAGATAGATGCTATGTTTGGGGGAATTAATGTTTGTCATGTAGCTGTAAGACCTCAGATGAACCTTTTCTTTACACAAGGGGAAACCTGGACTGTTCTAATCCTTACAAGTCAATTATCATCTAAACTGCTCATTTCCTGCTGCAATTTAAGATTCATAAAATCTGAATGGGATATGCATTTTTAATGCTATGGCTGGAATCATAAATATTGCCGGCCTTGTTTGCCAGAATATTAATAAAATATCGACTCTGAAACTCCAAAAAGGAAAAATATCTAAGATACACTGATTCAGTTTCATAACCCAGTAATTCTGACAGCCTTTTGAGATGATTAAATAGGTTTGGAGAAATCCAGGCCCTTAAGTATTAGCTCCATTTGTGAAACCCTAAATGTTTTTCTCTCTTTTAAATAATGCAGGAGCAGGTGCTGGCATTTCAGTTCAACTAATTAGCTTCTAATTTACTGTAAACATCTTAGAATTCCATGAAAATGTCTCAGCGGTATCCAAGAGGAAACAATCTACTGGTTCAATAAATCTTTCCTGAAATACCACTGAGAATTGACTAAATATGTGAAGTGTAGCCTGACTTAATACATTTGAATTTTTTTAAAATATATTGAAACGCAAGATAACACTTCCAAGCTTTCCTTAATATTGTCATTATATGTTTAAAGAGAGATTGCATAAAAACAGTAGGTCTCTGTGTTGAGGAAACCATTATTTTAATTTGAAAGGCTATAAGATACTGCTACATATGGCTTAGTTCAATTTACTACTCATAATTCATTCAGGGACAGTAAATGTGCCAGTAACAGTATTACTATAGGAAACATCAATGTTTTATCCTATTTGTACATTATGCATGTATCTATTTTTGTTTACAATATACAGGCATATATTTAGGTATTACATTCATCTACTTCTATGTCATTACCTTATGCAACTTGGTTGTGAGTACAATTAATTTTATATTATATATAAAATATCAATATTATACAGAATTGATAGATGATTTAAAGACATCGAGAGGTCTATGCGTACAAGATACAAGTCCAAGCTGCAAGGTTCAGATTTGTATTTGGATCTGAATTTTGAATTTACACTTCAAAAGGTGAGGTGTGCTTTTGTTGCTTGTGGTGTGGTGTTTGTGGTGATTTGATGGATTTAGAGTTTTAGTTTATTCTAGTCTCAAATCATAGAATTCAGATAAAAAATTAGCTATGACTTTTTTGGGGGGGAAGATGGTAAACGTACTTACTTTTGTTTATATCCTATAAAAATAAATACAACTTTAATTTGAAGTTGCTCACAATAAATACAACCGAATAAAAATATTGGCCTAGATTTCTCTTTCACTGCTTGATGAAAATGTGCCAATTAAAGTGAAATAATCTTGTCTATTACTATTATACTAAAACACTATTTTTACAACTTAGTTTGCCTAAAATGTGCACATTTATTTTTCTGGCTTATCTTTGAAGAGCAAAAGACATTTATTGTGTTTCCAGAGATAATAGAATTTACACTCCAGTGCCTGATTAGGGTCCTGATTCAGCTTACGCCTGTGCCTAACTTTCAACATGTTAGTAGTCCCCATAGACTTGTGCTTAAGTACCTTGCTGACTCAGGGCTTTGGTGAGCTAAAAATCCATCGCAAGTAACAGCATGCAGTAGCTAAACAAAGAGGAAGGTGATGCTAATAATTTGGGAAGAAGGATCTCTCGTACGTGGGTAGATTAATTTTTCAGCTACAGAAGACTGACAGCAAGTTATTTATCATACTGTGACTTCCTTCTTATAAGAGCCATTTTGAGAAAGGTATATTTTCTGAAATGTTATTATTTCAACATAATAGGTTAGGCTGAGAGAGAGAATGGCAGCAGACAGAGGTGTTTGCATGCTATTACCTGCACACAAATTTTTGTAATTTGGACAATGCTGTTAGTAAAGGGAATCTTCAAAGTGTTTGGTTTGGATAAGTAGCCAAAAGTTTGGTGCTAGTTGGAAAAAAGAAATAAAGGTGAACAGAAAAATGAAGTTGTCACAGGTAATGTTAGATCATACAATTATATTGTTATCTAACCTCTTTTATCTCAACTTTCACTTGGTATATAATTTATTTGCATAAACTGTGTTGTAAGGATGGGGAAAAGTAAACACTGCTGTTAGTGAAAGATAGGATGGGGAAGAGAAATAATCACTCTGAGGGTGAGGACTTGAATATCTATATTTGAGGATCGATTTGAAAGTAGAATATTAAAGAGAATAAAGTTTAATATTCATGTATGTTTATGCATAGGAAGAATAATTGGCTGAAACTGGTATTAACAAGCAGATGTCACATAATGAAAATAACCAAACTAGTCTGAACTGGAAAATGATGAAATTGCAAAAGTATTAGGATTTGACTCTTGAACTGACAAAGCTCATGACCTGTTTCTACAGAGTATCAAGTTACATTGGATTGCAAAAACAGACACACTGTGGGACATGTGATGTAAGAAACACTGTGCTGCCACAAGAAGCTTTAGGCTGGTAGGTGAAAATCATTCTTCAAAGGGATAATATTGGTACAATTATTCCCCTTTATGAAGAAGCCAGATTGAACCAAATGTGATGAGTACATTCAGGACATTTTCCTGGGGAAGGACCATCCCAGTCTCTACTACAAAAGTAAAAGGCCTTTTCTTCTCTGACGCTAGCTTCTACAAGGAGCCGAACCACTTATTGAGATGCCTGTATATGGATTTAGGTACCTAAATTCAGGCACACATTTGAAAATTTTATTCTACATTTACTTTTGTATCTGAAATGATTGTAAAACCAGTGAGACAAGGTGGATGAGGTAATAAAAGATATTACCTTATCCTGTCTCTCTGATATCTTGGGACCAACAGCAACACTGTAATATCAGTGACATTCATTCCATTTCTTGTCATCTGCTGACTGCATAGTGCCTTTGTTTGAAGCCAATTGTTCTCTTCGCATGACTGGCTTTTGGATACTAGTACCTCAGTTATTAAGTCCTCATATTATAGCTTGATGACAGTGGACAGAACAATTCTTTATTAGCAAATTCCTAGCAAATGCACAAGTGATTGCTCAATGAAGCATTCTAATTAAAGAAATTATAGAACACACTCTATAAATTACTTCAGATTGTCAAAGAGATAAGGCAAATGTCAATAATCTGGTCAATAACCTCATAAAATAACTTTTTTTCTGACACAGACCACATAAATCATTATTTTATTGCTGATTCGATAACAGAGGGGAATCCCATGAATAATTAGGGTAAAAAATAAAACGTCATCACCATAAAGGTAAAGGAACATTTTAAAGAAAAGGGCAATGAATAGTTACTTATAAATTATGACTACTAGAAATGAAACATAATGTCAGTTTTAATATGTCCTTCTGAACTGTCTTACACATGTAGATATAAATATTGAAGATTTCTATAGTACCTGTTCAATGTATTTTTTTTCTGACGCATGCATTCTTATGCTCACAAAACTGCCTAAGCACAGGTTTTTATATTAAACATGCTAGACCTATTTTGTTTATCTCTATGAATGTCCTTGTATGTTTTGTTTTTCATAGCATATAAACAGAGAAATTAGATAGAAACATAAAATGTGCTTGCTGGAATAAGAATACTTTGTTTCTTAGAATTTGAAATGATAATACACAAAAAGTCCCAGACAGAGAGAGTTCCTTAAAACAGAGAGGCACCACTCACCCACCTTACTCTAGGCTTCCTGTCTACAGACTGACTACTGATCACAGGCTTCCCTACAGAGCCCCCTGCCTGCAAGCAGGATCAGGAAACCCCTGAGAATTTAAAGTGATCACAAGTTTAACAAAGTTTTCAATACCCTACAGTACCAAGGAAACCAAACTACAAAAGTTGCTAGAGTTTTGGCCACTGGACATGATGTAAGAGTCACTTGTGCCCCCTCTTTTAGAAAGGGTGTTGACTACCTTGCTTTCCAACCTCCCAATAGGTGTAATTACATCTGAAATGACTATCCTAAACCCATAGATTAAGGGTCAGCTCCCCCATAACATCCATACTTCCCCCAGCAGTT
Source organism: Malaclemys terrapin pileata (assembly GCF_027887155.1). NCBI lineage: Eukaryota > Metazoa > Chordata > Testudines > Emydidae > Malaclemys > Malaclemys terrapin. Next base: position 37,700,671 of record NC_071505.1, on the reverse strand, counting down.
GTTTCACATTCATTTGGGTCATCTAGGACATTAAAGGGTTTTGTCACCCCCAAGCTGTGAAACCAGATCTCTTACCACCCTAAATCTTCCTTGCATCTAGAGAAGTCCTATACCAAGGTCTCACCATGTCAGGGACTGCAAGTCTTGATCCCTAATCCACAGGGCTCTTAGGAGCCACTAAATTCCAACCTGCCACTGGTCGCCAAAACTAGAAATTGACCTCTGTCAGAGCACTCCAGTCCAGGGATTAGCAGAACTCTGAGGGTCCTGCTTGGTTCCCTGCTTGTATTTAAACCAAGCATAGGAACAAGAACTTGTCCATGAAACTGGGGGTTTCCCCTGCTTAGGCCTGCCTCTCTTGCACTACCTACTGCCGGACTCTGCTCTCCAGTCTCCTGTAACCTGACCCTGCCTGCCTCCTGACACCTCACTCCTGGTTTCCCCTCTGGCCTCTCTCAGACTCTGACTTCCTGGTATCTGAAATGACCTGACTCCCAAGTCCAACTCTGACCACTAAGTGAGACTGCCTGCATCCAGGTTGTGACAGTTTGCATGGACCGCTTAGGCCACAGGAGTGGGCCCAGTGCCAGCAAAACTGATCTGGCTAACCCTTTGGGAGTACCACACATGCTCAAATAGGCTGCCTGCCTTCAGATAGATAAACAATTCCTGCAGGCCTGGGTCATCTAACTGACCTCAGAGAACTAGCTATTGCAGAAGCATGTAATAAAACATGGACTCCAGACACGGGCTCGCAGAGTCCTATTTATCAATACATGTGCTGGAACAGTTTAATGGTAATTGCCAGCGATTTTGGGGTCTTACAAACCAATGCCACCTCCTGTTCATGGTGCATTGTCAGTCCTACAATACCGATCATACAAGAGTGAGTCTGGTTAGCAACCTGTTATCAGGGGAAGCATTAAACTGGGCCTTCAGCTTCTTGGAGTGCGACAGCCTGGTATGGTTGAACTGGGAGGTCTTCCTCCAAGCCATGTCAATGCTATCTGATGATCTCAAATGGTGGAGACTGCCCCAAGAAAGCTCCGGTAGGGGCAGGACACCGTAGCCACCTGTGCGGTGTAATTCTGTCACCTCACAGACAGTGCAGATTGGAATAAGGGGCACAGCTGTACCAGTTCCGATGGCTCTGCAAGAAGAAATTAAAGATGAATTAGCCCAGGTGGAGACACCCACGAGTCTGGATGCCATCCTCGATCGCACAATCCATATAGACAATTGGTTACAGGAACTAAGGGAGGAAAGAAGGGGGATCTTGCAACTCTCTGGTCCATGTACTTTTACTGCTTCGTCAGTGCCTCCCACTGAGCCAATGCAGGTGGATGTGGGCTCTGGATGGCTCACCCCTGTAAAAAAGGAACAACATCACCAGAAACATCTATGCTTCTACTGCAGTGACTCAGGTCACTCCATCAGCCTGCCCCATACAAACGCCAAGGAATCAGGTAAAAGAGTTCCCCCATACTCCCATCTTGACTGGAACACACCTTGAGCTACCACTCAAGAGCTCCCCAGTTTCAGGTGCTGGTTTAGTTGCACATACCTGGGGCATTCCTGCAATCTCCCATCCTATTGGCCCTTATCAACTTGGGTGCAGCCAACTGCTTCATAGATGCAGCAGCAGCCAGGATCCTGCAGATTCCTCTGCAACACAAGACCACTTTGACCTCATAGGCTATTCATGATTCCTCTTTGTCTTCTGTCAAGTAATGGAGGAAACAACTCCTCTGGAGGCTGTGATTCAGGGTACCAAGAAATGTTACAATATGGCATGATCCATTCTCCACATTTTCCCTTGGTCCTCTGTATTTCCTGACCATCCCCCGCCCCCAATCTACTCATTCAGTGGCAAGCACAGGAAATCTGTTTTCCATTGGAGTTTTGTCAGCAGCACTGTTCTGGACTGATAGATCCTGTCCCAGCATCTGAACCTAGGGCGGCTCAGGGGAGAGTGGCTATCAAGGTATAACCTTCTGTTTAAGCAATGTTGGAACTTCCCTTGAAATACCAAGACTACACCGATGTTTTTGAAAAGAGGAATGAGGAAACCTTGCCTCTGCACTGGACTATGACTGCCCAATAGTGCTGTAGCCTTGAGCAAAATTACCATTTGGGCAAATTTATGCCATGTGAGAATCTGAGCTGAGAGCTCTCCAAGAGAACCTATAAGTTGACCTCACTGGCTGGCACACCAGTCCTTTTTGTCAAGAAGAAAGGAAGCAGTCTCCAATTATGCATTGACTATCGTACATTGAATCAAATAACTATCCTGATTCCTGAATTGCTGGATCATGAGGGGAGCTGCCCATATATTCACTAAGTTGGACCTCTGGGGTGCGTAGAACCTCATGTGAATCAGGGAAGGGGATGAGTGGAAGAACACCTTCCACACTGGGTATGGCCACTATTAATGTCTTGTAATGCCCTTCAGGCTGACCAATGCCGTGATACCTTCCAACATTTTATAAATGATGTGTTCTGAGACATCCTGGATCAGTACTTAGTAGTCTATCTAGATGACATTTTGGTCTTCTCCATCTACCCTGAACAGCATATTGCTCATGTCCAAATGATTCTGGAATGCTTATTGCAGCATGGCCTTTACAGCAAGTTTGAGAAGTGTGCTTCGATCAAGCCTCTCTGAAGTTCTTGGGCTTTGTCTTATCTTCAGAAGGAATCCAGATGGACCCACACAAGGTCAAAGCTGTCTGATGGGCTAACTCCCCACTCAGTACATGACCTGCAATGCTTCCTGGGGTTCCCCAATTTTTATCGAATAGTCATCCCAATTTTTTTCAAAACAAATTGATCCTCTCACTGCTCTCCTTTGGAAAAATGCTGAATTCTGAATAGTCTACCATGGCCCAGCATGTGTTAAATTAGCTGAAACTCTCCTTCAATACCTCACCCATATTGGCTCATCCAGATATCACACAAGCCTTCATTGTAGAAGCTAATGATTCCAGTACAGTGACCAAGGCTGTCTTCTCCCAATGACTTGGTTCCAAACAAGTATTACACACATGTTCTTATTGCTTGAAGAATCTCACTTCCACATAGCTAAACTACAAAATACTGGATAAGGAACTCCTGGCGATAAAAAACACCTTTGCAGAATGGCGGCACTACCTGGAAGGAGCTCACCACCCAGACCAGGTATTCATTGATCGTAAAAGTTTGGAGTACCTATGTAGGGCAAAAGCTTTAAACCTATAGCAGCTTAAGTGGGCTGTAGTTTTCTCATGATTTGATTTTTTCATCACATATCACCCCAGATCCAAAAACGGCAAGGCTGGCACCATGTCCCGAAGATGCAGTACCAACCCATGAGTGTCTGGCCAGGAACCAACCTTTATTCTCAAAACACATAACTTTCTCAGTGCAAGTCTTCATCAGGATATTCTCATGTTGATATGCTCTGCTTCTGCCTGAGGAATTCTGCCTGATGAACAAGCTATTGTCAACAAGTAATTGCAAAACTTCCAAGAAGGGATCAGCTATGGTAAGGGACCACCATCTATGTTCCCTCAGGACCTACAAAAGTTGCAGTCCTGCAACTATACCATGACTTTCCCTTAACAGGACACTTGGAGTACTTTAAGACCCAACAATTGATATCCTACCCTTTTTGGTGGCCCCAGATGCACTGAATGATAGTCATTTATTGCCTTCTGTTATGTTTGTGCCTGCACCCAGACACCAAGCCACAAGCCTTGCAGTCTTCTCCAGCGCTTGGACACCCCACCTCAACCCTGGGCGACTATTGCCATAGACTTTATTGTAGAATTACAAGAGTCCAATTTTTACAGTAGTGGACCACTTCATCCCCTACACAGACTTCCCTCTGCTGAAGAGACAGCTCAGCTATAGATTAGCCATGTAGTCTGCCTCCATAGCCTTCCAGAGCTCATGACTTCTGAATGGGGATCTCAGTCCACAGCCCAGTTCAGGTGTGAAGCCCTGTGCCTGCTGGGGATCTGCACATGTCTTTCCTCTGCTTACTATCCCTAGTCTAACGGCTAGCTTGAAACACCAACCAAATCCTCAAACAGTATGTGAAATGCTACATCATTTGTAACCAGGATGATTGGTCTTCACTTCTCCTTTATATGGAATTCACATACAACAACACAGAACATGTGTTTATGGGTCAAAGCCCCTTTTTTTACTAATTATGGTACCACTCTCAATTCCACCCACAATTACCTATGGCCTCTCACCCTGGCTTCCTGAGAACTAGTACAGCATATGCATTGGGCCCAGGAAGAAGTAAAGGATCACCTGGAAAAAGCAAGAGTAGACTATAAACGGTATGTGGACTAGCATTGACAGCAAGTCCCCAGCTTCTCAGTGGGATGAATTTATAGATCTCCATGGAGCATCTCTGGACAGACAGACCTACTTGCAAGCTGAACTTTTGGTTCCTTGGCCCTTTTAGGATCCTGCAACCTCTTAATTCAGTCACTTTTGAAGATTAATCTGGTGTTTTATGTATCACTTTGAAGCCCTACATGGAAAACCCTTTCCCACACTGAACCCAGCCACATCCTCCACTGGTTCCAGCACAAAACCAGATCTCTTATCCCTCTGAGTCTGTCTTGCTCTCAGTGGAGTACTGACCCACAGCTATTTACTTAGCTATGCCAGGGTCCCACCTGTCCTAGTAGATGCTGGGCAACAGTTCCTTTTAGCTAGCTATGTCACAGACATACTCAACACTGACTCATTTTCCTCAATAGGGTTTATATCTTTGACCACTGAGTATTGTCATGGCAGATTTGTATGTGTGCTCTTGGGCTCCACCCTGTTACAGCATTACAGAAAATAACCCATCAAGAAATCACAGTTCCCACAGTCAGAATCCCGGAATAACCTTTAGTTTCCACAATGACTTACTCTACAGGCAGTGTGATGAGGGCCATCACAAACACATCTGGTTTTCTACTAGCCCCTGATCATGCACACCATTCTGTTCTTTCTGGGTTCCATGGGTGTGGCTTCACCTTCTGTTGTTTGAGCTGCCTGTGTTTGCCTGCTCAGCAAGCTTTTTTGTTCCATCTCTGCCTACTTGCACTGACATCTGGCCTCCAGCTCTATTTGTTTCTCTTCCACTAGCAGCCTTTCCACTCCAGCCTCTACAGAACTGCACCTGTCTCTGCTGGATTGTCTGGGGAACAGTCTGCTTGGTCTACAGCACATAAGCACCGACTCTTGGGTGCTCCAGGGCTGGAAGACCCACGGAAAAAAAAATAGTGGGTGCTTAGTGCTTACCAGCAGCCAGTTCCTCCCACTCCCCCCAGCACCGCCCAGCCCCAGTGGCCCTGCCAATCATCTCCCTCCCAGTGCCTCCCACCTGCCATGAGCAGCTGTTCTGCTGTGTGCAGGAGGTACTGGGGGGAGGGGGAGGAGCAGGGATGGGGCAGGCTCAGGAGAGGGGGCAGAACTGGGCAGGAAGAGGCGGGGTGGGGGCAGAGTGGTGGTGGGAAGAAATGGGGCAGGGGTGGGTTTTGGGGGCAGGGGTAAAGTGGGGGTGGAGTCTGGGGCGGAGCAGAGGTTGAGCATCCCTGGGACAAGGAGGAAGCTGGTGCCTGTGCTCCTGCGTGCCCTATAGGAGAAAAAGGATTCCCCCGGTTTGGAGCAGGTGTCCAATCCTGCCTCAGGGCATATGAATGCAGCATGTCCACAAGCTCTGACTTATTCTGATCAGCTACTGACAGACTTCACTTTGCACACGGCTCTTTTAACGGTTTCTTGGTGAGCTCAGCATCTGTTTCTTTGCTCAGCCTCTCTTTGCTGATGTTTATTCATTTTATACTTTCCTTTGCTCTGTTTCCTTCACCCAAAATAAACAAACAGAAACCAACAAACTGTAACCTTCTCTGCCTATTCCCAGCCTTCTCACTCTGAATCATTTAAAAATCTAGTTTACCAGTTGAAGTGTGAACCATAGTCAGCCAACAAGCTGTGTGTAAATCTTGTCCGGATTACACCACTGTGACATCCTGCTCAGGATATCTAGAACTGTGAGCCACTGTGTTACCCTCTGCTTCAGCCAAAGTGAGTTTTGCAGGAGATTAAACTTGTCAGCTCCCTGCCATACCAGTGTGTCTGCTTCCACAGCAAACCCCTTGAGACTCTGCCAGTTTTAACCTTGTCTTGCAGGTAACAATCATTGAACCCCACTTCCTGAGTTCCCCAAAGATGTCTCCTTGTATTGCCCAGTCCTTCTTGCTGAACATTCACAGAAATTATTAAATTTGCTGCCTCCAAAGAGACAGTATACACACCAGCCTGTTAGATTAGCTGAAGACTCACATTTACATCAATATAACAACATGGAGGTGGTTTATAGTAAAACTAAGAAAAAAATATTAACAAAGAACAGAGGTTAAAGTGATATTAAGCAAGAATAAAAGAGACAGGTCTGGTTACAAAGAAAACATGCTTTCTAGTGACTAAAACTTAATTCTAGCAAGTTACAATCTTCACCTAAGCAGTTTTCTTTCTCACTTCAAGTTACCAGCATTTCTAGAGCTCCAGACTACGGGGACCAACTTTCACAGGCTCAGAGGATGCTGTCCCCTATGTCTCCTAAGTGATGGATAACTAAAAGGTCTTTTTGCTCAATCTGTCTATGCTTCCAGAGCTAAGAAAGTTTCCTGGGGTGCAGATTCTGTCCCCTGGTGTGCTCTTGAAGCTTCAGCTTGTTAGCTTGATTGGTTTGTTTACCTTAAATGTAAATATACTTTCACTGTGTCTGGCTTACCCTGCCAGACTGGCAAATCACATTCCTTTTTCCAGGACAAACATATTTACCGCGTCGGCCCCAAAATATATTTTAACAACATATTTCTAGCACATGTACATAGTCATCCACACACAGATCACACAATGATATTTATGACCAGCATCTCACCAGTTTTTATATGATACTTTAGTCAGTAAACTAAGTACTGTATAGTACAATAATATTGTATACAATCCATTGATTTAATTGCTTATTTTTGTATATGTGTGTGTGTGTATTTAATGAACAGTAATGAGCATAGAATGGCTGAAGTGACTGACTTTCTCTAAGTGTAAGGGCATGGCTAGGATTTTTCCCTTTTTTATTTTCATGATGGTGGTAAGGAAGATGAAAGGAATGATGCTGAACTGACCACGTCAATACTTTTTTCATATATGTGAACTTCTGTGCATTATATTTTTATATTGTGATAGAATCAAACATTTTAAATATTCGAACACTTTCTTTTAACTTGGCATTCTGATGCTTAGTAAGCACCAAGACAGGCTGGTGAGAAGACACATCATTTTTATTAACTACATGAGCATTCAGCTCAGTTGGAGTTTGCCCAGTCTCCTGGACCTATAGCATGAGCATTCCCATTTTTGTGACATGAAAGACATCCTTAAAAGTATGACCTCATATTTTTAGATATTCCAATGAAATAAAAGTAATTTAACTGAGTATGATCTGTCTTTTAAATTGAATCAAAATTGGTCACCCTGATTAAATATAGTGGACCAGCTCTTCACTGGTGTAAATCAGCATAGCTCCATGGAACTCAGTGGAACTATGCCAGTTTACATCCCCTGAGTATTGGACCCAGAATATGTATCACATGTTGCAATTTATGTTAATGATACACTTTAAAATATGGACTAGATACATTTTTGCTATATTTTGTGGCTCACAGAAAGGCTGGCCACAAAAAGTGTGATATGCAGTACTCTAGAATCACAGTTCCCAAATATGCATTGAAATATGTACGTACAAACTGACTTCATGGGAAGAAAAACTAAGGGGGAAAAAAGGAGTTCAGGAGAGCTATCAGTTTCTCAAAGAGACAATAGTAAAAGCACAACAGCAAACTATACTGATGCGAAGAAAAGATAGAAAGAATAGTAATAGCATCAGAAGCTCTTTAATGACCTGAAAATCAAAAAGAAATCGTAAAGTGGAAACATGGACAAATTGCTAAGAAATAAAAAGAAAGGCACAAATATGTAGGGCAGGGATGGCTTGCAGCCCACCAGGGTAAGAACCTTGGAGGCCGGGCCGGTTAGTTTATCTGCCACATCCACAAGTTCGACCGATCACGGCTTCCACTCGCCGCGGTTCACCGCTCCAGGCCAATGGGGGCTGCGGGAAGCGGCACAGGCCGAGGGATGTGCTGGCCTCAGGTTCCCGCAGCCCCCATTGGCCTGGATCGGTGAACTGCGGCAAGTGGGAGCCGTGATCAGCCGAACCTGCGGACGCAGCAGATAAACAAACTGGCGCGGCCCGCCAGGATGCTTACCCTGGCGGGCCGCATGCCAAAGGTTGCTGATCCCTGATATAGGGACAGAATCAGAAAGGCTAAGGCAGAAAATGAGTTACTCCTAGTAGAGGACATAAAAGACAATGATGAATACATAAGGAGCAAAATAAAGACAAAGGAAAAAGAAGGTCCATTATTTAGTGGGGAAGAAGAGCTAACAACAGATCACACCAAGAAGGCTGAGGGGTTCAAAGCCTATTTTACTTCAGTCTTCTCTAAAAAAGTTAATTGTGACCAGATGCTTAGCACAGTTAATATTAATAATAAGGGAAAAGGAACACAAACCAGATTAGGGAAAGAACATAGGCTAAAGAATACTTAGATAAGTTGAGTGTATTCAAGCTGGCAGGGCCTGACGAAATGCACCCTGGAATTCTTAAGGAACTAGCTGAAGCAATCTCAGAACCATCAGAGTTTATCTTTGAGAACACATGGAGGATGGGTGAGGTCCCAGAGGACTGGAGAAGGGCAAACATAGTACCTATCTTTCAAAAGAGGAGCAAAGAGGACCTGGGGAATTATAGTTCAGTCAGCCTGACTTCAATACCTGGAAAGATACTGGAACAAAATTTTAAACAATCTATTTGTAAGCACTTAGTGGATAATTGGGTGATAAGGAATAGTCAACATGGATTTGTCAAGAACAAATCATGCCAAACCAACCTAATTTCCTTCTTTGACAGGGTTACTGGCCTAGTGGATCAGAGGAAGCAGTAGATGTGATATGTCTTGATTTTAGTAAGGCGTTTGACACTATCCCACATGACATTCTCTTACGAAACTAGGGAAATGTGGTTTAGATGAAATTACTATAAAGTGAGTGCACAACTAGATGAAAAACTGTATTTGAAGAGTAGCTTTCAGTGGCTTGCTGGGAGGATGTATATAATATAGTCCTGCAAGGGTCTTTCTTGGCTCTGGTACTATTCAGTATTTTCATTAATGACTTGGATAATGAAGTGGAGAGTATGTTTATAAAATTTGCAGATGACAACAACCTGAGAGGGGTTAGAGCAATCCACTATTGCAATTTTAATTCAGTAAATGGCAATCAGATGTGACTCTGATTAGTGCCTTACAATGTCAGCAATAAAATAAATGTTATCGGATACAACATGTTTGCTTACATTATTTCAGGTGACACCATGCATGATATTACTGTTGTGCCACAGACTGCATTTTTGATAACTTGTATATTGTCTTTAGTAGAACTCATATCCATATCATAAAGAAATGTGGTTATGCTGATCATGGATCTCCTGCAATACATTGTACAGGGTTTCAAAAGGATTATTTATCATATATATGTAAATGTAAGTATATGTATGTCTGCTTACATATATATGCATACAAAAACTCAAATATATAAACAACTTATTTATGCATATTGTTTATTATTGTGAATTATATTGAGTAAAAGAAAGCCTTCCAATAATCTAAATTGTATACACAATTTTACATATGTTTTTTGATTTTTTTACGAAAAAAGAAAATGATAGGATGCAGTACCATTATCTGTTTGTAAAAACGAATGTAGGGGCGCTTTCATTTAAAAAAAAGGTTATTAGAAGAAAGACAATTTGTATCATATTGAAGCCTTCACTAGTCAAATTTACTTTAGTTTAACATATTTTCTTTGAATCTTCCAATTTAATATTCACTAAGAGCAGCTTCATGCAATTTACCAACCCAGATTAGATTGCATCCTATAAAACTTCTTATGTATTCCCATAAAAATATTGTGGAAGGTCACCTAACAGATTAACACCTCTGATATTGTACAATTGGTTGCAGAAAGTGATTGCTTACACTTCAGTGGTAGTATTACAGATGACCCAGGGTGAAGCATTCTCATTCAAAACACTGCTGATGGTTGATGAGGTGTCATTAATGTGATCAATGGTACGACTGGGTTTTTGTATATATGTTAGCACCGGGAGGCAAAAGTTGAACTCTGGCTTTACTCAAACACAGTAGTCTCTTATCAGTCCAGAGGGTAAAACTGTATGCATGTTCAATTTAACTGTTAAGGGAAGTCAGATGTAGAAATCGACAGGCATGAACTTATTCTTATCCAAAATGTCTGTGGTAGTCAGTGTTGCCAGTTCTTGTGAAGAAAATTTGTAGCTCTCATAGTTACTGAACATATTGTGGTAGTGTCTAGAAGTCAAACAGGTTGGTATCTTGTTTTGCGAGACATTGTACAGCCATATAGTAAATTACACTCCCTGCTGCAAAGAGCTTATACAATCTAAAATTGTGCTGTGATCTCCATCCCTGTTTAGCTTTCCCCCACCCTCTCGTATACAATTCACACTAAAAGAAAAGAAATTGTTATATAATTCGCGGATGGCATTTATCTCTGTGCAGAAGCCCAGCACCAATCCTGTGATCTCATTTTGGGCACATACGTATAACTTAAATGGAGCATAGGTCTTGTGCTGGCCACCTGCATGGGGATACATTTTTACCCTTTATAAGTAAGCCATAGCAAATATATTATTTGTATTATTTATTTGTATTGCAATAGCCCCAAAAGCCCCACTCATGAACTGGGGCCCCACTGTGCTAGGTACTGTACAAACGTGTAACAGAGATGCCCAGAAGAGTTTACAATGAGACAAATGGATACAAGAAACAGATGGCAGGGGTGAGAGGAGAGCACGAGGGTCAGCATGCTATGCAGTGGTCACAGCACACTAGTTGATTAAACATTTTTTGTAGGCATAACAGCAGAGCAGATTTTTAAGAAGGGATTTGAAGGAGGATGGTGAGGGGCATGCTGGATATACAGGAGACACAAGTGTATTTGTATTTGCTACAGTCCTTCTGGAGATATTCTGTGTTACTCAGTAAATTTCGTCCTGCAGAGCAGGATATCCCGTTCAGAAGAGGAAGATTTTTTATTTTTTTTTAAATGTAAGGCTCCTGGTCTGTAGATAGGTATATTTTGGTTTTGGGTGTCAGCATCATCCTTAGTTGTTCCGGAGACACGGTTTCAGCTGAAAATTCTTATCAACAATTGAGGATCTGTGGCCATTCTTTTCATGGATCCCAAAGGCCTGGCCCTGGGTAGCTGTAGATGTGAGCAGTGGTGGAGATCTGGATAATTTGTGATTTTTAGGAAAAAGCTGACAAACTCCCACACAGTTAATTGTTTTACAGTTTCAAGGTTGCTTTTACCAGATATTAGACAGACAAGGTGGGAGATGTAATACCTCTGTATAGCTCAAAAGTTTGTCTCTTTCACCAACAGAAGCTGGTCCAATAAAAGATATTACCTCACCCATCTTGTCTCTCTAATATCCTGGGACCAACATGGCTACAGCAACACTGCAAATGATTTACCAGCTATGTCATTTAGGTATTTTTTAAAAAAAGAAGCAAAAATATTATGCTGGTAGAAGCAGTAGGATAGACATGATTATACCAAAATAACTGCACTTAGGGTATGTCTACACTGGAAACTTCAAAGCGCTGCTGCGGGAATGCTCCCGTGGCAGCGCTTTGAAGTGCGAGTGTGCTCGTGTGTGGTAATCCACCTCCACGAGGGGATTCGCTCCGCGCACTGGGAGCACAGCTCCCAGTGCTCGGAGCCTGTTCACACTAGCGCTTTAAGGCGCTCAGACTTTCTGTGCTCAGGGGAGTGATTTTTCACCCTTCTGAGCCAGCAAGTTAGAGTGCTATAAAATGTAAGTGTAGACAAGCCCTTAGACTGATATAACTTATACTGGCCGAGGGAACCAGCATAAGCTATACTGGTATAAGCACTTTTATACTGATATACACTAAAGGGTTTTGCAGATATGGTTATACTGGTAAAACTCTCCTGCATCATGTCTACACTACAGACTGGTGCTAGCTTAGCTATGTTGGTCAGGGGTGTGGACAAGTATGATCCCTGACAGACAACTGTACCAACAAAGCTGTAGATTCAGTTATACGACGAAACTGCTCTTTTGGTGATATAGCTTGTTTCATTTGAGGGGCTGAAATAAGTTATACCAGCAAAAGTGGAATATTGCGGGTATAAAATATGTCCACACTAGGAGTGCTTTGCCAGTATAATATACCAGTATTCCTATACAGGCAAAGAGCTCCTTGTGTAGGCAAGGCATTTATATTCCTGAGGGAGCAAGTCACAGCTTTCTTAGCACCTGACCTAAAGCAATGGAACTCTTACCCTCAGAAGAAAAAAATGGCCTCCTCAGCCTTCTGCACTTTCAGAGTACCGTGTGAAGCAGACTTCTTTAGCTTAGCTTCCCCACAACAATAACGATCATGAAGTTAGGTGAGAGAGGAGGAGACATGCATTCAAAAAAATATATATATCTAGGCTTAGAGGGAGGAAAATAGATTTTATTTTTTCCCAGATTACCTCAGACTGAGCAGAAACCCCATTGCCTCCAGAACATAATACAAAGCCCATTTCATCACCCTTGTGGTTATCCACAAATACCACACACACTTAATAATTATCACACCATGGTGGGAAGACTAAGAGAAACCGAGATATGATGTCTTTCTTTTAAAATGTATAAGATGCTCAGTAGAGCTTGTTGTAATAATAATGCAGGGCTAGGGAGAACTGTAAAAATAATGTAAAAAATTGTGTAAAAAAAAAAAAAAAAGTCCCAATTTTTATTTACAATTTGAAAAATGTTGATTAGGTCTAGAGCCGGACAAAAAAACAGGAGGGAAAATCTTATGAAAATGCTTTTAAAAGTTTCCTGGTTTTAAATTTTGACATTTCAGCTAGCTCAAGTACTCAGATGTTACAGCGCTGAGTGTGGCATAAAAGACAACGTACATTCTCCAAGGCTCATACCAGTATTTCAAATAGATTGTGCATCTTTCTCTTGATGTCTTCAGAGTTCTTTTTTCCATGTGAATAACCCTTTCATTCCAATAGAAGTTTTCTTGGCATTCTCTTGGTAGAATTGATATAACAATTTATACCAGCCTTATAACTGCAGAATCTGAGCACTTTACACAATTGAAAAACTCATTAGTATAACTCATTCCTGTTGCTGGTTGGCTCTATTCTCCAGCTGGAAAGCAGTTGGAATTATTCAGTGTAGCAGATAAGCATGTATCCGACCTGCTATAACCTTGAACACCTATAATGTTTGGAATGTCTCAGACTTCTTTGAACTTATTTGATCCATCCCCAATAAAATCACAATAATTCAATCTATCACTTATCATTGAAATATTCTTTAGACTTCACATAGCATTGAAATTACATCTGCATAACTAAAGACATGCAGTATTTCACAACGCTGTTTATGTAACTAAACTATTTGTGTTAACCTTGGTTAAATTACTAGGCCTGTATTGATGCGTTTCATCCTCCAGCTGCTGTGAAAGGTGGCCAACCCTCTGAATTAGAACACAAAGAAAAATGCCTTTGATATGAGGAAACATCTGGAGGATCAAGAGAGATGCGTGGCTTAACCTTGCCACTGCTCCATCTCTTTAAGAACATACAGGGCAAAATTGGCAGCTTTTCCAATTGCCCAACATCAATTGAGGGTTTGATCTAGCATGGCTAGGGCTACTCCCTATAAGTTCAGTGTTTATGCTGTACGGGTGGCCAACCCACTCTATGGCACCACCTTCCTCACATGCTGTAGAGAGGTGCACAGGTGCTGCTTAGCCTTTAAACTACCCACTAGCAAACTTCTGACTATACATCAGGGCCAAGGCAGAGAAACTATTATGGAGTAGCTTTCAAGTCTAGCATTTACTTTACCTAAACATTGGGAATAACTTCCTTACACCAGCTACTGCTGTTGGAGTTTGAAGCTGGGAAATTAAATGTTTGTTTACTTACATATTTCACTGGTTCTCAAAGGTTTCCATTTTGTAAACAACTATTTAAGATAGAAATCCTCTACTACAATGGTTCTCAGCCTCTCTCAGTCCACGGCCCAGAACAATCATACCACAACCCACAAGGATTTAGAATCTGGGCACAATTTTGGGGGGGATTTGGACATCAGACAAAACAATGAGGTTTCTAAGTGTTATGGGGTAGAAAGACTGACACTGCTGTGGGGCAAAGGCTGATCGGAGTGAAGCGTGGTAAGGCAGGATCCATAAAAAGGGAAGAGAAAAATTAATTGGAGACTTAGATTCTAATTAGTCTCACCAACACTTGATTAGCACCCAGCAATACAACCTCCCTGTGCTGCCTCTGAACCTTGGCAGCAGAATCATACTGAGTGTAGAAAGAGCAACAATTTAGGATATCAGAAGCAGCAGTAGCAGCATTGGCTTTTCTGGGAGAGAAAACTACAGTGCAGGAAATGAATGAATCTTTTTAAAGGTGTACAAAATTACAGATGTTTTCTTTGTAAAATAAAATAAAAACCATTTTCTACTTGGAATAATTTAGGATTGTGGGAAACACCTAGATGTAGATATATGCCATCTTCTAATTGACCTTTTCCCATGCCAGACTTAAAATTAAAGTTTTATTTTTTTTTAAATAGAGGTTGTGTCAGGAGTCTGGGTAAAAGTAGGCAGGACTAGTATCAGGAGCTTGGATTCTAGAACTGAAGCTAGGGGTCAGAGTCAGTATGAGGGTCAGGAGTCAAGCTGAGGGTGAAGCTAGAGTCAGAGTGAGGAGTTAAGCCGAGCGATAGAGTCAGGAATCAGCCAAGGTATCGGGGTCTGTGTTGGGTTTCCAGTGGTCAATTAGGAGTCAGAATCGAAGTCACAGGCGAGGTCAATACCAGGAGTTCACGAGCAGAGAAGCAGGGTCATCATGGTAACTAACTAGGTATCCACATTGGTTCCTGGATACTTTCTGGCAGGGCCATCAATAGGGGAGTGTGGGGCCCAGTGCAAATCAGCCTGTATGGGGTCCCCCTTAACTTTTTTTATACAGGAGAAATCTGGTTACAGTGAACTTCAAGGGCAGCTGCTGGCTGCAGGTTAAATATTGATAGCGCCCAGCTATATAATTATAATATTGTTATATTATATTGTAGTTCTTTTTTCATAATTATAATGAAGTTCATATAATTAAAAAAAAACAACCCTCACCGATCACGATCAGTGTCATGCTGCTTACGTTCTGAAATCCACCTTCCTGGACTTCCTTGAAGCAAATTCACTTCCCAGATGCATATGGTCTCGCTATCCTCAGTGGATTTTAAAAAAAATTTAATTACACATTTGGAACACTGAGAGCCCATGTCTCAGGAACTGGGTGGCTCTTGGAGGGCCTATATGTGCCCTGGTGCTGAGGGAGCCCAGGACCCTCCAACATGGTGGAGGGGTTCTAAGATCTGTTTTCTCTGGGGACTGGGAGGGAGCGGGGAGGCAGAAAAGCAGATGAATGGAGGACCTCAGTCCTGGAGGGTGGTGGAGAGGCCAGAGTTGTGGAACCCCAGGTCCTGTACTCCGGGGACGGGGACCCCAAGGCTGGAGAGCTGAAAGGCAAAGAGGACCTTGAGGCAGAGGGATGACATTGAAGGACCCCACCCAGTGCTGGGAGAGGGGAGAAAGGGCAGTGGAAGTGGGAGGTGTGGGGCACTGGGGGGACACCAGTGCTGGGCGATGGGTGTGGGACAATGGAGTCTACTGGCTGGCACTCATCTGTGCTAGGGGCAAGGGGCCCACCAGAAAAGGCAACGGTCCATCCAAGGTGGAAGGGCAGGGTCAGGGTCAGCCTGGGTCAGCAGGCCCTGGCAGTAGTGGTTGGGGGGGGCGCTAGGATCCTACAGTGGCAGGCGATGCCAGGAGATGGCAGAGCGGAGCAGGGTAGGGCCGGGTCGCTCGCTACTGCTGCTGCAGAGACTGAGCCCGAGCCCAGGGGACTGCGGGCAAGAAAAAGAAATAAACGCCCGGGCTGGTGAGTGTGAGACGCAGGCCCGGCCTGACCCCTGCTGCCGGCGCCAGGCCCCCCACTAGACCCCTGGGCTGTCCTGCCCCCTTGCATTCCTCTGAAGCACAGGATCCCCCAAAGCGTGGGGCCCAGGGCAGTTGCCCTGGTCTGCCCAATTGATGGGATGGCTCTGCTTCCTGGTATGCCCCATGAGTTTATATACGGATGGGGAGCCAATCAGGAACCAGTAAGACCACTGTCAGTCAGACCACTAGAGGCTGAACTTCCCATGGTATTCGACCTCTGTGGATTGTGGGTTGTAAGTAATAGCCAGCTTACGGCTGTGGGAGTGTGGCACTGTTGGTGGTCTGGTACCCCTGCAAGCCTGGGTTCAACTCCTGCTGATCCTTACAGATGGTGTAATTAAATCTCCCCATATTTAAAATTACTGTAGGATCTATCCAGGGGGAAATTAGTAGACTTCTAAGGTATTTGTCTTGCTCTTTTCCATTTCCTAAATTATTTGCTTCATAATCAAAAGTTCTGCTTGCAATCTAAGGCAATTTAAGATTTGGATTTTTCAGCATGGCAGTTTACTAACTCAAATAGGAAAGCTATTAGAGATTTGGAAATGGTTCAAAATGTACCATGTCAGAAGCATAAGGATCTGAAATATTCATAACATTTAGAACCTGAACCATAATTCTCTAAAAACACTATCAATTCTATGGGACCTTGGTCCACGGAGAAGAACCAAAATAAAAAGACTTTGTTCCACTTTCAAACCTGGCCCAATGTCATTAGTTAAGGTTAAAGAGTCCTTTGACACAATAAAAACCTAGGAATCAGGATTTTGCATATTAAAGACCCAAACTTAATCTATAGACTTGCAGCCACAGGATTTGAATTTGTAAGTGCCTTCAGTGTATAAGAAACTCTCATCTTGCTGTTAACTTTTCTTAAGAAATTCTGCTATTGTTGAAGACAAGGATCAGTCCATTGATTGATATCCACTGACACCTGTCTGTGAGGATGGGGATCCTAGAACTGTTAGCTGTGCGTGTACTTACCAGTGAAACCAGTGGAATCACATCTGAGGCTGCTGGGGCATTGTTTTATGCAGATCAGATTGTGGGTAGTGGAAAACTGTCTGTCTTTTCATTATTTCGTTGATAATATGAGGTTTTGTTTTCTTTATGTCTCCTTTATTCCCTTCCCATCTTCCCCATGAAACTTTGTAACTTAGTGCTGTGGATTAGGAGTTGATATATTTTAAAAAATGCCCACTTCCCTAAGAGTTGGAATGTTGTTATCTGCACCATTGCTATGACTTGTCAGAGCCATGACTTTGACGTACTGCAGTCAAGGAGGGCATAGCTTCATTATCTTTAGAAAGCTTGCCAAGGAAACATTCCAGACACCTTCTAGTTTGTGACTCTATTTGAAAGCAAAACTTTTCTTGAGACCAATAAATATCCTTGGAATATGGAGCAAAGTCTTTTTTCATATTTTTTTGCATATAGAGGATTTTATATATAGTTTTCACCCATTGCCTGTTAAGTTACCAAAAATGAAGTCTTTTAATGGTATAACATCTCCACCCCTATCTTTTTCTGTTTGTACTGCTCACTGTTTTTAAAGCTCTGCTTCAAACAAAGCTACAAAACCCATAAATTAGCAACAACTATTGCCTTCAACCTCATTATCAGCAAATGGCTTAGAGTGCTATCAAATTAAGTGCTTCTTCCTGTTGTCTTTTATGCCCACACAAGATCAGATAACACTCAGACTTATTCTGCTAAAGCAGCTGATGAAAGCTTTTTTCTGCTTTCCTCATGAGGCTAATAAGGGGGAAAAATGTCCCTTTATATAGCCTCTTCACTTCCGCTGTGCCATTTAGTGGTCCCTTTGACTGATTGGATTGCCAGTCCACAGCAAAATGACTGAATACAGGTTTAGAATTTCCCTTCCATGACAGCAGCTGTGCTTTTCCTCCATTCACTTCATGGATTAATCAGCCCTTTTACTAGTTAAATGTAGCTGACTCCTTTGGTGCCCAAGGCAATGATATTATGTAAGGACGGACACACGTCAAAAGGTTTGGAATGTTACTGAGCCCACAGCTTCATTTGTTCCTGCAATGAGTCTTCTGTGCAATTAAAAAATATTGAGAGGAACTGAAAGTTTTCAAACCAGGAGGCTTATTTTGATATGCATCTAAGCAAGAGAGATTCGCTATACCATGAAACTGGTAAAAGGAAAATAAAAACAAGAAGCTCTCACCTTGACTATGAAAATTAAATACTAACAGGTCCAGAACAACATGGTTGTATTCATAAGGAGAGAAGTTTTGTACTTGCTGGCTTTACTAGCATGTTTTGTTTTATTGGATATAGATTATGGGAAAGAGGTTTGCATCAGACAAATGGCTCATATCAGGATTTTAAATAGTCTTAGAAAGTTGTTCATTGGCAGGGTCAATGTTTTATGGTCTGATCCGGCCTCCATTGAAGTTAATAGAGAAACTCCAGTTTAACTCAGTAGAGCAGAATCAGGCAATTAGTGCTTGTGTTTTCTGAATTGAAGTGTTCACTCAACATACATTAAGGGTTGCCTCCAAATTGATGTAAACTTGTTTTCAGTTTTTTTCAGAGGAATATTTTGCCTGTCGATACTCCCCAGTTCAGAGCTTTCAAGCATAGATTGTAACGCTTAGCAGAGCGACAAAGTTAGGACTCATCTTCACTACTGGGGCAAGTCAACCCAAGTTATGCTATGTTAATAATGTAGCTGGAGTCGATGTAGCTTAGATTGATTTACCTTGGTGTTTTCACTGTGCTGCATCAAAGGGAGATGCTCTCCAGTTGACGTACCTTATTCTTCTCTGGGAGTTGAAGTACCGGAGTCAACAGGAGAGTGCTCTGCAGTTGATTGAGTGGGTCTTCACTAGACCCACTAAATTGACACCCGCTGCATCAATTGCAGCAGTACTGATCTTCCTGGTAGTCAAGACAAGCCCCTAGTTTTGTTTTATTTAACTTTACTGACAGCTTTTAAAATATCTATCACATCTTTATGGAGCTAAATGGTTATTTTTATCACATGCCAAGATTTTATTTTGGAGAGGCAGGCGGGAGGTTCCTGTTCAGATACAGACAAGTAGTGTCATGTACAGGGGCTGGTGGAAATCTTTTCTGTGATTTTAACCTAAGTGGGTTCACTTCCTGAGTTTTGCCTTGAATTTCTTATTGAAACTTATCCAGATTCTCAAAGAGAAATTCATCTGAAAACACAGTCAAAAATCTTCATAAACTCATGGCCCCATTGACTTCAAGTCAATCTAAAGCTCTCCCCCCTGACATTATTTGCAGCCTTTATGTTAGCAATGGAATTGGCTGGGCATGACAGCTGATCTGAGAGGGAGATACTGTGTAATATTCAGAACATTGAGTCCCCTGGTGCTGACCATATACCAGCCAAAGCTTTGCAGCTGTTCAGTGGCCTAATAGGGAACTAATTACATTGCCAAATATGCTTCAGAATAAATTAGGTTTTGACTGTTTTACCAAGAGATTGCAAGGGAATCAAAGTCATGGTTTTCTTATGTCATGATATTCGTGTTACTTCTCTTTCTGGGAGGGACTAAGTTTTGCCAGTTAACTTATACTGATGGAACAACCATCAAGAAACCGGCCAGTGGGATCCATCAAGTGAAAATTGTATAAATAAATATTTATTGATGTTACCATTGTATGCTATTGTTAGAGGGCTTTCCCTTCACCCCCTCCCCTGGTTCTTGTCATGCAGACAGAAAGCAGAAGGCCAAAAGTCCGAAGTGCAGGAAATGCGATGTTTATTGGGGTTAGTTCCAAACAAGCATATCCATAGCTCTACACACCGGCAGAGCCTGTTTCCCAATGTTCCGTTCCCAGCTCCGATACCACAGAGCGATTACCCCATATCCCCCTTCCCAGCTCTGACACCGCAGAGTGATTACCCCATATCCCCCTTCCCAGCTCTGACACCGCGGAGCCTTTACCCCATATCCCCCTTCCCAGCTCTGACGCCGCAGAGAATTGCCTGTGTCCCCATTCCCACCTCCTCCTCCTCTTCCTTGGCAGGCCCAAATATATCTGCAATGCATGCCCACAATCCCACACCTTTTGTACCCCATAGGAGGGGTAAGGAGTGAAGGTGTGCTATGGTCAGGGACAGGCATGTCTTTGGCCTTTTAGTGTTTTATACCTTCCACCCAACCCCACTTTGCCCTCCTGACTGGTTGTTTGACCTTGCCTTTAGATAGGGGTTGTGGCAATCTTAAAGTGTGCACTCGAGTAACACTTTAACTGCTCTTATCTGTTCCTATTGTACTAAAATAACCATCTGACTAGGCAAAAGGAACATACACAGTCTTTGTTCTTTGTTTACACATATTAGTATAAGATAAGAGTATCAAAAGGTCAAACCCAAAATTCTATCTCAGGCTGAAAAACAGGCGTATATGCTAACAGCTATGCAAAATGTTTGGCCTTGATAAACACAAAATACTATAAAAGAGTGGAAGTACAATGAGCTGAACATGCAGATATAGTTTGCCATACAGATTTAAATTTTCTCTGACTGCATTAATCATATTGCTTGCAGTTTGTATTCAAGGACGTTCTCTTGATTCCTGGAATCTATTAACACATTGAAAATGGTCTTTAAGGTAGACAGTAGGGAGACTGTGGTATCTGAGGACATCAAAGTATATATTCAGTGCTCCCTATATGTAACAAAAAGCAGAATATCAGTGCTACAAAAAAGTTGCTTGCTCTCAGATTGCCTTAGAACTGTGGCGGTGTCCTACTCTCCTGCTTCTGAAACTTCCAACTCTTCCCTTTGCTCCCTCCCATGAGCTTTCCTCCTATGAACTGCACTCCATCAGGCTTCACTTTCTTCTTTCTTTCCATGTGGATGTTTTCGATCACTACTTCAGCTCCTTGTCCTCATTCTTTGTTGATATTGACATCTGGTTCTCCATTTCCTCTACACCTAACTCCCTAACCCTCTTCCCCCAATTGAGTAATATTAGGAAGAAATGTTCCATGTGGGCATTTTATTATATAATTGTACATTATGGGTGTTTTTAAACCTACATCTGGAATTGGCCCATCTCAGAGACAGAGCATGGGACTAGATGGGTTGTTGGTCTGATTTAATATGGCAATTCCTATATCATTGTACCTATTTCCTCTAGATTTACACCATAGTAAGTGCAAGCAGAATTTAGTCTTATAGCAGTCATTGCTGGGGCTGCAGGACATTGTTTCCTTTCCTTATTTGTATTGCAAATTTAGTGCTCATGAAAGATGCATACCTATTTGATCTTTTTTTGGTGAAGGAAGGATCTCATGACAGATATATCACTGGCCTTCCTCTCAGATGTTGATGAGAATAGGCACACAGTAAAGAAGGTCATAGAATCATAGAAATGTAGGACTGGAAAGGAGCTCAATAGGTCATCTAGTCCAATCTACTGCTTCCCCGCCTCTCCACAAGACTCACTACATTGCCAGGAAGGATATTAGGTTGGTTTGGCAAGATTTGTTCTTGACAAATCCATGTTGATTGTTACTTATTACCTTATTATCTTCTAGGTGCTTACATTTTGATTGTTTGCTCCATTATATTTCTGGCTACTGAAGTCAAACTGACTAGTCCATAGTTCTCTGTGTTGTCCTTATACCCCTTTTTATAGATAGTCACTATATTTGCACTTTCTAGTCCTCTGCGATCTCTCCTGTCCTCCATGATTTCTCAAATATAATTGTTAATGGCTCAGAGATATCTTCTTGGAGGAGATGGTTGGGAGTGCTCATGTAATCTTCATGCTTGATTCTAATATTGACCAGGAGGAACATCAAGTATATAGCAATGGAGAAAAGAACAGCAGTAGGTAGGAGAATGGGCATTAAGAGGAAACATAGTGCCAATATCAATGAAGCTAATAGTCAGGTAAGGGATAGTGGCAGTAGAATGACTGTACCCAGTCGGGTGAGGAAGCTGGGTGAAGCCAAGCAGAAACAACTAAGATGTCTGTATGCCAATACAAGGAGACTAGGTAACAATATGGAGGAACCAGAACTATTAGTGCAGGAAATGAAACCACATATTATAGGGATAACAGAAACATGGTGGAATAGTAGTCATGACTGGAAAACAGGTCTTGAAGGGTATGTGCAGTTCAGGAAAGACAGAAATAAAGGTAAAGATGTTGGAGTAGCACTGGATATTAATGACGAGGTAGGCTGTAAAGAAACTAGAAATGATGGAATAGATAAAACAGTTTGTTTGGGTTAAAATCACTTTGAGGAAGAAAGCTACCAGAGGTTCCCATGGGATAGTGGGTGGGAGATGCTACAGATCCCCAGGATCAAATTTGGATATAGATAAAGATCTCTTTTATGTTTTTAATGAAATAAATATTACTGGGAATTGTGTGAATATGGGATACTTTAACTTCCCAGATATAGATTGGAGGACAAATGCTACTAATAATAGTAGGGCCCAGATTTTCCTGTATGTGGTAACTATTTCTTCACCAAATAGTCACCAAACCAACAAGAAGTGATGCCGTTTTAGATTTGATATTGGTGAGTAGTGAGGACATTATAGAAAAGCTGGTTGTAGGAGGCAACATTGGTTTGAGAGATCATGTGCTAATTCAGCATAAACTAAATGGAAGGATAAAACTAGATCTGTAACTAGGTCCTTTGATTTCAAAAGGGAAAACTTTAAAAAATTAAGGGAATTAGTGAGGGAGGTGGACTGAAGTGAAGAACTCAAGGATCTGAATGTGGAGGTTGCTTGGAATTACTTTAAGTCAAAGTTGCAGAAACTATTTAAAGCCTGCATCCCAAGCAAGGGGAAAAAAACATAGGGAAGGGTGGCAGACCAAACTGCATGAGCAAGCATGTCACACAGATTATTAAGAGAAAGCAGAAAGCCCACAAGTAATGCAAGATGGGATGGATCAGCAAGGAAAGCTACCTCTTGATGGTCAGAAAGAGTAGGGAAAAAGTGAGGACTGCGAAATGCCAAGCAGAGTTGGCCCTTGGAAAGGAGATTAAAACTAATAGTAAAAGATTCTATTGCCCTATAAATAAAAACAAAACAAGGAAAGAAGAAGTGGGACTGCTAAACACTGCAGATAGGGTGTAGATTAAAGATAATCTAGGCATGGCCCAACATCTAAACAAAAATTTTGCCTCAGTTTTGAATAAGGGTAATGAGGATCTTAGGGATAGTGGCAGGCTGACTAATGGAATTGAGGATATGGAGATAGAAATTACCACATCTGAGGTGGAAGTCAAACTCAAATAGCTTAATGGGACTAAATCGGTGGGCTCGGATATTCTCCATCCAAAAATATTAAAGGAACTGGCCCATGAAATTGCAAGCCAAACAGCAAGGATTTTTAATGAATCTGTAAACTTGGGGCTTGTTATGACTGGAGAATTGCTAATATATTACCTATTTTTAAGAAATGGGGGGAAGTGATCTGTGAAACTACAGGCCTGTTAGTTGGACCTCAATTGTATTCAAGGTCTTGGAACAAATTTTGAAAGAGAAAGTAGTTAAAGACATAGAGGTGACTGGGAGAAAATACAACATGGCTTTACAAGAGGTAGATCATGCCAGACCAACTTGATCTCCTTTTTTGAGAAGATAACTGATTTTTTTAGACAAATGAAATGTATAGATCTAATATAGCTGATTACCGTAAGGGATCTGATACAGTTCCACTTGGGAAATTATTAGTTAAATTGGAGAAGATGGGGATTTATATGAGAATTGAAAGTTGGATAAGGAACTGGTTAAAGGGAAGACTACAACAGGTCATTCTGAGGGGTGAACTGCCCGGTTGGAGGGAAGTTACTAGTGGAATTCCTCAGGGATCAGTCTTGGGACCTATCTTATTTAACATTTTTATTAATGACCTTGGCACAAAAAGTGGGAGTGTGTTAATTAAATTTGTGGATGACATATACTTGAGGGGTATTACCCATATGGAGGAGGGCTGTAATATCAACAAGAAGATCTGGATGACCTTGAAAACAGGAATAATAGAAATGAAATAAATGTAATAGTGCAAAGTGCAAAGTGCACAGTCATGCATTTAGGGACTAACAACCAAGAATTTTTGCTATAAGCTGGGGACTTATCAGTTGGAAGTGACAGAGGAGGAGATATACTGGGTATACAGGTTGATCACAGGCTGACTATGAGCCGCAGTGTGATGCAGCGGTGAAAAAGGCCAATGAAGTCCTAGGATGCATCAGGCGAGGTATTTCCATTAGAGACAGATAAGTGTTAGTACCAGTATACAAAAAGAAGAACAGGAGTACTTGTGGCACCTTAGAGACTAACAAATTTATTAGAGCGTAAGCATATGCATCCGAAGAAGTGGGCTGTAGTCCACGAAAGCTTATGCTCTAATAAATTTGTTAGTCTCTAAGGTGCCACAAGTACTCCTGTTCTTCTTTTTGCGGATACAGACTAACACGGCTGTTACTCTGAAACCTACCAGTATACAAGGCACTGATGAGACCTCATCTGGAATACTGTGGTCTCCCATATTTAAGAAAGATTAATTCAAACTGGAAAAGGTGCAGAGAAGGGCTATTAAGATGATTAGCGGAATGGAAAACTTACCTTATGAGAGAAGACTCAAACAGCTTGGCTTGTTTAGCCTAACCAAAAGAAGGCTGAGATTGCTCTCTATAAATAGATCAAAAGGATAAATACCAGGGAGGGAGAGGAGTTATTTAAGTTAAGCACCAAAGTTGACTCAAGAACAAATGGATATAAACTGGCCATCAATAAATTTAGACTTGAAATTAAACAAAGGTTTCTAACTATCAGAAGAGTGAAGTTCTGGAACAGCCTTCCAAGGCGAATGGTGGGGGGGCAAAAAAACGAACTGGCTTCAAGACTGAGCTTGACAAGTTTATGGAGGGGATGGTATGATGTGACTGCCTACAATGGCATATAACCAATCTGCGACTGCTAGTAGCAAATATCTGCAGCAGTCGGTGATGGGACACTAGATGAGGAGGGCTCTGAGTTACTACAGAGAATGCTTTCCCAGGTGTCTGGTTGTTGGGTCTTGCTCACATGCTCTGGGTCTAACTGATTGCCATATTTGTGGTTGTGAAGGAATTGTCCCCCAGGTCAGATTGACAGAGACCTGGGGATCTTTCGTCTTCCTCTCCAGTATGGGGCAGGGGTCACTTGCAAGTTTAAACTAGAGGAAATAATGGATTCTCTGTAACTTGAAGTCTTTAAGTCATGACTTGAGAACTTCAGTAACACAGCCAGAGGTTAGGGGTCTATTACAGGAGTGAGTGGGCGAGGTTCTGTGGCCTGCAATGTGCAGGAGGTCAGACTAGATAATCATGATGGTCCCTTCTGGCCTCAAAGTCTATGATTCTAGTATTCTAGGATGTGTTTTGTCAGGCCCTGCCAACCTGAAGACATCTAACTTCTCTAGTTCATTATTAACTTGTTCTTTCTCTATTTTAGCTTCAGGTCTGACCCCATGTACACTTATGTTAACTGTGTTAGTCATCCAATTACTGCTAACCTTTTTTGGTGAAAACTGAAACAAAAAAGGCATACAACACGGTGGCCATTGCTGCCTTTTCTTATTGTCTTCCCCTCCTCGTTGAGAATAGGCTACCCTGTTCTTGGTCTTCCTCTTGCTTCTAATGAATGTAAAGTCAATACAATACAAAATGGTGTAGAATTGGAATGGGATCAGATGTGAACAAGATATGGGAACAAGCCAGTGCAAGGTCAGAGGGGTGATAAGAGGGGTCGGGAGGGGGCACAGACCAGAGCCCACAGGATAATGCATGCTGCTCCAAGAAAGTGTCAAAGGAGTCCGTGGGCACCACCCACTGAACCTCTGCTCAGACGTACGCACAAGTGAAGCTAAGGAAAACAGCCATAAAGTCTCTCACTGAAAGCTTCCTGCTTTCAGACCAACAGATGGCCAGTTTGGCCAGTGCTAGGAGGAGTTTCACAAGGAGGTCTCTGGACTTTGTAGGGACATGTATGTGCTAAGCAAAAATAAATGTGTGCCGAGAAAAGTACAGACAGAAACTGAGAAGGAGGCAAAACAGGGACTGCCTGGGATACGTGGAAATATGTGTCTGTCAGACTCTCCCTCTCATCGCATACAGGGAAAGTGCTGGAGGAGTCTATGGAATTTGTGACCCATGCCAGACAAATGTGCATGATGATAGTCCTGAAGATTTTATTTTTCCACTACCTGGGCATCCACTGTGCAAATCTCCCCAGATTTCCCCACTAAAGTACATTAGCTCCATGACAGTGAAAAGGATAGTTCAATCTCTATCCACATTGCCTCTGTAGTGACAATTGTCACTCTAGTATCCCGCACGTAGATGCACAGTTATTTATGCTGACTTCGGATATTGCATCAGCTGAGTCCTCCCAAGAGTTTAAAAGGGGGGTTGAGTGTCTTGTCTAGGCTTGTCTTGACTGCAGAGTTAATTCAAGTTATAATAAAATTTGCCCCTAATTTGACTCTTGTCCAAAGCACGGTAGTTTTCCTGTGAGGTAGGCGAGGTCAACCAGGGCCAGGGGAATAGTACTGACCTTGCCTCGACTATCTTGCAGCAATAACTAGAGTGCCTTGTCTACGCTGGAATGTTACATTGGGATAGCTGACATGCATTAGTTATCTCACTGTAGAAATAAAATAAAACCAAACATCACTGCACCTTTTTTGCCATGGAGACCTAGCTTGAGACAGAGGGAACGAGGGACAGGGACACAGGTGTCCGCTAGAGAAAAACAATAGGAATGATTAAGCTCAGGAGAAAGCCAAGGATTTTTGGTGTTACATAAGTTAACTACAAAGACAAACCACAGAAAGGGAGTATTTTTTTTGGATGATTTAACAGTGTATGTATATTCTGGGACTCCACCTGCTCACATGCTCTTTTGACAGAAAAAAAAATATTGCTAACCAGTTCACTACTGCAGGGCTGAAAGTTAAACCATAACTAAACAATCAGATAGCTGTCTTGGACTTTGAAATATAAATGTCAGAGGTGTTTGGAGGGACTGCTTCTCTTTCTAAATTGTGCATTTTCACCAATGTATAGCTGGGGTCACTCCACTGAAGTCAGTAAATTACTCCAGATTTACAGCTGCATAACTGAGATAAAAATCTGGCTCTTTTTTTTACAGTAGAAATTGAGTTGAAAGTGGTTATTGGTCCACAAACAGCTGCTGAAAGGGCAACAGAGCTTTTGGTAAGAGGAGGAGGGAAAGTGCCCAAATATTGCAGGGAAAATTTGAAAGAAATATTAATAAACAGCAAATATATCAGGTCATACTGTGCCATTCATTTTACCCTCTTGTCATTGAAATCAATGGACCAGTTTAGTTAGTTTTTCCCATTCAAAACAAAAGGGGAAAAGGTATTTATAACCATTTCCCTACTTTACCTTGTCCCTCCATTAGGAAATATTTTACATAATGGAAGGAAGGCTATGTGGCATGCTCCCATCACAAACTAACGTTTCGTTTTCCTTCTCCTCCCCCAGTGTCAAGATCCAGGTTCTGCCAGGTCCTTAGGTGCCATTCTTAGCTGCTGTGCCACAGTGGAGCAGTGAATTGCCACCACTGACCAACAGCCTTATTGCTAAAGGCCTACAGACCCACAGAAGTCACACCCCTGGTCCCTGATTGAACAGGCAGCGCTCTCATTGGGTGCCTTGACTATATAAAGACCCCAACAGGAAGGGGAAGGTGACTGACCCTTGCCTGCTGGTTGCTGCCTTGCCTGAACCTACCTTGCTGCCCTGCTGCCTTGCCCAACCCTACCTTGCCACCTCGCCAAACCTTGCCTCCCTAACCTACTGACCCAGCCCTTTGGATGGGGTCTTCCAGCTCTTGACCCCTATGAGAACTTCAACCATTGTCCTGGACTGCCTCTGATACTGGTCGATCTCCTGGCTACCCAACCACCTACATATTCTTGATCACTGCTCTGGACTGCGCTCTAACCGGTCTCAGCCACTGGGCATCATAGTTTGCTCAGCCCACTTCAGTAATCTACTAGGTTCATTCTACCCAAAAAAAGGTATGGAACCCACAGGTATGGCACCATAGGCACCCCAGTGGACACTGAGCCCCCAGGAGCACCTACAGGCAGAAAAACAAGTTTTACAAGATACAATGGACCAGCTTTGGTGGAAAACCACAACCTTCCAGAATAGATCACAGAACTGCAAGCAGGAATATCTCCCAAAGCCCCATGACCCACATTATCTTCAGGACCCGAACCCATGGTACCTTTACGAGAGCATTACAACGGGATCTGTAGCAAGTTTTGGAGTTTCATAAATCATTGCAGATCTGTTTCCTGCTATGGCCAAATGCCTACGAGATGGACCAGGCAAAGGTGGGACCGATCATCAGCCTTCTAACTGGAAAGGTCCTGGACTGGGTGTCCCCTGTGTTAGAGCAGGAGCACCACAGACTGGCTAGCTGGCACACCTTCCTGAGGGCCTTTGTGACAATCTTCAATGACCCACACTGAGCTCGCATCACAGAGGTAGTCCCACAGAGACTCCACCAGATCTCTCGGTCAGCTGCAAGGTCTGTGTCCCACTTCTGACCCCTGGTGGCAGATACAGCTTGGAATGAGCCAACCACCTGGATCACCTGGATCGATCGATCTTCAGCTGTCGTTAAGGCTGCGCTGATCACAACATGTCCGCCATTCTTCTCGCATTCTTGCCTTTCTTCTCCATGTTCGTCCAAAACGTTTTACAATGTCATCTTCCCACCTTCTTGGAGGCCGACCAGGTGGTCTTTTCTGTTCGCGCGGGTACCACTCAGTAATGATTGCGGTCCACCTATTGTCCGTGAACCGTGCTATGTGGCCACCCATTGTATCTTATTATATCTGCTTTCCACAACAATATCTTTCACACCACTGTGTTCTCTAATCGTTTCATTTGGGATACGATCCAGAAGGGAAATTCCCAACATAGCTCGTTCCATTGCACTTTCAGCTACCGACAGCCGCTGTTCTTCTCTCTTCGTCAGTGCCCACGTTTCACTGCCATACAGCATGGCTGGCAGCACCGTTGAATTGAAGATATTTGTATGTGTGGTCTTGTTGATTTTTCCTTTGAGGATGTCCTTGATGGAATTAAACGCACATCATCCTGCCCGAATCCTTTGCGAGAGTTCTCCGTTCATGTCTTGGTGCATATTAACTTCTTGGCCCAAATATATGTACTCTTCCATTTCTTCAATTTCTTCTCCTGTTACTGTTATTCAGGCTTTTCGTAAGACGTTTGATTGCACGTATTTCGTTTTGCAACTGTTCATTGTCAGACCAACCTGACTGCTTTCCTTGTTGAGTCTTCGTAGCATGTTCTGCAGTTAGTTGGTACTTTTGGCAATTAGTACAATGTCGTCCGCAAATCTGAGATGAGATAATCTTTCTCCATTTATATTAACACCACTCCTCCAATTGATCTTGTTCATAGCCATTTCAAGGCAGGCGCTAAATAGTTTTGGTGAAATCGTATCTCCTTGCTTTATGCCTTTCTCGATTGGGATGCGGAGGGGAGTTTTGAGGAGAGTAATGTCTGTTGTACATCCAGTATTCACTTCCTTCAACAAACTGATGTATTGCGTGTTAATGCCCTGCTCTGCGAGCGCCTTTAATATTGTGTTGAACTCGACGCTATTGAAGGCCTTTTTGTAGTCGACGAAAGCAATGCACAGCAGGAGTTTGTATTCCCTCGCTCTTTCTAGGAGCTGGCTAAGGGTAAATATATGGTCGATCGTGCTGAAATTTCTTCGAAACCCTGCCTGCTCTCTCGGCTGTTGTTCATCCAGACTCTGCGAGAGTCGGTTCATTATCACCTTTGTAAAGAGTTTATAGATATGAGAGAGCAGGCATATAGGGCGATAGTTCTTAAGATTTTCTCAATCCCCCTTCTTGTACAGCAAGATGGTATTCGACTCCTTCCAGCTTGATGGTATTTTTCCTTCTTCGAGATATCAACTGAATCTTAAAGTGAGGGCCTTCCAAAGTTTTTCGCCTCCTGCGGAAATCATTTCTGACTTGATTCCATCTTTGCCTGGAGCTTTTCCCTTCTTCATCTGGTGTACTGCACTTTGGACTTCACTGACAATTACTGGGGGGACGCGTTCTTCTAACTCTTGGAGCGTTGGGAGAGGGATGTTGATTCTTGATTTGAACAGTTCTGTATAGAAGTCCTTGCAGACCTCCTCCATCCCTGCTCTGTCAATTACTGTCTCTCCATCCCTGTTCTTCAATACTGTTACGCTCAATCTATACTGCGCCAATTCCCACTTGCATGTCCTGAGGCTCTTGCGTGATTCAGCTGTTTTAAGGAGCTTTTCTTTCCAGAAGTTCTCAAAGTCATCCTTCAGTTTTTGCCGTATAAGCTTGCACAGAATGGAGTACTCGAGGTTGTTATTCGAGCTCCTTTTCATATTTATCCACTTCTCTAACAAGCTTTTAGTTTCGTTCGAGATTATTCCCTTTGCCTTCTTCATCTTTTCAATTTCAGCTGCTTTTATGCAACGACTCAGCTTGTCAGCAAAGATACTATAGTCCTCGTCACACTTTTCAGTCTGGCTCCAGTCAAATCCAGAAATCGCTTTCTTCAGCTTTGCTTCATCTGATGTCTTCGGGCACTGTTTCCTGTTTGCCATCTGTAACGCTTTCTTTTCCACTACTTCGTCGAAAATCAACTTTGCTCTAAGCAGGCGATGGTCACTGCCGGTGTTGAAGGGCTGCACCACAGAGACGTCTTGAATGATGCGCTTTTTATTGTCCAAAATATAGTAGATTTCATTCTTAGTCTTCGCGTTTGGCACGATCCATGTCCACCATTTTGCAATCTTCTTTTTGTACCAGGTGCTTGCCAAGTACAGTTCTTTTGTTTCTGCCATCATTACCAGCCTCTCTCCTCTTTCATTTCTTTCACTGCTGCCGTTTCTCCCTATGAACTTTTTGCCAGCTTTCCTTCGCCTGACCTTACCGTTGAAATCTCCCATCCTGACAGTATAAGTGGACTTTTGTGCGAAGGCTCTTTCGAGCTGTTGGTAGAATTCTTCCACTTCTTCATCCTTACTTGCACTTGTGGGAGCGTAGGCCTGGATGACCTTGAGGATAGCTTTTGACTACATCTGAAGATGCAGTACACCAATACGTGATGACATTAGCTGGCACACAGAGTTGAAACAAAACCTAGATGCAGCCAAGACGGCATACATATATAATGCTGATCATCACTGGCAGGAGGGGACCCTACATTTTCAATAAGACAAAAAGTATGGCTATCAGACAAACCCCTCAAGACAGGTAGACCATACATAAGTTGGAGCACCAGTACCTGATCTGCAGGCAAATAAACCCAGTAACCTTCAATCTTTGACTTCCCTGCTACCTTGAGGTTCATCCTGTATTCCGGGTCTCCTTCTTTAAAGCCTTCTCTGACCATTACTTTCCTGAATGAAAACAACCTCCCTCTCCACCACTGCAAGTCAAAGGCCAAGAAGAGTACCTTGTCCATGAGAGCCTAAATTCCCAGATATGAAGTGGGAAGATATGGTACCTCATTGACTGGAAGGGTACGGGCTGGAAGGGCTGGTTCCCAGGGCTGCTTATTATGTGTATGCTCCCAAAAAAGTCAGATCCTTCCTCAGAGCCCATCTGGCCAAGCCTGGTCCTTTGGTGCCCTGACATTGCCCCAAGAGGAGGTATTGAACCCAGGCCTGCCAGTCCTTTACTGCTGCACCATGGCAGTGCACTGAACTGCTACCTTTGACCAACAACCTTAGTGATAAAAACCTACAGACCCCCAGCAGCCATGCCCCAGGCCCCAGATTAGATGGACAGGCAGCACTTTCAGTGGATAACTGGACTATATAAAGACCCCAACAGGAAGAGAAAGCTGTCTGAGCAATTGACCGTTGCCCACTGGTTGCTGCTTAGACTGCCTTGCCCTGCTACCATGCCTGACCCTGCTTTTTTGCTGCCATGCCCGACCTTATAGACTCATAGACTCATAGACATTAAGGTCAGAAGGGACCATTATGATCATCTGGTCTGACCCCCTGCATGCTGCAGGCCGCAAGACCCTTCCCTGGACTCTACCGTTGAAGTCCCCAATCCTGTGTTTTAGTGACTTCAATCGGCTGAGACCCTCCTGCTAGTGATCCCTGCCCCATGCTGCGGAGGAAGGCGAAAAACCTCCAGAGGCTCAGCCAATCTACCCTGGAGGAAAATTCCTTCCCGACCCCAAATATGGCGATCAGTAATACCCCGAGCATATAGGCAAGAGTCTCTAGCCTGACCCTTGTTGGCCATTATGCTGTTCATGTACCATTGCTTGGTTTTCCTTGGCTACTATGTTTTATCATTAAACCATTCCCTCCATAAACTTATCCAACTTAATCTTAAAACCAGACAGGTCCGTCGCCCCCACCGTTTCCCTCGGAAGGCCGTTCCAATATTTCACCCCTCTGATGGTCAGAAACCTTCGTCTAATTTCAAGCCTAAACTTCCCCCCGGCCAGTTTGTATCCATTCGTTCTCGTGTCCACATTAGTACTAAACTGGAATAATTCCTCTCCCTCCCTTGTATTAACCCCTCTGATATATTTAAAGATAGCAATCATATCCCCCCTCAGCCTTCGCTTTGTCAGACTAAACAACCCAAGCTCCTCTAATCTCTTTTCATACGACAGGTTTTCCATTCCTCTGATCATCTTAGTCGCCCTTCTCTGCACCCGTTCCAGTTTGAGTTCATCTTTTTTAAACATTGGAGACCAGAACTGCACACAGTACTCCAAATGAGGTCTCACCAGCGCCTTATACAACGGAAGTAGGACCTCCCTATCTCTACTAGATATACCTCGCCTAATACATCCCAAGACCGCATTGGCTTTTTTCACCGCCACGTCACATTGCCGACTCATAGTCATCCTGCGGTCCACAAGGACCCCTAGGTCCTTCTCCTCTTCCGTTACTTCTAACCTTGCCTCCCTAAGCCCCTGACCTGGCCCCTTGGACTGGATCTTCCAGCTACTGACCCCTGCAAGAACTCCAACCATTGCCCCAAACTGCCTCTGATACCCATCGGCATCCTGGCTACCCGACCATACATGCACACTTGCCTACTATTCTGGACTGCCCCCTAACTCACCTTGCCCATTGGGTATTACACCCAAATGCAAAATTCCAGTCCTGGATTTTACACCCAGTTCACAGAAATATTTCATTTAAACTTCCAATTTCTCCCATCTTTCTGCTTTTCCTTTGTGCAGAGTTCAACTGATTTCTTCATCTCAGGACTGAGAGTGCACTACAGGGTGAATGTCAACAGCAGTGGTTTCTTTGGCATAAAAGGCTAACAAAGTAAGCTCACAATATGAACTGGGTTTTTCAGCCAAGTTCAGCTCTTTGGCAAACTGCTCACTGCAGCCGTAGTTTTACTGACAGCAGTGATATTTATATTTTAAAATGACAAGAAAATGGTATTTTCAGAGGGGTTTTTTTGGTTCAGAGTTCTTTTTACAGATGATAAAAAATACAAATTAACTTGTCCAAAGAATTAAATCAGTTGCATTCAGTGGCTGGGTAATATGATTCATCCTTCCTGGACCTTACTATTGAAATCTTTTATACAAAGATATCCTGTTTAGGGCACATGTTTTCCTTATTACTCATTATTTACTTTATATTTAAAGAGTTGAAAACTATCTGATCGTGGTTTTGAAGGATAGTTGTGGTATTTATTTATATCTAATGATACGACCTTGTCACTGAAATTATATACATATCACCGTGTGATACCATTTCATTGTGTATAGTCAAATATACACATCTTCGGCTAATTTTGGAAAAAGTAACCTGCAAAGGATTATTTTTAAAAATTGTGCCTGTGCCCCTTTGTGCTGCTCTATGATGTATAAAAAAAGGCTTTTCCAACTACACTCATCATTTTATTTCTGGATTTGAGTTATTTATTTTGCACATCTATTGAGTGTGAATTGATATAATTTACACTTACACTAGCATTGAAATAACTATTTACGTGAACCAATATTATTATAATTAATAATACTTAGCACTTGTATAGAATTATAAATACCAAAGGCAGGTACATTAGAGTGTTAACCAAATACACAGAAGTATGTCTTGCAATGGATGTAAACAAAGTCCACTAAGGAGGGTTTAGCTGTCTTGTACGGAGCCTAATGTGTAAGCATTAGGAAGCTCCCCATGCATGCCAAAGTAAAAATCTGAGAACAGTGAAGCATTACAAATGCATGTTGCTCAGTAACAATTCAGAATTTGCTAGGATGGCATCATTGAAATACATTGGGTATATCAGTTAGGTACACAAGTCTGAAATAATGTATTATTTCACAAAAAGTAACTCCTCTAGAGACAAAGGTAATGTAATTACTCCTGGGGGAATTCTGTGCCAAAAAATTAAAAATTCTGCACACAATATTTTAAAATTCTGCATATTTTATTTGTCAAAATAACACAATATAATTACTCCAGTTTCAATTATTTTGGTAATTAATTTCAAAATACCTGTCAACAAGTATGTCAACAATACAGAAAACAGCCAAAAAGATTCCTCCAGGACTGGAGAGTTAAAGAAAGCCCTACAACAACCCAGTTCCAGTTGGGGACTGCTGGAGGGGGCTGTGTGGGGGCCCCAGAGCCCAGACACCAATACTCCTATCCCCCCAAAGCCCAGCTGCGGGGCATCCCCCAGCCCAGATACCCACACCCCCTTTTCCCCAGAGTCCAGCTGTGGAGCAGCCCCAGACTCCAGCACCTCTTCCCACAGACCCAAGCTGCAGGGTACCCCCCAGACACCAGCACCCCCTTCCCCACAGAGCCCAACCATGGGGCAGCCCCCAGACACCAGGACCCCCCTCCCCACAGAGCCTAGCTGTGGGGCATCCCCCAGCCCAGATACCCACACCCCCTTTTCCCCAGAGTCCAGCTGTGGAGCAGCCCCAGACTCCAGCACCTCTCCCCACAGACCCTGGCTGCAGGGTACCCCCCAGACACCAGCACCCCCTTCCCCACAGAGCCCAACCATGGGGCAGCCCCCAGACACCAGGACCCCCCTCCCCACAGAGCTAGCTGTGGGGCAGTCCCCAGCCCAGACAGCAGCACCCTCTGAGTCTTTACCCCCCCACACTTCTTTACTGTCCTGCGGGGGGACATGGTGTGGGGTGGCTCTGCCCTTCCTCACCCTTTCCCAGAGCTGGCTGGGTCTCCCATTTAACCCGGGAGAATGAGGGTTAAAGAGTATGCAGCCTCTAGCCCTGCCAGGCCGGGCACTCCACTCACTGAGAGCTGGCCTCTGCAGAGTCCAGTGCTCCTAGTGGTGGCCAGAAATTCTGCAGGGGAAACAGGGAATTCTGCAAAATTCTGCATTGCACAGTGGCACCGAATTCTCCTAGGAGTGATGTGTAAATGACTAGTGCAACACTTTAAATTAATCCAAACTCTCAGTGAATTAGGATTTGCTGGAAATACTCAAAAGATGACTTTTATTATTTTGTATAATGGTAGTGCCCAGAGGTGCTATTGTGAGCCAGGCCAGTTTACATCAGGTGCTGTCAATGGAGTTATGCCATTTGAGGATCAGGCCCAGTGTTGTCACTAACACCAGTGGAAGTAAGAGCAGAATCAAGTTCATGGCCTACTAAATAAGCCTACGGCACTTTGGGGTTAAAGTAATGTCTCTAGCACCAGATCATCAAGATAATAGCTTTCACTTTTTATTTTCTGATTTGCATCTCTACATCAATGATAGACACTCGGGACTTGGTTCACACAGGTATCCACTCTAATGTAACTATGTTGATTTGAATGGACTTATTCCTTATTTACAATGGTTGAAAAGGAGAGGAAAATCAGGCTCTTGATGTCAGTTTACAAGGACTTACGATGTGCTGACCGGATTTGTTTTTGGCATAACTTGTTTTAAAACATTTATACAGGGGTGACTAACTGATATCACAGACTCACAGCTCCCACTTTCAAGGGCATAACATCAGCACAGTGAAAACAAAAGCGATCTTCAAAAATGTAGCCAAAGGATTTGAATCCAAAGTTTATTCTTCTCCCACACACCCTGGTGTAATTCAGGAGCAACTACTGAAATTTATGAAGCTCCACTGCTTTAAACCTGTTAAGGGGAATGCGCTGAATCCAGACATCATCCTCTTGCCCAAGCCATGTGCAATTCCTAACATCCAGTGCCATCCACTTTTGAGCATGACTGATTGGCTGAGGGGCTCTGTGTGGCAGGGAGCATGCAGTCACCTTGCACCATCACAGCTTTCACTCAGCTGAGCTTTCTGTTGCTGCAGATCTTGCAGTCTGAGATGAACCTGTCCCATTGTATGTCAGTTATGAGGAGTCAATCAATATTTTGCACACATAAAATATTGAATCATATAGTAATTAAGAAACAAAAACAAAATTATATTGTGAACCACTGAATTAAGTACATCTTTTACAGCCAAGAAGTAACTGAATACAGTTCTGTCTGAATACAATAGGAGTTATTCTGATTTACCATTAGATGGCACACATACAGTACGAAATGTGAATAAACAGAATTCCAGGATACTAGGTGAAAGGTTAAATAATACTTTTGTAACATAATACATGCACACTGAAGAATGCTATTAATACTTGTTCCCACTCTAAATTGCTAGGTTATTCTGCCTAAAGAATCTAAGGCTCTGTACACTGATTTTTTTCTAGATAATGTGAAATAAGATTGTGCTGCTAACTGTAGTACAATGATTGTTTATACCATCCTGCAGCTATAGGTATTAATCCTGCATTCCTTTCCCAATCCTTACTCTGGTAAAACTCCCATTGAGCTCACTAGCGATTTTGCCAGAATAAAGCCTGCAAGACCAAACTCATAGTCTTTGTCTCTTTTAAGAGGAAAAATTAATTACATAACAAATAAAGCAATATCTGCAGTCTACTATGAAAAAGCTTAATGAGTAACAAAAGCATTTCAAATCACTAATGGAATAGCTGAATTTCTTTTCCTGTCAAAGTAGAATTGCTCTTAATCTGTAAATACCTTAAAACAACACAACATACCAATATATTAAATTTATTGGATGTATAATAAAGAAAATGTGATTACTGAAAGAGGCCTCCAAGCTAAATTGTTTATTTTCTTATTTATGCTTCCAAGGACACTAGAAAGCCATTATGACAGATTCTTTGCACATACTTTTAGAGGTCCTTACAGAAAAACTAAGGTGAGTTACTGATGCTACAGGAAGTGGTTATTAGTGTTTGCTATCAGATTTTAGTACAAATTTGCTCACCTGGGCTAAACAAACTCTTTCAACTTAGAGTTACATGCATGTGTGAAATGCAAATTTTCTATAGTAATATAATAAATTGTATTTATATGATACAGCAAAGCATATTCTAGAAATGTGAAAAGAGGCAAATATGAGCTAGAAATTAGCTGCAGTAAATATTTGTGGGAGTTAAATTGTGAATAGATAAGGGGTAAATAGAGCCAGATCCACCAACACTTTGCCACACTTCCTTAACAGACTTTCTTCCATCTCAGCCAGTGCCACTGCCATGCTTCACACTCTTTTAGTCCTCTTCCCCACCCCACATCAGAATAGTTCTTGTCCGTCTCCCACTCCTGCATCCTTGATTTTCCTGCCAGCCCAAACCCATGCCAAAGGTGGGTGACAGGCCACCAGTAATCAGCTGTGTGTTGCATTCCATCTGCTGCACTGTCCCTGACTCATCATGGACTTCCAGGTTCCTCACAGTCACAGATCTTGGCCTTTATCCACGTCAGAGCTAAATAATTCAAGTGATAATTAACGAAGTGGTTCTGCTGTATGTTATCTGAACTGAACACTTTCAATATTTCACTTTGAAAGGGAGAGAGGAGAGACTGTATATGCAGAACACCTGCTAAAGTGAAGGACATTTTCAATGATGCAGGGATTTTTGGGGACAGTTTGTGGAGCGGTGGAGGAAAAATGGAGATTGGAGATACCTAATGATCTTTTAAAAGCATCCCAATCCATGTTTTGTATTAATAATACCTACCAGTGAAATATGGTAACCAATCAGCACCACTCCTGCCTTATCCGACAGTTCCTCTCTATCTAAAATGTTACCTTTTCCTCTATTCAAGATGGATAAGAATCCTGGCAATCCAATTTGGATGCATAGATTCACAGGCCAGAAAGGACCATCTCATCTTTGTTACATTAACCAAGATATCCCATCTCCTAGAACTAGAAGGGACCTTGAAAGGTCATTGAGTCCAGCCCCCTGCCTTCACCAGCAGGACCAAGTACTGATTTTGCCCTAGATCCCTAAGCGGTCTCTTCAAAGGATTGAGCTCACAACCCTAGATTTAGCAGGCCAATGCTCAAACCACTGAGCTATCCCTCCCCTCTGTCTGCCTGCCTGCATAACACAGGCCATAGAATTTCCCCAAAATAATTCCTATAGCATATATTTTAGAGAAACTATCCAATCTTGATTTTAAAATTGCCAGTAACGGAGAATCTATCAGGACCCATGGTAATTTGTTCTAATGATTAATTACCCTCACTGTTAAAAATGTACACATTATTTTTGGTCTGAATTTGTCTAGCTTCAACTTCCAGCCATTGGACCTTGTTGCACCTTTCTCTGCTAGATTCAAGAGCCCATTATCAAATATTTTCCCCTGTGTAGGTGCTTACAGATTGTAATTAAGTCACCCCTTAAGCTTCTATTTGTTAAGGTAAACGGATTGAGCTCCTTGAGTCTATCATTCCCGTGGCTCCTCTCTGAACCCTTTCCAATTTTTCAACATCCTGTTTGAATTGTGGGCACCAGCAGCAGTTACACTGGTGCTGAACACAGAGGTAAAATAACCTGCGTATTCCTACTCAAGATTCCCCTCTTTATGCATCCAAGGTTCACATTAGCCCTTTTAACCATAAAATTGTACTGGGATAGCTTATTACCCACCATGACACCCAAATTGTTTTCAGAGTCACTGCATCCTAAGATAATTCCCCATCCTGTACATATGGCCTACATTCTTTGCTCCAAAATGTATACATTTAGCCCAATTAAAACAAGTTTGCTTGCACCAGTGATATTCAGGGGTCTGACTTTGACACTGATTCATTCAGACTGTAATTTTAAAATATAGCATAAGAATGAGGAGCATATTACACACACAGTGCTGCATACATTTATAATAGAGCTGGGTGGGAAGTGGAATTTCCATCCCAGGAGAATTTTCACATTTCAAAAAAAAAAAAAAAAAAAAAAGTTCCATTTTGGAAGGCAAAGTCGGAAATGTAAAATTTTCTGTGGATCAGAAATTTTCAAAAAATCTGTTTTGGAGAAAATGAAATGACCTGTTTTTTAAAATTCTGGTAATACCTCCCTGGCTCTGCAGCAGTTTACCTGGCAGGCTGTCCAGGAGCTAGAACTCTGGGAGCCCCGAGTCTGCCGAGGAGCCTAGAATCCCGGGGAGCCCTGGCTCTGTGACAGCCCACCCGGTGAGCTGCTAGGGAGCCTGGAAGCTCTGTAGTGCATGTCCCTTTTTAAATTTTAGGCTAATCTTAGGAAGTGTCAGTGTTCACTGGCTCCACAGTGCCTGAGCTATAATCCCCCAATATGTGCACTTCACTCCAGTGAAAATTATAATGATGAGAATAAAAGCAGAAATAAAATAATGTAACACCCTTCCCCCAACATCCCGTCAACCCATGTAATATATACATGAAATTGAAGCAGCTGCTGTCAGCCTTGCGTGGCCAAGGAATTGTAGTGGGGACACAGATGAGCTGAGAGCTCTTTTAACGGTGAGTAAAGCTTTTTCTGATGCAATCCCACCTTTTGATCTCAAATGTCAGATCACACAAACCAAGCAAAGCAGGACTTGAACAGTAGTTGGATGGGAGGCCTCCCAGAAAAGAGAGGGTGCTGCAAGGATATGGTATTGATAATTCAGTAGGTGGCATTGTTCCTCTTCATTCAGTACTGAAGCAACTGCCTGAGCCTGATGTTAGGGGGTGCTATTAGGAGACTGGAGTTAAGACCAACTTTCAGATGAGATGGAAATCCAATCCACTTGTGTAAATTGGGTAAAGATCCCATGGTAAGGATGAGACGTTAGCCTGGTAAACTGGCCGAATCGTAACATAGGCTTAATTAGATTCCCACCTCACTTTAGCTACTTTAGTGTGCTTCACTTTCTGCCCTGAACTAATATGTGGTGTTGCTGAATGCCCCTGAACTGTGGCCACATTTCATTCTACGGGGCTTGCATTTCAATGGTGGATGAAACTGCTCCTGTACGAAATTGCTTTTCATCAGCGCAATGGGATGAGAAGTTCTCTATAAAGAGAAATATTGATTTAAAAATATTATTCATTCCTACTTGTGTCTCTTTTCTTTAAACAAACTTGCATTACACATAATGACAACATTAATTTCACTGAGAGATTTTTGGCCAGTCTTTAGTGTGTAAGGCTCACCCTCAAGAAGCCTTCATTTTCCTCTTTTCTTATTTTCCTTGGCATCATGCTCCTCCCGATTTTTCAAGTTCTGGTACATCAGTGTCCACAATAAATTTCATTGGTTATAACACTAGTGCACATTTTCCTGCAACTGAAACTCTATTGTTGATGCTGCATGGGTTGGCTCAAAGATGCAAAACCAGTTGGTACCTAGACCCTTAGGATTTCTGCCTAAGGTGGCCACGTTGAAGGCACATTTCATTAGTAAGTCACAACTTACTAGAAAATACAGATACTCATATTTGTTTCTGACTTGGAGGTACCCAGTGATTCCCACATAATTTGTTTCTGTAATACTGTAAAACAATTTTATTGAATATTTTAGGGATAAATCCTAAGCAACTGTACAGTCTCATAGCTCCATTGAAGTAATTAAAGACATGGCTGTTTACACTAGCGAGGGGTCTGCCCACTTACTTTCTATTCAATCTGCAAAATTAGGATTAAAAAAAAAAATAGTAGAACTGTTTGTGAATGTTCAGATGATTTTCAATGGAAAAATGCAGTTTCCACATAACTGAATTTTCAGCAGGAAAATTTTTATTTTTCTGAAATATTTCAATTTTTCTGTTGGGAAAATCGAAACTATTATTTTTTCAGGTTGGTTTGACATGAATCAAAACATTTGTTAGTCAAACCAAATTCAAATGTTTTGAGTTTATTCAACATTAATCTATGTCCTCCTGAGTCATCCTGGAGCCTGATGGGAACTGTAGTTCAGGTGCCTTGTGAAGGGTTAAAATCCATGTCTATTTTATATAACAGCCTGGTATATGGATTGTGCCAGCTCTTTTCCAGACACAAAGTCCAGAGTTTGGTCAAGGGACCAGAGGCCTAGCAAATAGTGATTAGCTAAGAGAAAGCAGAATAAACAAGATAACTTTGCCTTTGCTAAGATATGCTCGGTCAGTAGAAATGCCAGGTGTCAAAGCAATAACTGAATAATTATGTTTCAGATTGAACAAAGAATCCCTGTTCCTATTGTGTTAGTTTTTTCTGTAGGGAGACGTTCTTCCCACAGATCCAATCTTGAGTTTATGAAAGGTGGCACATGTCAGTATAAGATATGGCATCCTCCCACCTCCCTTTCCCAGGGACCAATGCCTGCCTTAAAACACAAAGGAGACAATATTGTCATATACTTTCACTGTTTCTTTGTTTTAACCCCTAGGAATGTATCTGTTGGACAATCAAAGGAGTTGCTTCATTCCTATGGACCCCAAATCAGAATTCAACATATATATATTTTATACTAATAACATTTTATCAAAGTATTAATTAAATGTTAACTTGCTAACTTGAGACCACGGGTGGAGACATTATGTAACCTGTTAATCATTGGCTAATGTGTTATCTTGTCTTGCGGCTAGACCTATCCTGGGGTGTGGAACTGCCTACCCTGTCACTTTCCTCTGCCCATGGAAAATCCATATATTCTATTGTAATCAATTGATTGATAGTGTCTCTGAACCTAATAAGCAAGGTGACACTCCACCAGCGCTGTGTGTAATAAACTCCTATGTGTGACCTCTACCTGGTGTGGATTTATGTTCCTTCACCTTGTGTCTCCATTCTCCACTATGGGCTGGGCTGTCTGGATGGACTATGTAACACATAATACTCTGGTTGAACTGTTGCAGTGCATGATGGAATATGTAGTCCAGCTGGGTAGCCTAGCCCATAGAGGAGAATGGGGGATAGAGGAATATGAACTACAACTTCCCCAGCTTTCAGGAGGCACTACAGTGGCTCAGGGGTACATAAAGTCACATAACAAAAATGTTTTGATTTATTTCAAAAAGTGAAATGAAACATTTTGATTTGGCAATGCTGAGACATTTCATTTCACTCAAATGTCAAAAAGGAAAAGTTTTGACATTTCTAAATAAAAAAAAATTGAGCTTTTCATTTCATGAGAAATTTTGATATTTCAATTTTTCATTTTGATTCGGGACAAAAACAAATGTTGCAATATTGGTGTCACATTCTGGGATGCAATCCAGATCGGTGAAGAGTTGTCACCTCTTACCCTGTAACCCTTAAGTGCCTTAAAAGCTTTGCTACAGTAGCTTTCAGCCTGGGATGCTGACAGTCAGCAACAAGCACACGCTCTATGTCTATGTGTTGGGCAGCCTTAGTCCAATGCTGCGGATCCAGAAGCCTGCCTGCAATACCACAGACTTTGACTGGTTTCCATCAGCCTTGGAATGGGTGACCCCAGTACACCCCCAGTCCCAGATTTTCCCCAAACTGTGTGCTCTGCAATGTCCAGCCTTCTCCTGGATCATTCAGAGAGAGATTAAGGTTCATTTGCTCCTTTAAAGAGACAAACTCATCTCACAGTTTATTGACTTAACTGGGGATAAATACACCCTTCCCTTCAAGCACAACACTGAGTTTTTTTTTTTCGGTAAAAACAAAAGAAATTTATTAACAAAAGGACATAGATTAAGTGATGCCAAGTAACCCAAAAGTAGAAATGGTTACAAGCAAATAAAAGTGAAAACACACATATAAGTGTCTAAAACTTAACCTAGCAAGATACAGGCTTCATTCAAGGTGTTTTTTCTCATCAATATTCCTTCTTCCCAGCCATGGCTGATATTCCCTTAGTCGGGACCTTCCACAGAAGTACAAGGTGCTGGCTTCCCTTGTCTTCCTAGGTAAAAGATCTTTGCCTAGGCCAGTTACTCACCGGTTATTCAGTTCCCAAAGACTTCAACCCCTCCTTGGTGGAAAGACTTGTAAGAGCTCTGCCCCTTGTGCCTGTCTAGTGATGGATGCCAAAGATGGCTTCTATCCTTGCTTCTATCTTCCAAAGCTCAGTGACCTCGTTTCAAAAGACAGGATGACCTCATGCTGTTCTTGTCTTCCTGTGCATTTCCCATCCCTCTGCTGATTTGTATGTAAATAGGGCTTCCATTGTTTTGGTCACATCTTGCTTAATTTCATTGACAGATAGCTGCTTTCCCTCCTGTCTGGGAGGGAACCTATTTTTACTTGTGTTTGGTCACAGACTTTAAATCATAATATCATTATGTATCCATATTCCCTCATGTAATGTTAATACCTGCATTTCACAATGATATTAAATCACCAGTGTGTCATTAGCTTTCAGAAAAGACCTTACTTGATACACTTTTATAACACAGTAATATTGTATACAATCAGATGATTCAATTACTTTTCATCTGAGGTTCAGACCTCTGTCTTTATAGACCAGATGAAGTTTCTCTCTTTTGTGGGGTGTAGACCGGTCCTACCTTCTCCTCCACTTGATAGCTTTGTTCATCTTATATGTAAATGAACCTTCATTGTCTCTGCCTGGTGTCCAGGCTGGTAAGAAAAGCAAATACTCTTTTTTTTTTGTCTAAGGTAGACTGTGTTTATGCACTGCATGGCAAATGCATTTTAAGACTATAATTCTAGCCCATATCCATAACTCTTTGTACACACATCACACAAGAATATTAATGATCAGTGAGTTACTAGTTTTCCAATGATATCTTACATGCCACCTTTTAGATACAGATTATGACGACAGTGTATTAGGTGTACTGAGTCTGTCAGGCCTGATAAGAGCTGCTAACAGAGCGAACTACAGATGGTCCTCTATGTCACAACTGGAATTCCCCATGTGATGGAAATTCAGATTTTTGACTAGTTCTATATATTAGGAAGTTGGATGCCAGTTTCTGTCTCTGTAAAAAAATGAAATCTCTTACACTTGCCTTTTTATTTAATCAGAAAAGAGAAGGGGGATATTAACTGCAGTGCTAGTAATAAATAAGATGAAAAATAAATAACGTATGCTTCACAGAAGGTATGATGATTATAGTCTCACAGACTGGAATTAAAATGGATGTGTGGGGATAATCTTGCTGTACCCCTCT
The DNA here is from genome assembly GCF_027887155.1 of Malaclemys terrapin pileata. Taxonomy (NCBI): domain Eukaryota; kingdom Metazoa; phylum Chordata; order Testudines; family Emydidae; genus Malaclemys; species Malaclemys terrapin. The sequence goes on along the minus strand of NC_071505.1, from coordinate 37,655,889 downwards.
AATGTAGAAGCATGGTTTTACTATCATAAATATGACCCAGAAGACTAAACGGTGCCCTCTTACACCTATAGTACTTAATAGAATTGACACTGAGAGACCAAGGCAAAGAGCTAACTTTGCTGCTCATACATTTCCCTCTCCAAAATAGCCTCTACACAGAACCTTGCATAACCAAAACCTAGCAACACAGCATGTCTTCCCAAGACTGAACAGTTACTCGTATACTAAGAATAAGAAGTTGGAAACAGCACTACCTGCTGACATCTGCCAGAACAATCTTAATAAAATAATAATTAATAATTATTAATTAATTATTAATATGCTGTGGCTGCATATTATGAGGTACTATTATTCTCAGGTCTCCCTGATATATGCTGCACTAGCCCTTAGGAGGGTTCACTATATCCCCATGCATGATCTTGCAACTAGTTTTGCTAGGCTGTCTGTATATAGGTGGGAAGAGGTAAGAGAAGATAGGGTCTTCTTCTGTCCCTCTCCAACCCCTCTTAGATGGCTTGTTCCATGGAATCACTAGGAGTACATCTACACTGCAAAAAAACCCCAACCCAAATGCAGCATTGTGTCTCAGAGCCCAGGTCAAATGACTGGGGCTCACGTGGCTTGCTCTGTGGGGCTAAAAATGGCAGTGTAGGTGTTCCTGCTTGTCTGGAACCTGGGCTCTGGAGACCCCCCCCCACAGGGTTTCAGAGCGTGGGCTCCAGCCTGCTCCACTGCTCCAGCCGGTCTACGTGGCTATTTTTAGACCCATAGAGTGAATCCTAGTCAATTGCCCTGTGCTCTGGAACTCACAGCTGTTGGTGTTTGTTTTCACTCCTAGAAGGGACTATAATTGTTTCTGGCCATTATGTGGTGGATATAAGTGTGTTGGCTGGGGGGCGGAGGAGGCTTCCAGCACTCACATCTCCTCCTCCCCTCCCTACATTGTATGTGCCGGTGCAACGGCCAGAGACAATCCTGCCCTAAATGATCAATATACAAAGGCAACAAAATAATATTAAGCAGAAAAAGCATCCCGGTACAGGGGTTTCAGCAGGGATTGGCAATGAGGCCTCCTGCGTTCTCTTTTTCACGCTGCTACCTATTTATTGTGCAACCTCGATAAGTCCCTTAACCTCTCTGTGCCTGTCATGTGTAATATAAAACCGTTACCTCATAGATGTGCTTTGCGGCTTATGTCATTCATGTTTAAACAGCACTTTGAGATCCTCAGAGGAAAAACATTGTAGACAAGCCATTATTATGAAACTATTGCACATCCAAACATTTTTTTTTCTCACCTCATTTCCCTTAAAAGTCCTTAGTCTATTAGGAACTGTATGGCTTCGCCCCTATAATTTTTCAAAGAAGAGGAGTCAGGGATATAAGCAGTTTAAATCTTATCAGTTCTTGGGTCCTGTAGATGGCTCAGGGCAAAAGCAAAATGATAAGCGTAAGCAATTTGCGGCCATTATAATCACTGCTTGCATTATACATCAATTTTACTGGTCATTGTAACAGGTACAGGATTAGGAAGGAAGCCAAGATTGCCATAAGGAAGAAAATAGAAATGAACAAAAATCTATACAATTTTAAAGCTTTGGATTTAAGGTTTTTCTTTTCCTTCATTATTTTGAAAAGTTAAAAAGAAATAAAAAGTAAAAAAGTTTGAGCTGTTTCCTTTGAAGGAAATGCACTAAATACTTGGCTTACTCACTAGTAGTTTGGGAGTCAAGCACTTTGTTAATTGATATTTTTGAAGTTGAAGGGAAAGAACTGTCCTGCTCAGTGGAAATCCTGCATAGCAATCACCTGGAATTATGCTACAGAATTGGCTCTCTGAAGGGCAGACTCAACTTTTAATATAGAAAACTGGGCTTCACAGGACTCCGTGTCATGAGCTACATCTTAACACATGTGAGATGAAGTCCTGGCCACATTAAAATCAATGGCAGAACTCTCATTGACTTCACTGAGGCCAGGATTGCTTATCTTTATTAAATCCCTGGGTTTTGTTTGTTTGTTTGTTTTTTGATATCAAGAAGTCTATCTCAGTCATGTACCAAGAGGAAAGATTGGTTGAATGGTCCATGTTCAGAAGCTGAAATAAATTGCATTAGTTGTGTTTCCAGATAGATTTTTCAATTCTTAATGAGTGGGATTGACTTTTTAATGTCAAAATCTCAATTAAATCTGAGTTCTCAATTGGTAAAATGTTAACTTCTGCAGCTGTACAGAATCTGGAATGCCTGAGGTTGTGCTGTTGGGTTGATTATGAGAAGCCTCCCCTATCTCAACAGGAGTTTTGGACCCAGTTCCTATACCTCTCTCCCTGCAGCTTAAGACAGACAATTAGGGGCTTGTATGAGGTGGCGAGATTCAGGCAAGGAAAGTGCTGCAGGGAGAAGAGTATCAGACAGGGTGTCTTTCCAGGCCCTTTGAAGATTGTGGAGATTGGTCTAGGTGGGAACAGGGTGGGGGTAAGGGATTCTCTCTTTCCTACCAAGGCAAGGGCAGGAACTCCAGTGGCGTTGTCCACTGTCAATGCTGAAGCTAGGAGAGGACTTGGCTGGGCCATTCTCAGCTGGATCCAAGGAAAGGGCCTCTCAGGAAATGTCCTTTTCCATTACTCTGGTATTGAGAACTGTGGCTTTAAGGGCTGAGCGTCCATGACAGAGAGCTTGGGTGAGGCACTATGAAGTTCTTGTTATGCACAGCTAGTTGGAACCAGACATAGAATAAACCAGATCTCTTAGCAAGCACCGAGGCCCAGATTCACAAAGATACTTAGGCCCCTAAATCCCAGTTTTAGGCTCTGCTGCAATTCAGAAAACTCTTGCTAAACACTATAGCCCCCTAAACTCACATGGTGCCTAAATTTTCAGGGTAAGAGTTTCCTACATACCTAAGTTTCTGCCTCTGTGCATTGTTCCCTCACCCTAGGCATCCAGTTGCCTATCTCCTAACAAAGCCCCAGAATGATTAATGAACCAGAGGAAGATGGCATTCGGCTGCCTAAGTTGTGTTTGGGGCCTGTGATAGGGTGTTGGCCCCACGTTGGTCTCTAAGGGGTTCTTAGAGACCAACATGGGGACAGCACCCTATCACAGGTTAATAGAGTCCTAGGGAGCCTGCATAGGAGGCAGCCAATTGGAGAGGGGATGAGAGTAGCAGCCAATCAGGGCCTGGTAGGCCCATATAAGAAGATCTGCAGGGCAGAGCAGGGCCAGTTACTCCCTAGAACTCAAGGAGGGAGGACTGGCTTCCTGGCAGGCAGAAAGAAGCTAGCATCCTGGACAGATCAGTGCTGCTAACAAGGATCGGGGGAGCTAGTGAGAGCTCCTGGCATTTGCAGGCTGAATCAAGGGTGAAGAGAGTGCTGGTGTTGTGAGGAAGTGGCTGGATAATTGACTGCAGCAGTCACCCCTGCATCATGAAGAGGATGCTGTGGTCCTTGGAGTGACATGAGTCTTAGAGCAGACATGATGGTGGGCGAGGCACCAGCAGGAAAGGGCATACCGACCTGTGGTGCTAATCTCAAAGACGGCCAGCAGGAGGTGCCAGCATGGTGAGTGGAGCCCTGTCATGGGGCCTGATCTGGTAGGCATGCTCAGAGGCCCCTACTGGATCGGATACCTTTCAAAATCAGGCCAGAGGAGGAGGTGTCCACCTTTTAACTTTTAGCCCAGCAGCCAGAGCCCTGTCTTGGATGTGGGAGACCCAGGTTCAATTTCTCCTCTCTGCCAGATTGGGAGAAGGGATTTGAACAGGGGATCTCTCACCTCTCAGGAGGGTGCTCTAATCACTGAGCTATGGGATAGTCTGAGGTGAGGTTCCCATAGTTTGGATAACTAATTAGTCATTGGAGCAGGGGGACTGGACCTGGTTCTCCTGCCTCCCAAGTGGGTGCCCTAACCATTAGGCTACAAAGTCATTCTCACACACTCTCTCTGTCTGGTCTTATGACTCTAAGTCAGAGATCTCAAACTCAAATCACCACGAGGGCCACATGAGGACTAATACATTGGCCCGAGGGTCGCACCACTGAAACCTTTTCATACAAAGATACAAAAGCCCCGCCCCTGCCCCTGGCCCTGCCCCCACTCCACCCCTTCCATGTGGCCCTGCCTCTTCCCACCCCTTCTGCAAATCCTCACCCTGGCCCCGCCTCTTTTCTGCCTCCTCCCCTGAGTGCACCACGTCCCTGATCCTCCCCCCACCCTCCTGGAAAGTTCTTAGTGCCGCCAAACACCTGTTTGGCAGCGGGAAGCACTGGGAGGTAGGCGGAGGAGCGGGCTGGGGACGGGTGAGGGGATCTTGGCTGCCAGTGGAGTCAGCGCCCATGGCCATGTGTTTGAGACCCCTGCTCTAAGTATTTATATACAATGGAACAGCTTCAAATGCTTGGTTATTGACCAGAGTGGGAGGGAGAGTGAGAGGACTCTGTGGTTTTGTGGATCACATTCTAAGGTGCCTGTCTCGCCCCATTCATTGTAGAGGGAGCTTAAGCACCAAACTCAGGCTTTGTTGTTCCTGTGATTTTCTAAGTTTCTAAAAGTTAGGTGTTGCAATGCTCAGTATCACCCTTGTGAATCTGAGCTGGTGTGATCACTTAATGCTGCAATTACTAGCTGAGTCCAGAGAACATACTACTTTACTTCCACCTCTGGGGAGCTTAGTCCACCTCCTTATTGAATCTAGGGCAGTAAGGCTGCAGTTCCTCCCTGTCCATGGTTGGAGGAGGGGGAGTACCTGGCTGACTGCCAGATAGACAGAGAGCCAGTGCTGATGTGCTGTCAACAGTAGCCTGGAGAGGTAAATATTCATGAGCTAATATGCACCCATATTTGTGGTGTTTGGTAAATTCACTGTTGCTGCCATTACTGCTCTAAGAGGTGGTCATGGCATCTAAAGTCATTCAAGTGATTGATGCATTTTAAAACGACACAGTTCAATTAGACAGTGTTCATCCCGACTATTTCCTGAGTACTTTGTGGAAACCCCTGTAAACACTACTGATTCCATCACCAAGAGACAATCTCAGCATGTCCTGTAGCTTTTATTTGGTATGAGATACTGATGTTCCTGCCTAGCTTCCATTTATTCTTGCTGTGCCTTATTTGACTTTGAGAATACAAGTACCAGCATCTAGAATCTGACTTGTGCAATGGCTTTTTATCTGCAGTGATTTCTCTAACATAAAGCAGCCAAAATATCTTCACTTTTCGAATATAGAGCAAATCATATATAGGTATTCTCTCCCTCTGATGCACACTTTGCAATAGCATGTAAACTGCTTGGCTCTTTTATTTTTTGGGGGGGGACCCCATGTTAATTTTAAGCAACAAGAGGAGATTGCTTGTAGCTGGATTTGTGTTTGAGCCCAGGAAGGAATTTTTCAGCTGCAGGAATTCTGTGCTGCAATGTCATAAGAGCATGTAGTTATTATTCTGAATGCTGTGCAGACTGTAACATAAGACAGAAAGAAGTGCTCACGAGGAACATATTGAATTATAATAAATCTGTCTCGTCTGGAGACGATGATGAGCTGGCACATTTTGTCAAGTGGCAGTCACATAGAATGCTGTGCACTGCATACATATTACTGCATTAGCAATAGGCAAGGAGAGGATGGCACCAACAGGGGAAATGCTCAGACAGATAGGCTGATCATTTGTATTCCAGAGCTCAGCAAGTGCTCAATTCACTGATCCAAACCAAACATGTTGGAGTCAAGGCCTGTTTCTGTAACATGTTTGATATACAGCTGAGCAGTTACTGAATCAAAACAGCATCTTACTATTTGTTGTCTGGTGGTGTATGGGATGGCGAAGACGAGCAAAGCTTTTCCTGGTATTAGGGGCTTTGTTGTATGGAAATGGACAATTTCAATGGTAAATTTTCAGTGTGGCGCCCAGAGCATTAATTATACAGCTCCCATTACTATGTTGCATGCCCAGTTCCCTCAGCACTTAGTAATTAGAATACTGTAGCCATTCTGGATATGGAATTCCAGATGTTGCAACCCCTGCAGTGTTTGGTAAGTAATTTAAGTAATATAAAATAACTTGACATCCAAGATAAACACTCTTGTTGCTTTAGGGTACATGAAATAATTACCGCCTGGTAACTGGGACACTATCTCCAAAGCACCGTCTAATGGCATGGGGTGGCCCTGCAGATGTCCTTCTCTAAATTTTTCCTCTATATTCCAGGAATAATCTGCACATACCCAGAGTCTTTAAAAAGCAGTATTCCTCCTTTCTTGGGGTCTAATGTATTAAACACTGTCTAAAAGAGCCCCTTTTAGCACCACTCCCCCCCTTAGATTGAGGCTCCACAGGCCTTCTTCTGGTGCTAGAGTGACTTGATGTTCTGATATTAGGGGCTTTTTTTTATATAGGACCCTATTACCCCGCCCTCCCCCCCCCCCTCGCCATGGGACCCTATTAACCCCTCCATCCTGATTTTTCACAATTGGTATCTGGTCACCCTATCTGGAGACATGTGGTTCAAGTCCTGTCCTCCCAGCGTGAAGCTCCCTCCTCCATCCCTTAAGTTCAGGGTTTCACATTCCTCCTTCTATGGACGGTGTGTTTTCAAATCTTGGGCTTCCTGCCCTGAAAACTCTCCCCTTCAGTCTGCGGTTTCACAGCCCTCCTTCTGGGGACCGTGGCCTGGATCCACAAAGATTGTTGTGATGCCTAACTTTTCAGTGCCTAGAAAATCACTAGAACAAGAGTGGGATCCACAAAGCCTGAGTTAGATGCCTCCAAGGCTCCTTATACAATGAATGGGGAGTGGCACCTAAGAATGGGATCCACAAAAGCCAGCACACTAGGCAGGGAACCATCTAAGCTAGCCAATGGGAGATGCTGATGAGAGGGGCATATCCTAACCCCCACACCTCTCGTGGAATTTGTGCCTAAGTCCAGGCTGCAGAGAGGTGCCTACCTCTGCTTGGGAGTCAGAACCCCTTTCCTGGAGTCAGGTGGCTTAGACACCTTAACTGTTTCTTGCAAGAAATGACAGAGAAGGTGGTGGTGGTGGTGCCAGTACCTTTCTTAAACTTTTAGTCTGGGGATTAGATCACTCACCCAGGATGTTGGAAACTGGGTTCAATTTTCCCTTCTGCCCAATGGGGAGAAGAGATTTGAACAGGGTCTCCCATCTCTAATACAAATGCCTTAACCCTGGACAATGGGATATTCTCATGTGGGTTTCCCTCAAGCTCTCCTGTGGAAGCTGTCCCTTTAGAGATCTGAGCTTGTGTGCTTCAAACCCCGGTCTCCCTGGCCCACACACTCACCCCTTAAGCCCAGGGATTCACAGCCCTCCTTCTAGGGAATACATCTTTGATGAGTTCTTCCTTCAGCAGACTCCTGATGGACTGAACTTGGAGTGTCCGTTTGAGTCACTCAACCAGTCAACTAATCAGTCTCTTGATTTCCCCAGGCGGGTCTAATAACCACAATCACCTGTCTGCAATGGCTGGGAGAGAGGAGAACCATGTCCCACCCACTCTACAGGGCTAGTGGTCCCTGGGCCCTTAAAGGAACAATAGTCAGGGATGGCTTTATACCTTCAATCTCCCAGGCACTAATTGCTCCCTGGACCATCGTCCCCTCTCTCAATGACTGCTTCAGTATTTTTCTTGCCTTTCTCTACTTTTGCGGGACGCATGGAATAATTGGCCTCTTAAGCTATCTCCTTTGGCCTTAAAATCCAGTATTCCATTATACTCCCATTCAGATTTATAGCAGGTATCTAACTACAGGAAACTGCCATGCTAATTACCTGATCCACCAAACCTCAAATCTGTGGGCGTATTAGTGTATATAATATCTGTAAATACAAAACATCCCTTTATTAGCTACCAGTTAAGGTTGCTTGAGTGTAAATCCCACCAATTCAAATCTTTAAAAGCAGGGAAGAGACCAGTTAAAGGAAGCTTCTGTCCTGTACTGCAACACCATTCCCTCACATTCCCCATTCTAACTGATGGTTTCCACCACTCTGCCTCTCGAGGTGCTGCCATCACATAGGCAGACACCTAGTATACTCACAGCCTTCCTGTAACTCAAACTGCAATGCTAATCCTTAATGCTGAGCTCACCTTTTCTAATTAGACATACATAACATATTGTGCATTTCAAGAATGAACAGATGTGAGCAGTATACATATTTTGATTTTGCTGAGATAGAAGTTAAGGATATGCTAATGAGGTCCTCTATTATGTTCACTAAACAATTTACCTGCCCTTATTAGTGGGTCAGTTTTTCTGTAAGCAGATATTTTTGGGAAACATTCAATAAGGGCTGAAGGAATTAGGCATTTTCTTCCCTGTAAATCTCAATCTATTAACAGTTGTGCAAATAATAATTATTATTAATTATGCACAAATGCCTTTTACCTTTATAGTAGTATGTAAGGTGCTACTCATGAGCAGGTATTCCCTATAATTAGAATGAGGAATGCCACTATTATAGACAGGTTGGTCTTGGCTGTTTTGATATAGAGAGTAAGCTTACAGAGAATCTAGTCAAAGAATGATGACAAGCTCATCTAACTGAACCTAGGCGTGGCAAAATCTGGATTCAGGATATGGAACTGAAACTGCCTTAGTGGCATTACTAGATCTCCTCCTGTCAATGGACAAAGGTTGGACATCCATTCTCATCCTTCTAGGTCTCTCTGCAGCGTTTGACACTGCTGACCATAAGATATTGCTGTCTCACCTGCAAAAGGTGGCAGAGTTACAAGAAACTGTACTAAAATCTTTCTGGAAGGGGTGCACCAAGTGAATGTCCATTGGAAACTGCACCTCCATCACTAGACCCTCCTCACTGTGGGGTCCTGTAAGGACCAATTATTCCTCCAGTCCTTTTAAACATCTACATGCAGACTACTAGGTGAACTGGTCAGCTGACTCCAACTCCAGGGCCAGGAATATGCAGATGACACACAGCTCTATCCATCCTTCACCACATCTGAACCATATCACTGCCATCAAGATGGCCCAGCACATAGACAAGATCAGCTCATAGATGAAGAACAGCTGGCTGAAGCTGAACCTGAGCAAGACAGAGATGATGCTGGTGGGTAGAGGAAACATTCTGAAGAGTTTACAGCCATGGTGCAGTCTCCTTTGGTTGAAGAGACACTTACGCTCACAATTCAGTCTGTAGTTTAGGAGTACTCTTGGATTCTTTTCTGATGCTAAGTTCTCACATAGCAGGATCCAGGAGTAACACTTTCAGTCATCTCCAGTTGCCTAGGAAACTCGGCCTCATTCTGGTGGACAATTACCTGGTATTAATAATTCACATCTTCATCATCTCTTGTCTGGATTACAACACCACAGTATACCTGGGCATGAAGCCTTCAGTGCTTCAGAAACTCCAGCTGTTACAGAATGCTGCAGTACATCTCCTCAGCAATAAACTACTGAATACAGTTTTATCCAAACCTTCCAGAACTGTGGGGGGTTATTTTATCTCTTTCATACTTCTATTACCTTAACATCTGCTTAGACAGTTTCCCCACCCAGGTCATTATCGTTAAAATAAACAACAAGGAAATGGCACTTTTCAGGTAAATGATTTGTGTGCAATCTATCAGATATTCAGTTTCAATTTGGATTTGGTGTGGATTATAGTTAGGGCCAAATCATGTGAAATTAAGTGCATGGTAGCTTAGCCTGATGAGAACCTTGCTGGATTACCTCTGTAGTATTCTGATAAATTGTTGATAACAGTAAGTGTTATGACCATATCAGTCAAGGGCAGCATATGCCTCATCCAATGAAATCTTCACCAGATTCTTCATATTACTTTCAATATTATTCTAGGATATATCAAGTAGGATATTTTTCCTCCCAGAAACAGAACAATTGTCTAGTGTATCTATTTCTGTATGTCTCTGATCCATTATTTGCCTGTGTTCTAATTAAAAATATCTTAAATGGACCATGTAGAAATGACCCCTGTGACATAACATGGGGAGATGATTTGGGACCGGACTGTCTTTAGGATTAGGTAGCTGCTCCATGGATTGTCCCCTCCACTGGGAACAAATGGGAGCAGGAAAGGAATTGTGGGCATGCCCTAAGGCTTTGTCTACGCTACACTTACATTGACTTAAAGTGGGGTCTACACTGTGCTATGTCGAAGGGAGATGCTCTCCCATTGACATAGCTTCCGCCTCTCATTGAGGTGGAGTACGGAAGTCGATGGGATTTAGTGCATCTTCACCAGACCAGCTAAACTGATGCCGCTGCATTGATGGCGGGGGCGCTGATTTAGCATGGTAGTGAAGACAAGCACTAAATCACTGATATCTTCCCTGCATTCCTCCAGGAGAGGGTGAAGTTCCTGAGAGTCCTAATTGTAGTGCTGAGCTAAAGGCATTTTTTTTACAAGAATGACATAACATATGCAACATAGTGGTCATTTTAAACCTGCACAACACCAGTTTGAGGTTTCTTTTTTACAACATTTTTAGCAACTGATTATGTAAACAAAAGAAAGTTCTTTTTCTGTTGCAGGAGTATGTAATCTCTGTATGCTTACAATCCAAACTGTTTGTAAATCTTGGCTGGTTTCCACTTTTAAAGGTTATGCAGCTCAGTAATCTCTACAAATACCAAGCTGCAATAACATGTATTTAAACTTCAAATGTCTTTGGCAGATTGTCCCGTTTTTGTCATATCCTGGAAAATGTAAATGTAGTTTAGGAGGTAGCAAAGGGTTTATATGATAGATGCGATCCTGCCACCTTTACTTACACAGAGTAGAACGTCCTCTTCATGTAAATCCCATTGTAAAAAAAAATGGAACAATTTACAGAGTAAGGCACTACTCAGCATGAATGAGGGTGGCAGAATCTCTCTCTCTGTTATTAAAACCCTCTGAAACAGTGGGAGTTTCTCTGGCTCCAGATATTCCTCAGTTTGGAGACAAGAGCTGTTATTTTGTTACAAGTCACTGAATTCAGCGCTGTGTGACAAATAGTGCAGAGAGATTCCAGTGTCTATAAAACCTCCAAACACAGCAGAAATGCTGATCCCAGCCATTCCTTCACCTCAATCTCCATGTGAAAATGCAGAAATATATCAATTAGCTTTTCAACTAGGCAATCCTGTTAGTGCCTAATAAAGGGACTGAACTGAGATGGCTGGATCCTACCGTTTTACTTACTTGCATCCCAGGCAACACCATGGAGTCAATGATATATACAAGGTGTAAATCAGCACATATTCTGGCCCCAAATCTCTTCTCATCCAAATAGCTGAACAGCTGGAAAAGGTGGTTAGGGGGACAGGAAACAACATGTTAATGTAAATTCTTTCCTAACTATTCTCCCCCTAGTTCTCCTCAATTCTTTTGTATCTGTTCTGCCTGTGCACTGAACCCAATACTCACCTGACACCAGGGGACTAGTTTCCTGTCTACCCCTCAGGGAAAAACCTAAGGGAGCAGCCATAGGAGAACAAAATGTGCAACGTTAGTGTGAACTGATGGTACTGAACACCTGGCAGGACTGGATTCTTATTTTCCAAAGGTATGAGTCACCTTGTCTCCACTCAAGAAAAGTATTTAATAACTAATACAAATTAAAGCAACTAGTTGATCTGATATGTCATTGATTTTAAGCCTTATCTAATGAATCTTCAATTTATAATTGATTTATTATTAAGAGCCTGATTCTGTTCTCCTTACTCATATTGAGTAGTATTTTACACTATGGATAGTGCCATTGGCTACTAAGCTTGAGTAAGAGTGGCAGAATCAGGCCTTTAGGAAGTAAATTAAAAGTATATTGATGATATTCCTAAGTGCAATCCAGACCAGTGAGGGGCTGTGTCTCCCCTGCCCTACAACCTTGAGTGTCTGATCAATGCTTCACAGTTGTAGCTCTCACCTGGCCGCTGACAAACAGCCTGCCAGCATGCAGGTAACACCCTGAGTGTCTGTGTATCCCTGCAGCCCTGCCAGCCCACTCCAGTTACACTCTGGCTTTCACCAGCACACTCCCAGTCCCAGATTTTCCCCAGAAACATGTGATTAGCACTAGCCGGCCCTCTCTTGGACAGTCCAGATATATTAGGCCCATTGCCTCTCTAAGGGGATCAAGGTACAACAGCTTGCCACCTCACTTTTATAGTTCAGTCACCCTTTGAGATGCATTTTCCTGAAAGTGACACTTAGATGAAGTTCTTTCCAGTTGAGAGCATGGAGATATGGAGTCTGGTGGGGAAGAAGTGTTATGCTGTTTCTTTTCACCTATGTATGCACAGGCGCCAACTTTTGAAAGTGCCGGGGGGTGCTCAATCCCCTGGCTCTGCCCCAGGCCCTGCTCCCACTCCACCTCTTCCCCCGAGGCCCTACCACGCCATGCCTCTTCCCGCCCTTGTTCCACCCATGCCCCGGCTCTTCCCGTCCCCGCTCTGCCCCCACCCTGCCTTGTTCCGCCCCCTCTCCTGAGTATGCCATGTCCTTGCTCCTCTCCCCTCCCTCCCAGCATTCTGCATGCTGCAAAACAGCTGTTCGCAGTGGGCAGGAGGCATGGGGATGGAAGGGGAGACTCTGATCCACGGGGCCCACATGCAGATGGGAGAAGCTGATATGGGGAGCACCCACCATTTTTTCCTGTGGGTGCTCCATGGAGTTTGTGCTTATGTGTGTATGCTGAAATGCAGGTTTTCTTTGTCTCATTCCTTCGCTCTCTCCTGTCTGACTTTATATGCAAATTGAGGTAAACACACATCCATTTGTTTAAGAGAGACTTACAGGACAAGTTCTATCTAATTGGGGTTACGTGAGTTGAACATATGCCTTTAGCATCTTATGGGGGATTTCATAACTTCACACATGATGTTGCTACAAACATTTCATCATATTATTGACCAGCAAGTTATTTGTTTTAAAATGATACCTCACAAAGCATATTCTGTACCAAGATTATTATAATAGTGTGTAGGGTGTGAATACAGGGGTGCTTTGGCTCACAATATTTTAGCTTTTTTTCCCACCTTTTTCTCTATTACTCAGGTTTTAAGTTTCAGGTTGAGTATATCACTTTGCATATTTATATTCAGCTACTTATTAGCATGGATACATATCAAATGTGGTTCACGGACCTGCTAAGATCGAGTGCTGTAGTTTCCTGGTTTCCTTTCTCAACCCATTCATTCAGTTGAGAACAGGGCATATATCAAAAGGGAGGTACAAGAATATTGGCCATATCACTGGTCTTTTAAACCAAATCTTTGATCAGATCTGCCATCTTGCAATACAGATCTTTGCAAATGAGATTAAAATGTGAATAATGTTTTGTCATCTGACAAGTGATTGTCCAGTCATCCAGTATAATTCCAAATAACAGGAGATGCAGTGTTGAAAAATATTTAACTCATGTAGTTTATTAGAATGTGGATGGAGAAATTATTAGCTCTTTAAAACAAAACAGAAATTGATTATGGATTTCTGAAGCATGGGAAAATGTCAAGAGTCCTTTAAGATACATGGATGATCCACAAAGCAACCTCAAAGATGTATCTGTTGTTTATTTGAGAAAAGCCTTCACATAAACTAGGGTGAAATATACTGACTCTCCCTTGCCTCAAGATTTTGCTTCAGAAGAATCTGTCTAAGCAACTTAAACCTTCAAAGTTGGCCTATTGTAGGTCAGCTTTTAACTATCTTTGACTTGTAAAAGTGCTGCAAGAACTATGACTGCGTCATAACTGTAGATATGTGTTTGATGTTGTAATGATCTCTGTATATTGTGTGTATAACCACAGGTGCCGGCTTCTTCCTTTCCCTGGGGGTGCTCTGCCCCCGCCCCTGCTTCTTCCCGTTCCTGCTCTGCCCCTGCCCCCCCTCTTCCTGTCTAATTCCTCCCCTTCCCCAAGTATGCCACATCTCTGCTCCTCCCACTCCCTCGCAGCGCCTCCTGCATGCCGCGGAATAGCTGATCCGCAGTGGGCGGAAGGCACTGGGAGGGAGGGGGAGGAGTTGATTGGTGGGGCCGCCTACAGGCGGGAAGCGCTAGAGGAGAAGGCGGGAGCTGGCTGCTGGTGGGTGCTAAGGACCCACTAATATTTTCCCATGGGTGCTCCTGCCCTGGAGCACCCATGGAGTCGATGCCTATGTGTATAAGCATCTGTTACTTTGCCCTACACAAACTTCTTTCCATTTGACAATGATGGCTGGCCATGGTACTTCTGAAAAATCAGAACGATCACACACTTTTCAGCTAGAGGTGGATTTTTGCACACTGACCTGTGTGGGAAGTCAAATGTTGGAGAGTTGAAAACAATATTAAAGGAACTAGCAAAATATTGTGTGCAAAACTTTTGTGAAAAAGTATTCACTAACTTTACCCAGCAACTCTAGGTTTGTTCTAAGGAACAGACACTGGTAGCAGAATGAGTCCTGATCCCTGAGGCAAGCCTTCCCCAGGGCAAAGACTGGGCAGTGCCTATAAGACACAACCTATTCCTTAAAAATTCAGTGAGGCATGTGACATATACTTACATGTGTGTGGAAATAAACGGAGGCAATCACAGAACATGGTGTCCTGCTGCAACACTGTCCAATAGGCAAAATGCTTGTTTGAGTCTGTCATGATGCCTTTCTGTAGATATTTGTTTGTATGCTGTTGGCCTGGTCTTTACTGGTGGGCTTCTAAACTGACAGGGTTCTGTGCTGGTAAAATGAAGGTTGAACTGAAGTTTTTCATGCAAGCACATGACGTTACAAGCGGGATTTTGTTTTCAAATCTGTCAAGTGTACAGACTCTGTAACTGAATAAATATTCCACAAGGACTAGCAATTTAGCACTTCATTTGCAAGGAAGAGTGCTCCTCTCTGACCTTTTTTCCTTATTTTAAACATTAGGTATTTATATCCCTCAGTCTTGTGTCCATTCCCACCCTTCCAAAAATATTAATTCTAATTACAGTTTGAACCTGCCATTTACTGAGGTATCAGAATACCAGACTTTGTGAAAACAAGGCATAAAGTGTGTACAGGCAGGGCCTGATTTCGGAGGGGTTGAGCAGCCATAGTTCCCTCTAGCCTCCTGGCCTGAGGTCTGTCTGCAGCACCCTGCCTCTTTTTACCCCTCCCCAGGGCCACTTAAGAACTCTACATAGTCTTTCTCATCCAATCACACATCCTTCTGTGTGGAGAGGGAGGCGGTCTGTTTTTTCATTAACACAAAGTTCAAAAAAACACAAACCCAAATCTTCTACTCAGCCTTAAGCTGGGCACAGCCTTCCTGAGGTACTGTTCCATCCTGCTCTCTGATGACCGTCTCTCCCTACAAGTTCACTCTGCTTTCACTGCAACTGACTCTGACCCTCTGTAACCCAAGGTGCAGCCCCTGCCCCCTGAAGTGGCCCACCTGGGAGCACCTCCTCTGGCACAGGGGCGCTAGACCTAGTTTAATCACAGGGTCCAGCCACCTGTGATACTCCTATTGAGTTAAATCAGTGATCTTTTTGTCCAGGCAGATTTTTTTTTTTAACAGTATCCAGTCAAGTCCTTTGAAGAATAACCAACTATATTTTTAGATTGTGGCCACACACCTACTATTCATCTGCTCGGTTCACAGTTTTACTCTCTTCCTCTATCCCTGCATAACCCCACATAGAGACTACCATTGAGCAGTGGCCTGCAGTGCATAACAGTTTTGCACAGTCCCCTTCAGGGGCTCTGAGGTTTCATTTCATTTTAGCCCAGGAATTGACCCATGGATTGTTACAGCAATTCTCATTCACTAACATTTTGCTCTCTGTATTGCAGGGCTTAGGTTCTTCATCTCTGGTGGTGAAATGGACAACGCTGTAGTGTTGCCAGCCTCCTGAATACATTGCAGATTATTTACTCCTTGCAAAAGGAATCTTTATAAAACAGAATATGTGCTTCCATTGTGAGGGAGGCAAGAACAGTTAAGCCTCTAAAATGGCTGTAGTTACTTGATAGTTTTTGTTTATCTTCTGTTTGTGTTCATTATTTCAACTGTGCTTGGTCATTAAATATAACCCTTAAATTATGTTTTAGCCCTAATTAAATTAGGTGGTGACACACACTTTGTTGTTGATGACAGCAACGGCTGACTCACTTGACATTGTTAAATCCATATTAGAATTCATTCAGCATTCAAAACTACTACAATCCTGCTCACTGATTTTTTTTTTACATATATACACAGAGTAAATTCCCCTGAATTATTTAATGTGATTATAAATCATCTTTACTGTATTTTTTTGGGGGGGGGGAAGAGATACATTTCTCCATAATACATTTCCCAGTTTGTTAAATAAATATAGTGGGCAGAGGGATGGAACTATGAGCATGACCCTTCTCAAGAATCCAGTGCCAGTAGCAACACTAGTCATGAGCAATCTTTTGCTCAGGGAACTACAAGGCCTGCCATTGGGATCCATCCCTGTGTGGGTGCACAACAGGGAAGTCTGAATGCTTTGGGATATCTGCATGGTTTCTTATTTAACTAGGTTTATACTATGGAAAAAGATATTTGTCATGTGGATTACAACAATGCAAATGGTTGCATCAATTACCTTTCTGCCAAAATGCTATATGCTCTAGGTGTTGCATAAATCCAGAAAAAATGGCTGTTTTTCTGCCTTCTCTCACCTCCTGCTGACTCACCTTTTCCCTTTCTTTTCCATACCTTTGGGGTTTTTTTTTCTTTTTCCCTCACAGGAAGGAGTTGATTGATTTTTTTTTTCCTGCCCCAGTCCTAATTTTAAAGTAGAGAACCTGAGGCAGCAAGAGGGGAGATTCCTTGTGATTCTGGACAGAAGACAGAACTGCCCGCGTTAACCTCCTCTCTGGGGGATGGGGGTGAATTACTGCTTTGAGGAGTCAAGGAGAGGCTTGCAGGAGGAGGTAGCTACTATCTAAGGTTCCTAAGCCATGCTAGAGGACAGCTTCCTAGCAGGACTGCCCAGAGGGGAGGGCAAGTGGGGCAGTTTGCCCCAGGCCCCCACAAGAATATAGTATTCTATAGTATTGCAACTTTTTTTTATGGAAGGGGCCCCCGAAATTGCTTTGCCCCAGGCCCCCTGAATCCTCTGGGCGGCCCTGCTTCCTAGTGTGGAATTCCTAAAACTGCACAGCAGGGAAGTGTAACTGCCACGCATAACTCCTAAGCTCTGCTGTAGCAGAGCTCCATATCTGTGTGGCTTAGGAACCTGAGGTGGCAGCTGCTGTTTGCATTTTGCTCCTGGTGTCATTACTTGCAATCTGCTCCACCAATCTGGTACAGTCTAATAATTGCCTCCCTCCCACCTCCCCTCCCTCCCACATACACTCCTGAATAGCACCTAAACCCCAAGGAGAGTGGTATTTGTGACAGACTGATAATTCCCTGCAATATCCTGGATTAACTTTATTGAATTAAATTAAACTTCCTTGAATTAAGTTAATACAATGGACCCCCAAAGGTATTAAAAATGCAAATATGTATGTGTTATTGTGGAATTGTATGTAGTTCCATGGAAATTGTAAATAGGAGAACAACAGGGGATGATTGTAACATCTCCAGAGAAATCACCCTCCAGCCCAGGTTCACATATATTAGTTCAAACTGGATTCTCCAGGGACCAACAGACAAAGAAAGGGTTTTAAACTGGCTCAGGGCCTTCTTCCTTATCCAGAAAATGGACAGGACCCCTGGTCCACAGAGGGCCCCAATCCTTAGGGCAGGATTGGAAGGACTGAACCAGCCAGAACACATGGTAGAGTTGGAGTTAATTCTGGTAAACTTATTAGTATGTGTGGAGGTTCTTTTGTTTTGAATGTGTTTTCTCTATAATGCTTTTTATTATAGGAATAAAGTAGGCTTGCATAGGAAGTGCTGTGTGGTAACTTATAACTGTTGATGATCATTCTTGTTGGAGAATAACAGAGTTCTCACTTTGTCTCTCTCTCTGCTCTTTCAGTACCGATATCATCCCTACTCATTCATCTGCCGTCAGTTGTCTTATATTTAAATGGTAAATTCTCCAGGGGCAAGAACTGCCTTTTTGTAATTGGATTGTAGGGTGTTTGGGGCAATGGGGCTGGGGCCTCTAGGACCACAATACAAATAATAAATACAATAATAATATCTAGGCACTGTTCTTGGGGTGACCGAGGCTAAGGGTGAAATCCTGGCCTCAGTGAAGTCACTTGCAAAACTCCTAAGATGGAATCCATGAAGAAACTTGGATGCCTAAGTCCTGATTTTACGTACAATCTACAAAACTTTTGCTGAATGCTGTAGGCATCTAAATGCATGTGGCCCCTAAGCTTTTCAAAGTCAAAACTAGCACCTAAGTTTCTGCCTCTGGGCATATGCACTGTTGCCTCTTTCTAGGTGTTGTGCATGAGATCCAGGGAAAGCAAGGTATTCGGTCACCTAATTCGCTCCAGGGGCCTGATCTGGTAGGGATACTCGGAGGGTGCCCATTGGATTGAGGCCCATTCAAAATCCGGCTGGAGGAGATAGTGGGGGTGCTAGTGCTGATGCTGCCCCCCTTACAGCTTTTAGCCCATTGGTCAGAGAACTTACCTGGGTTGTGGGAGACCCAGGTTCAAGGGGAATTGGAACTGGAGTCTCCCACCTCTCAGGTGAGTGCTCTAATCACTGAGCTATGGGATATTCTGAGGGGGGGTGGGGTGGGGTGTTCAGTATCTCCTGTTGAAGCTGTTTCACTGGATAAATAAGAAAAGAGGGGTTAGAACAGGAAGATTTGATCCAGGGACTGCTGCCCCCTAATCACTGGATTACAGAGTCATTGTCTCTCACTCTCTCTGGCTACCTCCTCCTCCTAGTGTGGAAAAAAGGCAGCCATCTAACACATTCCTGCAAGAAACTACACTTAAGCCAGGAGAGGGGTTCCTTTTCCTGGATCACTAGTAGTGTTATGCACTTCCCTGCAGCTTGGACTTTGGCACCTATTTCTGAGAAAGGGGCAGGGATTAGCACATTGGCATCTCCCATGGCTAGCTTAGCCAGCTCCCCACCTAGCATGCTGGCTTTTGTGCATGTCCGAGACCAATACAGGTTCGAATGAGTATTCGAGTGGAAGAGAAAAATTGAGACAGAGGCAGATTGTAATTCAAAACAGGTGGCCGTTTATTAATGGAGGATGAATTACAACTTGGGCTGGGGAGGGGTACCTTTACCAACTAACAATACAAATTCAATTGAAATAGGAACAAGTAACCAACCAAAAATGTCACCAGAGCAGTAATATAAAACAGTCTATGTACACTTAACAACAAGGAATCAGATAATTTATAACCAACTACAAGACAGGCCCAGAAGAGAAACCAACAGAACTCCACTGGCCATGACCTACAGTCCTCAGCTTAAACCTCTCCAACGCATCATCAGTGATCTACAACCCATCCTGGACAATGATCCCTCACTTTCACAGACCTTGGGAGGCAGGCCAGTCCTCGCCCACAGACAACCTGCCAACCTTAAGCATATTCTCACCAGCAATCACACACCACACCATAACAACTCTAACTCAGGAACCAACCCATGCAACAAACCTCGATGCCAACTCTGCCCACATATCTACACCAGCAACACCATCACAGGACCTAACCAGATCAGCTACAACATCACCGGCTCATTCACCTGCACGTCCACCAATGTTATATATGCCATCATATGCCAGCAATGCCCCTCTGCTATGTACATTGGCCAAACTGGACAGTCACTACGCAAGAGGATAAATGGACACAAGTCAGATATCAGGAATGGCAATATACAAAAACCTGTAGGAGAACACTTCAACCTCCCTGGCCACACAATAGCAGATGTAAAGGTAGCCATCTTACAGCAAAAAACTTCAGGACCAGACTCCAAAGAGAAACTGCTGAGCTCCAGTTGATTTGCAAATTTGACACCATCAGATCAGGATTAAACAAAGACTGTGAATGGCTATCCAACTACAGAAACAGTTTCTCCTCCCTTGGTGTTCACACCTCAACTGCTAGCAGAGCACCTCACCCTCCCTGATTGAACTAACCTCGTTATCTCCACACTGATTTATACCTGCCTCTGGAGATTTCCATTACTTGCATCTGAAGAAGTGAGGTTCTTCCCCACGAAAGCTTATGCTCCCAGTACTTCTGTTAGTCTCAAAGGTGCCACAGGACCCTCTGTTGCTTTTTACAACCAACTGTTTACTGACAAATCAGAACAAACATACAAAACTGAGTAAACTGTAACAATTTGTCCTCTATACACTGTACATGAGATTTGGTACTAAGTAATAAAGAAAAAGGGCCTAACAAACAGAATATCTACAAAAATTAATATGAACATACCACACTGCAGGCGCAGCTGACCAGCAGTACAGACACCAGGGACATGACGTGATGTAACCCGAGATGACACGACACAAGCCAGCTAAATCCGGAGGAGATCCTGGCTGAAAGGGTGATCGGGCCTTTCAGCTAACACGCGGACACTCCTGCTGATTTAGGCGAGGGACATAGTTTTATTCGAAGACCCTTGCTCGTGCTAACATCTAATTGGTTCCCCACTCCTACACCAACCAGGCTCCGAGCTGGTGTCCTCTACGTAAACAGATACTGCACCCAGCACGCTAAGCTTATGCACATGGCACACTGGAATTGTAGCACACGGTACCAATGTGACCTACAATTGACCAGGCGGAAGGTTCGAGAATGGTCACATGGCCCCAATGTGTTGCACACGACACCAAGGCACTGCACATGGCACCAAGGTGCTGCACACGGCACCAAGGTGACCTTCTGACCGACAATTGGCCATCCAGACGCCATGACAGAGCATGGGGTTGCGTCAGTGCATTGCATTCTTAGGTTCCTATCTCTCCCTATTCATTGTATAAGGAGCTTAGGTGCCTAACTCAGCCTTTATGGATCCCATTGTGGATCCCATTGTTGTTCCTGTGATATTTCAAGGCACTTAAAAGTTAGATGCTGTGATGCTCAGCATTGCAATGCCTCAGTCCCTTAGTGGACTTCAGCGGGGCCAGGATTTCACCTTAGGTTAGATGCAAAGTTAGGTTCTGATCCTTCTCCCATTAAAGTAGGTGGCTCTTAATTTGCTTGGTCTTTAGTGCAAAGAGAACAGTTTTGCTATTTACAATACAGTGTAAAAGAGAATTTGCTTTTAGATGAAGAAAGGAAAAATAAAGATACTGCATCTGATATGCCAGAATCAGCATCAGTTTTAATTGGAAATGAGATTACTTCATGGGGTAAATTATAAGCCTGATGCAGAAGGCATTTGGCTGCAGAGTCCTTTTTATCTGCACTTGCTCAGTTTTCATTTTTGAGATCCAATGACAAGATGTGATTAAAAAGAGATATGAAAAAAATACTTTTGGCTTTGTTCAATACATAGGGAGAGTAATTTATTAACAAGAACAAAGGATTTTAGGTGTCAGGGTTCTGGCACCTTTCACAATCTGTAAGGTGAGGATTTTCAAGAGTGAGTCCCTGAAGTTAGGCACCTGAAGAAGTGACCTGATTTTCAAAAGTGTCAAAACTTTTGTCCTCAAGTATTTTGCCACAGTTTTTCAACCTATACAATTGGAATAATCATATCTACTTCATGAGGATGTTGTGACAATTCAGCAGTTAATGTTTATAAAGTGAAAATCCTCCAGTGGCTCGAAGACTAGTGGCCCATTAACAACTGTTCCTTGTAAAGCTCTTTTATATGTTGGCAACTATGCCCAGGACAAGCAGCAAATGTACATCTCCAGCAGTGGTTGGTTGAAATGGGGAACAAAAAGCTTGACTCACCTTATTTATAAAATGTGTCCACTAAATTTGGGATTTATGCCCCAAAATCATCTTATTACCTCTCCCCAAAATCCTCAGCCTGGTCCTATGCATTGGGGTGTGGTCCCAGGGGACAGGAATTGGTTACTTTTGGTAATGGCAGCAAAAAATTGTTTTGTGGGTCCATCCCAAAATGCTAACCCATTGTCTGGATGTAATGGACCACTGCCATGACCTCTGCTGGAATCAGGGCCGGAGCGCGAGTGCAGGGGGACCGGTGGGGGGCAGGAGGGGGAGAGAGTGGGTGGGAGACAGAGAGAAGGGGGTGGCCAGGGCTACAGCAGGGGCACTGCCACGTGGCCCCTCCCGCCTGCCACGAGGGCTCTGCTCCGGTCAGCGGGGAGGGAAGGAAGAGGACTGCCCTGCAGGGCGCTCTGGTTCTCTGCGCCGCCGCCCCCTACAGGACGGCCGGAGCGGAACAAAAAAAAAAGCAGCTGTGCCGCCCTAGGATTGGGCAAAATGCCGCCTCGAACAATCTGCCGCCTCAAGCACCAGCTTGCTCAGCTGGTGCCTGGAGCTGGCCCTGGCTGGAGTGAGAATACTTTGCCTGTTGGCTCCCGATGGAAGAGCTACAATTAGTACATTCTGCTTGAACACCACACTGTGATATTTGATCCACACTCTTAGGCTAGGTCCACACTACCCGCCCGATTTGGCGGGTAGAGATCGATCTTCTGGGATCGATTTATCGCGTCTCATCTGGATGCGATAAATCGATCCCAGAAGCACTCCCTTGTCGACTGCGAAACTCCTGCTTGCCGTATTCTCGTAGCTGAAGTTGCGTTTCCTAGATTGATCCCCTGCCCCAGTGTGGACCAGCCCTTAGGCTCATATCCTTCAAACACACATGTGCTTAACTTTACTACCATGAGAAGTCCCATGGTAGTAAAGTTAAGCATGTGAGTAAATGTTTGCAGGATTGGGGCCTTACTCATTTCTGGCAAAGCTGAAGACCATGGCCCACTATTCTCCAATACAGCCCCAAGACTGGCAGTAGTTTAAAGGTGCCATTACAAATTTATCTGTATATAAATTACTGCCTGTGTTTTTTTAAATGCATTTAATTCTTTGAGCTTTGCAAGAGGCAATGATGAATATTTCTATTAAGAGAACAATCATAATGGATAATATTAAGTCCTTCTACTTTATAGGGAAAATGATGTTTTAGATCATCCCTTGGTCTCACTTTATGAAAATTCTATATAAAGCCAATTTTGCCAGTTCTGCAGACACTATAATTAGCAATGTGATTAGAGTGTTATTTTAGCATCAGCACCCTTCAGAATGAATAGGAAGCTTGAATACAACTGTGGTTCTTGACTTTTTTTTTTTTTTTAAATGCTGCCCTAGATTGTCAGTGGAATGGGATCTACATGTAGATTAATCACAAGGTCAGATCCTCAGTGTGGCTGAAGAGCACTCTGTGCAGCAGACAAAGGCTGGAAGAAAGGTGCCCTTTGCATTGCCCTCATTCTAAGGCTGCTCTGCACTTAGCCAGTCTTCCCACACAGATTAGAGCAGCCAGAAAATTGCCCTAACTGCACTAGATGGGAATGGCCCCATGGGGCACTTATAGGAGCTGGGAATCACTGGTACATATGGGAACCCCCTCTATAACCTCTCCCCTATGCCAACAGGATGGGGTGAGATTACTACAGGTGTTCATTCCACTACCTAAGAATCCCCCTGTGAAACAGAGCCAGATCCACTGGGCTCAGGGCCACTTTGGGCCAATGGAGAGGTGCAAAGTGACTGACGCCGAGGATCAGGGTTGTAATCTTCAGTGTGTTGTATAATAATCTCAGTGTCTGCAACAACAGGTAAAGAAGTCCTTTGAGTGAGTTACCACTAAAATAACAGACACTGGGAGGCTTTAGCAGAAATGACTAAGCAGGAACCCCCATTTATAAAGCTGGTTTTATGAGTTGTTGTGAACGTGTTATGATGAGCCATGATGTGTCAAACAATAGGGAGCTAGCAGAGAAGGAGGTAGACACCCAGGTTGGAAGAACATTCCATTTTTTTCAATATAGGAATATATAATATCTTTTAAACAATGGCTCTTGAGTAATACGTCCTCTACAAGTTTAGAATTCCCCATTATGAAGATTATGTGCTGAATCTTAATTTAAAGTCTTAATGTTTTCAACATTATATGATTTAACATTTATCTCTATTCTTCATCAGCTGCTCTTTAATTTTGGCAAGGAAAACAAGAAGCTTGATAGTGGAGCTAGCCATAACATTTATGTATGGACCTGTGACACAGTTTGGAGGAACTGTACAACCTATGAACTCTGGTCGATGCTATGAAGTTTTTGTTGTGAATGCCTCTGTGTGGATGTGGAATCCACCATTTGCTCATAAAGGCTGTGTCATGGTCTAGATAATATTATTTAGTCCTGCCATGAGTGCAGGGGACTGGACTAGATGACCTCTCGAGGTCCCTTCCAGTTCTATGGTTCTATGTCCCTCCCATAGAACTTATGGCCACCTGTTCAGGTGGCAGCACCAGGGGAAAATGAGCTAGCTCAAGCTTAGGAGGACCAGTTTTCTCTTACTTCCCTGCAAGAGGCTTGCATTTAGATTTTAGAAAATCTCCAGACTCAGGACAAAGAAATCATGTTGTTGATGCTAATCTTTAAAAATCAGAGGTTGGGTGAATGAGGAGAAGACTCACACAGCCCCACAGGAAGCTTTTGGGCAGGAGAGGGGAAGAGGCAGACAGGCTTTCATAGCAGGGGATACTGTTTAATAGTGGACCAGCCAAGGTCAGAGAAAACTAGAAGTCTGCTTGTTTGGAAGGAAAGTCATATGCAGGCTTAGGGGAAGGATCCCGGATAACTAAGAGGGTTCTGTTCAATGCCAAACAACTTTCCAGAGCTGTGAGGAAACTGAAGCATGGGATATGCATGTAGGGGTGTCTATTTTGTCAAGATTTGTGTAACTCTTGTGCTGTTATGTATAGAGCAATGGCATTTCAGAATTCGATGGGAAAGCTATTTTTGTGTCTGTTGGTTTCACTATTGCATGCTGCTGAAGAGGTAAACTGTAAACCCAGAGTGCCCTCAAAGCTGGGGGAGAGTGTGTTTAAGCTACATGGAAATCTGAGGGGGTCACCACTGGTTTCAGGGACTAGGCAGTTGTACTGCAGGGTCTCAGCTCTTAGAAGAGGGTACTAGATAGAGAATCTGTACCCTGAGAATAAGTCTAAATACCCCAACCCAGGAGCAGAGTCTGGTCTCTGTTCAGACTCTGGAGGCTGAACGCATGCCCCTAAAAACAGTGGCTCCACCCTGCAGGGAAGGACCCCTGACTCAGGAAATAATCATGTGAGAGAAGTTGGGGTAACGGGCGTATGCTTTCTGCCCAGGTGTCCCCTCTCCTGTCCCCTCTCCTTTTCTGTTGTTTCTGAGCTTGTGGCTGTCATCTTCTGGAGAACTCCACTTCCTTGTGCTAACCCAACAAGGAGGAGGTTGTGAAGTCTCACAAGAGTATATAGTTCAGAAAAAAAAAATCTAACACGTTAACAAGTATTTATCAAAAGACATGTTATCAAACCTTCAGGTGTTTTACAGTCACTACACATGGGTGCTTGCCTGCTGAACACTCTTCAGCTATCAGATTTCATCCTCTGCCACCATATGCCCTTCTCCTGCCCACACCCAGGTGGATTTAGGGAACAAAGCAATTCTAGTCAGGAACCAATGGACACTGATCTCCATTTTCAGGGTCAGGAAGGAATTTTCCCCCAGGTCAGATCAGGAAGGACTTTGGGAGGTTTTTGCCACATTCTGCAGTGGGGCACGCATGTCACTTTCTAGGTGTATCTCACCAAATCAATTACCTGCTCTTGCAGGGGCCTTGGAACACCTCAGTCCCTCCTTTTATCTGCCTGGGTTCACAATGGTTTAGGAGGTTAGTCTAATCCAGATTATTGGGCTCAGTGTGGGGTAGTTGGGTGGGGTTTATTGGCCTGTGATGTGAAGATCAGTCTGATCTGGTGATCACTCATGGCCTTGAACTCTATGACTCTGATGATGTCATCATGCTACTTTCTACGGTTTGGACTCTGGATATTCTCTGGTTTATGCTGAGGGGTTCTTTGCTCCAACCCCTTATTTTTCTGCTCTGTGCTTCTCTCCTCACTTCCCCACCCCCCCCTTCTATATCCCTTCTCCATTCCTTATTCTTTCCATCCAGCTAATCCCCTGATATCAAAACCTCACCCAAAGAACTGTTATAAAAATACCTCTCCACAAACATCCCACAAAGGGGACAAAAATTTGTGGAGCTAATATTAAGTTTGCAGCCCTGTTCACTCTGCTTGTGTTATATCCCATTCCCCCACCCTTTGTCTATCAGTTTGTACATTTTCTATCACAATGAGGTTACATTCTCAGCTGATCCTTAAATGCTATTGTAACAAAATAAATAATACTAACTCCAGGAGCTAGACTCAAAACCAAAGAAGTCAATATCTGACATTAGATTAGTTTCTGTGCCTAAGTAGCCACTTATAAGCCAAAAAATAAAAGTCTAGGTCCCCTGAGTCTCCAGGATGGGAGAGTAGCTCCAGGCTTTCAGAATAGAGGGCTGTTAAAGGCAAATTACTCCTTTTTGAGGAATAGGATTAGGTTAGGGTTGATTGCAGCCAGCAGGAAACTATAAAAAACTCTTTGGGAGTCTTGTGGAATGGTAATTTGGGGGCTCAATAGTTAAGGAGCTAGCTGGGAAAGGTGGCTCATAGCCTTGAGCTCAGGGTGGCTTGGGAAGACTTAGATTGGGGCTAGTAAGTGGCTTAGGCTGCAATCCTGCAAAGCATACTGTGACAAAGTTCCTCCTCTATCTTGGTGGGTCCTGCGCTTATTGGCAGATTTTCTTGCCTCAGAGATTCACCATGTGGGTTGGGGAACAGCCCAGAGACCTTCCCCTCTGGAAGAACCCACAGTCCAGGTCAATTGGGAGGTTTGGGGGGGAACCCGAGCCCACCCTCTACTCCAGGTTCCAGGCCAGGGCCCTGTGGACTGCAGCTATCTCTAGTGCCTCCTGTAACAGCTGCATAACAGCTACAACTCCCTGGGCTACTTCCCCATGGCCTCCTCCAAACACCTTCCTTATTCTCACCACAGGACCTTCCTCCTGGTGTCTGATAATGCTTGTGCTACTCAGTCCTCCATCAGCACACCCTCTCACTCTCAACTCCTTGCACCTCTTGCTCCTCACACTCACACCAAAAACTGAAGTGAGTTCCTTTTAAAACCCAGGTGCCCTGATTAGCTTGCCTTAATTGATTCTAGCAGCTTCTTCTTAATTGGCTCCAGGTGTCCTAATTAGCCTGCCTGCCTTAACTGGTTCTAGCAGGTTCCTGATTACTCTAGTGCAGCCCCTTCTCTGGTCACTCAGGAAAGAGAAAACTACTCATCCAGTGACCAGTATATTTGCCCTCGACCAGATTCCTGTACCCCACTGGTCTGGGTCTGTCATAATACTTACTCTTCAGTGGAATCCCATTAATTTTGTGGCCTGAGTAAGTCCTGTTGAATCTCCTGAAAATGAGCTGGGCATTTTGGAGCTTGTGAGATTTAAAGCAGACATGAGTCTGAGGAACACTTGGTGGTGTGGCAGTCTTATAACAGTGTGCCGTCTCGTTTTGTTGTTGTATTCCTTAGTATGCATAAGTAACATCAAGCACACTTGTACCTGGAAGAATTAGATCTTTGACTGTTTTTGGGCTGCTTAACACCCAACTGGGCACAGTTTTACTAGAAATTTGGCCCCTTTTAGAAAAACAATTGCAACCAAAATAAACATTGTTTACATGGATAGATTAAAATAATTTCAGAGCTATCTAGAAAAATCTGCTGTAACTTGCTTGAATTAACAACTAGCTTTTTATATTTCCATGAAAACTTGATTAAGTATTGCTAATCAATAAATCACCTTCTTGGAAAATTATATTCTAGAATCATTTAATTTGCCAGCATGACCCTCTTAAGTTTCAGTACATTCTGTTCGAAATCATTCATTTTATATATAGACTTTTGCAATCACAGACTTCCTTATGGTTATTATTATCCTTGAATATTAATCAGAAACGAGAAGCTGTGCTGCGGATCTGCTGCATAAAAGATACAAGCTGGAATTTGTGCAACAGCAGGAAAATGTGCTATACCGTATCATGTGCAAATCCTAAACTGTTGAGCACTTACAGGAACTCGTTATATGTTCTTTCTCACTATTTAAAAAAAAAAACCTCCCAAATAATTAATGAATACATGCTAAAGAGTAGAACCTTAGAACTTGCCCAGTGATGATGATCACTTAAAAACTACCAATAATACTTTTACCAAGCTTGTAAAACTGCAGGGGGTGTCCATCATTGTGTCTTACAGTCCCCCTTGGGGAGCTACAGCCTCAGCACCAGAGCTGTGTGCATAACTTGGGGGGCGGGGGGAGACATCAGTAATGGGCTGAAACTGAGCAAGAATCATTTAATAGTGAGGCCTATTACTAGACTGTAAAAGTCTCTGAAAAGAAGTGAGGGAAGCCCCATCACTTGAATCATTTAGGACTTGACAAAGCACTAAAGAATATACTGGAGTGAATACTCCTGAACTTGCGTGGGGATAGAGTGAATGGCCTAATGGGGCTTTTATACAGACTCACATCCTCTGTTTCACACAGTCCAAACCCTGCGTGAACAAGTGGCGAACACTTTTTTTATTAAAATAGGGTGTTCCTACCATTTTATTTTGTACTATTTTTAATTTAACAAAGTTCACTTATTTTAAAAATTGTTAAAGATCAGTGGGTTATGTTAGAAGCGTTAACATCTCAGAAGACAGAAAGCAGCTGTTTGTATAGTATATGCAATCTGATAGACATAGATAGTTAACTGTAGCAGCATGTGTTGCAATTTTCTCAATTGTATCATCAAGATGTTGTAAATGCTTTATATAAATTGGAATAAAAATAGCAGATGTGCTGAAAACAGGTTACTGAATCATGTCTATTAGACAGTGGCTTTCAAAAGTTTGTTTTCCAGTTCAGTTTTATCATGTTGACAATATATTCTGTTGTGATACTGTATGATCACTAGTCAGCACTGTCAAAAGAATTCAAACTTGTTATGTAGCCTCATACTACTGGGAAAATAAATATTTTACCTATATGGATTAATAGGTTGGTAGTTATGTATAGTGATCTGAAGTAAAATCCGACAGTGCCACAGCACGGTCTGTTGGTTCCCCAGTCCTAATGCATTCAAAATTTGTAATGCCTGGGACATTGATTATTGATATCCTGTTTGGGGCAAGGTAAACTCTTTTAAACATAAATTGGAATCTTTTCAAAAGGAATGGGAATTGTATTGTCTATACAGGGGGGAAAAATCTTTATATGGGCTACATCCAAAGCCTATTGAAGTTAATGGGAATCTTTCCATTGATTTCACTGGAGTTTGGATCTTGTCCTCAGTCACCAAACTGTTCACTCACAATCTTAACTCTGATATGGCAGCTCTTTATCTGAGGTGGCAGTGTATTATTATCTGCATTGTGGGGCATTGAAAGGCCTTACCAGGGGGGCAAGGGCCCATTGTGCTACACATCAGTTATCTCCTACAGCTGTGCAAAACATTTCTTTCCTGAAATGAAACAGGGGAAGTTAGTCTGTTCCACTATTTGTGGTGAAGCAGAAAAATACAAACAACTCACCTTTCAGCTGGAGTCATTTCAATATTAATGAAGTTAGAGATGCTTTTGCTGGTAAAACCTTCAATCTTCTCCAAAGCCATTAATATGGAAGCCACAATTAAAGTGGAACTTACAGGAAATTTCAATTTCACTTTGACCTTTGACATTAATCTGCATGTTAGACAGCAGTTACAGTAGCAAGATCATACATGGTGCAGTGTGAGTATCAGGAAAAAAATTAAAGAGTCCCCTCCTCCCCCCCCCCAAAAAAAATGCCTCTTTATTTCTTTTATGTTCTACTGTAGTAAAAAATACAACTAGAGAAATTTGGAATTTTTGGTGTTTTGCTGTGTTAAGAAACGGGTTTGTAACTGTAGCCGTGGGAGATAGCTGATACTGCTCTTTGCCATGTAATCTAGACCCATGTCACGTGACTGAGGCCAAACAAAGAAAATTTGGTCTCTTATCAGTGCTCTGCTGTGTTGCATGGTTATTGCAAGGGACAACCAAACAAAATGGGCACAAATTGCATACATTGTCCTTTCCAGGTCACCCTTTAAATTTGCCACAGAAACGACACATAGCCATCCACTGAATGGGAGAGAAACTACTGAGGTGAGCAAAGAGATGGGAGTGATACACATGCTCATATGAGCTATTGCCAACTCTCCTAAAAGACAACTAATAGATCTGGGGTGATGGTCCCCCTTACCCCAGATATAAAGATCAGATGTCAATCAGTCTGCTGTTTGTGTACAAAAAGTGTCCATATAAAGAAAGAAGGTCCTCACTTGGAAAAATCTGCCCTACTAAGCCCCTTGAAAAATTGCCTTAATTTACAGTAGCATGGGAGATGCATCTTGGACTGAATACAGAAAACCAGAGCAGAAGGGGACAGATGGAAAGAGAGAGGAGAGAAGCTGTTGATGAAAGGGATGACACAAATAAGGCTGGGAATGGATCAAGGACAGACATTCCCATTTTGTCCCAGAATCTCCATTATTATCCTTTTTTCCACATTCTTATTACTGAAGCCAGAGGTAATGTTTGCAAGACAGCAATGAATGTAGTAGTGGCAGCAGGTGTTGCTCTCACGATGGCATTAGTGGGAAATTGGCTAATACAAAGCTCTGAGTCTGCCATTGGGTAACAAAGGCACTGTGCTGAAACCAGTGAATGGACAATAAGCACAAAGACAGAAGAATGTGAATAAAATAAAAATATTTTATTCTGCTTATGGGTGGCACATTTGCAGTAAGAGAAAATATCAATATTTGGGCTGCGTTTGCCTTTGCCCTTTGTCCAGCTCTAGCATTTATCTAATGCTACAATCAGGATTATGCATTGAACTGAATGATGAGGTGTAGGCAGTTTATAGCATTCATAGCCTATTTTTGCCCTTGAAGTTTATTTATCTGATTATTTCTGGTAGAGTAAGTTGTTGAGCTAAAGGACTTTAAATATACTGGCAGGAAATTGGCCATCAGAACCTACAGCTTATTGGCAATGAACTTTTAGAAAGATAATAAAACACAGAAGAAATCGTTATGGAAAGGCAGCAGCCACTCTATGCTTTAGATAGCAATTCAGTTTATATTGCAAGCCTAATTTTCCCTAGCTCCTCCTCACCTATGATCCACAATGAATGCAATGTCAGCCTCAAAATTGGTACTGGAGGTCTGTGGTCAAATTAGACTTTCTTTTGACCAGAGGTGTTAACTGGAGTCCAAAAAGTTATAACTGTTTTAGCAAAAAAAGATAAGGAGGAATAAAATAAAACTAAGTTCACCAGACTGATCTAGTTAAGATCTAGTGGATAGGACTAATTTAGTCAATTAACCTAATATTAGAAGTTATTAACATTTGAAATAATAATGTCACGTTGATTCATTGGCTAAAGTGAGCTTAAAATCGGTGTGACAGATGCCTGCTTAGATCTAACCTTACCTTTAAAAAAAAATAAATGAACACACATTTCTTGCTTTCCTCCATAGAATGATGGATGCTGTTTTGTAAACTAGTTGCTAGTAAGGCCCAGGGCCGGCTCCAGGGTTTTGGACGCCCCAAGCAGCGGAAAAAAAATAAAAAAGCCGCGAGCGGGAGTGAGGGACCGTCCACCGAATTGCCACCGAATAGCTGGACCTGCTGCCCTCTCCAGAGTGGCCGCCCCAAGCACCTGCTTGCCAAGCTGGTGCCTGGAGCCAGCCCTGGTAAGGCCCCTCAGTTGAAAAATGACTTTCCTTATGAAAACTGAAGTTAACCAGATATATTGTTTTGTAAATTGACACATTTTTTAAAAATATATACACTATTGTTAGAAACTACACTACTGTTGCTTTTTTTTTTTTGCCAGATCCTTGCTTGAGAATGAACAATAAATATTCACAATTAAAGTTATTAGATTCATAAATTCAAGGCCAGAAGGGACAATTATGACCATCTAAGCTGACTTCCTTTATAGCAATTTCACACAATTATTCTTGCATCAAATCCATATCTTGGATTTGAGCCAGAGCATATTTTGTAGAAAGAATCCAATTCTGATTTAAAGACTTCAAGGGGCCGAGAATCCACCATATCTCTTGGTAAGTTGTATTGGTCATTAATTACCCTCACTGCTAAAATAAGTGTGCCTTATTTCTAACCTGAACTTATCTAGCTTTAGCTTCTAGCCACTGGATCTTGTATATCGTTGTTTGTTAGGTTAAAGAGCCCTCTACTATCAGAAACCTTCTTCCCAGGTAGATACTATAGACCTTGATCAAATTGTCTCTTAACCTTCTGTTGAATCAGTTTAATAGATTGAGCTTCTTAAGTCTCTCACTGTTATAATAGAAGTGTAGGACTGGAAGATACCTCAGTAGATCCTGAAATGTGGCGCTCAGAACTGGATACAATACTCCAGATGAGGCCTAATTAGCACAGAGTAGAGCGGAAGAATTACCTCTCGTGTCTTGCTTACAACACTCCTGCGAATACACCCCAGAATGTTTGCTTTCTTTTTTTTTTTTTTGCAAGTGTTTGACTGTTGACTCATATTTAGTTTGTGATCCACTATGACCCCTACATCCCTTTCCTCAGTACTCCTTCCTAGGAAGTCATTTCACATTTTGTATATGTGTAATTGATTGTTCCTTGCTAAGTGGAGTACTTTGCATTTGTCCTTATTAAATTTCATCCTATTTTCTTCAGACTGTTTGTCCAGATTATTTTGAACTTTAATCCTATCCTCCAAAGTACTTGCAACCCCTCCCAGGTTCGTATCGTCTGCAAACTTTATAAGTGCACTCTCTATGCCTTTAGCTAAATCATTGATGAAGATGTTGAACAGAATCAGACCCAGAACTGATCCCTGTGGGACCCCATTTGATATGCACTTCCAGCTTGACTGTGAACCACTGATAACTACTCTCTGGGAACAGTTTTCCAAACAGTTATGCATATATCTTATAGTAGCTCCATCTAGGTGGTATTTCCCTAGTTTGTTTATGAGATGGTCATGTGAGACAGCATCAAAAGCTTTACTAAAGTCAAGATATACCAGATATACCGCTTTCTCCCATCCACAAGGCTTGTTACTCTGTCAAAAAAAGCTATTAGTTTGGTTTGACATGATTTGTTCTTGACAAATGTTGACTGTTACTTATCACCTTATTATCTTCCAGGTGTTTGCAAATTGCTAGCTTGACTATTTGCTCCATTATCTTTCCAGGTGCTGAAGTTAAGCTGACTGGTCTGTAATTCCCCAAGTTGTCTTTATTCCTCTTTATACATATTGGCACTATATTT
The DNA here is from genome assembly GCF_027887155.1 of Malaclemys terrapin pileata. NCBI lineage: Eukaryota > Metazoa > Chordata > Testudines > Emydidae > Malaclemys > Malaclemys terrapin. Next base: position 37,622,533 of record NC_071505.1, on the reverse strand, counting down.
GTCCCCTTCCAGTCCTATGGAACCTCTCCCATCTTCCACGAGTTTTCAAAGGTAATCGCTAACGGCTCAGATATCTCCTCAGCCAGCTCCTTGAGTGTTCTAGTGTATTTCATTAGGCCCAGGCAAATTAAAGACATCTAACTTATCTAAGTAATTTTTAACTTTCTGTTCTTTCCCTATTTTAGCCTCAGATCCTTCCTCATTTTCACTGGTGTTCACTATTTCAGATATCTGAATGCTACTAACCTTTTTGGTGAAAACTGAAACAAAAAAGTCAATAAGTTCTTCTGCCATTTTCTGATATTATCTTTTTCCGCCCATTGAGTAATGGGCCTACACTGTCGTTGGTTTTCCTCTTGCTTCCAGTGTATTTGTAGAATGTTTTCTTGTTACCTTTTATGTCTCTAGCTAGTTTGATCTCATTTTGTGCCTTGGTCTTTCTAATTTTGTCCCTATATCCTTGTTCATTTATATTCATCCTTCATAATTTGACCTAGTTTCCACTTTTTGTAGGACTCTTTTTTGAGTTTCAGATCACTGAAGAGCTCCTGGTTAAGCCAGAAAGGAAGTGTGGCAAGAGACCAATGTTTCCTATACAGTGGGATAGTTTGCTCTTGTGCCCTTAAAAATGTCTCTCTGAAAAACTTCCAACTCTCTCAAATTGTTTTTCTCTCATAGACTTGCCTCCCATGGGTTCTTATCACTTCAATCTATGTACTTTGTTAATAAACTTATTCTTAGTTTTATTACAAGCCCTCTCAGTGCTGTACATTAGAGTGCATAACTCCAGCTGAGCTAACAAGCTGTTGTGTGTACTGGCTCTTTGGAGGTAATGAACTTGGCGTTATCTATGTGAGCTCCAGTAAGAGGATCTTAACACTGCAGGGGAGATGGTTCTGGGAAGACTTGGGACCAGAAGGGTTGTTGGGGTCACCCTTCAAGGAGTAACTGAGCTGGTGGAAGCCAAGGTCAGACCATTGTGCTGTGAGTAGTCTGAGCCAAAGCTGCACAGCACAGAGGCACCCAGGGTTAAAGGGCAGCCGGTGACAGAACCCTTTACTGTCACAGTGACCCACAGTCTTTGTTCGTACACGTGCCACCTTGCATTTGTCTGCATTAAGATGCATGTTATCCAAGTGACCTCAGCTTACAAAGCAATCCAGATCACTCTGTATAACTGACCTCTTCTTATTGTTCTTTACCACTCCAACATTTTTATGTATTTCAGACTTTATCAGCAATGATTTAAAAATCTCTTCTAGGTCATTGATAAAGATACTGCATAATATTGGACCAACAACAAATTCCCATGGAACCCCTTGAAACATGCCCTGTGGCTGACTATTCCTCCTTGGCATTTACAGTACTTTATATAAGATCTATCAATTAACCAATTTTTTATCAGTTGAATATGTGCTGCATTGATTTTTTTATAGTGATAATTTTTACATCAGAATGATCTAGTCAAGATGTAGTGCAGAGGTCCAAAATTTCAAAATTAAGAAAAACTAGAAATTTTGCATACATGCTAAAAACAAACATATAATAGCAGGAAAATTCACAATCATGGTCACCTGAAAACCCTTTGCACTTCCCCAATACTAGCAGAACTCTGAAACCATTTTAGCTATCTGTAATGATAAATGTTTTGGTTTATCGTATGTCTAAGGTTCCATTCATAACAAAGGTTCATCTCATCAATGTCTACATTAGTTACTTAATATTAACAGTACATTAGTTGAGCAATGGTCATATGTAGTCCTTGTACAATTAATACCAGGATGCCCATTTGCCCTGGTAGCTTACAGAGAGAGGCTGCGATGGTCTGGACACCTGTCTATGTACAATTTATTATTTATTTGAGCTTGTGAACTCTCTCTGTTTAAGCCTTATGAGTATCTGCGCTGCATTCTTGTCTCATAACCCTTGTACTAAGGAACAAGGGAGTGACACCTGAATGTCTGTCTTTGATTAAGACAGGTGTTAAGGGCTATCAACATATAAGTACATTATGCCTGAACAAAAGAGTGGGAGGCTAGAGTGAAGGAAAACCAGCTCTCTCTAGGGCTTTGTCTACCGGATACGTCTATACTACCCGCCGGATCGGATCGGCGGGTAGTGTTTGATGTATCGGGGATCGATTTATCGTATCTCGTCTAGACGCAATAAATTGACCCCTGAATCAACGCCCGTACTCCATCTCCATCTTGGCAGGAGGAGTAAGCGGAGTCAACGGGGGAGCCGCGGCGGTCAACTCGCTGCCGTGAGGACAGCTAGGTAAGTCAAACTAAGATACTTCGGCTTCAGCTACACAAATAGTGTAGCTGAAGTTGCGTATCTTAGTTCGAACCCCCCTGCTAGTGTAGCCCAGGCCTGAGAGTTAGATCGACATAAGCCAGATTATGTCAACCTAACTGTCAGTGTTTACACTATAGCCTTGTTTCCTCTGATGTAAGTGCCCTACTACACAACATAATAACTTCACCTCCACCAGAGGCGCAAGACTTATGTAGGTGTAGTTAGGGAGATGTAGTGTTTGTGTAAACACTGAGTTCCTTATATCAGCTGTTGGCTGTCATTCTTGTCAATTTCATGGCAGCTGACCAGACTCCAGGTGCAGATCTACCTGCTGGAGGTGAGATGCCCCAGGTGGCTCCCCCATAACTGCTGCCAGGTGGGAGCGTGGAGGCAAGAAGCCCTGGGGGGTTGCTGGGCTCCTGAGGGGAGCTTCACAGAACTGGCTCCCAGCCCCCCACCCTGCCCTGTTCAGTCGGTGAAGGCATTCCTGGTGAGGACGCGTACACTGACAGAAGGAGGGTAGTGTAGACATCAACCACCGCAGTAATTATTGTGGTGGCTGTAAGTCGACCTAACATAGTTCGAATTAAGATCATAGTGTAGACATATGCCCTAGATGTCTAGAAGAGAAGGACTGAAAAATCCCCAGGAGGAAACAAGGTCACTGAGCTGTTGGTACAGTTCTTTAAAAACATAAAGGACGAGAAGTTAGGGAGGGGCTCACAGAATGATTGACTTTAAGGGTCAGGTTTCTGGAGTGAGAGGGAATCTTGTTGACTCCTGGACCAGCCAGAACTGAAGGATGCTGACTGTAGGGGTCAGATAGAAAAACTCTATGTTCCAGGGGAGAAGCCATGTGCAGGACAAGTGGGAGAGGAAGGATCCTGGGTTCATTAGAAAACTCTAACCAAATCTCAAAAAATTCTCAGGAGTGGTGAGGAAACTGAGGCAGGGAATGGTTTGCAGGCATTTATTGTTTTCTCTGGATCTGTATATCTCTTGTGCTGTGTAAAGCAAAGAGTGGCTGGTTTTAGAAATACTTTTGCAAAGGCTATGTTTGTTTATTTCAATTATCGCATCCGTGAAGGGGCAACCTGTAAACCAGAATGCCCACAACACTGGAGCTCTGTGATTAAGCTACTGGAGTGTCTTGGGGGTTCTGTACTGGTCCTGGGGGCCTAGAGCAGCTGGACTGCGAGGTCTCACTTCCATTAAGGGGTATCAGATAGAAAGTCTTTGCCCAGGAAATGTGCCAGGGAGGTCAAAGACAGATAGAGTGCTGGAGACTGCCCAGACCAAGGGAAGCTTAAAGTGCATGGGTCCTCTGTGTGGGAGCCAAACACAGCAGTCTGGTGAATGTCCAGCAAGGGGAGCTGTGACAGATGCATACAGTGGATTTATTAATTTCCATTTCAATATGAATTGAAGTCCCTACATAACTTTACAAAAACAAAACAAATTAAAAATGGAAAGCTAACCAGATTTCATTAAATAGAACTAATCTACAAACCATCTCCACATAATGGTATGCCAGTGGGCTTGGCTTAATATTCAAAGCTGACATGAGCCAGAATCAAACACTGAGAAGCACAGTATTCAGTCCATATGGGGACCATGTGCACATTTTTGTGCAGAGTTTGAGCCATACAATGATCAGCCATAAGATAACTTTCTTTCAATTCCCTCTGGGATATACAAAATGTCAACAAAGGGAACAGCATGTATCGAATATTAATTGGCACCAAACAAACTCACTATTCTGTGAAAGATGTTGTACATCAACAGGGCGCCATCTGCATTGTATTTACATACAGAACAATTGGTTTCTCTATTATTGCCCTGCTGGATCCTTGACAAAATAACAAGGTATTCCTAATGCAATCACTTACTCCTTTCACTTTGATTACAGATGCTAGTGAACAAACCAGGCTGGAAAGGTTCATGACTTTGAGCTTATGGTGGTCAAATATGTTTAATTCAAATGCAGTATGAAAATATGTAGGATTAATTACTTATCATACATGTTCCTTCTGAAGGGCCAGAATTAAGCCACACAATATTTTGAATGTTTTTTTCTTTTAGAATGATTTACATGATAGATTGATAACATCTGACATAAACACTGCTGGTCAATGGTTATGCATTCAGTACAGCTGCAGTTTCTTGCACTTAATGGAAAATGGTAGAGTATGAAAACTCATTTGTTTCTTGTAAACATAAACTGGACAGGTTTGGGTGTTCAGAAAAGATCTTCTCTTATATCTCACCTACCTCCAAATTGGTTGGGTATCAGTGTTTCCATAACTGTTGACAGTGTTCAAAAATGTTGTTCGGAAAAAAAGATGAACAGGAGACTGTAATCTTGAATGGCTGACACTGTAATGTGGAAGTAGTTGGCAACTAGTCATGAAAGGGACTTCCAGGAATGGCAAAAAATATGTGGGCTCTAAATTCGTCAGATAACATATAATGGTGAACTTCACAGGATTCTCAGACTATATTTGAAGTTCACAAAACTAATTTTCACTCTTATAGATGTTGTACTGCTATTTAAATATGTTGTATTAATTTCAACAAGCATATTTTTCTATCTAAAGGGATAAAAGAACATGCATTTCAAATTTCAGCATGCTACGGTAGGCAAGGGAGATCTTTGCTATTTATTAAGAATAGAAGAACATTCTCCTTGACCCTGAAAAGAGTTAGGCTATACAAGTGAATGCTCTATAAGCAATCTGTAGAGTAGACTGCGTGGTGTTGAAAGCACAACCTGCGAAGCCAGTGTACAAATTATATTAAATTTTAACTATATTCATTTTAACTTCATTTTTTCATTAGAATTTTACTCTTGCTTCTTGTCTCTTTTGTTTCACTGTTTGCTTTTTTAAAAATTTCTGCCAGCTCTTTGCTTAATTTTTCCTCCCAGGAAGAAAGTAACCCATAATGGGAGGATTAAAAATGAGGCACAATGAATTTGACCATTCCTATCAGAAAGGTTTGGTGGGAATATCCAGAATTCATCTGGCACACTATATCACTAGTTCCAATTTTGTCTTCTATTTGAATTTTGTGTAAGGATCTGATGGAAATCATGTAGCAATATGCTGGGTGCGTGACCTTTCCATAATGGAAAACTTCTTGAATCACCAAGTAGTTGAACTCTAAAATCCACTGAAATAATTGAATTTAGTAACCCTATTGTTGCTCATTAGTAAGTTCTCCACATCGGCCTTACAAATTCATTTTTAATATAGGAAATCATTTATAAGTGTTAACATTGTATTTTTATGGCTGGTTCCAGACTAGCCATGCAAATCAGTTTGTAATGTTAGAAAAAATGGTTTATTCCCAATTCAGTTCATTGAATTAAATGTACTCTATGAAAACTGCTGGACATGATGTGAGAGAGAACAACTGGAGAATAGCATTTCTGTACACTTCCTCTCTCTTTGTCTCTTCAGTGTGTGCGTGTGTGCGTGTGTGTGTGTGTGTGTGTGTACACTGCAGAAAGTAGTGTTAAAGTTGAGTAAAGTTCACAGTAATTATGGCAGTTCAAGCAGTGAAAACACAGAATCCCACTCAAGCCTGCATTACTTAATGTGACTTTTTCTACAGTGTTCATAAAAGAAATGAGATAGGCAAATAATATTACAAGGAAAATCTCAGACTACTGCAGAACCCATATAAACACACCTCTTACTTTAATGAACCGATAATTTGTGCCTGTAAGTTGGCTTCCCATGTTGTATTGCACTGTATTGAACATATTCTTTTCTCCCTGACCATGGGACTAGTATTTCAGGTATTCAAAAGAACTCCAAAGGGAGCTGTTTAGGGATGAATATATCAAAATACATAACAAGAGAAAGATATGAAAATTGTTTGGCTGGAAAAGGAGGTAGCCTGACATTATCTTACCTCAAATATGAGGTGCTAATACAAAACAAAGCTTTAACAGCTATAGAATTTGCTGCAGGGTCTTGCTGCTGCAACAGATTGAATCTAAGACGGGATAGAATTTCATGTCTGTCTTGGACATCCCCATATACTATTTTTAGTGATGGTGCTCTAGGTATATAATGCTATATTCTATCCCCAGCCTGAATATGTATGAGCACATTACAAAGACTGTGTCTTAAAACCAAACTTCCCTATTAAACGTATGTAATGAATTGACTAATATGTATGTGTAACATTATTTATGTGCAAATATAAGGTGTTAATGCAAAACAAAGCTTTGAAAACAGTAAGATTGTCTGCAGGCTCTTGTTGCTCAGATGGAGTGAATTACAGATGATGGTTCTTGGCTGGTCTCCGTGGCTGCTTTTGATGCTCTTAAAACGCCATCTGAAAATAGTTGGTGATTAGGAAAGGCTTCACCTCTTTTTTTTTTTTTTTTAATGCATTGTAAGGACCAAAATTTGTAAACCTTGGGGGCCTTACAATTAGGCTCCTAAATCAAATCTTCCTACCCTTTATGCAAATGGGTGAAGCTGGGGGTTAAAAATACTGTCATGTGCGGGCCTGGCTAATGAAGGGGAAACAGGAAGGCTTGCTGTACTCCAGCTTGGTTTAGAAGGGAATAAAAGTTGTCAGGCCAAAAGGAAAAAACAGAATGTTTCATCTCTTAACCCGGCCACCTTCTGAGCCAAATGCTGCTCAAAATCCGAGTAAATGAGCTTTCTAACTAGGCTTCTCTGGTGGAATAGGAAGGCAGAATTCTACCTCCTGCTCTCCAGGAACAATAGTAAGGCCAATCTCTGGCTACTGCTGTGTCCTCAGTGCTCTAGTAGTTTCTGTAAAAAAAAAACAGTGTTTCCCCTTTCTGCGCAGGTTTTGGCCACTGTATTCTCTGCCTTATACCCACCCACCTGCCTGATCATATGAACTGAGCCAAACCACAGTGCAGAAGGGAAAGACATTCCCCTATATGACCTTTCAGCAGCTGGGACCTCCCCACACTGGGCTGGATCCACTGCCTTTGTGGCCTTTTCCAAGCCAAAGGATTTGCACATTTGTCTAATTTCCTTTGTGTTTGTTACAAAAGCGAAGTTTGGTTTGTAAAGCATGTTGAGTAGAATTAGGCACTGTTGGACACTCCACAAGAACTGTGGATTTTGCTCCATGTCTGCCTTCCTTATTTAAGCTGGTTGAGGTAATATCTTTTATTGGAACAACTTCTGTTGGTGAGTGAAAGACAAGCTTTTGAGCCACACACAGCTCTTCTTCAGGTCTGGGTAAAGTACTCCCATTGTCACAGCAAAATGCAAGGTGGAAGGGATTGTTTAGTGTAAGTAGTTAGCGCATATTGTAAAGAACCATTCAAGGTAGAGTGGCCTGTTAACACTTCTGCAGTCATAGTACTCTTGTCTCTCTAATATCCTGGGCCTTACATGGCTGCATCTACATTCCTTATTTAAAGAATACATGAAAAAAATGAAATCAAAGGACAGAAAATAATCATAAATGTAATGTTCTGATTCTGTTCTGCCACAGTATGTCCAGCAGTTCATATAAACTTCATTTAAATGGAATCCAGTGAATTTAATTGGAATCTTATGAACTGAACTCCAGTCCGCAAGCCAGTGTAATTACAAAGAATATAAAATGTTAATACCTATAAAAGGTTTCCTACTTTAATGTGAACATGAGAAACTAATGTTGAGAAGTTATTGGTAATGGTGAGCAGAGGGTTAGAAAACATACTGTTGAAAGAATTGCTAATGTTTTATGTATGGTAGAGAAGGGGGGGCTGATAACAGTCATCAAATATGTAAAAGGTTGTTATAAAGAGCACGGTGATCAGTTGGTCTGCATGTCCACAAGAAGTATTTGGTTTAATCTGCAGCAAGGGAGAATCAAGTTAGATAGCAGGAAAAACTTTGTAACTATAAGGGTAGTTAAGTATTGGAACAAGTTACCAAGGGAAGTTGTGGAATCCCCATCATTGGAGGTTTTTAAAAACCGGTTAGACAAATATCTGTCAGGTAAGGTATACGTATACTTGATCCTGGCTCAGCATAGGGGGATGGACTAGATGACCTCTCAAGGTCCCTTCCAGTATAAATAATTATTTGTTTGTTTATCCAGAGGGACATGGTATCAGAGACAAGAGTAAAACCATAAAGGCCTATACACCTAGGTCTTACTTATCCTTTCCTTGTCAGCGTAGGGTAAAGTGTAAATTCTACTCAGCCAAGACCTCCCTACTCCTGGGCTGGGCATGACAGGTAGCCCCCTGAAGCATTCTCTATCTCTCTCTGTCAGAGACTCCTCTCTATATCAGCTGCTGCCCACACAAACCCTTGCGCTCTAGCCTAGGATCTTTAAGGTTTTAGTGTCCCATTGATCCTAGGTTCTGGTCTGGAGAAAATAAACTTTGCTAGTCTATCTGGAGCCAGGCAAGGACATTCCCCAATTAATAGCTTCCCCACTGTTTCCTCAAGGACCTACTGTACCTTATCACTGTCATTGCTTCATTTCCTGTTTGTTTCCTCCCCCAATGGTCTCCCTTGATTTAACTCCTTGCATTCAGGCATTATAATAACAAGCAGATAAACTGACGCGCATCTGATGTTCATACAAAATAATACAGATAACTCCCTAATTTTCCACACGTTGCCTGGCAGATTTTCAGATGGAATGTATGTATAATAGGTAATATAATACCGGTTCTGTATGTAATCATTATAGTTTAGGATCTGACCTGTTGTTGTTTTGCTTCCCAAACTGGACACAGCAAAGTGTTGCAACTTAAGGTTAGATTTGTCTTGGCTGGCTAAGCTGGATGCTTATTAGACAAAAGCCAGAAAAGATAAATAGGTGGTGGGAATTGACACACTCGCCATGGAGAAGTGCAGGGATTGCAGGAGCCAGAGGTTCACAACTAAGAAGTTGCTCAGGACACAGCCATGGAGGAGATGATGATGATGATGGTGGTGATGATGCTGTCTGGTTCCCTCTCCTCATCTGGTCTGGTCAGGAAATCTTTTGGGTTAAAGAAAAAGGAAGGCCCAATGCTGGTCAGTTCTTAGTTCCCATTGTAAGGTAATGGTGGAGGCAAATATAGTGATGCTTGTCAATGAGATGGCAATGGTGATGCTTCTCTCTCATTCCAAGTCGGCTGTCATGCTGAGCTGCTTTTAACTTTCTCCTCAGAAAAGAAATAGCCAAAAGGGGTAGCAATCTTGTCCATCAAAACTGTCAATCAAAACAAGTTTCTGGTGGTCCACATATGCACAATTTCAGCTGAAGAACATTTTGTCTGTTGCTATTACAACCCTGTAACCTAATTCGTAGTCTTGAAACTCCCTGAGCTGCACAGTTCTTTTAGTTCAAACATGCTCAGTTCACACCATTTCTTTGATTCCACTGTGTACTTTCAACGATTTCACATAACATGTTTATAGATTAACATTATTTTCCTGCTGCCTTGCACTCAGTATGGACAATTTAAGACAGCAACTCAGGATACAGTTTAACACAGTAGCTCTGATGTTTTAATGTATCTTTTGTGTTGTGTTATTACTTTCTACAACACCGAGAAAGGAGGGGGAGAAAGGCAGGAAGGAATTTGGATGGAGGAAACCAACATTAACCCAAAGGGATAGATTATCTTCCCCTAATCCCCCACCCCTTCCCAGTAAATTGAAAAGATTCCCCCCATAAGACAGATAGGCACATGCCTTCTGGGGGCGGGGAGAGAAGTGTGTGTGTGTGTGTAGAAAAAGAGAGAGAGTTAGTTCTAATGAAAGGTAATTCCAGTTTCTGAATGGATTATTTCTTTCTCTTTTTGGAAGTTAGAGAATACAGCAGAGCAACTCTACCAGACTTCACATAAGAAATGTGATTGTGACAGTTTACATCTAACATCTTTAATTTTCTATATATATTTTTTCTGGTGTATATCAACTGATATTAAAATTCTGATTTGTAAAAACCAGAATAAAACCAAAAGTAACTGTTACAGTACATTTATTTTGGGTAGGTGCTTGTCTAGTGTGTATGAAGAAAAATGTCATTCCGTCCACTAATCTGAGGGAGGTGTTGGCAGATGAAGGCCTAAAGCCTAAGCATTTATCATGACTATGCTAAAGAACTCCCTGTGACAGCGTACCCCATAAGGCTTTATGGGGGGGCGTTTATAAATGTATGTATGATGTAACTGAAATATGTTTTGTGCCGCCTGTGCCACGTAATATATCTCCGTAAAGGTTATGGTCTACTATATCTATTCATCCTATTTGTACATATATATCATTTTCCACTTGAGGTTAAGAATTTGGGCTGTATCTTGCTTGATTTCTAAGTAAGCTCTGTGAGGCATTTGGTCAGCTTCTTTAGGAAAGAATTCACCAGGTTAAGTACCTGATCAGGAAACACTTGGGGAACAATGCATCTTGGAATGCTCCAATCCACATGAGAAGTCTTCCTGGAGACATGCAAGATACCATGTGGACAATGGCTTCAGCCTGTAAAGACTGAGTCTTGCAGGGACATGTGACTTGCCCAGGTGACCCCAGAACTCCATCTTGGAGTTGGACTTTGCATCGGAGGGAGGAGGGGGGGGGTCTCCACCCACAAGAGAGAAGCCATCATGAAGAATCCCCTAGCTATCACCTGAGCTGCAACAAGAGCTGCACCAGGGGAAAGAATTGTGCCCAGGCCTGGAAGGTGTCCAGTCTGAGAAAAACTTACTGAAGCATCTCTGAGGGTGAGATTATCTGTATTCAGTTTGATTAGGCATAGATTTGCGCATTTTATTTTATTTTGCTTGTGACTTACTTTGTTCTGTCTGTTACTACTTTGAACCACTTAAATCCTACTGTCTGTATTTAATAAAATCACTTTTTATTTAGTAATTCACTCAGAGTATGTATTAATACCTGGGGGAGCAAACAACTGTGCATATCTCTCTATCAGTGTTATAGAGGGCGAACAATTTATGAGTTTGCCCTGCATAAACTTTATGCAGGGTAAAACGGATTTATCTGGGTTTAGACCCCATTGGGTGTTGGGCATCTGAGTGCTAAAGACAAGCGCACTACTGTGAGCTGTTTTCAGGTAAACTTGCAGCTTTGGGACAGGAGATTCAGACCCTGGATCTGTGTCTGGAGCCAGACGGGAGTGTCTGGCTCAGCAAGACAGGGTGCTGGAGTCCTGAGCTGGCAGGGAAAACAGAAGCAGGGGTAGTCTTTGCACATCTGGTGACAGCTCCCAAGGGGGTTTCTGTGATCCAACCTGTCACACTCCCAGGAAGCTTTGCAAAAAGAGATGATATAGAATTATTAGCAAATAACAACTAAACTTCTTGTTAAATGGAAATATGTTTTTTATAGCTGTATAAGCTATTGCATATGTGCTGACTAGGTGAATATGATTGACTAAGAGATTTGAATAACAAATTATAAATTGTAATGGAAACCACAAGAAAGGCATAGGTAGATAAAAATATTATAAAAAGAAAAAACAATGAAAAAGCAGATATGACAGAATATAACATTTAATAATGATTAGTTGAAGACTTGTTTTGAACCCATGCTAACAGAGGTCAAAATTGTTATGCTTGTTTATGTCTGAAAATTTGGGGCAGAGTGGAATTTGTAAGATGTTGACATTTGTTAATGATTAGATGACACCAGCTCTGCAGCTAAACTGCAAACATTGCAATATGGAATAAACAAGGGAGAAGGAGTCTATCCAAACCCTTAAGGTCGTAGCCCACCTCAAATGAGTGTGGGCAGACAGACCTGGTGCCCCTCAATTGGTAAATTAGCCTCTTTTTTGTGTGCTATTGGATTTTATATGCCTAATCTATGTTTAATCAACCAAACTTAATCTTTACCAGTTGATTTCTCAATCAATAAATCAACAAAAGAACCCATTATTCACAGAGATAAAAGTGTGGCATGAGCGACAGCCTGGTTATTAGTCATAGCTCATTGGTAGCAAGGGAGCCATAGGATATTGAATCTCAAGAGTTGCCATTGGGAACCTGAGTGAAACAACCTGAAGATGACACGCATAGTCACCTCTGTAAACATTAACAGTTAGATCCACAGTCCATTAAAGTTACATGTAGTTTTTTCATTGGCTTTACTACACTTTGGCTCAGACCCTAAACACTGCTGATGAAAAGCACTCTATAAGAGCTAAATGATTGATTGATTGATATGTGTTTTATATATAGCTTATATCTCTTGTATTGCAAGTGATTTTCAAATGTGTGCAGGAGGAGTGATTTGAAACGGGATATTTTCTTCATTGTGTACAGAGTCTGTGATCAACAAGAATAAGGATGCAGCATCTCGCCTTTAGTTATAATGAAATTCAGTGAAAGATCCCGTTTAAGTAATATACAGATGAATTGCTTTCATAACGATTTTATACTATTCATTTAATGCATCTATTTAGATGAGATAACAACTGAATGAATATAGCTTTTTAACTCATGATTAAGAGACATGTGGAAAACATCCATGTATCTCATGATAAAGTAATTTATTCAGGAGGACAGGATGTTTATAGCTAATTTATCAGTGATCTGCAAGACAGTGTGTAAATAATTTATCAGTGGTGTACAGGAAATGAACAAAACTATTTTTAGATTTTACTAATTTGATGTGATTATGACCATGTGACTTTCCAATAGCTAGTAGTTGAAATAATATTTTATAATATGATTGCCTATCATTTTTACACCTCTTTCCCCTTTGTTTTTAATTATATTACAGTCATGTGAATATAATACCTGGAATTAGAACATTGTAAACTTAACCTAGCAATAGCTCAATTGTTTTGTATCCTACATAAATTAATGAGTTATTATGAACCTTACTGGAGGGTGAAGGGAGACGATAAAGCCAGATTGCAGTAAGTAGTAACTAACCATGAAGATAAAATAAAATAATAAAACAAAATTCAAAAGGTTTGTAAACTGAATTCTGGAAAGCTAATTAAAATTATTCATATATCAGCCACTTGACATTGGTGTTCTTGAAGCTATATGTTTGATTACAGTGGAAATAGTATATTATGATGACCCCAAACTTCCAGTATTGATGCTGATCTTGTTAGCTACTGTTATGGTTCTAAAAAATAAATTTGTATTTAATGGTTTGGAATTGTTTAACAACATGTTTGATATTTAGCTCTTAAAATTATGCAAATCAGGAAAGTAACTGCAGAATTGATACGGAAATTGTGTGCCTAAAATGTATTTATAATGTGTAATTTTCCTACCAGGAGTCTTTTTATTTAACATTCCTTTTAGAGTGCATTGAATAACTGCATAACAACTAAAGAGCCACATTTTGCATATGGTAAGAACACTGAACTGTTGGGGGGAAAAATTGTAAACTAGATGTTACGTTACTATTACTAAACATTCTCATGTTGAAGACATTGTGTTCAGAAATAATAATAAAAAAAGGAAGTAAACAGTTACCAGGATTACAAAACATGTATATAGCACAGCAAAAACAAAAGTCTTTTCTCTTATTGGAAAGAAATGAAAATCGAACTGAATAAACAACCATAACAATTTATAAGGTGTAGATGGAATAAAATAAACTTTTAATCACATACTGAACATGTAAATGTATTACCATCTTGATAATTGGTTTCAGAGTAGCAGCCGTGTTAGTCTGTATCCGCAAAAAGAACAGGAGTACTTGTGGCACCTTAGAGACTAACAAATTTATTAGAGCATAAGCTTTCGTGGACTACAGCCCACTTCTTCGGATGCATAGTCCACGAAAGCTTATGCTCTAATAAATTTGTTAGTCTCTAAGGTGCCACAAGTACTCCTGTTCATCTTGATAATTGTAACATAGAAACATGCTGAGTACATTCACTGTAACACTCTAATAAAATTGATCACTTCATCCAGAAAGCATGAGACTTGGACATTATGTGATGCAGACAACAAAAGAATATAAAGAAGAAAAAGAAAGTTGTAATTTGCTAATCCCAATGAAAAAATATAAACTAGTTTTTTTTCACAGAAGTGTGAGTATTTATACACATTTGTAGCTGCTGTCACACATCTATTATGTATACATAGTTTCATTTATTGCTTCTGTTTATTATTTGTTTAAAGATCTCACGAACCTGTATGTAATTAATTAGAATATAATATAATATGTGAGCATATTCCTCAAAAGACATAATTTAGTTTGACAATTATAAATTAAATAAATTAATGGAGATATCCCATCTCCTAGAACTGGAAGGGACCTTGAAAGGTCATCGAGTCCAGCCCCCTGCCTTCATTAGGCAGGACCAAGTACTGATTTTGCCCCAGATCCCTAAGTGGCCTCCTCAAGGATTGAACTCATAACCCTGGGTTTAGTAGGCCAATGCTCAAACCACTGAGCTATATACCCTGGACAATTATAGTACTTTTGTATTTAAATTAGAGCGATCTTAGTAGGTCAGAACAGTATCTCTTGCTGAAGGGCTCAGTTTGTTTAATTGTTATTTGTATTCCAGTAGTGCAAGGGGCCATGCAGTACTAGGCACTATACAGCCAGAGTAAGAAATAGTCTTTTCACTGAAGATCTTGTAATCTAAATAGACAAGCCACATATAGAGTGAAAGAGAGGGACATCCCATGCAGAGTGAACAGAGGGAATGTCATGTTAAATATCATGTAGTTCCATGATAGCGAGTGTATTTGTGTGTGTGTGTTATTTTGAGATGGATTTGTATTTATTTCCATTTATGTAAAAATAAAATGTAAAAGGGAAAAACAAAGGAAGGGAGAGGGGATGCAGAGGGCAAGGGAGAGTAATGGAGACAGGAGAAGATTGGGGTCAGAGGAGAAGAGGGAGGAAAGGAAAGAGGAGAGCATGGAGTGAGACTGAAGAGAAAGAGACTGTGAAGGAGGCAGCCGAAGAGATGGTTGCAACAAAAAGCCAATTATCAAGAGGAAAGGATGTGTGGAGTCAAAACTGTAGAAGGCATATTTTGATGAAAATGCTTGTGTAGCTTGCTCCTGGGAGAGTGAGCCTGCGCACTTGGTTGCTCTGCTCTGGGAGTTTCTGCATCCATATGGCTAGGCCTTTTGCATCTACCTTGGCAGAAAGAGAAGGATGTACAATTCTGAGAGAAGGCTGTCCTCCTCCCCGTTCTCCTCCCTTCCCCGCCAGCCCTTGTGGTAATGGTGTACCCGCTGAACTGCTTATATAGTTCTCTGCCAGCTTGAATCTCTAACTCCTGTCTGACTCCAAATAATTTTACTTCTCCAGCCAGATAGCCTCATGCCTACTTGCTCTCTTCAGCTCCCCCCTTAAGCCCTCTACCCTCCCGCCTTTCTTTGTCTAAGTTCTTGACATCTTCTCCAAGGAAATGATTGATAAAATCTAACTTGAGCTTCCTCCATCATCTCCCCCTTCTCCCATCATTCCCTTCCCCAGTACCCTTTCCTTCTTTACCCTGTTTTCTGCCTCAAAGGTAGCTTGCTTATTTACTAAATTGAACCCCTCCCCCATCTCTGTGTTGACTGCCTCAAATTTCTTCCTCTCAGCATACAAAAATTCTCTAGTATTCCCCATCAAAAAACAATTCTTGGCCCCATCTATCTCTAACTTCAATCTGGCCTCCCTTTTCTACTTCAAATCTAATCTCCTTCCACATATCCTGTACAACCTTCATTACCTTTCCTCCCAGATCCACTCCAGTATAACTTCTGTCTTCTCTATGTTCTCAGTGACATTTCAAATGACCTCTTCTTGGTTAAGGCTCAACTTCTTTTGTTTTCTATTTTCACACTCCTTGATTTCTTTGAATTGTGATATTATTAGGGAAAATTCCTCTCTTTTTGTTTGTTTGTTTTCTCCTTGTGTGTACATGGTTAGCGAGTTCTGAGTGCATAAGCTCCTTGGAACTGAGAGATATACAGTGGTCAAATAGAGAAGAAGGGTGAGAAGTAGGGAAAACACACTTCTGTATACAAATAACTTGAGGTGATTGCTATTTTCTCTGTATTCTTCTCTGTAAAATCAGGGCATTAACACTTGGTTAACTCACTGGGGTGTGGTGAGGATTAATTATTTGATGGTTGCAAAGCTCTACTGCAGAGGCGCTAAAATTCTCTAGAATGCACACAAAAACCTCAAGTAGTCCAGACCCCCCCTCCAATCCCTCATCTTATTTGAATTGTCCCTTGGAAAACTTTTTAAAATGTTGCAACTATGCCTAGGCCCCCACATAAATTCCACTTCTATAGAAGCATGAGGACTACTGAGAGACATCAATGAATTCTTAAAGAGGTTGGCTCTGTAGACAACTGAAAAAGTTCTCTCGTAATTCATAGATCCCACAGACCTGTTTAAAAATTTGATTCTCTAATAGTCCCCATAGCAGGAAGGTGAAGATATGGGAAAATATCTATCTTTTAAGTAAAATGAGTCAGTTAAGTATTTAAAGGCCTCTAGCAAGATCAGGGCCCCACCATGCTAGTCACTGTACGAACACATAGACTGACTTTACTCAAGTTATGTTTAAAAGCTTATTTTTCCCCTTTGAGCCACAGCAAGGCCAATGTAAAGAGCAGTTTTCTGAAAGCTGCATAACTTGAGGGCTGTTACTGTCTCCTTCCACTTAATATTTTAGGGGGGCTGATCCAAAATGCAATGAAGCCAATGGTGACTTCAACGAGCTTTGAATCAGTGCCATAATTAGGGATTCAGATAGCACAGCGATGAGCATGGTACAAATGCATGGATGGACATTTAGGAAATTTCACATCACCATTAACTAGAAATCAGTTCCTATAAAGATTCACTTGTAGAGAGAACCCCAAGAATTTGAAACAGTGAACACCCGTTATCTTTCTCAGTCAGTCTCAATCATTCTCAACCAGTCTTCACTGATTTACAACAAACCCTCAATCATTATCCACTTTTACCTCCTGGAATTTTTTTTACAGTAGCAAGAAAAAAACCTCCACATTCTTAACACACAGGTCAATGACAGCCCATTATGAAGAAAAGTATTTTAAATCCAGCAAAGTTTGACACACTGTTTGACAAGAGCTTTTTTTTCTTTTCCCTCTGAGAAATAGTTTTTCAACATTAGCTGCAAGGTCCTATGATTAACTTTAAATGCTATTAAACTTTCAGCAGGACTAGCATTTATATTGCTAAATTTAGCTATAGTACTGCTGTTGGTTGCTGATAAGCTAAAATTACATCCTTTTGACTGGCCTGCCATTTAAAAAATATTTTAGGGGATTATTAAGTTCATAATCAGAATTATCACTCTCTCTCCATACTGGGTTTAAGTCTTATGGCTGAAGTGTGATTTCATACTTGACTATCTTTGTTTTCCCAGACAATATGCATCATAAATTTAACGAAGTAGCCATAAAGAGAGCAACAGAGAGAATGCATCCATTTTTTTAATACTTAGACTCTTAAACATATTCTGTCAGAATGGTAATTTGCCATAAAATAAAATAGACCATAACAATTAATTGTCCACTAATTTGAACCCACAGAGAATTTATTGAAAGAGGCTGTAGTAATGCCCTGGCAGTTGTTTACATTAGTTGTGTGACTCAATATTGTCTTTCATACAGACATGTGCAAAAAGCTTTTCACTCAGAGAAATTCAGGAGACTGGTGCCTTTTTTTTTTTTTTTTTTTTTTTCAAATCTCATAATGAAGTTCCCTTTTCACTAATGGCAGAATTTTTAATCCTCTAAGTAAAAGTAATTTTCAGAAGTGCAACTATTTTTTGAAAATGCAAACAATGCATCCTAATAGTGGGGTAGACGGAGTTAGAAACAGGTGCTCTAGAGGTCAACAGTTAAACTCTACTCACTGTGATCCATTTTGGTTTGGCGACTCTTTTATGAGAACAAGAAAGAGTCAATGTATAGGCTTGTCCCAGATGTGTAGGGACAGAATTAGAAATGGGCCTGAACACCTCTCAGCCCTGGCAGTTATTCCAGAGTTAACACTTCATAATCTTACAAGGTGACACGGGGTCAGATTCTCCAGTGCATCGTGGCTCATATGTGCTGAGAAGCTGGCATAATCTGGTCACAAACCCTGCTTAACTGGCCCAAGGAGAATCATCCCATTTTAAGAATGACTCTTCAGAGAAGCAGATACAAAGAAGGGGCTCTTAAGCCACCACTCTTCTAGTTGCCAGTGCAGCAGGCCAAAATGGGTGTGGCATGAGAAAAGGGGGCATTGTCAGGATGCTCCTATGACACACTGATCCTGGGCTTTGTGTAGGTTAGAAGAGCCTTAAGCTGCAGTAACATTGCAAATGAGGAAACAACCATGTACAGAACACCAGAATTGGCACAGTGCAAAGAAAAGTGGTAAGCCACCTTTGCATATCATCCTTCCAAGCTATACTCCCTTGGGTACAGATTTCAGTACCCTTATTCATGCTACAGTGGGATTACAAGAGGAGTGAGGTGTGACATTGCACCCCATAATGCTTTATAGAAATATGCTTATGAGAGTTAATGAGTGTAACTGGAATATGTTTTATGCAAGATCTGCCATATAAAATATCTTTGCAAAGGTTATATTCTACTGAATGTATTCATCCTATTTGTATGCATGTATTATTTTTATATCTGAAGTTTTGAGCATTGGCTCTATGCTTGTATTTGAAGTGTTTGCTGTAGGAAGCACATAAGGCAGATTTGGTCAACATAGTGTGAAGGGGTTATTCAAGTAATTGGAAGTACTTAGCTAACAATGGACCTTGAGAGATGCAAATCCACATCTGAGCTTTCCTGGGAACATTCAAACTAACATATAAACAATGGTGGTTGCCTGTAAAGAACTGAGTCATGAATGGACATGTGACTTGCCCATGTAAGGCCCTGGGAAACCCCTCCGTTTTGTCTTCAGGAGATAGCCTCTCCACCCTAAAGAGATGCCTGGAAGAAACTGGAACAAAGGACAGTAACTACGGGGGAGTGAGTGATTGCTGGAAGTAAGGAGTCTAGTCTGTCAAAGAAGCTTATTGGAACATCTCTGAGGGTGAGATTTACCTGGATTTAGTTTCCTACTGTATTAGGCTTAGACTTGCATGTTTTTGTTTTATTTTGCTTGGTAATTAACTTTGTTCTGTCTGTTATTACTTGGAACCATTTAAATACTACTTTTTTATATTTAATAAAATCACTTTTTACTTATTAATTAACCCAGAGTAAGTAATTAGTTCCTGGGGGAGCAAACAGCTGTGCATAACTCTCTATCAGTGTTATAGAGGGCGAACAATTTATGAGTTTACCTTGTGATTCCATGAGTAACACATAAAGAACTGCCTTCTGAAATTCAAATTCTGTTATATCCTTCTGAGGTTGTCATAAATATAAAGCGAAGGGTAACAACCTTTATGTATGCAGTAACATAAAATCCCTCCTGGCCAGAGGTACAGAATCACTTTACCTGTAAGGGGTTAAGCAGATCAAATAACCTGGTTGGCACCTGACCAAAAGGACCAATAAGGAAAGAAGATACTTTCAAATTGGGGGAGGGGTTTGTTTGTGCTCTCTTTGTTTGTTCCCTCTCTGAACAGAGAGAGAGATTGAAAAGATACCTGAAATGATACATATAAAATTACAGAAATTGTAAGTAAAGGCAAGGAAATGTGTTAGATTATCTTTTGTTTTAGCTTGTGAATTTTCCCTATTCTAAAAGGGAGTTTTATTTCTGTATTTTTGTAACTTTGAAGCTGAGTCTAGAGGGGAATCCTCTGTGTTTTAAATCTTTTTATTTACCCTGTAAAGTTACCTTCCATCCTGATTTTGCAGATGTAATTCTTTCACCTTTTTTCAAATAAAATTCTTCTTTTAAGAACCTGATTTTTTTTAGGACATTGAAAATTACAGGGGTTTGGTCTGTGCTCACTTTGTAACCAATTGGTTAGTATATTATTCTCAAGCCTCCCCAGGAAAGGGGGTGAAGAGGCTTGGGGGAATATTTTGGAGAAATAGGGACTCCAAGTGGCCCTTTTTCCTGGATTTTTGTCTAAATCACTTGGTGGTGGTAGCAATACTGTCCAAGGACAAGGAAGGGATTTGTGCCTTGGGGAAGTTTTAACCTAAGCTGGTAAAAATAAGCTTAGGGGGTCTTTCATGCGGGTCCCCACATCTGTACCCCAGAGTTCAGAGTGGGGAGGGAACCCTGACAGAGGTAGACCCAAACTGATATTTATTATAATATTTTGAAATCAGACTTTTCTGACATATAGACTGCAGTGTCCCAAATTTCAATTTCAAACCACACCAAGAACATCAATCAAATTTCATGGAAAATTGGTCTTCTGCTGTGATATTGAAAATTCTGCCATTCTGTTTCCAAGGCAATAAGCTCTTTAGAGACCTAATATTATTTTCTTCTGTGTAAAACTGAATTTTTTAAACATGCATTGTACTGTACATGAAACTGGATATAATTTAACATTTAGAGTTACTTAAAATGTATGTTGAAAAAATATTCTGTCATTTGTCCTTTTACACTGTGATTATTTTAAATATTTAGCTAAATTCAAAGTCTTTTGAATCAAGCCTTCCATAAAATGCATAATTTTTATGCTACTTTTGCATGGATACCTGTCTTGTGCTGACATCATCCTGTAAACCTGATCAAAGGACTCCCTTTTCAACTGGGAAGGAGAAAAGAGTTCAAGGCTTATTGGGAAGAATATATTTGTATGATATAGCTACATTCTGGAACATTACTGCCTTTTTTGTTTATATTACAGAGCAATCAGCTAATTGGAGCTTCTTGTGGACATTGAGGCCTGAAGCTTAGCAAGAATCCAAAAAAGACTCATATGGATAATGAGAATATCTGGAGTTACATTGAATAGGATAAAATATATATATATAAAAAGTATGTAAACCCTCATGCTTCCAGTCATAAGCAAAGCACTGGATGAAAGGGTTAGGAAGAAAATTCCCCAGTGGACAGGTTACTTCATAATTGTCTACTACAATACAGCTTTTTTTTTTTTTTTTTTTGTATCTTTGTCCCAAGCATCAGGCACTGGCCACTGTCAAAGGTGGCATATCAGACAAAATTACCCTCTGGTCTGGTCTGGCTGGAAATTCTTACTTAGGACTGACATTTGCTGTGGTGCTTTTTTTTTTTTTTTTTTTTTTTTTTTTTTTTAAAACAACAGTAGCATAGCCATACAGCCACATGAAACTGCTGTGATTTTAATGATAATTGGAGTAGCTTGAATACTATTTGCCAGTAAAATTGAGTGGTTCGCTTGAAGAGTTTGCTAATCCCTATGGCACTATTTGCTTGAAGGCCAGTGGATTAGAGAGTAGCTATCCATAAATATTATCTGAGTATCTGTGAGACTTACAAACATCAAAGTGACCTTTCTGTACTGTCTGTATTCATTGTGCATCTGCAGCACAAGTTGCACGTGGGTTTGGCCTTTCTGAGCAGATGTATTTTGTCTAAAATGTGCAGAAATTCTGCAGTTTGCTTTTTTAAAAGCCATCTTGCTCTATCCTTAATTGAACTAATTCGAGAAGGGTAACCTCTGAATATTACAGCGACAATCCATAGCAACAATCCAGATCAATTTCTTTTTGGGAGCAGTAGGGAGGCTCAGCTCATTGGCTGTTTGAATTTTATTTCAAGATACTTATTTCTTTGGAGTGCTTTACAAGATTAAACTATTTATTCTTTTTTTTTTTTTTGGTCACTCTACACACAGTGATACATAGTTCCTAATTCCCAAAGGCAAACATACAGCCCAATTCTGTGTGTGTTATTTTGAAGGCTTTACATCTGAAGAGGGTTTTGCTCTCTCTTTTTTTCCCAACCAGCATAAAACAATAGGCCATAATTATCTGAGGTGAAGGACATTCGCCTTGTTTTAAAAGGGCATTCATAAAGCTGACGATTGTCAGCCAAGAGGCAATGGTCGCCAATTCAGGGAGCACATAAGGAATATAAATCATTTATGAATCAGGATGTGGCTCAAGTATGCCATCCCTGAATTGACCTTGCACACGTCTAAGCCTCAAAGGGCTCTGGATTTGTAACAAGAACTTTAATCAGCCTGCAGTTACTCACTAAAAAGCATCAAGAGCCCTAAATCAACAGTGTTGTGCTTCATTGTTATTGTACACAGCCAATTGCTGCTCCTGGTGCTTCACTGATATATAACCTTGTGATTAGGTCCTGTTTAGAAAGTTTTCGAGAAGGTATTTTGCCTGCTCTCAATGCTTTGCATGCCCTTACAGAATGAGAAAAGTGGACACTATGAGAACAGGATTTTGATAGTGTCAGTTAGTTCTGCGGCCTATTGTTTGTTGCTGGTGGCTTTGTTTTGTGTTGTTTTGTTTTGGGGTTTTTTTGCTGATGAAGTCCCTGACCATTAGATTTGTTCAGTGGGTAATGAAAGGGGGCGGACTGTGTGTTCTTGCTCTAGTGACTTTTTTTTTTTTTTTATAAAGTTGCATGCATTATGCACTATGTCTATTGTACCTGGATTCAAGTGGTTTGCTTTATACCATTGCTCTGGAAACTTTGCCAAAACGTGTGTGTTCGGTTTTGAGGCTGTTTGCAAAATGTGCTGTTGCCCTCTATAGATGTCAGGAAGTCATTTTGAAGAGCATGGGTAGTCAAAATACAATCCTTAAATACATGTTGTACTAGTCCTTACATCTCTGGTTATTTTCAGGGACTTGGGAGAAAAGCCAGTGCATGACATGGTATGATTCTGTCTGTTCCCTGTCAGAGAAGCATGATACTGCATGAATACTCTTTCTGGTAACTACTAAAAGATGAACAATTTGGGGGAAGATCACAGAAGGCACAGAGTTCAATTGTTGAGCTGTTCCATGAGTTGCTCTAATGCCAATTGAGGGTCCAGTTTTGAAACTTGTCTAAGATCAAGCATCTAAATCCACATTTGGGCATACCTGTACCGTATGTATTTTAAGCACCTACAATCAGTGCTGATGTAGGTGTGCACCCCAGCTACGTCGGTGCTTTAAAATGGATTAAGTTATCTTTAGTAGAATTATAGCAGTTCTTAATGGCCCAGCTAAAAATAGGGCCTGTTATTAGTTCTGTACAAACACATAGTAAGAGAAAGTCCCTTCCCCAAAGAGCTTACCAACTAAG
This sequence comes from Malaclemys terrapin pileata, assembly GCF_027887155.1. Taxonomy (NCBI): domain Eukaryota; kingdom Metazoa; phylum Chordata; order Testudines; family Emydidae; genus Malaclemys; species Malaclemys terrapin. Next base: position 37,599,104 of record NC_071505.1, on the reverse strand, counting down.
TAGACCTGACAGAAGAAGTGTAGGAGAAAAAAAGCATTATTATCCCCATTTTGTAGGTAGGGAACTGAGGCACTCGCAGGGTCTCAGAGCCCGGGCTCCAGCCCAATTCTACATGTCTACACTGCAAGTTTATAGCCCCACAGCCTAAGCCCCACAAACCTGAGTTAGCTGACTCCAGGCCAGCTGTGGCTGTGCCACAGGTCTTTTATGTCAGTGTATATGTACCTGATTTGTCTTAACTGATTATTAAAAAGCTGCCATATGGAAGAAATGGCTTTCTTTTAATTTCTTATCAGTCTGGGAAAGAGAAAGAGAGTCACAGTTCTGTGAGGGTACTGTAGGCATGTAAAATAGCCTGCCAGAGAATAAGTGTCAATGATATTTCAGCAACAGTAGTACATCTTGTTCCCCAGCAAAAAGTCAGAAAAAAATTCTACATGTTTTGTTTTTGTTGTTCTCCCTGTAATGAGGTCACTCAAAGTTGCACCTCAGATGCAGCATCTGATTTTCTTAACGTGATGCTTTTTTTCCCTACTGACTTTAATAATTGTTTGACTAAGGTACAAACAACTCACTCAAGGTTAAAAGCAGTGAGGGGCACAGTGTGCATTCTCACAAAAAAGTAAGAGGGACAAAACTGGCTTTGGCAACTGTGTCAAACAAAGCCATACATCTTGAAGGCTTCAATAAGATCTGGGGTAAGTTTTGGGTTCAAGTAAGTTTTGGGTTCAACTCCTCTTTTTGTGTGATTAGTGGCCATTTGAGTTTGGGTTCTGCACTTTTCACCCTCTTGTTACAATAACCAGAGGGTGAGATCTGCCCTGAGTGAATGGCTGAGCTGAATTAAACCACGCTACCCCTTAATCTTTTGAATATCTGAAGTACACCTTTTGTATCCTATGTAGAGAGTCCCTGGACAACTGGTACCACCAGAGTGGCCTGAAAGTCAATAGATAGAAAACCCAGTCAGTGACTTTGGAGAGAACCTTGGGCAAGGAATTAATAAATATTGTCGTGTCCTGCTTTACCTGCTATTCACAGAATATCTTCAAATCCAGATGACGTAGGGAACTTTAAGGCATAGGGAACTTTATCTTTGGATTTTCACCTCTCATTTGTTTAAGAAGCTTCAGGTCTTGCCCTTTCAAGTTGTTTATAGCATAATCCATTGTTGTCTCCACAACATGGGGAACTCTATCTTTCAAAAAAACAGGAACTAAAAGCTTACAAGAATTCGTGTACAAGTTTAACCAGTGATCAAATGGAGGAGAAAAAAATAATAGGTTATAAGTGGGTTGCACCATGGGGTTGAGACCTGCGCTGAGGCCAGGAGGTTGGTGGACATGCTTGATACACATGGACGGGGAGCAGCTGAGTCTCGCTGAAAGACTGGGGAGAGGTCATTGTCCAAAGTGTGCACCCAGTTGCATAGGCCAGGGTGCAAACAGGTTTAGTCAGCCCAGAGAGGGAAAGGCAGTGGATGAATAGGCAAGGCGTAGTGCTGGTCAATGTATGCAGCAGGTGGACACAGGGATAGGCTTGGCAGGATGGGGTTCAGGCAGGAGACTGTCTTGTGTGAGCAGGAGTTTTGTTCCAGCTGTGGTCTGGATGGCCACAGGCCCAAGAGACTAGTTGCTCAGACAAGCGGGGTGGGCAGGAAGAGGAAATATTATACTAAGTGGTGTCCAATCAGCAGTCAGTTGATCCCACTGAGTCGATGGCTGTACCCTGTTTGTGCTTATCAACTGCAGTTTCCTAGTCTGACCTTGAAATGTGGTGGTGTAGAGGTTAAGGTTCTTGCTTAGCAACTTGTAGGCCTGAGTTTGAGGTCTGTGGTGCCTAACAGGTTTAAAGTAAAGCTCAACAACTTTCAAATAGTTCAGTAATGCACAATGGTTCCATCACTGCTGCAGGAATTTATCCTGTCTATACTGGATTACTTGTCACTGATTGGTAAATTCTTTTCATGAAATGTCCCTTGAGCTGGCAGGAAGGTGTACTGGACATGAAAAGTATCTCACTGCACAGCAGTGGAAGAGGTTATTAAAGGTAATACTGTCTAGGGACCAATTGCTGCCTATTCTATCTGTGCCCTGTGGCCAAAGAGGTCTGTGGAATCACAAGGAGGTAACCTCCATCATCAGGGTGCCTGCATAGATCTTAAACAGCTGCCCATTTCTTTCTCTGCTTTCCAGGTCCATAGTCCTTCTAGGTGCTGGAGAGGAAATAGCCTGTGCTGTGCTGTGCTTCCAGGAGATGGGGTGGGGTGGGGTGGGATGCTGCTGGCTGAGTGAGCATCTGGGAAAAAGCTGAAAGGTCCCACTTAACCTTATTTTAGCTGGCTCTTAAAGTGAGCTGTTGGCAGGGAGAGGAAATGGGTCTCCATTCGGCTGCTGAATCCCTGCTTTCCCCACAGAGATTAATAATTTTTTCTTTGATTTAAAAACTGAAGCTATTGGTTCCTCCCTTTCCATATTGAAGGAACTGTGTGGAGATACTTGCTACCCTAGGTGTGATGGGGTCTTCACCCCACAGAAGGCAGGTTGGTAGGACAATTAACCTGATAGGCTGCACCTGGGGGGAGGGGCAGGGACTGAAAGTCTAATTGATGATGAAGCCCAGCTGGGCAGGGGAAGGCTGAGCAAGCTGGGAAGAGAAGGGGGCTGTAGAAGAACTAATCTGCCATCACTCTCTGGGAGAATGGAGGTGTGTTTGGGGTTACAGAGTCTGGCAAGAAGTACTCTATAGTTACTCCCTGGTAGGAGGGAGTTTGGGCTAGTAAGACTAGGGGGGTTAGAAGATAGAGCAGGAAGGTAGGGAGGAATCCAGGAAAATAGCAACATGGTCTGGGAACAAGCAGACCATAATTGCTAGACATAGGGTCCCTGGACTGGAAGCCAGAGAAGTGGTCTGGCTTGGTTTTCTCTGCCAGCCTCTAGGAAAGTGGCACAGAACCTGGCCTTGGATGGGTAGACTGTCTGGAATGGCATGTGGACAGCTGATCCAGAGGGACTTTGCTACCCAGGAAAGAGGGGACTGTACAGTGACTGGCCGGAGGGCTGAGTCACAAAGAAGGAGCACTGCGAGTCCTAGAGAGCAAGGAGAAATGCAGTGTGAACAATCACTGGCAGAGGGGGCATCAGATGTACCCAATGGCACTCTGAGGTGCCCAATGGTGAGTGACGTAACAGGAACGTAAGAGGGACAGGGATACATAGAGGGCTGTTTGTGAGTGAAGCAATTAACATAAGCGCTCCCACTTTCCTAAGGTGCTCTATTTAGTAAGTGCAGGCTGTGCACTGATCCCAAAATATATTGGGCCTTACCATCTGCCCCCAGAATCAATCAGTCCTATGTAGATTCAGTTAATGTGACAGCAAGATGCTATCACACCCCTTTTTAATGTATAAGCTGGCCAGAGGTCTTGACTCAAAATGAGCTGTAAGGAGTTGCTTTTGCCTCCAGGAACTTGGGCCAAGGTCAAATCTCAAGTACATTTGTATATCTACAGTAACTCTACTGGAGTTACTGTAGAATTATACTGGTGTAACTGGGAGAAAGAATCAGTCCCCTCCAATTTGTATATACTCCTAGTGCAGAAAGGCATACAGAAACGTCAATTAAATGTAACCGTGAGCTGTTAATAATGGAACTGCCAAGCAACTGAATGCTCCAATCAATAGAAAACTACTGTATATTGAATCAAATTAACAAGCATGCTGGAACCATCATGTAATAAAAGTTACAGTACATTAAAGGCAAATCACTGTCTGCATGTGTGGGTGGTCGACTTAAAATTCTTCAATCAGTATTACTGTTATGCTGGAGGCAGCATACTAAATATAGCAAAAAACTTCATTGTTCTTGAACTGGGAGACTGGATAAAATTGTGAAGGATTAATTGGAAGTGGCAGAATCCCGAATGGGAGCCTCTAGGCTTCCTATAGCAATATGACCCCAACATATAACGGCCATATAATCAAGTGAGCAAACTATTTAGATTCTTTGTTTCTAGCTTCTATTTATTTTACTGCTTAACCCTCTGCTTCATATAAGATCTATGTATCTTATTTTGAAAGTTGAAGAATATATTTTGGTAATCTTCTGAAATGTACAGCTCAAGAAAAGATTTTTTTTTGGTAAATATAATACCAAAATTAAAAAAGAAGTATTGAAATATTAATTCAAATTAACTCTTATAAGTACCGTCACCTACTATAAGGATAGTGTTGTCTACTACTTTGATCTTTCCTATTTTTTTGTTCTTCTAATTAATTAGCCTTTTGATACTATCTTCATAATCTTGCACCATAGTACCAACAAATTAGCTTAATTGTTTTTTAGAAATGAAGTCTACAGTAGTGAAATCCAATTCCCTTGTAAAATGATTATTAGATTTCAAAATGCAGAGCTTAACTTCGATATGAGATACATCTCAATATAGCAAACCACATTGACCTCTACTACAAAGAATGATCTTCTATCCCACAAATTCTCCTCTGTTATATCTTAGTGAAAAATAGATTTGTAGTTTTTACAGCAAACAAAACAAAAGATACATATTATGTTGGGAGCTGAACTATTGAAGTGTGACTGAAAAATGGCTTTGGAAGGAGCATCACAGCATCCCATGTTTATTGTCTCTCATGGGTTTGCATATGTAATGTGACCAGTTTACATGTAAAACGATGTATTTTCCAATTATCAACTTGGGATCTGAGAGTCAAGCTATGATCTTTCCTTCTCATGCAGCATCTGTAATAAAGGTTCTGGGGATAGCAACTCTTACCTATGGCACAGGGGTTTTTTGACAGTTAAGTAGTAAATGTTTGCAAAAGCTTTTTGACATGCTAAAATTCACTGGAATGCAAACAATCTTCCAGAAGCCGAGGACCAACTAACCTCTAGCTCCCCAGCATACATGGAAAATTCTTATCTAAAGGTTGGCAAGTAAGCACAAACACCAAGGACCTAGGCTCCCTTTCTGCAGCACAAGTTTTATATAAAATGAATCTGCCTGAAAGAACCATTTCTTTGAACCATCATGAAATCGTAAGATGGGCCCTGTACATAGTTGTGGTACCATACTGGAATGGGGTAAGCTACCAAGAGAGGGAAGGGTGTCAAAAGTTGTTTTGTGTAAACCTAGAATTCTGAGCAGTGCTGCTTGGGCAATACCCAGCTGACTGGCCAGATCAGGGAGAAGAGAGTGTGCTGCACTGAGTAAAAGGGTGGACGTTCTGGTCTATGTTCCCTCCATAACATACTTGTTAGTGTGGATTATGAATTCTCTTTCTGTGTCCAGTCCACAGAGGATGCATCTGTTACCGCCCCAAGCTTCAGAACTTGGCTTTTGAGTTCAAGCTGTAGAGACTAACATTTTTAACTCTGGAGATTCTCAGGTCAATCCTCAATGTGTCAGCCCAGATGGCAGCTATATCACCTCCATGCTACTGGAGTTAGTGAACCCCAATAAAGCTGTTTTGTGCTGCTCTAGTGGTGCAATACAGCATTAAAGCTTGAATAAGTGGTCAGGTAAGGAATCTCCCAGACTAAGTACAGATTAAGGTCAATGGGATTTTTACCCTGGTCTTCAAATTGAGTAGAACGAGACTCTATGCTGGGCTATAACTTGTTTTGTTAGCAAAACTCACTTTATATCTGTTCAGACTATTTACCCCCCCCCCCCCCCCTCCGCCCATAGTTCTATTTTCTCCTGGCACTGAAGTCTGAAATTAAATTCCATTTAATAGATGACTGCATGTGTGGATTTGTTTAATGTTTATGCAGTTTGAAGATGATTTTATTTTTACATATAGACCCGTTTAGTGTGTTACTCTGAAATGTATGTATTTCAATATCATGCATAATAGCTGCTGGCTATCTATTCTGGATAAGAATAATAAAGAGTACTTATGGATGCTTGGAATAAATCTATATAAATTATCCCTGGAAGTAACAGGATATGATAGCAGCCAGAGGCAAGAAGGAAACAAAATTAATTGGCAAGGCAAGCAAAGGAGGGTGGGAAAAGTTTACCCTTTCCCTCAGGCCTTGAACACTGCTGCATCTTTGTCACAAGTGGTGTATGTTTAACAAGGGCAGTGGTAAAATACTTAGTGCTGGAAGAACTATGAAATGAATCATGGACTTTCATGGAAGGCATTACCTAGATTAAGTAAAATTGAATCGCTGCTTGGTTCCTGGGAAAATAAAAATTGCCCTTATGTGTGCAGTAACTTGTCCTGTTAATAATATTTATTATATAATCTTGCTTTTCTCATCACAAAAGCAAGCGAATAATTTAATTTGCTCAACAAATTTAGCCTCTTTTTCATTTCTTAATCTCCAGTTACAGATTATGATTTCTGTGAATTTACATGTTTGAAATTATACAGTTTTTTTTTCAGAATTATTTTTTTAACTTTGTAGACAGATAACATACTCTTTGCTACAATTATTCAGTACTCAGTGTTTGAAATTCTCGCTGTTAGTTGTGGCTGGTCATATAAACCACACTGCATTGTTTCTGTTAAGTAGATGAGCATAATTCCCATAATCATAAACACAAGAAGCCACTGGGGATTTGACTCTCTCAATAACTGGTAAGAAGTTTAGGGAGAAGTAGCAGATAAATGGGATTAGGAAATTTTAGAAAATGTTAAATTTCTAACCTCCAACACAACTTTTAATAAATTCAATTGATTATAATAAAAACAATGGAGAACTAACGAGTTATACGTAACTAGAAGTTTCTCATTTTCTTTCACTGTTGTAACTATAAATCACCTGTATTTCCCCTTTTACCCTTTGTTCAGAGGCATCCCTTGCTCTGCTCTGCTTTCATTCCAATTGTAAACTCTTCAAGGAAGGGACCTGTTGGTTTTACTTGCCTCTAAAGTACCATGTATATCTCTGGCATTATATTCATAATAAAACTGTTGATGGTGAATTCTTTGTTAGAGTTTCCTGTACATTTTTAATGAGGCTAATCTGCATAGCCGCATATTTCAGATTGCCCCGAAAGGGTTTTATCATCAATTGCTTGCACTGACTTCCCCCAAGGGCAATAGGCTGGAGTGAGAGGTGGAGATCAGGAGCCAATACAGAAAATAGCTAGAGGACTGAGGACAGAAGGTGGTACCACAGGAAAGCAGCTGCCAGCTGAAGCTTCAAGAAAACTCTAAAGAACTGGCAGACATGTTATACTTACCTGAATCCAGAGGCCTTCTGTGGACTATCTATAGCACTTGTCTATTTAATAAAGTCAGACTGCCAGTCTGGGAGTCTTTTTTTTCGATAAGACTCAAGACAACCTGATCTTCCCTGAGCTCTTGGAGTCATCACAATATCAACTCCTGGCTGGAATTAAATCCTCACTGGTGGATAAAAATAAGGGACAGCGTATGCATAGTTGTATAGTTCAAAATCCTGCATTCAGTGTACTAGTTTTCATTTTGCTGTGTACAGTAAGTTTTAAGTGGCACGCTATTTGGCTGGTATCAATATGATGAACAATGGGCTTTTATTGTATTGTATAAAATGGAGGTGCCCTGAAGTAAACCCAATTGTGAGAAAGTAATTTCAGCAATGGGGGGTTATATCTTAGCAATGTGTGTACTGTTTTGAATTCTGATATACTTCAGTAAGACCTTCCATAACTATCTTAACCCACAAAAAAATTGGGGTTGCTTTTGTGCCTACCAACATAGGTATTTCAACATCAGTTTTAATAACTATTGGATGGTTATATACTTGGTTTCATAGATTAGACGTGGTTAATTTTTGTTCAAGAGAATTGGTAAACTAGATAATGGGATCACTGCTTGAAACTTAAAGGGCAAAAAATAGTGATAACTACACAGGAAAATCTATTACTATGAGTATAGCATTAACACCCCCTTGAGCACTGGACTAGGACTCTGGAGACTGGGTTAAGTCCTGCCACTGGTTGGCTGGGTGAGCTTGGGCAAGTCACAGCCCCTGTCTGTGCCTCAGTTTCACTATCTATAAAGGGGGATAATGATACTGATCTCCTTTGTACAATGCTTTGAGATCTCCTGACAAGTGCTAAATAGGAGCTAGGTATTTTATTTTATCTTTTTATGTGACTTTTCATTTTGTTATATCATGCTGTGTGTAACCAAGTTCTATTTCAAAGTGATCTCACCTGAATGGATATATATTTGAAAATTGAATGGGGGAAATAATTACAAGAATTAGGAGGAATAGTGAGCCACTTACGCACTACAATTGGCCCTGCGGGCTTACAAAAATGATACTGAATTAGTGTTCAAATAGAAATTTTTCCTTTTGTCAGATTGCTCTCTCAAAAGATGACTTCCTATTAGAATAAGGAAATGTTATTGCACCTTTGATAAAATTGCACCATTATGCCTTGATCCTGCAGTTCCTTGCATACTGAAGGAGTGTTGCTTCCATGTAGAACCCCATTGACTTCAATGGGGCAGTAAGGGGACAGTAAGATGCTCCACTAAAAGGGGCAAAATACCTTCCGCCCTCCACAGAGCAAGCAGGAGAAGAACTTTCACCCTTTGAGTTTCTTCCTTCCTTTCACAGTCTTCATTCTCTGGTGCTGAGGTACTGCAGTGAGTCACTTCACCTTTGGGGGAGGGATAGCTCAGTGATTTGAGCACTGGTCTACTAAACCCAGGGTTATGAGTTCAATCTTTGAAGGGGCCACTTGGGATCTGGGGTAAAATCAGTACTTGGTTCTACTAGTGAAGGCAGGGGGCTGGACTTGATGACCTTTCAAGGTCCCTTCCAGGTCTAGGAGGTGGGATATCTCCATTAATTATTATTCAGACCACATTGTAAAGTAGTTGTAACCTAGCTCTTCATAGGGATATCTCTGGGTCCTCATAGAACCTCCTTCTTCAATCTTACTTACCATGTATGTTAGTTCTTTAGAGCTCCCCTTGACACTTCAGTTGACAGCTGCTTTCCCTTGGGACCATGTTTCATTCTCAATCCTTCCATATCCATGTTTCTCATTTGTTTCTGGTTTCATCCCCTCAACATAAATAGTTGCTTTTGGGAAAACAGACAAAGTTGTCTGACTTCAGTATACTAAAGCGTGGACAGTAAGGGCCAGATTCTCCCTTGGACAGGCACATGGAACTCCTATTCCCTTCACATGTATGTGAAGACAGAGTTTTGCCCTAATTATTTACTGTATGATTTTAACACACTTGCATATGAAAAATGGTTCCTTTTATAACCCATATTCACTCCACATGTATACATAATCAATAACGTGCCCACTCAACTAGAAATAAAGTAAAATAGAACCAGGACAGTGGTGCGAAGGTAGAAGTTACAATAATTTCATTATCAATTCTATGTTGTCTATTTCTTCAGCATAAACACAATTATTGCCACAACAATTTTAGTTGCTCAGGAACCATTGCATGTTGGAGCATAAGCTGATTATAAGGTTCCAGAACATAGTGATGCTCTGCTAAGATTATATATAATATTTTTTTTTCAATCAAGAAGAAATGAGATTTAAATAAAACCAAAAACCTTTTCCAGGATAAATACTGCTTTTTGTCCATTTTTGTTAGTACTTTTACAAAGATGTGCTGAACCGATTGAGTTATCGCTCTGAACACAGGTGTACCGAAGGGTAGTTTACTAACTGGCAGTCTGGAGAGGGATTGAAACAGACTTCTTAAATTTGGGGGGAAACATTCCAGTGTAAATCTTAATAAAGCTTTCTATGTTTACTGATGTCAAGTACATTTCTTAAAATATCCAGTTAATTTGTCCCTCTCTTGGTCTCATAGATATAGATGCCCTCTTAACTTCACTGTCTCTGAAATTGTATCATCATAAAAGCTATCTAAGTACTGTATATAATGGATGTGTACACATACAAAAACTAGAGATGGTGGTAGTATTGATGCTAAGGTACAGTGGTTCATCCTTGGATCACAATGCCAACAAATGAACACATTACTTCAATTTTTGGAAAGGAAACAGATTACCTGATTTTTTTTATCCAAATTTCTCCTTAAGCCCCATTTACTTTGCCTTGATTTAATTCACTGTTAACTAAGGTTCTGTCTGCTCCCACCTCACATACAATAGTTTGTAGGTGCTTCTGGACAAAGAGCTCTCCTAAACAAGTGTCAGATTTTGCTCCCGGTTATACCAATGTAAATCTGAAGTAACTGCATTAAACTCAGTGGAGTTCATCCAGATGTATAGTGGTGTAACTAAATGCAGAATTTATAGCGTAAGTATTTTGTAATGTTAGTTGTAACTATGGTGCTCTTATTCCAGTATATAAGTAATAAAAAAGACAATATATGGAATGATTATCAGGTATATTAAATTGTATTAGCATTTTATAGTGGTAGTTTGCCTAATTTTTCATGAAATATTACAGATATTGCAATTGTGCAGGTAGATATCCTAAAACTGACATAAGAAAAGGACATAACGAAACAAAAATGTGATCACTACATGAAAAATTATGGTGTGAGGTATTGTGGGTTTGGCAATAAAAACCTGATAAAGTTGCTTGTAGTATCATGTGCTTGCAACATAGAACCATCAATCAGTGCAAGTTCACTCAAAACTGGGCAAAGATTTGTGAATTTTACAGGATCCGATTCAGTGCCCATTCAAGTCAATGGAAAGACTCCCGTTGACCTCATTGGGCATAAGATCAATGACCCTGGACTGAGTAACAAGTTTTGTAACTAAACTCAAAGCCAGGCAAGTTATCAGTGGCAATGAAAGTATATTGCAGCTTTAATCAATACCTGTCCTTTTCCAAAGGAAAACAGTCAGTATGATTTTTTTTAAGTTGCTACTGAAACATGTGAATGGTGAGCAGAGGCAGAGTTCAGCTATTATTCCATTTCCTTCTGAGTTCCAAAACAGCCCTGATCATTAAAATAGATTGTCATTTCTCTAATCTTATATGGTTTTAAATAATGATATGTTGCATAAGGTTATTTATACCTGATCATGCTTTTGTTTCTATTGTTTATATTTTTGGATGCCAGGTTTTATTTTCCTGTCCTTTCCCAGAAATTGAATCCAAATGAGGGAATAAAACTGACACTTTTAGAAAGAAAGTGAACTTTTTATTTCACATACCCTGTGGCCTGTCAACTTTGTTAATTTCCTGCATGTTGCTGTTATACTATATATCAGGCAGGAGTGTGATTGCAACTGGCAAAAGTGCTTTTCAATGCCATACTTTATTTATCTACTTGATTTGACTACCCAACTGACTTCAATCAAGACATGCCATCACACTCGGTCTTATTAAATCATAACTATTAATTATTGTTTGTATTGGCATATATGTGTAATATGTGATCACATAATTATACTGAATGATATATTGTCTAGTATATTAGATTAGATTTTGTATAGTGGTAGTTTCCTAATTTTTCCTGAAATATTTCATGTATTGCTCCTATTAGTTATGTTACACACATTGCTGGTGGTGTTTTTCTGACACCATTTATTTGTTTGGATTTATAATATAAACCTTTAAATCAGTTCTCATTCTGTGGATCTGTTGCAATCATATCTGCAGAAATAAAAGCTGAATAAGATTACGGATGTGAATTAGTCCTGACTTTGTTTATTGCAGACAGCGATCACTTTAAGATTGGTCCATCATTTGGACTACGAACTGGACTTGGGCCGGTTATCGTATTGCCAGCCTTGGGGAATGAGAATTCAATGGAATCCTTTTCAATAATGTTATAAAAATGGGCTTTGAAGTTGCTAGTGTTTAAATCCGTTATCCTTATAAAATAGCTATGTAACTTGTTTTGTCACCCCTTCCCGAACAATCTGTCATGTAAGCCCATGGTAATTTAACTTGTCTTTCTGATCCAGTTCATCCACTCATCCCACAGTTTATAAATTCCTCTGGTGCAGTTGCTGAATATTTGGATAGCCTTGTACTGGGTTCAGAGGTTGACTTTTGTCACTAGTGAAGGCTTCAGTTCCTATTAGCTAGTCCTGCCTGTTCTTCTAAGATCATTTGAAGCGGAAAAGGTAACAAAGTATGGGATTTTCTTATCTGGGTATTTTGAACTCTGCTTAACTTCTATAACTTCATTTGACTAGATGTGGAGGAAAAGGTTCTCTTTAGTAACCATTTGTAAGGGCTTGTATCTTCCCTGGATCCCTATGAGCCACTGACAGCAGCATGGTGCTGCTCTGTGCTGCTTCCTGCTGCAGTTTGGGTGGGGTTATGACTTTCATTGCCCACCTTCAATGATCAGCATTGGCAATGGTGGCCGTGGTACCTCCCTGTGAAGACCTCAGAGGGAATAGTAGACTTTTCTGAACTTGCCAAACAGAATGAGCAGGCCTGACGGCAGGGTCTTTAGGTAAAACGATACAAATTTATGAGTGGATGTTTACATTAGTTTAACCAGGGCTTATATTAGTTTAGCTTGCACCTGGAAGATTTCATAATCAGATAGTATCTTGCTTCTTTATTTTTCTCTTTCTCTATTTGAAAAGTGGTGTTAAGCATAAGAAAGCCAAAGGACTTCCAAAGCTACTGTAGGGTAAATTCAGTTATTGTTTCTGACAGTATTTAAACACTGTTAAATTACCTAACTAAAAATAAATAAATATCAGAATTTATCCTGCCACAACTTTGAAAGATCCTAGTTGATCCCACTCTTTCCTATGTTTCAGTATATTTCCTGTGACTCAAATTATGGTCTTGATACTACAATTGAATCTGCCAATATGAACCCCAGTGCTTGTGTGGAGTCCTGTTGACAGGTGTCTGGGTTCATGCTAGGAGGACCCAATCTTGCAATCCAGTATGTCAACAGAACAATCTTCTTACTGACTAATATCGGCAAAATTACATCTCTTGCTAGAAGACATAAATGGAATTTTGTTTATTGAGCTATTGAAACATGACAGGAACTTCTAAAATAGTTTTGAGACTGTATATTGTATAGATGGAGAAACATATGATAGTAACAAGTATGAGGGGGTAGCCGTGTTAGTCTGTATCTACAAAAACAACAAGGAGTCTGGTGGCACCTTAAAGATAACAGATTTATTTGGGCATAAGCGTTCATGAGTAAAAACCTCACTTCTTCTTGCATCCGAAGAAGTGAGGTTTTTACCCATGAACACTTATGCCCAAATAAATCTGTTAGTCTTTAAGGTGCCACCAGACTCCTTGTTGTTTTTATATGATAGTAACAGACTCTTCCTACGTAATAAATATTAATTTTGCTTAGATTTTAGAAGTAAAGAGCACAATTTTCACAAACTTTTTCATAAGTATCTGTAATCCATTTGCAAATTATGCAGATTATTCATGTAATATCATATCAGAACTGTGGTAACAATGATGACAAATACTGTATTCTCCTCTCCATGAAAATACAAAACTCTTATTAGCATTCAGTGGTCATTATATCCAAAGGAAAAATATTTCCCCAGGTTTTAAATCTCCATCCTTCTGCCACAAAAGGGGGGGGGGGAAATCCCCAAGTATTACACATTATAATGGATTATCCTTTTAAATATGTTCTGTTAAAGGCAGAGAATCAATTTAGAAAGAATAATTCAAATGTTCTGTTAAAATTTCTCATGTTTTCCGTATCCAAACCCAATAGCATCTGTTGTATTGTTTTCATTACTTTTTTAAATGTCATCCAAGATGATTGCCACCTTCCTTCTATAATCAACAAAAAATAACCCTATCTTGGCAATTTAAAAAAAATCAAGACGTGATAGTAGGACAACAGCTAATGTGTCCTACTTTAACTTTAAAAATATTGTAATAGTTCAGGAATTGCATATAACATTAATGTGTTTTTAGTATCTACATTTTGGGAGAATACATGGCTGGGGAAATGCCAAAATACAATAGAACAGACGTAGTCTCATTCCTGGGGTTTCTATCACCAGTAAAGTTGTTCAGGGGAAGTCTACTTCACTACTGGCCCTTGTCCAGCTCTGTGCTGTCCCACACCATAAGAAGATACTGGAGAGGATCTCTGAATAGTTTAGAGCAGTGGTCCCCAACTTTTTGACGAGCCACGGAGGACTGTGGCGGCGGACGAGCATCCGCCAAAATGCTGCCAACAAGTGGCAATATCAATAGGTGTCACCGCCGAAATGCCGCCGACAAGCAGCGTCATTCAGAGGAGGCGTCGCCACTGAAATGTCATAGAAAATCGGCGGCATTTCAGCAGTGACGCCTCTGGATGCTGCTGCTTGTCGGCGGCATTTCGGCGAGTGCTCGTCCACCGACCAGTACGCGGGCTCACTTAGATGCTCCAGCGGGCGCCATGGTGCCCACGGACACCACGTTGGGGACCCCTGGGTTAGAGTAGTGATGTAGACATGATCCATAAACATAGCGAGCACCATGGGCTGCTCCTGCAATCCATTGGACGTAGTAACAGTTGCAAACCAACTGCACTTGGGCTGCACCATGTTCTGCTTCTGGGCTGTACTGAGAATTCTTATCTGCTCAGATGTAAGTCCCCCCCCCCCACACACACACAGCTCATTCACCCCGACTTTGTTCGGGGAACAAGAATATCACCCACATTGAGTTGTTGCTTCATAGCATTGAGTCTCATCCTTGACAAACATCATCTGCCATAAAACTAGTCTACTGTTTTTGCATAAATGTAAAATTGAAATTAGCTAGTCAGAGAACATTTTGCTTGGTAGTATTTCCTGTGTTCACTGAAGGAAAAAAGAAAAAAATCAATTTTTATAAGTGTCATTGGAGGGAAGACAGTGAGCATTGTAAATCACTAACTAAACTATTTTTAGGAAGTGGAATTCTAGTTTTTCTTGGTATATAATAAATACTTAACCTGAACTCCTCCTTATTGTGAAATGCTTCAGAGAAAATCATTCTAGTCATGCCAATATTCTTTACTGTATCACATTGTCTCAAAGCTCTTGCCTTCTCAGCTGAGCAAGAGCTACTCATTTGAATCTCCAGATGAAGAAGTGGGGAAGATCAGGGGCTGCTCATCTAAAGAGGTACTGCTGTGCACTAGCTGTTGAGGAGAGACAGGGCGTGAGAAAAGCCTTCTCTCTGGTACTCTACTTGCTGGTCAAAACATGGGGGGAGAATAAGCATTACTCCCCCATACCTGTGTGTTCAAAGTAATGTCATCGGTATAATCAAATTTCTGTGATGATCTTTGGAGAGATCACTGGTATAGATTTAAAATTTTATTAGAAAATATTTAAAAAAATAAACGATACAGAAGATTTGAAGCGTCAGTTATTCGTCATTGGGGGGTAACATACAGAGTATAGGGGGATGCTAGTATTTTGGGGTTGGGCAGCACACATAATATATACAGACTGCAATGTCCGCAATGGAGGGGGTAAATGGTGGGCGGGATCAAGATACAGCCGACAAGCGGTGAGGGTCCACTCATACAGAAAGTACAGACAGTCATGGGTATAAGTAAGCGGGCTGGGTAATGGGGATGGGGTGACCCTCACATAATGGGGTTCAGTTAGGTTCAGTGGGTTCAGGGCTCAGGGAATAAAGTCCAGCGGGGGGGGAGGGGGAGGTTATAGGTCTCTTCCCCCTTGCGGGTGCACGAGGTCTCCCCGGCTCACTCCCGGTATTGGCGGTGGCCGGTGATGGACATGTTTGAGACTACATGGCCTGCTAACCTGGTCACAAAGGAAAACAGAAAACCTACATTTCATCAGGACTTCTCAGAAGAATTTTTTCACTGCATTGCATGGGATAACTTTTCTGGCTTTCAGGATGAGGCTGTTCTTCCAGATGGTGTTATGGGCAGCTTTCTTAGACTTTCCTGCTGCCTCAGTCTGAAGGTTTTCACTGCAATCCCACCGCTGTGTGTGACATCAGGGCTAATATTTGGTTCAGCGTGGCTGTACCCTGGTCAGAAATCCTTTTGTTCATTTGGTAACATTACTTCTACAAATGTCATAATCCTTGCCATAAATATTCTGTCCATGAACTCTACGGCATGTAGAGGAGCGATATAGGCTGCTATGATGAAGGATTATTTGTTGGATTCCCAGGTTTGGCAATGGCAATAACAATATCTTCATGCCAGGTCTGGAGCTTTCCCAGCTTTTGTGAGTGAGTAGGCCTTATTTACCTCCTCGACAGTGAACTGCAATGATGGGGGAGAAAAAGGCCAGTAGCAAGCTGATTGGTTGGATCTCTCTGTACATTTTGTGCTCAGTAGTCTTGTCCCCTGGTGCTTTTGATTTCGTAAACATTTTTGTGATTGAGACCTCTGGAGCACCTCTGTGTGGTATCATCGTCCTTTCTCACCACTGGTGCCTCCTGTATGTTACCAGCTGACCTTATTAGGTCTTCAGTGACTTGCTTGAACCCCCCAAGGTATTAAAGAATCCAATAGTCTACTTGCCCTTGCTAGGGTCTTCATCCCTGGCTCTGGGCCCTATAAATTCAGCCCTTTGTTCAGGCTTCCAAATAAGCTTCATCCCCTTCTTGGGGTTTATGTCACCTGTAGCCGGCATGGGAACCTGGGCCCACTGACTACTCTGGGTTCCAACCCAAGGACCCTCGTACTGCTGACTTCAATCTCTCACTGCTTGGACTCTTCTGGGCCTGGTTTTCTTGGACTCTTCCTTGGACTTTTGGACTCATCCTACTGGGCCTGCCCTCAGGTCCTTCTCCCTCTGCAATTTCAGTGCAAGTTCAGCCCACCATAAACTCCAGCTACCTGTTGAGCATCTTTGGCAAGAGAGGAGCACCCTTCTTCACGCCTCTAGTCCCAGCCAGGAACTTTTATCTGAGCCTTCTGAGCTTTGATCGTCTGCTTCCATTACACCTTTCTAAGCAGACCTGGAGCTTCCACCTTTGCTGCTTCCTGGTGGCGTGCAGTAGGACAGCAGGGTCTCCTGTAGGGAGCCACAAAGGCCATGTTTACCCAGTTACAGTTTCAATGATGCACTGGGTTTGCAGCCCCAGGCTGCTGCAACAAAAGCCAGGCTTTGCAGCTGGAGTGAGCAAAGTCCAGAGCTTAAATTGTCTTCATCTTTTTTGACAACAGCTGAATTCTATGACTCTGGTAGAGATAAGCAACAGAGGGTCCTGTGGCACCTTTGAGACTAACAGAAGTATTGGGAGCATAAGCTTTCATGGGTAAGAACCTCACTTCTTCAGATGCAAGTGCATCTGGTAGAGATGTTGCTGTGTTCAGGTCATGAGATTTTTGGTTTTCTTTAATAGGCTTTTTGTTTCTGGTTTTCAGCCTGTGGTGTATCCTTTTTGAAAGCCACAAGAGATTTTTTTTTCTTGCAACTCTTTGGATGAGCCAGATGAAACAATTTTAATTTTCAGGCTTCAGTGGAATCATGTTGATTGTAGTCTCAACTACCACAATGAATCCTGGCCAACTTGCCTTTCAAAAGTTCCATCACGGTTTGGGCAATGACATGATTACTGGACATTCAGTCACAATGTGGATTATCACTGATACTTTCTGACTGTGCAGAAAGTTGTCAAGAATAGTTCTGGACCTGTTCTGAGGAATTCAGAATGAGTCTTTGAAGATCTGGGTTGCAGTCTCTGTTCCAGCAGACTGCATGAAAAGTGCCTCTGTCTTTTTCATCGAAAGGAGGTGTATCTTCATTTGTTGATCATTCTGCAAGTGCTTTGCCCACAGTATTATTACAATTTCTTGCCCATATTATGTGGTGGCTATTGAAATCACTGACACACAGCTGGGTGATAGGTTGTGGGTAATGGGGGGAAAGACAGTCTGTATTTGGTGGTTTGTACATGTTAATCACTGTTACCCTACTGATTCTTGTTGAGATAGATGCCAGGAATAACTCTAGAACCTTCACTATCATGTCATAATCCTTCATGTCCTGCTTGATGTATGTGGCAAGACCATGTTTTGGATGACAGCGTGAGACTGTAGCCAGCAATATGGCAGCATGATTCTTGGGCATCATCTTTGATATGGGATTTTTGCAGGGTGATTGCAAGACAACATGATTGATGTATAATGCAGGCTGGGCCGTCACTTTTAAATCAGAACATGTCTTTGATGTTCAACTGGCAAATTTGTAGAGCCAGGCCTATGATTCTCTTGAAATGGCTCTGGGAGCGGGGCGGGGAATCACTTTTTGCAGAGTACCTACTTCCATTACTTCCAGGACTTCACTTAGCAATGTCTGAATGCCAATTTGAAGACATCAGTTATGCCTTAGCATGTAACAGGTCAGACCATGAGACAGCTCTCATTGCTGGCCCATGGAGCAGGGAAGAGGCAGAATTCCTTCTTGCAGCCCCTCATTAGGTGGCAGAAGTATGGCACTGTTACTTTGGGCTAAACCTAATGGCTCAATGTATCTCTAACAGAGAACAAGGGGTATCCTGTATTGGAATACTCACTTTAAGATAGGCTTATTAACAAACAAACCCTGAAGAGCGAAAAAGAGAGACAGAGAATTGGGGACAGGGGATGGAGTGGATAGTAGGTAGAGGGAAAAGTGGTAGATGAAGAAGAGGGAGGAGGAAATAAACTAAAAAACAAACAAAAATCCCCAAATTTTGCCCAGCTGGTTCAGGTGAAAAAGTGAGGAAAGTTCTTCACTAAAACCTTCTTTAGTCCATATTAACGGATTTAAAAAAAAATTTTTTTTTAAGGAAAATCACCATGTTTGTTATACTTTGCTGGGAAAATATCAGTTATTTTAAACAATACAGGTGCAGATAGAAACTTTAACTTACCAAATGTAGAGTAAATCTTAACATTACAAACATATTCCATTACTGCATGCGTGCAGGCAATCCTCATACAATAATTAGCATATCAAATAATATGTATCCATTACAGAATTTAATTCTTTCCTTTTTTTGGCATTCACTTATGGTGACACCCGCTTGTGCATGATCTTGCTTAGTTCCCTTGCCTTTAGCATTGTATGCTAAATTGGAGTTACTTAGCATGTCATCACTTTTTCTTGATTACATTTTAATTGCAAAAAGAAAATTACACATACATTTACATATTAAAAATCCCTCTCTCCTGTTGAAACTGTATATTTATGCATGTACAGTAACAATAATTACTGTACGGGTTCTTAATACCAAAATCTCACAAAACTGTCTGGGATTTATTCATGGCTAAGTAATCCTTTTAGACACAGTGCATGAAAACAGAATTCCATGTGACAACATCGTACTCCCTGCAGCGGGAGCAAGCACAGCTGGCTCTTTTGAGTCCTACTCAGCTAGGTTTCCTTAGAAACCATTTGCTATTGAATGTAATTTCAAATTACTAACAGATTCTGCATGTGTTTTGCCTTGCAGTTTGGGGTCAGTTGTGCAAATGCCAACCATTTTCCAGCTTCCCAGTTAAAGTGAGAGTAGTTCTATTAGTGATTTCCTTTTTACATATTTGCTGCCTGAAAAAATTGGCTGTGGTTCTCCCTAAACTCCCCAATAAGAGCTAAAATGTTAGCTCATAAGAATGACTTATCATTTGAAACATTGCTACCAACACTAGGAATGGAACCACATTTATTATGCAGGTGGAGAGCTCTGTTTACTAGTTTACTGATGCTTTATGACACTCTTGTTGTAATAAATACAACAAATACAAATATGGGGATTAACAGATACACACTGAATATACTAACGCAGGATACTGCAATTAAAAACATGAACTGGAGTTTATAACAGTGATTGGGGGGAAGCAAATCTGACTGTGCAAAATCATGGGGTTTGTCCATAAAATGCACAATGCAGATTATTAGCAGTGAGGGATACTAGGGTGGCCATATATCCAGTTTTGGCTGTGACAGTTCCCTTTTTAAGTATAACCCTTGTGCCAGGTGGAGCTGGCAGCAACCAGGGTCAGGTTCAATATCTAGGGGTTCCTTTTCAACATTACAACACAGAACTGGCTCGAGCCCCCACCCAGTAACCTGGGAAAATTACACACCACCCCTGGGCACCTCTGAGAGGCAATACTTTCCCACACACAAGCACAGAGTCTGAATGTAGAAAAGAAACTTTTAATGAAAGGAGAGAAGTCACGGGACATTTATTAGGGAAAATGCCACAAGCAGGATTCATAAACATAAAACTGTGAGCAGGAGGACACCCACCCAGAGTGCGTGGGGCATTGTCTTCTGCCTCATGTTCTTGAGCTCTACAACCAAAAGTTCCTTTTACTGTGTCCCCCTCTGCTCCCGCACCATACCCCACTTACAGTGGTTGTCCTTAGTCAGTGAGGACCAAGGGTTCAGAGGTGCATCTGTGTGAGTTCACCTCCCACCCAGGGAAGAAGGCACCTGGCTTGCTCCACCATCTGAGCAGTTGCTCTAGCTGGCCTCCTTGCCCGCTGTTGTTCCTCTCTGCTGGCCACGCCCACTGTCTGACTGCTTGCCACTTTCGCTGGCCGCCCATCAGTTACCTTCTGCTGCCACCTGCCTCTCTGCTGTGACCTCTATAGGTCAGTCTCTTAGTGATTTTTAGCTCTCAGCAGTCTGGGCATAAAAACTGCCCCACCACAAGTGATTTCAGCTCTTATTGAGTACTTGAAATAACAAAAGGCTCTGAATGAAGCCTAATTAGCTCTATCTTTGATTAGTGGGGAGGAACAGGTTAAACCAGACCAGGGACCTTTAGGGAGATTTCACACCTCCTGGCTGGGATACCTGTCCCCACCCCTCTTACTTTCACAGGGGTCTGCCATTTGAGTCCCTGGCTTAACGAGGTCCTTTCAGCTCAGGGTGACCCCTCATTTGGGACAGGTTAAGCACAGTTCTGCTCCCCTTTATTCATATAATAAAGACAACATTGATAATAACATTCCGCTACCCCTGAATTCAGCACTAAAGTGATTTGTAACCCAACACCAGCCAAAGTTGATCACTTTGAGAAAAACAACTCTACTTGCTGGATATCTTGGCAGAGTAGGTATGTTCTTGTAAATACAGTTTGCTCCTGAAGTCTCTCCCCCTCCCCAACTAGCTGTTAGAGGAGAGTTCATTCAGACCCTGCTTACATAAGCTCTGTTCTGGACATCACAACTTTTTTGGCAAAACTGGGCATTTGTCCTGTTTGTCTTCTAGGGGGCACGGAGAAATGTTTGGGCAAAAGCAAATGTGACAAATGCCCAGTTTTGCCAAAAAAAATCATGACATTTGTGATGTCAGCTTGGGCCAACGGGAATGCCAAGCGGGTCGGGCCATCCAGTGCTTAATTTGTAATTAAAGAGGTGCCAGGGCTGAGCCCAGGATAAATTAAGCACTGGGTGGGTGGCAGCTTCCGGCCGGGCACCCAGCTCTGAAGGGAGTGCTGCCACCAGCAGCAGCTCAAAAGAAAAGGTGGCATGGAGAGTGGCAGCTGCTGGCTGAGAGGCCGGAGGTGCCAGAGCAATGAACTGCCAAGCCTAGAGGTGCTGGGGCTGAGCACAAATTAAGCACTGGGGCCATCCCCGTGGGGCTTGGATGAGCCTTGTTGCCAGGCGGCTCAGGCAGCCCCATGTGGGGCTGGCCTGAACCGACTGGCATCTCCGATTACCCAGTGTCCTGTTTTCAATTTAGGAAAATATGGTCACCTTACTTAAAGCTCATCTTTCAATTCGCCTGCTCCTGCGTCCACTGTTTTTAGGGCCTTTCCCTTCATGTCAGTTAGAGCAAACTGAGGATTTCTCTCAATTTATACAGACTACCAACAATTCACAAAACTATATCCAGCGATCAACACAGGGTTGAGGTGTCCTGTCCTGCCCTCCTCCTTTTGGGCCATGCTACTATCAGCCCTATGCTACTTGGTGGTCTTGTAGGATTGGTTGTGGTGTAGGAGACTCTACTTGGTTTTAAACCACCGGAGGAGCTTGCTTGCAGGGGGGTGATCTCTTGGAGCTGGATATGCTAGGTTTGCAACCCAAATGTCCTGGACTTGCAGCACAAAATGGCTGCACGTGCTGTCTCAGGATCTGGCCTTTTGTATTAACTGACCCTCCCTGATTATGTGGTTTAGATACAACAACTATTCAATAATAGCTGGATTGAGAAAATATGCGTGCATAATTTTGATATGTGGCTTCAGTTTTCTATGGCTAATTCAAAAGATTTACTTTTAACTTTTTCTGCAGATGGAATGGTTTCTTAGTGCTTGAATTCATAATATTGTAAGAAGTTTCACTCTTTGGATCTTCCAATTCCTAATTTGAGCTGGAAAATCTAGTACAGTATGTGAAATGAAAGTGGCATTCCTTTATAAAAATAGATATATTCCATGCTAGGTTCTTGATGGGTAGCTGGCATTTACTATATCCATTAGTTGCACATTGTTTCTTAGCATACCAGTGTGCCATAGTGAAATGCCAGCATTCCTCTTTCTTCCATGCACCCTATCAAAAAAAAGGTGTTTTGCTTTTAAGGAATATGATGAACCAAATACCAATAAGTGTTGTTGGTATACAGGAAAAACTTCTGATGGCTAAAATTTGTTGTCCTACTCTTTCAGTTCAATGCAAATATGTAGCAGGTCTTACTATAGCTCTTGATCTTTGAATCATTTCTCTTTATATCTGCCTACTGAGTTCCAGGGAATAGTTTGACAATATACAGAGAAGCTGTCATCTTCTGGATGACCTCCAGGTCTTATGATTACTGTGCAAACCCTCAGAATATTCAGAGGATGAGTTCAGATAATCATCCAAACTATGTGAACCGCTTATCAAACCTTTTAAGGCTTCCTCTGGACCCTCTTTGAGAATCTCCTTTTCTCTCCCCATGTTCTTTTGTCTCTTAGTTCATTTTGTTCTCTCTCTGTGTATGTGTGTGTGAGACACTAGATCTTGTTCTCCACTATATTTTTTTTAATCAACATGAACTGTTCTTAGAAACTTCCTCTTTCCCCTCTCCCCTTTCCTCCAAATGGTGGCATGCCTATGCAAAAAGGTTGTCCTTGTCTACTGTTCACAAGTTAGTTTTGAAGGAAAGGACCAAGTTTGTTTCATTTTTGTGTTCCCTCCCCCCCCTCCCCCGCCCCAAGGCACAACTACAACATACAGTGCACAAAACAGAGCCTTGAGAGTGCTGTCAGTGGCAGTTTTCTCACAGCGTCCTTTGTTCCCAATGTGGATGGTTTACCTTTACTTTGGTCTTATTTCTATTGTGCCTTTAGCTTCTCTCCCAATCAGTTCTGGATTGGTCCTGGGAAGATGACGATACCAGTAGAAAGGCCTTACTAAAAAAATGGTCTTGCATTTAGACCTGTGCCTATTCAGATTCAGTTCAGTCATGTCCTTTAGTAAGATGTTCTGCAGCTGGGATCCCACTGTTGAAAACATTCTGCACCCAAGATTTTTATCCTGGGCCCATCTAGTTGTAGCATCCTTGTGTATTGTGGCTGTTGTGGAGGGTCTAGAAAATATAGGCAGTGGCTGAGGCCTAGATGCTAAAGACTAGAAACTTTTCACTCTGGAGATGGATAGGCAGCAAGCAGAGCTCACAGAATATTAGAGTGACTTGCTCAGGCTGACCTTTGGGTAGATTAATACATACACTCCATTTTCCTGATGGTGCTCACTTTTTGTTCTGAAACAGGGAGAGTTGCAGGAATTGCTGTCTATAACAGCTTTCTTTGTTTGCAAGGACAACCCAAATACCACATTCAGAGTCAGGAAGATAAGAAAGGTGTACCTTTAAAAAAAAACCTCTTCTCTGGATGCCTTTCTGTAAATTAACAGTTAGGTGTTTCAAGCTCAGAATTTCTTCATTACCCTATAGTTGTTATCAATGGATTAGGATCATAGTTTAAATGTAAATGATAATTAGAATTGTAAAGGATTCTTGTGCAGTTGAGTATAGATTGTGCCATCCAGGCATGAAACAGCAGTGACCTGGAGGAGTCGGAATACTTCCTGAAGCACCCTAGTGCATGAGGAGTGTACACCCTTTAAAGGGTGTAGCTTGACTCATCTTAGTTTCTGCCCTACCCCTCCCTGCATCTAAGAGGGCACCATTTGCTCCCAGGGGTGTAATTCAGGATTAGCTTGGGATCCTGTACAATCCACTGGAGTCCAGCTCCCTCAGTTTATTCAGAAAAACTTCATCAACTCCCATTGTCTGTGGGGCCTTCCTAACTTGTGGTGAGGGCTGGATTTGAATTATTCATCCTTAGAAACACCTCTGATGTAGGTAGGTATCAATATCTCAGGTGGGGAAAATGAATCAGCAGCCTGTTCAATGCAAGGCTACCCAGTGAAGTGAGTTAAAACACAGGCCTACCACACTCTAGTTCTGTCCATAGACTTTAGACCATGCTGTCCCTTTGTTAATTATAGGTTTCAGAGTAGCAGCCGTGTTAGTCTGTATCCGCAAAAAGAACAGGAGAACTTGTGGCACCTTATTTGTTAGTCTCTAAAGTGCCACAAGTACTCCTGGTTTTTTTTTGTTAATTATGTTAAGCATTTGACTGCAACCGCCAAACTGTTATCCAAACTTCTTTGAGATAAATATCACAAAAGAACAGGATTCTAATGAAGTTTCTGGTACCTTTCTCTTGGTACTTCTGTATTTCTGTTTTCAGTCCTAGTCAAATCAGGAAGCAGAATGGTGGAAAAATTAATTGAACAAATAGTCTTGTTCCAGGTTCTTTTGAACATTTGGATTAATCAGATTGTAACAGAAGTGGTTTGGTTTTTGTTCCCTAGAACTGCCAATATTACTGCTGAGATTCCGAATGAATACAAGACTTATGCTGCTGTATCCTCTAAAATATTAATGCTGTATTGTTAGTTACTCAAAATAGTGTCATCTCCTTGCAGTTCCATTATCTTAATAAAACCAATGTATATGTTTACAGTGGAGAATTGGCATGACCTTGAAAGATGATTGTGCTTTTGCCACAAAGGATAGCATGCCCCCATCCACTCATCAATCAATGCACCCAAACACAGTCACAGCCACTGCACTGAATGCTTCCAATAAACTATTTCTCATGTATTCACTCTCTCCATCAATTAATTATTTAAAGTAGATTTTGAATCCTTTTTAAAATTTGCTGGTAACTATGTACCCAATTTCCTGAACTAACATTAATGCAGATGCTTAAATTCTGAAGATTTAGAAACCACAAGGATTTCTGTTATCATTCAAATCCATCTGCTGACTTTCAACCAAGCTGTCACGTGTAAATATTTTTCGGAACAAATCTGGAGTTCTGCTCTTAATTGCCATGGATCCAATCCTGCCCTCTGGTGCATGCTTGGTGTTAGGCCTCTGCAGATGAGTCCCTTGGAGTTGCATAGCCTATGTTTATGCCATCTAATCTCTCTAGATGTTCCTATCAAAGTGATATATATGAGTGTGGCATTCTGAGCAGGGCTCTGTAGCACTGATGCAGTCACCTGATGCCAGTGCCACATGAGTCTGATTCCAGTTGTGGGGCTGCAGAGAGGAACCGAAACCCTCAGAAGAGGGACAGGAGTTTTCTATACCTCTCTTTCCATTCAGACACCCGGGCACCCACAAGTCCCCATCCACCTGCCTACCCCTGCAAGAGCTGCCAAGTATTTTGTGCAGCTCCTTGCCCTGCTCCACCATGGATTACAGCAGGGTGTGTTGACCATAGACTTGTTTAGTATATGCAAAATATTTGCAAACATGTAAATCTGTATAAAATATCACACTTGAAGTAGAACAATATTTGCCAGCTTTGCAATGACTAGCACAAATTGTGGGTCCCCTCTAGCATACCAGGCCTCAAGATTATTCAGACCCAGCTGTCTTGAAACAATGACCTGCCATGAAATGCTTGCAAATCTGGTTGGCTGTTTTGTAGACTCCTCACCCACACCGAAGAATAGACATACTATGCTGAAATTCCTTCTCAAATCCTCTGAGTGAGAACATCCCACGTGTACAGTTTTAGCCTTGGCTTTTAAAGACTTTCTATATTTATTTTTTTTAAAGGGATGAAGTTTTGCATCATACTGCCCTGTTAACTTAGCATTCCCATACTGGCAATATGTTAAATCAACATATTTAACTGCCGTATAGGAAAAGACATTTGAAGGATGGTTCTTTCTACAAACAAAATAAGACAAGAATTAGAAAACCACTTTTATTCTACCCCTCCCTCATCCCATTTCCCCGGAGATAGACTGCTACTGTATTTGAAGGACCTACTGTGCCTTATATGCATTTTAAGGTATATCACAAGAGAGACAGGGCTGGCAGAGGAGACAGAGCAATGTGAAGCAATCAGCCCACAACAGTTTAAAGGTTGCAGTTTTACATATACGAACAATCTGTACCACATTGGCCAGTATTATAGGGTTGTCATGTGTCAGCTCTGCTGATTCTTTCCGGCATGGTTTGACAAAAGACACACTTAAGCTCTTATCAGTGTGCCTTTTCTTATTCATGTTAAAGACTTCAAAACGCTATCAGGGCCTTTTACTTGCTTCTTAATGTTAGTTAGAGGCTTAAAATGGAAAACCCCCTCCATCATAAGCCTCAGAGATTTATTATCTAGGATACCCATTCTCCTGCGTCAGAGTTTTTTCCTTGGTGGCAGGGAATTGAATATCTTGCTCCAAACTCCAGTATCGGAGGCGGTGATTAAAAATGAATGTCTGTGGGAAGGAGAGCTGTGGTAGCAGCTCTCCCATTTGCTGGGAGAACAGAATCTGCTGATAGAATGATGAGAAGCTTATGGTTTGAGTGAAATGTCAAGAAAGGCTAATGAGCTCAGAAGTGCTAGTCTAATCAATGGGAATTACTAGGATGCACACATCCAGAGGCTTATTTGGCCAACTGAAAAGGCTTTTAACACACTGAGTATATGGGAGGCAAATTTACATCAGATGAGAATTGTTCAGGTTCTAGCAAAACTATTATGATCAGATTGTACAGCTTTTCCACTCTGCCATTCTGCAAAGAAGAGATCAAGAACTTGGATTCCTGAAAGGAAGAAATCCTACATTTCTCTCTCAGCATTTTTGTCTTTTTTGTCTTCTTTGTCCTCTGTGAAGGAGAGAGACTCCATACTTGTGACTCCTTTGTTGTGTATTATATGTTATTTAGGGACTGATAACTTTATTACACCAACACCATATTTAGTCAGAAAGGCTTCTACTCAGTAATACTCTGGGCAAATAATTTCTTTCATAAACTACATTTTAAAAGAAAACATAGCCTTTCTTGGTTATATCTGCAATAACAACCTGATCTGGACACTAGCTAAATGTCAGAAAACCTGAGGCAGTGATGAATTCTGGCTGGCTGCCAGTACTGCTGACTCAACTTGCTGCAATGTTAAGTCTTATGTAGAAGCCTATGGCGCAGTGACAGAATTGCTTTCAGCTTGGCAAGAGCAGTATAAACAGACCTATCACATGGATTGGGCTGGGACTACAAGTGCACAAGAGAACTGTAAACAACTTGACTTCAAGAATCCCAGCTGAACAACCGATCATGTTCTACTACAATTACAATGCTAGATCTTATGAATGTAACCTTCACAAAAGATAAAAGCCACAGATCAAGTTGTGTGGTACACATTTTCTGGTATAACAAGCATACAGAAGGCAAAAAAAATCTTCTGTTTTATTTCTAGGACAAATAAAAAAAATTATCCCTCACACCAAAAAAGGTTAGTTATTTCTTGTACTGTATTATTATGTATTGTGGCAGGCCAGGTCTTCAGCCTCCTCAACACTTTGCCCCTTTGCGTTGCAAGGAACAACCTGCAGACTTGCTATTAGTGCTGCCCTAACCCCAATCCTATACATCCCCCACCCCCTTAATTTCTCACAAATGTAAAAATAAAAGTTAACATTTGAAATTAAAAAAAAAAAAAAGATGTCAAAATTCCAAACAAAAAATAATTCTGCCAAGCCTACCTGTGCCCTAGCAGGTTATAAACAATGCTGACACTAAATTACTAAGCATAATGTATTTTGTTATAACGGTAACAAGTCTTATAAAAATGAAAACATCTTTATTAAAAGCAAGAAAATTACTAGTTACCTGTAATTCTTGAGCTCTAAAGATGTGTCTTTCAGTGGATTCCTACTCTTGTGCTCACTATACAAGACCAGATGGGAACTCCCACACTCTTGACGCTTTCTGAGACCCCTGAAGCACTGATAGGTAAGCCTCAAGCAGTTATCGAGTTACTCTGGGTTTCTTCTGGTGTAGCTAAATGAAGATTCTCCTCTGGAGTCTGTAACCAGATCTGAGCAAGTATTATAAGTAAGGCTATGATTTAGTCACGGAGGTCGTGGAATCCGTGACTTCATCCTGCATTGGTTGGGAGCTGCAGGGTCCCCCGCCGCCCGCGGAGCTGCGGGGTGCCCCCACTGCCTCTGGTGTCCCTAGAGTCTAGCCACTGGAGGCAGCGGGGAACCCTGGAACTGCAGGCGGCAGGGGTACCCTGCAGCCCCCAGCTGCTGCAGGCAGCTCCTAGCCTCTGCACAGCTTCCTGCTTCAGGTGATGTGGCGACCCACAGATCCCCATTTTGTGACAGATATTTTTAGTAAAAGTCATATACAGGTCACGGCTTCCATGAATTTTTCTTTTTTGCCCATAACCTGTCCCTGACTTTTACTAAAAATATCCGTGACAAAATCTTTGCCTTAATTATAAGAAATGACTGTGTTCACGTCCCTTTTATTGTTTGCTTTCTTTGAGTACTATAATGAACAAGTTCACTGGCAAGAACATTCTCCTGTGGCCTGATCCCAGACAAAGTGAAGTTCAAGGCCCCAAAATATTAATTATTAAACAAATATTTCAGGATATTTGTGGGAAACAAATTTCAAATATGTATTGCAAGTATGGAAACCTGATTCCAAGAGTTACATTCAGGGAATAGAAATATACTACACAGTCTGTGTGCATAATTAAAACTGCTGAAATTTGGAATAGTTAATATTGCAAGTTTTGCTTTGAGTAATCAATAAACAGTTTGCCAGTAATCCACAGGTTGCAGTAACTTTCAACACAGAGCACATTTGTGACAATTGTTGTCACTTAATTGATAACAGTAATCTGGAAACAGAAAAATGGAATAAAACTCATTGACTAAATTGATTGCCTTGAATAGTGTACACACTGGTGATTATCGTATATTTGTTATAGTAGTACCTAAATGCCTTGATCAGTACTGTATCAGAGGGGTAGCCGTGTTAGTCTGAATCTGTAAAAAGCAACAGAGGGTCCTGTGGCACCTTTAAGACTAACAGAAGTATTGGGAGCATAAGCTTTCGTGGGTAAGAACCTCACTCTTCAGATGCAAGTGTCTTGATCAGTACTGGGGCTCTGTTTTGCTAAGTGCTTATTAGAAAAAAGGGTACAGTCAATACAAAAAAAAAAAAAAAACTACAATGCAAGAACACAAGCAGCATATGAAAGGTAGGGGAAGGATGTTCAAACAAATATATATATACATATATAAGCATATATTTGAGACTTTTATTTTTTGCTTAGTTTTGTAATTACATAAATAAATATCAGCTTTCTCCAATTATCCCTTAACCACCAGCCTCAACTTGTGCCTCAGCCCAGTCAATCAAGGTTGGCTGATTTCTTGTGTGCATCACAGCAGAAGTGAGTCTTAAGGAGGAAAGGGTATTAGCCTTAAAGATCTATTCAGGGCGGTCATTCTGTGTAAAGGCATTACTCTACCTGTAACCAGCTTTACCAGAAGATGAATAATTAATGTTCAGCTAAAACTCAAGGGCCCCAAAAGCTAATCCTGAAGTATGTTACTGGAAGAAAAATCCTGGATAGAAGTTACAGTAAATCTCATTTTTTTGGAATAAGGCAGAGAGCATATTATTCAGTATTCTTTATACAGTAGTGCTAGTTCAATGTTCTTTAGATAGTAATGCTATTTAGTATTAGCTGATGGGGCCCAAGTGTTCAAGCAAAATATTGCTGGTTCTTTTGACTATGCTGGTCCAATTAATAATTGTTCTTTACAACTTCAGATTGCAACTGCAAATATTTCACCTGTTCAGCAACAACAACAAATGATGTCCAACAAATCAGTATTTTTTGTTTGGCATATTAAAATGAGATTAGAACCCCCCCTCCCCCCAATGTTAGCAGAACATTGATTGCAAAATTCAGCAGATAGAAGTTAGTATACGTCAGAATTGAGGCTGCTTGTGCAACCTTAATTTTCCCCCCTTGTATGTGTGCATTATGATGTGACTTTTAATGATCTTATCATATACTGTTCATTTCCTAGGCCCTGGCTTTCAATGTCAGTATTTTCCCCCCGGGTCCTTATCCCCTTTAAATCCCTCTTTCTTCTGTGACAATTAATGATGGCAAGGTCGAAGGCAAAATGAAACTGCAAACTTTTAAATCATTTGGAACAGTAAAGTTGGGCATGTAGCCTATATAACCGTGATTTACATTTATTCACTCCCCGCTTTTCCTCCTCCTGTGTTTTCTCAAATCTCTTGGTATGTCTTGTTATAAATTGGATTGAAAGCCCTTCTCTGTGGTTGTAAAACAGCTAGCACAACGGGGTCCCAGTTCAGATTCATGCTTTTGTAGTATATCGGAATGAGTAATATTCCTTTGAATAGTTTTTGAGCTTTTCAGTAGTTCTCACTGTTCTATATTCAAGAAACTAGTCAGAATAAGAGAATATGTATGTATAGTTAGGCCTTCTGTGTTGTGTATATTTAGTAGGACTGTCAATTAATCACAGTTAACTTATGCGATTAACTGGAAAAAATCATGATTAAAAATTAATTGTGATTAATCGTAATTAAACAATCATAGAATACCAATTGAAATGTACTAATTCTACTATTACTATGAAATTACATATTTGTTGTTTGTCCACATTTTCAAATATGTTGATTTTAATTACAACACAAAATACAAAGTGTACAGTGCTCGGACCACTCGGTTCCTTTGTGGTTTCTTCATATTTTTATCACTGTGTAAATGGTAAAATACAACAGCTTTTATTTTCATTCCAGTAGCACCCAACAACAATAATAAGAGAAGTAAATGGGAGTTATGACAGGAATTAATTTGGCCCAATAAGGTGTAAGAGGGCAGAATTAGGTTTTCAATTGTGAAGTCAGAGCAGTGTATTGAGAGAGTAAGTATGGTCCAGTCGTTAGACCACTAGCCTACAACTTAGGAATTCCCTGCTCTGCCTCAGACTGCCTCTGTGACCTTGGACAAGTCAGTTAATCGCTCTGTAATTCAGTTGCCCATCTGTAAAATGAGGATAATACCCCTCCCTACCTCAGAGGGATGGTGTTAGGATTAATACATTAATGATTGTGAGGTGCTCAGGTACAGTGGTGATAGAGGCCCTAGAATTATCTAAAATAGACTGATTGCAGAATTGGCCTTTAGGATAAGTTACAATTCTATAGCATAAAATGCTTCTCAAAATCTCATTTTTTCTTTTTTTGCAACATAATGCAAATAGGTTTTACCTAAATTATGAGAATTATTTAAAGAAGCTAATCTAATAACACATTTTGAATCAAAAATGAAAAAAACCCCACATTTCCCTACATAATATACACTGTAGCAATACTAATAATTTAAAATGGCAAACGTGACATGTTATGAAAAAATAATTGATTTTAAGAAAGTATCTGAGCTGTTATAATTCATAGTGATATGTATAACAAATTCTTGAAAAATACAATATAGGACAACTGTCCTAAAAGTGAAGTTTCCTTTATAGTTTCTGTAGATCTTATTGACAACTACCTTTTTTCTGATGATAAATATGTTGTACTCTCTATATGTCAAATGCACTGGGAAGTTAGGAGAAACATGTGAGTGTATATAGTGCTTTATGTTTGTAAGAAATGTTATATAATTATAAAATTTTATACACCTTCCCAAGGATTTGCAGTGCTTTTCATAAATTTTAAACAAGGAAGCATTACAGCACTGGACTACTCTGCTTTCCTGCAGAATTGCCAATACGTGCAGTATTTTGCATATAAACATTACAAGTTTGCAATCAGAAAAGTGGAATTTGTCAGTAAAACCAAAAACTATAGAGCAAACTCCACTGATAATCTTTCTGGTACCCATTTATAAAAATCTTGGCCATATAAAATGCTCTGGGATGGTGTGTTTTAGAAGCACTACAAGGACCTAGCTACACTAACTCACCTGGGGCTTCTAGTTTCTGTTTGGGAACACTTATGCCCCAAAATATACTGATCTGAAACATAGGACAGGCTGTATTCAGTTTTGAAGCTGTACAGGAATAAGATGTAAAATCTTATGACCATTTCTAGTAGTGTAAAGTGAATCTAGCTCTGCTGCAGTCAGGAGATATTGCAGCCTGATTCTGTTCCTGTTTACATTTTTTTTTAATGGACGTCAGTGGGAAAAGATTTGGTATTTAGGCCATAAACTTCTTCTTGGTTTCAGACTGAACAGGGATCTTCCTGTGCCTCAGCTCAGTGTAATTATGGACTAAATTCTACTTTTGAGGCAGAAGGAAGGGAAGTCTGACATTTTATTTATTTGAAGCCACTCTGAGATTAAAAAAGTGTGCAAAGAGATTAGGGTCACAGGTCCCATTGAAAGTCATTGGGACTTGTGCTCCTAAATCTGTTGGGTGCTTTTGAAAATCTTCCTCCTTACAATGTTACAAATAGTCTCATTAATGGACAAAGTATAAGTGAGGTGGTCAAAGGTGTGTGCTAAGTGCAGTTTATCGCAGGGCTCTTCAATTTATCTTCCTAATCTATCAGCCTTCCAGCAAACATTCCAGCCACCCACTTGCCAAGGGCATGTGACATTTTATTCCCTAGGGCAGAATGAAGTATGGTAATTTAAATATAAAACAATTTATAGAGAAAATATTTTGCCTGATTTTAATCATAATTTCAAAGGATTGCAAGTAACTTTTGTACATGGGTCAGCACATTTTCATTAAAATATTGCAAAGCTAATTTTATAAATTTGTGCACCACAGCAGTGTTAGCCAGTCCTTAAAACAGGGTCTGAGAGTCAAGATACCTGACTTTTATTTTTACCTCTACCACTCACACGCTGTTTGTGACCATAAGTCCCTTTAACATCTCTGTGACTGTTTATCTATCGGTCAAATTAATAAAGAAACTATGTACCCCAGAGGGGTGTTGTAAACCTTAATTTAATGACTATTTATAAAAGATTTTGAGAATTTGAATTAAAGACACTACATAACTGCAAACAATGTATTATATTTCAAACTGAAAAATTATTTTTTTAAAATAATGTTAAAGTTGCAAAGTGAAGCACTCAGAAGACAGGAAATATCATAATTAACGTTGCACATAAAGCCCGCCATTCAGCCCCTTTGTGTGTACACAATATCATACTGTTTTATGTCCTGTGCAGAACCCTGGGATGGAGCATGCTCAGTGCAGACAGAATCTTTAGAAAATTTAGCTGCTAGCATCAGACAAATCTCTACTAAGCATATGCAAATCATGACTTTCGGACAAATTTGAGTGGATTTTCACGGAGATGGCAAGAGATGCATCCTCATCCAAGTGAAACTACCTTGCCACATATCAAGTCCCTGCTCCAAAGCATAGACATGCTACAGCTTTCAAAGAAACCATTATAAAAAATTTTAACATCAGCAAAACAAAATAGTTTCCCTAATCTCATTCTCAGAAACAGTCAACTTGTTTTTGCTAAAACTTTCCATAGAAATTTCAACTTGTCAGACATCTGGCGTGGAAAATTTCAGCCCCGACGGTTAAAGTTTGGAAAATTATAAGCAACTGAAAAGCAGGGCCATTAACTTAGATTCAGTGTCATCCTTTTTCTTTTCTAACTGGTGATTGTAATGTTGGGCAGCTGTGAGAATTTCATTTAGGTTCTTTCCTTCCCAATCTATGATCCCTATTTTCAACTGGTCTCCCAGTTTTGGAATAAGTCCCTGAACAAAAGCCGCTATGACCACGTGTTCGGCATCCTGTTCTGCATGATTTATGCCGGAATGCCTTTTGAAAACCTGCTTAAGACGCTGCATATAATCTGCAGGGTTTTCCCCTTTGTTTTGTTTACAAGCATTCATTTTGGTCCAGTCAGCTTTCTTCGGGCAAACTGTAAGGACTGCATTTAATAGCCGATCTCTTATTTGATCCAATTCTCGTGATTTCTGACCCGGGTCATACGCAGGCCACTTGGCTGCTTCATAAAGGTGACCTAATCTCTCCCTGGGCAGGACCCCTCTCAAAAGTTGGTTTAGGTCCACCCAGGTGGGATTATAACAATTTATGACAGTTCTCAATTCCTTTTGGAATTTAACGGGATCTTCCCTTATTTTTGGAAACTTTTCAATTAAATTGTACAAATCTGTGGGAGACCAAGGCGCATGCACAAACACTATGGTTGCCTGGCCCGAAGTGCCGGGAGTTGGCGTAAAGGGAATGTTAGCTCAAGGTGAGGGTTAGATGTAAAGGGCCTTTTGGATCGAGTATTTTGTGACGGTCCAGATAAATTAAAAGCTTCCACATTTCTTGAGGAGCTAGCTTTTAAGCCTTAATAAGTCATTCCTGTGCAAAACGTTCTACCAGGTCATCCACCCCTCTAAACAGGTCTCAGCACTTTCTTTGAAAGTCACTATCTGGGCTTTGTGAGGTCTCTTGTGAGGAATGTAAAGGTGAGTCAGAAGGGGACCGCAAATTTTCTACCCAGGGCGAGTTTTCTGGGACAGTAGAGTCCACTTCTGGGCTCCCCTGGGTATATGGAGGAGGGCGTCCACGGGTCCCTAGACCAAACTCGACCTGACTGGATGATCCCTCATCATCCCTGGAGGGCCTGGCCTGACTTAACAGTTCGTCAGCGGCCTGCATATGTGGTGAGGGGACAACCAGTTGTCTGGATTCCAAATATAGGTCTATAATATCTTTAGGTGGGGCTGAGGGGATACTCCAAAGGGGCCTAGAAGGATAGAGAGGTATCTGCTGGCCAGCGGGAACTTGGAACGAAGTAAATTTCTCTTGAACTTCCTTCAGTTTTGTCTGGAGTTTCTCCTGGGAGTCCTTGAGACTCCTCATTTAAGACTCATTGCACCGTTTTTCTGTTTCCTCATACCAGTTAAAATATGCATTAAACTGACCTTGTCCAACTTTGTTGGCAAGAAGTGCGCCCCTAAGTGCACAATTATGTAAAGATCAAAACTTCCATCTAGGGGAAACTGCAATTTAGGGTCATCCCTGGTATACCAATTCCATTTCGTTAAAAACTGGCAAGAGGAGGGGACATATTTTTATACATATCAGAAGCAGGTGTGCCTTTTGGCAGGACGGTGGTTCTTTTTGACTCACCGGCCCCCATTTTCCAGCTCCTGGCATCCCAGGAAAACAGTTCCTAACAAGGCGGGGGTCCACTTCGGGTTCCCTTGCCTTCCAGTATACAGAACAGAACAGTTTCACTCAGGTCTTACACACACGGAAGGCTTTTTGAGGATGTGTGTGTCCACAACTTTTCCTACAGACCCCCCTTCAAAAAGAGCGTCGGCTAGTCTCAGAGAGAATGGCGCCACATACTCTGTTGTTTTCAGGCAAGGTGATTGGATTGGTCAATGGCTCATCAGGCCACCTTCCGGTGGAATACAAGGACATAGAGAGGAAAGAAGGTGCGGAAAACCAGACCACCCAAAGACGGTAGAGGATAGGGTCACACAGTCCTAGACCTAAGTAGGCCCCTCGCCGGTCATGCCATGCAGAGCGGCACTGCCTTGGTCAGAGCCTTTTACTGGCCCACTAGGTGTGGTCACAGGGCTTGCTTTAGAGACATCGCTGGTCATGAGCCCGGAGGCTTCACAGAGAGCTCTGGGCGACTTCCTGTGACCCTCCATCACACCTTCATTCACACTGGCACACAAAACAGAGGCCTACAGTAGCCACACTTAGGGCTTTTCCTGGGGCAATCAGAACAGAAAGGCGTCAGGCGTGTCTGGCAGCAAAAGGCATGCGTGCAACTCACCCAAACCCTGAATTCTCCACCGAAACCCAAAACAGAGATTTAAAGGTCTTTTACCTTTTCTGATGGGTGCCCTGGGTTTGGTGGGGAATGGTCCGCGGTCCTCCGGTCAGGGGGGATGCTGTGGATCCGAGTCACAGCACAAGGAATTGTTGTGGAAAAATTAACCACATGTTGTGTTTGGATCAGAACAGCCTGAGGCTCCTTTATTGTACGAGCATATCAATCGGATAGTGCCCCCGAATTACAGACAGACAGAGGCTTATAAAGCTTAAAACCGCAATTAGTCAAACATTGTTTTCATTTGTAATATCCTCTTAAACAGAAAAAACAATCCCTTACTAGGAATACAGAAGCAACAAGCTTTCCTGTTTATCATCAGGTTGTACTTTTGCAGTTGGGGCTTTTCCTAATAGCTATTACAGCTATATTTCGCAAGACTGGCTATTGCAAAAGTTCTGCTGGCAATTTCCCTTCTTTCTTCCCCTTCAGCCCAATAATCATTAACACA
This sequence comes from Malaclemys terrapin pileata, assembly GCF_027887155.1. Taxonomy (NCBI): domain Eukaryota; kingdom Metazoa; phylum Chordata; order Testudines; family Emydidae; genus Malaclemys; species Malaclemys terrapin. The sequence goes on along the minus strand of NC_071505.1, from coordinate 37,562,595 downwards.
GTCATGTCAACTAAATGATGAACTAGCACTCGGCTGAGCCCTCAAGGGTTAACACATTGTTGTTAATGTAGCCTCTCACACTCTACAAGGCAACAGGAATGGAGGGGAGGGGAGACAGCATAGCAGACAGAGACAGGCACACACCTTGTGTGTGGGAGAGAGAGAGAAATGCACACTTCCCCTTTAAGTAAGCTGACGCACTTTTAAGTGCATTGTCTTTTTATGTGGATTAGGAAGTTGAGACAGCAGCTGCTGCCCCAAGCTCTCTCTGTCTCTCTCCGTCCGTGTCCCCACCCTGCTCTGTATGGAGAAGGGGTAAGCAGGGTGCAGGAGCAGGGGAGAGGGAGACACCCTGATATTAGCCACCCCCTTTCCCTCTCCTGCACAGCAAGCAGGAGGCTCGGGGAGCAGCTCCAAGGCAAAGGGAAGGAGCAGCACACGGCAGTGTGGGGAGGGACAGCTGAACTGCCCAGCAATTGCTAGCCTGCTGGGCAGCTGCTGCATAGGGAACTTAGGGGAGCGGGGAGCTGATAGGGGGGCTGCCGGTCCACCCTGGTTCCAAACCCCCACCAGCTAGCTCCAATGGGCTGCTCTTCCTGCAAGCAGTGGACAAAGCAGGTGGCTGCCAAACGACATTAGAAGGGAGCATTGCACAACTTTAAATGAACATGTTCCCTAATTGATCAGCAATGTAACAACGAAACAACGTTAACCGGGATGACTTTAAGTGAGGAGTTACTGTAAATGTAAATTTTAAAATGTATTATAGCTGGGATTTTCAAAGAGATCTAAAACCATTCAACCTTGGGCCCTCATTTGGTGTACAGGAAGGGCCCTGCTGTGGGGATAAATCAGGGTTGTGTGCAATGAAGTAGACTGTTGTCTGTAGGACCCTGTGATGGGCTATACAAACCACACACTGGCCGGGAAAAGTTTAATGAGATGCTGTGGGCTCATTCAGCTCCACCTGCAACAGGGGTTAGGCTCGGAAGGAGGCCTTTATAGGGGAGTGCACAGCTCCGTTGGAGGCCAGCCAAGGAGAAAAAACCTTCAGCTCTCACCTAGCGAGAGGGGCTTGAGTGGGAACAGGAACTCCTTGAGAGATGGTTGCCCGTATGAGCCTCCCTGAGGGAAGGTAGGCCTGAAGTGAGATGACAGCTGACATCCTACCAGACTTGCCTGAGAGACTGTCATCTACCAAAGCCTTTCTGAAGGAAGGTAGACTGGATGCATGATTATTGTTTGCGATCTGTGCCTTTCTTGTTGCTGCTGGGTAAGACTGCAGCAAATGGTGTGACAGCCGAATAAAATACCCTTTTGTTTCATTACACCCAACCAAAGTCTCAGTAGTAGTATGTTCTGAGCCCAGAAGCAAATCAGGTCACAGACCCTTGCTTGGGGGGTTAGACTAGATGGCCCGTGTGGTCCCTTCTAATTCTATGATTCATTTGTTGTAGCAGTTGGAAGGTGGGTACCTATTGAGTTCCTGGGGGTGGGTGGGCACAAACCTGCCCACATCTAAAGGCCCCTCCCCCAGCCTAAGGGGAGGAGCCACTGAAGCCAGGGCTCAAGCAAATTCAGGGGACAATAAATTAAAAAACAGGGATGTGAATGAGGGTCACAGGGTCAAAAGCAGGGAACCAGAGGGGGACATCCAGCAGAGAGCCCCAGACAGTACCCACTGCTCCTTGAAGGCATCCAGGGAGCCAGTGGACATGGCCCAGAAGAGCTCTGCCTGGATTATGACCTAGGAAATAGGCCCTACAGTTGCAGAACACCTGCCCATCCAGCTTCCCCCTCCTGGTATGCTGGACAGCCACCTTAGCCAGCTCCAGGAGGAGGTTGATGAAGAGGACTTGTGACTTTGTGGGTCCACAGATGGGGTGTGTGAAGATCAGGAAGTGCAGGGAAAAGTGCAGCCAGAATCTAAGGAGAAGGTTCTGGAGGAACCAGAAAAGTGGCTGCAACCTGGTGCACTCAATGTAAATGTGCGCTAGATTTTCTCTCACACTGCAGAAGGAGCAAGTATTGGGGAGAAAGGGGTGAGCTGTGCCAGGAACACTCCCATGGTTATGGCTTCGTGAAGACGCCACCGACTAATATCCCCGGTCAGCCAAGGGACCAGGGTGGAATACAGACTGGCCCACCGTGGTTCCTCACGCTGCACAGGTGGCAGGAGGTCCTGCCACTTGGTGTCAAGGCGGGACGTGAGAGTGAGGAAATAAAGGGAACGGACCATGAGTTCATACAACTGTTTCCAAGATGCAGTTCAGAAATGGACTGGCTGCATGTCACGCAGCTGTCTTGGGTGGTGTAGAAGGGATGGATGGGGGAGCTCACAGGGCAGGGGCCTAATGGCAAGTTTTGGAGCGTTGAGGGGCAGGAGGGGAGCACCCTTCCATAGGGTCTGCTCAAGGAAAGCCTGAGATGTGGGTGGTAAGGCTGCCCTAAATTGCTGTAGTAAACACTGGAAGACATGAGGGGCGGAGAGCCCCATGCACTAGCCAAGCACCAGGAGATCCACCCAGTCCCTCTGGTCATAGTCCAGGAGGTCTCTTGTGGTGACGACGCAGGAAAGGAAACAGAATGCCAGGTCTGTGGTAGCTAGAGAGCTTTACAAGCCTCTTGCAAAAAGCCTCCCAGGAAAACTTTTCCTGGGGTTTTTATTTCTCTCCTTACTTTGTTTACAACTCTTCTTAGTGGTTACATTCTTGCGCATAGAAGAGCCAGGCAGTATACATGCACATAAGATAACGAACCCATCTCTTGAGCGCGTGAACACCAGCTGCGAGGGTACAATCAAATCAGCCAAATAAGTTTCCCAAACACAAACGCTGGATTGAAGGTCACTCCTGCCTCGTAGCCATGGGAGCAGTTTGCCGCGCCTGTGGACTGGCGATTCGGGAGCTATGCATCTCTACATCTCCCCCTGTTTTATTTTATAAATGCGGTGTTTAAACAAAACACTCTCGCAGGGTAGCATACACAATGCCACTAGATTGGGTATACATTAAACAAAGCAGCAAAGTAAAACGTCAAACATCAAAACTAGGACCCCATACTATAAAAGGGTCTTCATCCACTCTAAGGGTGGCTATAACTAAATATAATCCTACCAAGGAAGAAAAACGTCTTGGCGGATGACTTAAGCATAGCATTTCAGCATATCAATTTGCTATTGCATACAAAACTATTATCAGCAAGCTTAAAACAGCACATTTCTTTCACTGTCTCACACCCCAGATGTTGCTGGGTGGTTTACAGACAGGAACAAGGCAGGTACTTAACAGACCTTGCATTTCCGGGGCAACGGCCAGGCAGAAATCAGATTGATTTAATACTTCTGCCAGGTGGACCCAGGTGTTAAACTGCAGCCGCTGCTCCATCTGGGGTTCGCCTTGGCAGCTAGGGGCCAACAGGAAACTCCCCAATACACACAAAATAAGGAGTGAATTAGCATTAAGGCAAGCTAACAATGTCACAAGGTAATTTTCTGCGGTAGGTTCTAGCTGCTGCTGCACTCGCAGCTGCTCGGCCTGCAATGAAAGGGCTTTAACCTGTCCCCAGGTTATGCGCTGCGGGGACACTCGGGATCCTGCAGATGTAGGTTGAACTGTGGAATGGGGTTCGATAGTCCCTGGTGCCAGGCCATCGCCGTGCCACGGGCGGACGTTACGCGCCGGGACCCACAACGGACCTGTAGGAAGAGAAACGGCAGCATGCCCTCGTCCCCACGTTATAAGGGGCACTGGGCCATGCCACTGAGGGTCTGGGGCCTTGCGATATTTAACAAAGGGGCGGGGCAAGGCCTGGTAGCTGCGAAAATGACATTCTGCTGCAGAGTAGTTGTCAGTCAAATTCAAATGATTCAGGGTAAAAAGCACTGCAGCCAGCCATTCCTGGCGGGGAGGAAGGCCTACGGGAATCCCCCCTTTCTGTTTTTGGCGGACCAGGGCTTGTTTGAGCGCACGATTGGCTCGTTCCACAATGGCCTGGCCTGTGGGGTTATACGGGATACCAAACGTGTGGACAATGTCCCACGTGGTACAGAAGGAGGCAAAGGCCGAGCTACAGTAGGCGGGGCCGTTGTCGGTCTTAAGATGGGATGGGTGACCCATGATTGCCATAGCGCGAATCATGTGATTAATAACATGACGAGAGGCCTCACCCTTCTGGGGGGTGACCCACACATAATGGGAAAAGGTATCTACACACACGTGAAGATACTGCCAGGGGGCAAAGGGAGGGAAATGTGTAACATCCATTTGCCAGAGCTGGTTGGCCGAGGTTCTACGAGGGTTAACCCCTACCTCCGGGCTATTGGAGAGAGAAGCGCAAAGGTCACACTGGCGAACAATGGCCTGCGCCTGATACAATGGGAGAGTGAACTGCTTGGCAAGGGCCTTGGCGGATTGATGAAAAAAGGCGTGGCTTTCGATTGGGGAGGAAAAAATTGAGGCCACCGATTTGACCGCCTGGTCGGCCACCGTGTTGCCTTCTGTTAATAGGCCCGGTAGTGTGGTGTGACTGCGAATGTGTGCCACAAACAGTGGGCTAGAGCGGGAGGAAAGGAGCTGTTGCAGGGTAAGAAAAAGGGCCAACAAATTGTCATCACAGGAGGGCGACACATAGGAACCTGGAAGAGACTTAAGAACATTAGTAACATAAAGACTGTCAGTAATCAAATTAAAAGGGTCATCCTGGAAGCATCGGCAGGCCAGGATGACAGCAGCCAACTCTGCGCGCTGTGGGGAGCGCTGAGGCAGGGTAAAGCGGACTTGCCAAGTGCCTTGCACCTGCCAGCTGACCGCACCTCGTGTTGGGCCGCCGTCCGTAAAAAGGGTAAGTGCATCCTTAATGGGGACGGTTGACAAGGACGGCCGGAGGTGAAGGCAACGTTGTTGTAGGAATGAAAGACGGGGGTCAGGGGGAATGTGATATTTAACTTCCCCAACATAGTCAGCAAGAGACAATTGGAGGGTGGCACTGCAAGAGACAGTGCGTTCCCAGTCTTTAGCCGGGATGGGGACAATAATGGCAACGGGGTCCCAACCCAAGAGGGTACGGGACCGTTCTCGCACTTTAAAAATCAGCTCTGCGGCCTGTTGAGGGAGTGTCTGAATAGTATGCGGAGGGGAGTGGGTCAAATAAATCCATTCAATTAAACGAAGACGCGCTGCCGCCCCCTCCTGGGCGAGGACAGCTGTCGGTTGTGAGAGTGTGGGAAGCAAAATGGCAAAAAGGGGCTGTTCCCTTTCTCGGCGGTCGACCCACACCTGGGCCAGGGTCTGGTTAATGAGGGTGACCGCTTGGCGCTGTTCCTGGGAAACGGGAATGATATCTCCGGGGAGACGGCCCTGCCGAAGGCCAGAAAAAAGAGGGGACAGCATGGAGGTAGTCAGAGGGCAAAAAGGACGAATCCAATTAAGGGACCCCAATAACTGTTGAAGCTGTACAAACGTAAGAGGGTTGGGCAATACCAACTCGGGACAAACTGGACGGGCATATGACTGGAGCATGCGGTGACCAAGATACAAAAAGGGTGGCTGACGCTGGATCTTGTCCGGTGCCACAACCAGGCCACACGCCGCAAGCTGGTGGCGCAGTTCGTCCAGCCAGTCATCAGGGAGGACGGGGTGAGCCACCAGGATGTCATCCATGTAGTGGTAAATTAAGGCATCTGGGTGTGCTGCGCGGAAGGGCCGTAGGGCCTGCGCAACAAAATGCTGACACAAGGTGGGGCTATTCAACATGCCTTGAGGGAGCACATTCCACTGATAGCGTGGAGTGGGCTGGGAGTGATTCAAAACCGGAACAGTGAAGGCAAAGTGCACCCGGTCCTCAGGGTGCAAGGGGATGGTAAAAAAACAATCCTTTAAATCTATTACAAATAACCGGTAATCACAGGGAATAAGGTTGGGATTAGGGGTACCACACTGCAGGGGACCCATAGGCTGTATAATTTTGTTAATGGCGCGAAGGTCCTGCAGGAGGCGCCACTTGCCAGATTTCTTTTTAATCACAAACACGGGGGTATTAAAGGGGCTAGTGGACTCCTCCAAACGTCCTGCCTTCAGCTGGTCATTAACCAAGTGCTGGAGGGCCTCCAGCTTTTCTAAAGGAAGCGGCCACTGCGCAACCCATACGGGTTCGTCAGTGAGCCAACGGAGGGGGAGGGCCGTATGCCTAATCATTGATATGGATGGTGGCAGTGAACTGTGTCAATAAATCACGGCCCCACAGGTTGAGGTGGACGGGGAGAATGATAGGCCGGATACGGGCGCGGCGGATGCCTTGGGGCGCCCTAACCTCCAACCATCGGGCACTTCGTTGTGAGTCCTGTGCCCCGCCCACACCCCAAACTGCCGGAGCCTGCTCTGTGGGCCAATGGGCGGGCCACTGCGCAGCGGCAATGACGGTAATGTCTGCCCCAGAGTCGATAACACCCTCGAACGGCTGATCGTTGAGGCAGTAAATGCGTTTGGGTTGGGGTGCTCCAATGTCTTTAACAACTGCTGCCACTTGTGGGTGAATAGTGCGCTGGTCGGTGGACCCGAAGCCTCCGGTTCGGGGAACGTTTCTTCCCCCTGCCGGAAGGGAGTAGGGCACAAGTATGAGTTGCGCCCAGGCATCTCCCTGAAACAGCCGTTTCGGGAGATGACTCCACAGTTGAACATGGATAATTCCACCATAGTCCGAATCCACCACCCCAGGCACCACAAACAGGCCCTGCTTGCTGGCGGACGAGCGGGGTAGGACAAGGCCCACCATGCCCTCCGGCAGCGGGCCCTGAATCTGGGACGGCATGAGGAGGACCTCCCCGGGGAGAGTGATATCCATATTTTCCTGATTAACAAGGTCAATCCCCGCACTGCCCCTTGTGGCGGCGGGGGCGTCGTGCACGGAGAGGGGCGCGGCCTTGGGTCTCGGGCTGGTCGCAGGCCCGCCTACTAGTTTCCCGGGGGGTTGTCTCGGTTAGCAGCCAAGACCCGGCTGTCACCCCCGGCCAAGCGACACTGCGCAGCCCAATGGTAGCCCTTTTTGCATTTCGGACACAGCGTGCGGGGCCTCTGGTCTGTCCGGGGCTTGGGTTTGTTTTTACACATGCCCCCCGCAGGGGCCCGACACTCCCGCCAAAAATGTCCGGGCTTCTGGCAGTTAAAGCAGTTCCCCTGAGGCTTCTGCCCCTTGTGCAGGGCAGCTGCCAGCAGGGCCATCTGATGGGTCTGAGTGCCTACGTCAGCACACGCCTGCAGCAATTCTGCCAGGGTATACCCGGGGCGCCCGACCACTGCCTGCATGGCACGGCGGCAGTCTGCATTGGCATTTTCGTAAGCCAATTTTATCATTAGTTCAGTCTGGGCTTGCGGGTTATCAATCTGCCTCTGGACTGCCTCTTGGAGGCGGTCAATAAACTGGTGGAACGGTTCGGTGGCACCCTGCCGAGTAACCGCAAAGGACTTAGAGGACTCGCCTGCAGCGGGGACCCTGCGGAACGCGCGACGGACACACTGGCCAATGATGGGAAAAGCTACCCGGGGCGTGCCCGCCGCCTGCTCGGGGATGCTCGAAAACTGCCCTGTGCCATATAACTGCTCAGCAAGATAAGCCCCCCCACCTTGCGCTGCTGCTGCAAGCGCCTCTCGCTGGTACTCGCTATCCCACACAACGTATTGCGCGGGAGACAGCACCATGCGACACATGTCTTTCCAATCTTGGGGGAGCAAGAAGTAACCGTTTGACACACCTTCCAAGATCCCCAGGGTGAAAGTGGACCGCACCCCGGTCTCACGAACTGCCTTGCGGAGCTCGCGCAGAACTGAGTAGGGGAGAGCCTCCCAGTCCACTATCTGCCCCCCATTTCCATTATCCCGCCAAGAGACGGGAAACGCCTCGAACCCACACTTGGATTCCTCATCGGTCAAGAGACCGGCCTCACGCGCTTGCCGCACCGCCGCGGCGACAGCGCCCCCCTGCCCGACCGGTAGGCAGGGGGGCGCCGCCACGGGCGGCGGCGCAGGGAGGGTCAGCTGTGGGCAGGAGGGGGGTGGCCCATCACCTGGGGGCAAAAGGGGGACCGGCTTGGGGCTGTTGGGGCCGATCCCCTCCAGTGCCTCCTTACAACGCTGCCAGAGCAGCAGGCACTGAACTGGGGCACGGGGTTTACTATACAAGGTGATCCCAATCTGTATCCAATCAAAAAGCTGCAATGACCCGCAGTCTGGATACCAGGGGCACTGGCGATCTATTTCCCTTAGGAGGTCCTCAATATGAGCGACCGGGACAGCGACACATGATCGCTGTCGTATAATCTCTTGTAACTCTCTTGCGTGCTCCTTCTGGGCACTGGAAAGTTTCCCCCCCATACTCACGAATAAGGGGCGGCAAACAGCCGCGGGCGCGCTCGGCGTATCCAGCCGGTGAGTAGAGGGGTATCACGTCGGGGTCACCAGCTGTGGTGACGACGCAGGAAAGGAAACAGAACGCCAGGTCTGTGGTAGCTAGAGAGCTTTACAAGCCTCTTGCAAAAAGCCTCCCAGGAAAACTTTTCCTGGGGTTTTTATTTCTCTCCTTACTTTGTTTACAACTCTTCTTAGTGGTTACATTCTTGCGCATAGAAGAGCCAGGCAGTATACATGCACATAAGATAATGAACCCATCTCTTGAGCGCGTGAACACCAGCTGCGAGGGTACAATCAAATCAGCCAAATAAGTTTCCCAAACACAAACGCTGGATTGAAGGTCACTCCTGCCTCGTAGCCATGGGAGCAGTTTGCCGCGCCTGTGGACTGGCGATTCGGGAGCTATGCATCTCTACAGTCTCTGATCCTGATGGTGCCTGCCAGGACCAACCTCTGGTGCACAGAGGGAGACTCTGCCACCTGCATACCAAACTGGGGGTTGTGTGCTCTGTGAGGAGATCTTCCCCCTTGGCCACCACCATGGACCTGGTGGCAGAGTTGGAAGGTGGGTAGCGGATCAGGCAGAGGACAGTCTGAAGAGTAAGGATGGACTCACAGTTAAGGCATCTGATTGCTGTCTTAGAGGGTTAGATTCTATCCTTTCCTCTGCCATTGGGTTCTTATGTGATGCGAGACAAGTCACTTAAATCTTACTGTTTCACAGGTGAGTACTAATTGTGTCTTATGCTGGGTGCTTGACTTGAGACAAGGTCTTATTTACAGAAGTTCTGAGCACTCTCAGCTGCAACTGAAGCCAATGGGAGCTGTGCTCTGATCCTAAAAGTGCTATATAATGCTAAATTATCTGAAAAATCAGGTCCTAGGTGTCTCAAATTGCGCCCCCCAAAATTAGTGGGTGCATTTTACCTTAATCACTCTGTGCCTTGGTTACTCATTTGTAAAATGGGGATAATACTCTGCCATCTCATAGGAGTATTGTGAAAATTAATTAATTAATTAATTAATGCTTGTGAAGCACTCTCAAAATGCAGTAATGAGTACCATAGAAGAGCTTAGAAGGAAATTAATAATTTTGTCTTCAGAGCAGCATTTGAATAGTGTGAAGTAAATAAGGGATGGGACCACACATTGAACAACGAGGTGAAAACAAAATATTGAATAGCTGCTTATTAAGTGAGCACCATCCATTCTGTGCACTGAGTGAGGGGTGGGGGTGTCCTGTGGAAAAAATAGAAAGTGATCATGTAATTAAAGACTTTATCAATCTGACCTTATTATAATGCTCTTTTAATGTAGTTTGTGTCTATGTGATGTATATAGATGTATAGACTGTAACTTGACTGTATGGCATATGTGGTGTAGTAATTTAGAGAGAAATAGAGGGAATATAGTAGACAAAATAAATTGACATGAGATTTTATTTTAGGGAGTAAAGTATTGCGATTATTTCTCACACATTTTTAAGATAGGAACCAAGTGTAACAAGGTGACAGTGTTCTTCTGTTGACCCATCCAGTTAGCAGGCATTGGACCCCTTCAATATTGATGGATTCTTGTTGTCTTGCTTGCAGCAGGTGTGGAAAATTAGTTCCATCCTGTATATAAGGAGATGGGAATGGTTTTCTGGGCGGAATGGGTCTAGCTCTAGGAGAAACCCTGTAAGTGAAATCCTGACCCTAATGAAGCCAGTAGGGCTAGAATTTCATCTTAGGAGATATTCAACCAGAGGAATGTTTTTATATATTGATGAGTTTCTTTGTAAATGAAGCTGTGTGTGTGTTTGTGTTTGGAGAAGGTTGGGGAAATCACCTGCTCACTCCAATTTAAAACAAAATCAAAGAGCAATATGTAATTATAATGCAATTCACTAGAAATGCGTAATGTCCGTACTGAAAGAACATTGTACTTTCAATGTAAGTGCTATGTGTTAATTTGTTAATGTGTGTAAAGAGTTTTGAAGCGTTACATAAGTGCTAATTAATAATAATTACACATGTAATGTTTTACTACATGCCAAAATACAAATATAGTTACATAGTCGTATCAAAAACTTGTCAAACCTGTAACTGCAGTTAAAGAGGTAAAAATCCCAGGAGCCCAGCTGATTTTAAAGGCCTAGTTTAGTATAATCATAGTTCCAAGAATTAAGATCTACTCTGAGCTGGCAGAAGAGGTCTGAACATTTTCATTTAGCATTCAGTTCAGAAAAACTGTTGAAAGTTCATTTAATTTTATTTGACTGTACTCATATTCCTAGTGAGGAAGGCAAAGGAAGGGTGTAATAAAAATACACAAAGATAGCATTCTACAGAGATGGTAGATAGGGAACTTCTATTCATTGTTTCTCATAATACAAGAATGAGGAGATGTTCAATAAAATTGAAGGGAAGCAAATTAAAAACTGATAAAAGGAATAAATGACCAGAGCACAATTAGATGGTGGAAATCATTGACACAAGATATCAACAAGCCCAACAGCTTAGCAGGATTCCAAAAAATATTAGACACATATAAATAGCAAGAATATTCAGGGCTATAAAAATATTAAAAAATAAACAAAAGCATTGAAGCCATATAAATCCTTAAATTTCAGGACATAAACCAATTTATAACTATGGAGGGACTGGTAGGAGTATTTTCTTTGAAGAGGTACACCTCATAGCTGCTTACTGTAGTGTGTCGTCCTCTAAATCAGATGATATTGTTGGAGACAAGATAGTGGACTGGGTGGACCACTGGTATGATCCATTATGGCTAAACTTATGAAATGTACCTGCAACAACATTTATTTGTTAGATCATATGGCTATTTATTTTTAGAATATGGCCCAATAACTGAACGAGTTGGTATTTTTCTTTAAAATGTAATTCATTGTCTCATAGTTTTGGTGCTTTCTGTTTGGTCTTGTCAGTACAAGTCTCAGCTTCAGAGCACTTAATCATTCATCATAGTTGTTTGATCTTGTCATAATGCTCTCTTAAGGTTTTACTGTTTGATTATTTGAGGTCATTAACTGTTGGTATAACTTAGACAACAAATGTAATGCGGTTGATCGTGTTGAAGCTATTACAAATAGCAACATTTAATATTGGATGTGGGTTTTGAATGGAAATCACATACAATTGATTTGGTATAGACTGGTAGCAGACAATGTTATCAGTATCCCTAATGATGACATGCAAGCAGATCCATGTAAATACTATCTATTTTGACATTAATCACAATGAAATTGTTAAATCATCATGGAATGACTTATAAAACTGTTAAACCATTATGAATTGTTGTTTGGATGAGAGATAATTTAATGCTATTGGTTGGCACATACAAACTGTTTAAAAGATACAGTTTGTACTACACTGCATCTGTATGCCATGTCTGCAGGCATAAAATATCGAACTATTAAGGAAAAGGAGCCATGCAGCAGGATGGGGTTTCATTTGTATGATCTCCAGCAGCTGAACTATAAACACTTCATCATTACTGCAAATCTAAATTATTTAAAAAAAAATCAGTGAATTGGCCAAGAAAGTCATTTTATAAAACATACAACATAGATGTAATTTTTGAATCATTTTTGCTGCTTTTGTTTAGCAACTGTTATGAAAATGTGTTTTTTTTTTCATTTTAGATGAAATATTAAATTCTTCTCTGGACCAGGGTGAGGTTGGAATAAAATATCTATGTAAACAGCATTATTAAATGATTCTCTCTACTGAAAGAAACAATATGATGTGGAAAAAATGTTTGTTTTGCATTACCATTTTGGCAGTCAATTAAGCACAGCTAGCTCTATGTTGTAGATGATACATAAATATTAGTACTAATATTTACTACGGTTGCCTAAAATAAGGCAGAGGTATTATTTAGTGGGCACAAGTGGTCTAAATAATAATAATAAAAATAATGCTCTGCTTTTCATCCTAGACTATTAAGACACTTGCAAAGTTTTTAGTTAAATATATCCCCAAACAACTTTTAAGTAGATAAAGTTGAACAATAAAGGCAAAATATCTGTTTTCCTTTTATTATTTCTGATGTATGAATACTATTCCAGAGAAAAGACCAACTACTTTTTATTGCTTGTTTATTACATTAGAAATATGGATATATCTTCTTTCTTTCTCTGTGTGGACCTTGTAAGATCTTTGGAGGAACTGCATAGTAGTGTCACATAAGGTTGCTAGGTGATCTGCCCATCCTCCGCCTGAGGAGGTGAAGAAGATAGCAGTTGTGGTTATGTAAATTTTAGCCTTGACACTGGAGTTCACATCCTCACTCCTCTGAAAAATATAATGGGGTCCCATGTCACAATCAAAACGTGCCTGAACATCATGCTGGAGCTTTTGTTTTGAACCTGTTTCTACTGAAGCCAACTGCAAAACTCTCATTGATTTGAGGAAAATGAGGCCCAGTCAGTAGTGAAAGGAAAAAAAATGAAATGTGGCATCTCTTGGTTCGCCAGCACCTCTTTCTGCTATATTTATGTTTTTTGGAGGTCTCTTATCCAAGTATATATATATATATATATCCCCTAACATGCCATCATCATCAAAGGTTAAAAGGATGTAAAAGTACTGAAGTGAGAGAATTTCAAGCATTCGTGAGTAAGGGAGGTAATCAGATTGTTGGAAGTCTGAGAAATTACTTTATAGAAGATGAAGAGGAGTGAAAATGAGAAGAAACTTCAGAGAGGCTGAGGATTTAGGAACTAATAACAAGAATTTCTCTTGTGAGCTGGTGGCTCATCAGTTGGAAAGGCTACAGGATTTGGGTCTGTTAGTGGATCACAGGATGATTATGAGACACCGGTGTGATATGGCATGAAAAAGGCAAATGCAATCCTAGGATGTATTTCCAGTAGAAAAAGGGAAGTATTAATGCCACTAAGGCATGGGTAAGACCTGTATTAAGGCACAGGTAAGACCTGATCTGGGTTTCTATGTACAATTCTGGTCACCTTGTTCAGGAAAGAGGAATTCAGAGTGGAAAAGGAGCAGAGAAGGAGGAGAATGAAGAGGCCTAGTTAACTAGAGGAGAATGAAGGGCCTAGTTTACGAGAGAGAACTAAAACAGCTTGGCTTTGTTTAGCCTAGCAAAATAAAGACTTAGAAGGGGATTTCATTGCTTTCCATAAATATATCTGGGAGGTAACAGAAAGTCTGCTACTCACAGTTCTCTTTATTGTACTAATTATTTTTATCCTGCGTGGCTGTAAAAAGCTGGTTATTGATTGATTGTTCAATCCTACAGCAAATCAATTTTTTACAATATGTCAGAAGAAAGTGTGTTGTGATGCACTTAATACAATGAAATTCTTACATCATAATGAATTAATGGAGGCACATAATAGTTAATTTACTCTATCTTTTGAATGTGAAGGTCTTCTTTTAATTCTCTAGAACATTCAAATGAATTAGCTTCAGATAGGAAAACCTGGCATTATATTTATATATCAATACTGACCCACATTCCCTGGCTGTTTAAATGCTGTGTAAGTTCCTTATTCTACAGTTTGATCTGCACAGGCAGATCCCTGCACTTGTATGGAGCCCCACTGGAAACAGTGAGGGTGGGTCATACGGCGCATATCCAGTTGGAGAATTGGGGTCTTCATCAGTACATGCTACAGGACAACTACCACAACAGGGAGGCTTTTTGCCTTGCCAGAAAGGATAACTTCAGAGAAGCTTCTAATCCAGCTGGTTGACCTGGCTGACCAGCTGGATAACTCTTGTTTCATTTCATATCTCATTCTGTTTTGTTTTGTTTGCTTTGTGAAGTGAGTCTTATTGGGACAAACTGCTGATGTTTAGAGAGCACCATCCTGTTTGAGACACAATGGACGCAATAGAAACTATTGCTAGTAGTTTGAAAGCCAGGAGCAAAAAAGTGTTTGTTTAGTCAGCAATAGTTTTAGCTTGATGTCTATAGTGCACCAAATTACCCCTTGCTAGTACTATATAAAAGCAGTGCTGCCTTAAAATAAAATATTATCATGAGTTTAGGAAGTGTCAGCTTGGTCCTTTTATTTTAAGCTGCCCAAGCCTAGAAGTGCTCAAGGGAAGCACTTTCATGTTGTGCTGAGTGATTACATACTTATCCATTTAATTATCTTCACTCATAATAAACCCTGCTTCGTAGCAGTAGGTAGCCCTCTACCTTGTACTAATTAATGAATCAGTTAATGGACAACCTGCAGAGTCAGAATATGCTAATTTAGATTGATTCTCTTTAATTTTGTAAAATCTACTGAGGCAGTTTAAGCTGTCCACTCTTTAGACCGTTGAAGTACAGAAGCTATTTCAGTGGACACAACTGGTCGCTGGCAATACAGCTAGGGACTGTTAATTGTGAAATTCTTCACCTTAAATTTCTTAGTTAACTTATAGAACAAGGAACTGTCTCTTTAAACCTAAGGCAGCACTGAAGCTGAATCACCAAAAAACTTTTGAAATACCACTTTATGTATAATACATTAGAGACATGCTGGCATAAAAATGATACCTGTGTTGTTGTATTAGTATTGAAGGCATAGTGACATTTTATGGCTTTTCACTGTCGAACCTCTTTGTGTATAATGAGCACTGATCCCCCTGGATTTGTAAAGGATAATCAGTTCATTTTGCATATATTATTAGTACATATAGTGAACCTCAAGCTGTGTATAGGTTTGTACCAGTTTTGACAACCATCCAAAAGCTTGGATATTTATGTGGATGCCTGTACTAGAAATAAAACTGGCAGCTTTAGGCACTGTAAATTGCATTGACTGGCTAAGTTTTCTTTAATTAAGGTTATTTTTGAAAGATTTGCATCAGTTGTCTACTGTGGCTTCCTGGATGGTCAATGTATCATGGACATACTTCCTGAATCGCTGAAATCCCGCTCAATAATGTGTTGCCAGTACTTCAACAGAGTCACCAAAGCCAGAATCCATATAACTAAACAAAAGGAATATAGGGAGGGGGTGGGAAGTGTATTTACAGAGCAAGGGTCAAAAGTTTATTCCAGCCAAGCTGGTATCTTATAGAAAAAGGAAGTCTAGTTCTAGTGATGGCAGTATAAACAAGCATAAACTACGGCAGGTAAAATACAACATGGAACGTAGGAGGGTTAAGATGGATTTTGAAGAGCAGATAGCTAAAGATATGAAAAATAAGATATTTTTTTTCAGTGTACTAGAAGCGAGAAACCTGCAAGAGAATTAGTTGGTGGGTTCACTGGATTACCAGGGAGTAGCAATTAAGGAGGACAAGAACATTGCAGAGGAGATAAATTATTTCTATGCTTGATCACCACCACGGAGGATCTCTCTTTCAAATAATAAAGAGGAGGTACTATCAGAGGTTGTTCAGATGAATGATACACTGAAAAGCAGCAACTTACCAGAACTGGACGGTACGCAGCCCATAGCTCTGGAGGAGTTTAAGAATAAAGTAGCTAACAAAAGTATACAAAGTCTCATTAAAATCTGTGACAATTCATGAGTCTTTCTTGAGTAGCAGGTAAATTGATTGAAACAATAATTAAAAAAAGTTTTAAAACACCTGGTATGACGGACAAACAAGCATTGCATCTGTAAAGGAAAAAGATGTCGTTCTAGTCTACTAGAATTCTTAGAGCATGACAACAAAGTAGTAGCTAAAGGAGGATTGGTGGCATAATTTATTTAGACTTTTAAAAAACATTCAATAAAGTACCTTGCAAAAGGCTGTTAAAGAAACTAAGTGGCAATTGGATGAAAGCTAAAGTGTTGTCAAGGATTAGACATTAGCTAACAGGCAGAAAATGAAGTGGGATATAAATGATCGAATTTCAGCATAGAAAAGGTTAAGAGTAGGATACTAAGACGATCCGTATTGATACAGATTTGCTTTATTATACCTATAAATGATCAAGGAAAGGTGGTCAGCAATAGAACTGAGCAGGAAATGGTTTTCCCATGCAATGAAAATTTAATATTTTTTTCACATTCCGCATGAGGCTGAATCTGAGACCTTTCAATGTTTTTCAGAGAGATACCCTAGGATAGTCAAAATCCCCATAGTTATGGCACTCAACTGTAATGAAGAACATCTAGGTTCAAGTCCATCCATCTCCCACATCCTGGATCAGTGCTCTAACCTCCAGGCTACAGAAGCAATCTTTCTCTGTCCCAATGAATATATATCTATACAAAGTGGAACAGCTATATGAGGAGAGATTTAGAGAGCTCCACCCCAGAAAAGCCAATAGCCTGGTGTGGTTAGGGCCCTCACCTGGGATATGGGACGCCCTGAATCAAATCCCTGCTCCAAATCATGCAAATCAAGAGGATGCTGTGAGAAAATTCATAGGGTTTTAACAAGCTAGGTGAATGCGCAGTATGATGGCAGATGGACTTCACTATTGATAAATACAAAGTAGTGTACATTTGAATAAATAATTTGAACTGCTTATGCACATGGTAACTTCTAAATTAACTCTAATCACTCAGGGAAAAGACATGGGCACTAATGTGGACAGTTTATTTTTTAAAATCTATTTGCTATTTTATTAACAATTTGTATTGCAGTAAAGCTTGGTCATGGACCATAACCTGCTTGTGCTAGGTGCTGTACAAACACAAAGACAGTCTCTGCCCCAAAGAGCTTGCAAACCAAGTATAAGGCAACAGATAGATATAGACAAACAGATGGGGAGCACAAGGAAACAATGAGATAATATTCATCAGCCAGATATAGGCAGTGGTTTCACCTTCATGGAGCCCTTTTGCTCAATGTGCATTGGCAGTCAAAAAGAGAACAAAATGTTAGGAAGTATAATGCCATTATATAAATGAATCAGTTCTTATCTTCCTTTCTCAAAAGGTTACAGAGGGAATAGAAGGGGTTCAGAGTCAAGTGATGAAAATGATTAGAAGCAAGTAAAACCTATCAGAGGAGGAAAGCATGAAAAAGACTGGGACTGATTTAGATAGGAGATGCATGACATTAAATAAGGGATATGAGAAAGATATATATAATTATGATAGACGATAAACTGGGTGCCCCTAATTATCCTTTATTAAAATACAAAGGAAAGGGAATGTAGAATGTAAATAAACACATTTGAAAACAACGCTTTTTTTGCACAGTGCATAATTAACTGTGGAATTCATTGCAACTGGTTTCATTGTGGCCAAGATCTTAGTGGGGTTCAAAAAGGAACTGCACATTTATCTGGATAATAATATTCACGGCTAGATATGATTTTTGTTTTGCATTGTTGAAAGGATATAAATTCTCATGCTTTAGTGAATAATCCAGCTGCTAACTCATAGTGGTTAGTAAAATAACTTCCCTTATAGCCAGATTATTCCATAATTGTCCTCCCCTGGGTTTCTTGTACCTGCCTCAGAAGCACTTGGTGCTACCCACTGTAAGAGACAGGATACTGGATTAGGTGTATCACTGGTCTGGTTCGGAGTAGCAATTGCTATATTCCCATGCCCCTAAATGAGAAACCCTATTAACTATTAGAATATAGATTATAATGTATGGCTATAAATAATTGGAGGCAATTGGGATTTAACGTGCTTTTGGTTCTCTGTTCTGGCTCCTTGCACAGAGGGAGTTGCAGCAATGCGGATATGAGAATTGCAGTAAGGTGTTTCTTTCTTTCTCCCTCTCTTCCCAATCCTGAAGGGAGGGGGGAAAACGCAGCAACACTGAGCTGATTTAGCTACAAATGGCACCGCTAACTTCAAGAACAATTAGAAGCTGCACAATGAATAATTCAGTGTTTTGTCACTTCAGGGGCTTCCCGCTCTCTCTTTACAATTCAGAACTGTTTCCTCCCCTCCCCCTTTTTGTTGAAGAGAAAACCCAGCTTTGAAGGGCAGACTCTCCAGAGACGGTCTGCCTGCTTAACATTCAGGTGGCATTGCTGTAGGATTTTCTGTAACACCCCATCCGGAGGTGTGTTGATGCATGTACGCAAGCAGGATCTATAAGGTATATTATGTACCGTCCATGCCGACATGATCATAGTACATTAGGTGGGATCTCCTATCTAATAAATTGTTTTTATTCCCTTGAGTGGGGAATAGGATTTATTATAACGTTAAAGGGGAGAGGTATTATCTGAGGGCCCAGGCCATCATTCATTTATAAGAAAGCTGCTCTTTTTTGCAGCAGAGGAAGTTCCTGCTCAGTGACAACTGTCTGACTAAAGGCAGTGAGGGAGTGAGTCAGAGAAGAGTGGGCAAGCAGGCACGTACTGTGACTACAAGCATGACACAATGAATGGCAATTTTCTAGCACTTCATTTGTGCGAAGAGCAAGAGTCTTCGTTTTATCCTTCAAAAGAGATTGCAGGCATTCAACTGATGTTTATATATATAAAAATTAGTGGAAACCTTCTCCCCCCCACGTCCATCAGAAACCCTTTACTGTTCTTGCTGCCACTTAGAAACATTATATTCAGGGAACAAAACAATGAGTAAAGAAAACCTGCATGAAAAGAAAAGGTTCCATGGACAGCCTATTGTTTCAGCTTAGGGTGGAGCTATGCTTTTATCATGTCAGGGAGCACAAGTCAGAGTATTTTTAGCCCAGGGATTTTTTATTTCTGTACTAGAATTCATATGCACAGCACTAAATGTGAACATATTTGAGAATAGTCTGAGCAATCAGATGAGTGTTAATATTTTTGAGGTAACTGAGGGCTTTGTGGGTTTTTTTTTTTTTTTTTTTTTTAACTTTGTGAGAGTGAATTTAGTACACCTGTTGGTGAAGGACTGACACCTCTTGTTTTAGGGAGTATTTGGTCCAAATTCTGGTTCGCCACAAAATGGCTTCAAAATGACTGCACGTATATGCTGACATGGCAGTGTTAACATGCACCTATATTCTGTAGTTGTCTCACTCGCAGATTATTTCTGCCTAGAGAAGGATTAATCCTGCTGCATCATCCTCTTCCTCATCCCCCACTGGGCTATTGTCTCTTAGGGCAGATCTACACTACAGCCAGGATGACGCTCTGAGATCGATCCACCGGTGTTCGATTTAGCGGGTCTAGTGAAGACCAACCAAATCAACAGCAGATCGCTCTCCAGTTGACCCCTGTACCCCCGAAGAGAAGAGTAAGGTAAGTCAACGGGAGACTTTCTCCCGTCAACCCCCTGCAGTGTAGACCCTACGGTAACTCGACCTAAGGTACGTCGACTCCAGTTACGTTATTCACGTAGCTGGAGTTGCGTAGTGTAGGTCAACTTTCTGTGGTAGTATAGACATACCCTCCGTCTGGGATGCTCCTTCATGGCTCCTGTTGCATAGGGAATGCAATGTGGATTTTAGGATGAGCCAGAATCAGGGCAGAAATCTACTTCATTCACACTCTGTTCATAGGTTTTCTGATGTGTACCTTTTGCAAAGCATCCTGACAAAAGTTTGCCAATAGCATGGGCAAGCTGTGTAAAAGCATCCCTTCAACATTTGGCCAATGCACCTCAGTCCCAGTCTCCAGGACCTTTATTTGTCCATCCTGCAGAGGCTTTCTATCACACTGAGTTTTTTCACATTGTACTCTAGTACCTGTAAGCATTTTATAAATGGTCCAGAAATGAAGTATCCGCATCCAGGAAGCCCTTCTGATGTATCTTCTCATTCAGTGCTGGATTAAAGCAATATGTTTGGTAGCTACACTTCTTAAACTCTCACAGGCTGTAAAATCTCTTTTGTGGCTTTACATGAGTTTCTGTATTGCAGAAAGCAACAGAGGGTCCTGTGGCACCTTTAAGACTAACAGAAATATTGGGAGCATAAGCTTTCGTGGGTAAGAACCTCACTTTTTCAGCGTGGCCTGAGTAGATGGTGCAGTTTCCTAGTGTATTCCTCAGTGGGATCTGAGGAAAGTGGCTTGTAGAATTTAGTATTGGAGAGTTGTCTGGCAGCCTCCTTCTGGTAGTCAGACCTGTTCATGATGACAACAGCACCTCCTTTATCAGCCTCTTTGATGATAATGTCAGGGTGGTTTCTGAGGCTGTGGATGGCATTGCGTTCTGCATGACTTAGGTTATGAGGCAAGCGATGTTGTTTTTCCACGATTTCTGCCTGTGCACATCGGCGGAAGCATTCTATGTATAGGTCCAGACTGTCATTTCGACCCTCAGGAGGAGTCCATGTGGAGTTCTTCTTCCTGTGTTGTTGGTGGGAGGGTATCTGTATATCAGTGTGCTGTTCAGTGTTATCTTGAAAGTATTCTTTGAGTCGGAGGCAGCGAAAGTAGGCTTCCAGATCACCACACAACTGTATCATGTTCGTGGGGGTGCAGGGGCAAAAAGAGAATCCCCGAGATAGGACAGACTCTTCTGCTGCGTTGAGTGTGTAGCTGGATAAATTGACGGTACTGCTGGGTGAGTTAGGGGTACCTCTGTTGTGGCCCCATGTGGCAGGTAGGATTTTAGACAGCTTACGGTCCTTTTTCTCTTTGTAGAGAGGTGAAGTGTGTAATGTAGATCTCCTGTCTTTTTTTAGTAAAGTCCATTTGTGTGGAGGGTTGGTTATTTATGAAAGTCTCCAGGTTGGAGAGCTCTTTCTTGATGTTTTTCTGTTTGCTGTATAGGACGCTGATCAGGTGGTTCCTCAGTTTCTTTGATAGTGTATGGCATAATCTCTCACTGTGATCTGTGCAGTATGTAGATAGCAATGGATTTTTCACCTTCAGTCCATTTGGTATGATGTCCATCCGTTTGCATTGGGAAAGGAAGATGATATCTGTCTGTATTTGTGCAAGTTTCTTCATGAGGTTGATAGATTTCCATTCCATACGGCTAAATGCAGTGCCTTGCATGGTGTCAAGTATCAGAGGCGTAGTCGTGTTAGTCTGAATCTGTAAAAAGCAACAGAGGGTCCTGTGGTACCTTTAAGACTAACAGACGTATTGGGAGCATAAGCTGAAGAAGTGAGGTTCTTACCCACGAAAGCTTATGCTCCCAATACTTCTGTTAGTCTTAAAGGTGCCACAGGACCCTCTGTTGCTTTTTACAGATTCAGACTAACAAGGCTATTCCTCTGATACTTGTATTGCAGAAGTTGGACAAACACTTATAGAATCTTATCTGGTGTTGAATGAGGAGGTGGGCATGATACCTGTCTGCTATTCAGTCTTGTCAATATGGAGTTCAAGCTGAATTGCACAAGTTCTGCTTTTAAAGTAACAGAGCATGTTTTGAGTCAAAAAACCTTTTGGATAAGAGGGCTTCACAATGCAGTAAAATAATTGCCTAATGTTGCATGTCCAATGTTACATGCTGTATTTGGACATAAAATCTCTTGTCTTCCTCCCCCGCTCCCACCCAAACTTCCTCACCTCAAATACTGAACACTCACAAGGGGTCAGGGAAGAGAGATGACAACCTATTTGCATAACACAATTTGAATGCATTACTTGAGGAAAAATTCATAAAGATGCAGTCATAATTTCAATATATTTCTTTGGCCTTTCAGTCCTATATTTTGTGACATATCTGATGTAATATGACTCATACTGTGTACAAGTTATTGTATGTGCAGAAGCCTATATGTAATATGAAGCCACGTTAGCTAGAGATGAGAGGGAAAGCATATATCCAAAACACCTGCACCCTGGCAAGTGCATAGAATGTCAAACTTCTATAATGTAACATCATTGCAGAAAACACTTAAGAAAAAACGTTGCTGTGTCAGAACCTTTCCCCTCTCACGTCAGCTTAATTCTGTTTGTAAGGTGCTGATGTGTAACATCACGATGGTTTTTAGATACCCTGTTGATAAGCTACTTAGAGATGCTGAAGGTAGACCAGTGAAAAAATCCAGCTTTGTTAGGATGTTTTATGTCATTTGCGCAGTTTTATAGCTTTCATATCTGTATTATACACTTAGTACAATTGAGGATGAGATGTCCTCTTGTACTTATGTAGGTGTAACATCTTTCATTATATGATCACATAATGCTAGGCAATGATGCGTACTATTATGCTATTATTTAAAAAAATATGTTATTAATCTGAGGTATATAAACAGTTCATGCAGTAATTGCATGAAATTCAGGTGCAGTAACAATCCCATATGAGAGATTCCATGGAAATAGGGACAGTGCAGTCAATTCTCTCCTGATCCAGAACTCTGCTGGGTGAGTGTGTGCATTCCTGATTCTCAGGGCTGGTTACAACATGGCTGAGAGCAGCTGTCAGGCTGCTCTAAAGTGCACTACTGTATAGAAATCTATTGAACGCCTCCTTTTGCTTCCAGTAGGAAGCCCTCAGAGTCTCCACATCCCCACCCTCTTGTGTGGTATTGTATAAATATTCTTGTATTTTGAAACAAGTACCGTAGTGCTTTCTTTTATGCTGTTTCACCCTTGAGAGGTGCTCCTGATAAATATCCACAAGCTACTTCATTGTCTCTCTTCAAATCCCTCCTTAGACACTCCTTTGCCATTGTACCTACAAAATACTTGACAGCAGTTGGGCAGTAGGTGTGCTGTGACCACCATCTATCATACTGATCAATATTGTCTCATTGGTTCTTTGTACTCCCCCATATGTCTGTTTTCTGGTTTCACACTTTTACTGTAAGCTCTTTGGGGCAGGGACCATCTTCTTCTGTGTTTGTACACTCCCTAGCACAATGGGGTCTGGTCCATGATTGGGTCTCCTATGGTCTATTGCAGTATAAATAATAAAAGATCTTGAATACAGTACCATGACAGAATGGTCACTGATGAAACTGATGCTGCATGTTGTCTCTTTTGAGTAATTTTTTAAATAAATCATATTAAATTGTACATAAACACCTAAAACCCTCTAATTTTAATTTAAAAATTAAGATGTTAATTCCCCTCCCCTACTCCCAAATTATGAGTACATTATTTCTCCTATTTTAATGCAAATTCCAAAATAATTAAACCTGAAAATCCTGCTTCTCATCATGAGGCTGTTCCGGTCTCATCCATGTGCACCAAGTGGCTAAATTAAGAGTGATTCACAAAGGGTGGGGACAAAGGCCCAGAGAATGTGTTGCAAAGAGCATGAACACTTCAGAATTTTATTGTGTTAATATACTTAAATCCTAATTTTAACAATCTATTAATTTGGGGAGGGTTTCTTATTGCACTGAAGTACGGAGAAACAGCAGCTTCTCCATAATTAAGGTCGCAACTGGGTTTTAATCAAAACCTGATCTTAGTTGTCTCATTAACATTTTTTTTAAAGTAGTGGTTCTCAAACTTTTGTTTTGGTGACCCTTTCACCCAGCAAGCCTCTGAGTGTGACTCCCCTCACCTTATAAATTAAAAACACAATAGTAGGTTTGAACTGGGGCTGAGGTCTTAAGGAATGCCTGCACCGCTGCGGCTGGCCCATGTCAGCTGACTTGGGATCACAGGGCTCAGGCCATAGGGCTATAAATTTGCAGTGTAGATGTCCAAACTCGGGCCAGACTCGGGCTTTGGAACCACATGACAGGGGAGGGTCTCAGAGCCCAGGCTCCAGTCCGAGCCCAAATGTCTGTACAGCAATTTTTATCCCTACACCTGAGTAAGCTGACCTGGGGCAGAAGTGGTATTTTTTTTTTAATCCCTGTAAAGACATACCCATAAAGGGGAGAGAGCGGCACATGGTTGTTGGTAGATATCTGCAGACACTGCAGGGAATAAGAAGGCTCCTGTAGGCCTCTGAATCAGCATGGGGAAGATCTGCTCCTTTCCCAGCAGCAGGGAGAAGGCCAAATTCCAGGCAAAGAGATATTGATTGAGGGAACAGGAGGACAATCCTTCTAGGAAAAGGGGCTGTGCCTAACTTGGGACTGGGGTGAATGAAATGAACTTTAAAGAACGGATAGACCCTCAAGGAAGAGTGGCTGTGCCCAGCTAATACTAGAATAAAGACTTTGTAAGTTTGTTTTCTTTTGAAAGATTTTGTGCAGGACTTAATAAATTGAACCCCAGAAGAAGGAATGTTCTGAATATCTGGCCTGCATGGACTTTTTAAGGGGCCCTGAGTACAGGGCAAATGGGCTCAGCAGTGCCCTCTCTCACTCTTAGCCAGATGGGGGCGCTGTGGGGCAGGCATGCCCATTGCCAGCCCAGTACTTGCTTCATACACCATA
Source organism: Malaclemys terrapin pileata (assembly GCF_027887155.1). Classification (NCBI taxonomy): domain Eukaryota; kingdom Metazoa; phylum Chordata; order Testudines; family Emydidae; genus Malaclemys; species Malaclemys terrapin. The sequence continues at coordinate 37,538,063 of NC_071505.1, read as the reverse complement.
TCACTACCATCAACTTGGAAGATCAGCTTTGGAGGATTAAGTAGAAATCCCTCTTGAGTCCACCCATACCACTTAATTGACTGAAGGGGTGTTGTTGTTAAGCAACTTGAGTAATACCCTCACTAGCAGAGCCTGAGGGCCTGATTCTTCTTTACAATAACATTCCTTTTCATCACTGGAACATGATGTAAATGGTCCTTGATATAAAGGAGAATCCAGCCCCGAATGGGCTCCTCTCCCAGTGCTGCCAGTCTAAGCCAGAAACCTGTGAATTTCATGTGTGCCCATGCAAAGTGTTATTAGTGAGTCACTTGTCGGGCTTGTAACTGATTGTCTTTGCTTGGAAGAACTAAGACAGTTGTGTGTTGTTTTTTTTTTTAAATTATCTGAGCATATGAGAGGGCTCTTAGATATTGTATAATCCTATTGCTGGTGTGCTGAAATTACAGTAGCTAGCTAGAAATAACCTTGCTCTAAGAACAGAATGAACAGCAGAACAGCATGAATTATTTAACTCCAGTCTGCACTTCCTGTTTTCTAATCACAGAAATAACACAGGCTCTACAGAGAGCATTTATCCCAAATTAAGAGAAGAAATGGTTAACGGATCCTGCCTTTTAAATCAATATTATGAATTCAAAGAAAGAAACAGCATGTACTAGACGCCTCTGGAGTTCTGATCTGAGTTTGATGTCACACTGAAGTAAGTGGTTGCCATAGTGATTTCAGCATATGTCTGAGTATTTCTCCATTTGAATTGTAAGGAGTGTTCTTAGGGAGGAAGTGCCCATCTGTAGTCAGTCTATTGTTCTTGCTGTACCAAATGCCAGTCTCGCTGCAGCCTGCAGAACTGCGTCATAACACAGCAGCTCAGCCCCTCTGAATAAAGACTCCCTGTAGAACCAGATTTATCCACCCTGCCATTTTATTGTCATTTGATTATCTGTTTGTGTTTTCTGACTGCATTAATGCAGCCTCTTAGGGATTCTATGATAACAGGGAGAAGGTTTGTTATCTCACAAAACTGGACAAATCTCCCTGTGCTCACTAGGCTTGTCCCCCATTTTCTCCTTTTCATAGAGGACGGGCACCCTTCAAATGCCAGCTTCTCTGTACATTTTTTCTTCCCATGTTACGGAATTGGAAGTCCTTGAAAACTTGAGTGTGTTTCATACCCTATACAAATTCAGCTAGACTGCTTGAAATAGATCCTTGTATTAAATAATCATTATTAATTGCCTAGCATATGCTCCCAGAGCAAGAATTGGCAGCTTGGAACAGTCCACCATGATTATTTAATATATCTGTTTATTTACCAATTAAGTAATGAGCCAGCATGCCAGAGCTGTACAAGAATGGTATACAACACCAAGACATTATTAGTAACTGAAAGTCATCAGAAAGATTCATGCAGCTACCTTTGGAGGTTTGGGGTTTTTTCTTCTTATTTTGCCTAGTTACATATGCTACAGTAATGCATGTTACACATCAGTCTGAGATATCATGGGGTTGTTATCTTGAATGTGATATGCGCTTAAAAAGCATTGACTTTGGAAAAAGGACTGGTCGTAACCAGCCCTCCTCTGCTTCTGATTGTCTGATCTAATAAGAATAAAAATAAAACAATAGAGGCATTAGAGCTAGTTAGAACTTCTCAATGAAATAGTTGTAATTTTTTTAACATGGGAAGACGGATATTTTCTCCTAACCTCATTCTCAGAAATGACTGAATCATTATTGCTGAAGCTTAAATAAAACAAACAAACAAAAAAACAAAAAAACCTCACCCCCACACAGTTTGAGGCAGATTTTTGGCAAGGAAAACTTCTGCCCAAACCGTTGAAGCTTGGCAAAGTTACAAGCATCTACAATAGTGTCTTATAATGGAAAGCATTGGGCAACTTTAATCATAGGTGTTGCTAACAGCTCTGCTTACATATACTGGAGCTGCTAGTAGTGACCTGCGGCAGCATCATGAAGGGCATGCAGGTTTCGTATCCAGGCCTGGCCTAGAGAATATTGTGAAAGTAACATAACCACCGAGGACTTGTAACAGCACCCACCATCTGGCATAATTTAATTTCACAGGGGATTTTGATATTTCCAATTAGGAACAAAAATTTTAAAAAAATCAAAAATCTCCACAAAAGGGAATAGAGTCCTCAGGCCATTCACCCTGGATGGCTGCCATAGGGCTGCTGATCCTGAAAGCCCTGGGCTTCCTGGTTCCATAGATTAATGGATTCCAAGGCTGGAAGGAACCAGTGTGGTAATCTAGTCTGATTTCCTATAAAACACAGAAAGTAGAACGTCCCCAAATAATTCTTACAGCATATCTGTTATAAAAACATCCAAATTTGATTTAAAGACTGCCAGTGATCAGGGCCGGCTCCAGGCACCAGCCCAGCAAGCAAGTGCTTGGGGCGGCCAACGGAGAGGGGCGGCACGTCCGGCTCTTCGGCGGCAATTCAGCAGCGGGTCCCTCACTCCCTTTCGGAGTGAAGGACCAGCTGCCGAATTGCCACCGAAGGCTGAAGCGGCGGCGGTAGAGCTGATCGCGATCGCGGCTTTTTTTTTTTTTTTTTTTTGCTGCTTGGGGCAGCAAAAACCCTGGAGCTGGCCCTGCCAGTGATGGAGAATCCACCATGACCCTTGGTAAATTTTTTCCACTGGTTAACTATACTCACTGCTAAAAATGTATGCCTTATTTCCAGTCTGAATTTGTATAGTTCTGGGATAGTCTGCATGGTTGGTTGCCCCAGTATTATGGACCCTGGACGCCTAGATCAGGGATCGACAACCTTTGGCACGCAGCCCGTCAGGGAAATCCGCTGGCAGACTGGGATGGTTTGTTCACCTGCAGTGTCCGCAGGTTTGGCTGATCGCAGCTCCAACTGTCTTTTTAGCAAGTGCATCACATTGCTGACTCTCATAACATTTGTGATCCACTATGACCTCCAAGACCTTTTCAGCAATACTTCTACCTAGCTAGTTATTCACCATTTTATATTTGTGCAGTTGATTTTTTCCTTCCTAAGTGTAATACTTTGCACTTGCCTATATAGAATTTCATCCTACTGATTTCAGACGAATTCTCCAATTTGTCAAGGTAATTTTGAATTCTAATTCTGTCCTCCACCATGCTTGCAATGCTGACTACCAGCTTGGTGTCACCCACAAAATTTATAAGCAGTCTCTTCTCCATTATCCAAGTCATTATTGACAGGACAGACCCCTCTGGGACCTCACTAGATAGACTTTTCCTCTTCAACAGTGAACCATTGATAACTTTGAGTACAGTCTTTCAACCAGATTTGCAATCACTTTATAGTAATTTAATCTAGAACACGTCTGCCTGGTTTACTTATGAGAATGTCATGTAGGACTGTGTATAAAGCCTTATTAAAATCAAGTCTACTGCTTCCTTCCTTGTCACTAGGCCAGTAATCCTGTCAAGGAAAGAAATTAGGTTGTTTTGTTATGATTTGTTCTTAAGATATTCATGCTGGCTATCACTTATAACCCTACTATGCTCTAGCTGCTTAGAAATTGATTGTTTAATAATTTAGTCCAGTGTCTTTCCAGGTATCGAAATTAGGCTGACTGGCCTATAATTCCCCTGGTCCTCTTTGTTCCCCATTTTGAAGATAGGTACTCTTTGCCCTTCTGCAGTTCTCTAGGATCTCTCCCATCCTCCATGATCAAAGATAATTGCTAATGGTTTCAAGATCATTTCAGCTAGTTCCTTTTGCATCATAGGGTGCATTTAATCAGGCCCTACTGACTTAAATATATTCAATGTATTCAAATATTTTAACTCACGTTCTTTCCCTATATTGGCTTGCATTCCTCTCCCCTTGTTAATATTAATTATTTTAAGTATCTGGTCATAATTGAAGTGAAAACTAAAGCAAAGTAGGCATTAAACATCTCAGCCTTCTTGATGTCCATTATTAGCTCTCCTTCCCTGCTGAGCAGAGGACTTGTACTTTTCTGTGTCTTTATCTTGCCCTTAATGTATGTAAAGAGCCTCCCTACATGGATATGCTATTCATTTGTACTCATCTTCAGCCATTTGCCCAATTTTCTATTTTTTATAGGATTCCTTTTTCTTTTTCAAGTAATTAAAGAGCTATTGATGGAGCCATATTGGCCTCTTACTATTCTTCTAATCTTTCCTTTGCATTGATGTAGTTTGCTGGTGCACCTTTAAAATTGTCTCTTTGAGAACCTGCCAGCTCTCCTGAACACCTTTATCTTCCTATGGAACCTTAGCCACTAGATCTCTGAGATATTAAAGTCTGCTTTTTTGAAGTTATCCTTATTCTGCTTCTCTCACTCCTTCCTTTCCTTACAATCATGAAATCTCTCATTTCATGATCAGTGTCATCCAAAATGCCTTGAACCTTCAGATTCACAATCAATTCCTCCCAGTTAATCAGAATCAAGTCTAACATGGCTGCCCCCTGGTCCCTTCTTCCACCTTCTAAAACAAAAAGTTGCCCTCAATATATTCCAATAATTTGTGTTGTCATATTACTTTTCCAACAAATGTTTGGATAGTTCAAATCCTCAATACTACCAGGTCTTGTGTTTTGGATATTTCTGTCATTTGTGCCAGAATTGTCCCATCCAAAGCCTCCTCCACTTGATTTGGTGGCCTACAGTAGACCCCTACCATGGCATCACCCCTAGTTTTTTTTCTCCTTTTAACTTCACTCAAAGCCTTTCAGCTGGTCTGTCTCTCATCTCCTTCTGGACCTCAGAACAAGTGTGTATATTCTTGATGTATAATGCAACACCTTCTCCCCTACCTGTCCTTTCTGAACAAGATATACCCCTCTATACCAGTATTCCAGCCATGAGAGTTACCCAATCAATTCTCTATGATGCCAATTGTGTCAGAATTTAGTTTATGGACTAGTATTTTCATTCTTCTTGTTTATTCCCCATATATTGCTACAACACTCAAGCCCTACCAACACAGATTTCCCAAGCTCCCAGTACTAGAGGGATGACCTAGCAGATATGAATAAATAGAAACAGAAAATAAAAGGTAGAGACAGATTTAACAGAGGCAGGATTCTAGTGGGAAGGAAAATTTCAGTTTTCTACTGGAAAATCTTTCCCAGCTCCATGGATATCAAGCTCTTTGGCAGTCCACTGTGGCAGTGGCTCTGAACCTTTCCAAGAAACTGTACCCCTTTCAGGAATCTGATTTGTGTTGTGTACCCCAAGTTTCATCTCACATAAAAACTAGTTGCTTACAAAATCAGACATAAAATACAAAAATGTCACAGCACACCATTACTGAAAAATTGCTCATTTTCTCAATTTTATCATATAATTATAAAATAAATCAATTGGAATATAAATATTGTACTCAATTTCAGTGTGTAGTATATAGAGCAGCATCATTGTCTGTATGAAATTTTAGTTTGTACTGACTTCGCTAGTGCTTTTTATGTGGCCCATTGTAAAACTAGGCAAATATCTAGAGTTGACGTACCCCCTGGAAGACCTCTGAGTATCCCCAGGGGTACTCCTACCCCTGGTTGAGAACCACTGCCCTAGGCAGTCTCCTGGGATGGCTTCAGTCTCCCTGGCTCCACCCAACAGGATAAGTTGCTATGGACCCTGGGCTTCCTGGTATATGTAAGGGGACTGTTGCCCCCTTACTAACACTCAGTGGGGGTGTTTTGGTTGGCTAGCTCCCAGCACTAAAAGGGGAAGGGTCGATGGCAAATCAGGAGCCTGAGACTGACTGTCCCCAGGAACAATGGGGAGAGGCCAATGCTCCAGATCAGCCTGATTGACAAGGCGGGCAGGCTAATCAGAGAGTCAGGAGGCCGGGGGGGTCCCGTCCTCCGTGTGAACTGGAATGGCCTGAGTCAGACAGAGTGGGGCCGAGCTAAGGAGAGAGCAGGGGCCCGAGCTGAGCTGCTGGGAGCAGAGCTGCAGCCCCAAAGCCAGAGCACAGCCCAGAGATAGCAGAGCTGTAGCAACCAGAGCCAGAGGGGCCAGACAAGCAGCCAGGAAGCAGGTCAGAGCTGGGAGCAGAGTCACAGAAGCAGCCTGCAGAGCAGAGCTGCCCTGGGGGCAGAGCTGCAGCAACCAGAGCCAGAGAGGCCAGAGAAGCAGCCCAGGGAGCTGAAGGCAGAGCAGCAGCAGCAGCCGTGCTGAGGCAGAGTGGAGCTGGAGCCGAGGCTGGAGCAGTCTGGGGCTGGGGCAGTCTGGAGCGGTGTGCAGTCCGAGTGTGGTGAGCAGCTGGGGAGAGTGAGGGGGACCCTGGGCAGTGGGCCCAGCACAGGGAGACGCCTCAGCCAAGAGGCCTTGCAGGCCAAACTTGCAGGGGGATCATAACCCCGACCGGGCAGGGGCGACGCTGGGAAGAAGGGTCCTGCCACCTAGAGCCTGAGAGCGTGTGGCCACCACCAGAGCAAGTGTCCAACCCACAGCGTCCCTGCAGCACAGACAGGGCCTGAGAAGCAGGCCTGGGACCTACAAGGAACAGACTGAACTGCCCTGACGTTCCAGAGACACTGTTTGTAATGTTCCCTGCCACAGAGCGGGGTGATGTGTTTTCCTTTAACCTTTCCCATTTTTCCTTATTCTTTTTTAAAATTAATTGTTAATTAAACAACTTGTATTTGCTTTAAATTGTATGGAATAATCAGTGGGTCAGGGAGGTGCCCAGTGCAGAGAGAGTACCCCGGAGTGGGGACACCCTAGCCCCTGTCCTAGGTGACCACAGCAGGGTTGGGGGTCGAGCACCCCAGGAATCCTGGGCCCAGCCTTGTTGGGGTTACGAGAACTCAGCCAGACAGGAGAGTGGAAGGGGAGCCCTCAAGGGCAGGGAGGCCTCTGGGTAAAGGAAGTGGGAGCGGGGACTCAGATCCTTTCGCAAGTCCACTTCACCGGGGTAGTGCAGAAGCCAGGAAAGTTCCCCACAATAGCGGGACCATTCCCCCGCTTACATATACTTTGCTCCACTGCAGCCTAATAGGCAGGCAGCAAGGGATCCAGAGAAGCAAATTTCCTTTGGTGTTTTTGCAATGAAATATTGAGAAATTTCAGTTCTGCGGAAAAGATAAATTTTTGATTTTACCTCAAAAACTACAGAGAGTCCTGTGGCACCTTTAAGACTAACAGATGTATTGGAGCATAAGCTTTCGTGGGTGAATGCATCCGACGAAGTGGGCATTCACCCACGAAAGCTTATGCTCCAATACATCTGTTAGTCTTAAAGGTGCCACAGGACCCTCTGTTGCTTTTTACAGATCCAGACTAACACGGCTACCCCTCTGATACTTGATTTTACCTCCTTATTCAATATGAATTTTTTGTAGGAAACTCGAAGTACTTTGTACAAATGAAATTCCATTTCCTGGTTATATCTACTATCTACCCATGTTGCTAGGAGGAAGTCTGAAACTGATAGGCCCTGAAGTCTAAGAATCGCAATGGGGGTGGGGGAGGGGTGTCACTGGGACTACATAGGAAATAACTGAAGGAAAGTCTAAGTACATCTAATTAGCTCTTGCCATAAAAGTGCATTTTTCTGTTTGTTTCACTCTTGCATGAAGGGCTAAGGTTTTTCTTTTCAACATCTTTCTCTGAGAGCAAGGGACCATACTCTACCTGCATCAGCAGCCAAAGACAGTTTCATGTTTGGATGGAACTAGTCGGAATGTCTTCCTCAATCAAGATATGCCCAGTTTATTTATTACTGTGCCAGACAGACTATTCCCAGGATGTTCATAGATCAAGAGACTCACTGAACTGGACAATGACTCGGGGGCACATTTTGGTGGTGTTTATCTTTCTTGAAGCCTAAACTAATGAAGACCCTTTTTACTCTAATTACCTTTCATTGGATATGATGCTAGATTGTTTGTTTGGAGCCACAAAAACTGACTGATACACTGTCTGATGAGCTTTTACGATAGCAACAGAAAGGAGACCCATTCAGGAGTCTTCAGACCGAATGACAGTGGGGAATGGAGATATAAAGTGGTGAATATTCAGCTCTCTGACAGCCCCTCTAAAAACATTGGCATTAATAAATATATAATTGCTCAAAGTTTTATTGTGATTTATAGAGATTTATCCATTACCATGGTGAAATAAGAAAAAAAATAGCTAGTGACACCTCAGAAAAATCAAGCATTCTTGTCTCACTACCGTTGTTATTACTATTGTTTTTTATTATTTAACACTAGTGGTGACCTGTAGCTTTGCTGCTCAAGTGTATAGTTTCATGGTAAATTTGTGTGTGTGTGCGTGGGTGTATGGTGTAGGTGCTGACTGAGGGGTGTGTACTGCTGTGGGAGACTGTATATTTGGGATTACTGTGTACTGTGTGTTACGTTGGAAATCTTGAAGAACTGTGGCAGTTGGGCTAATAATCCACTATTTGTGCAGTCTCCCTCATACTGCCAATGAAACTGTTGCATGCAAATTAGCTGTACAGTAAGGGTGATAATTGGTTGAGTTACCTCAGATATCACAATGTCCTAGGATTCTTGGCATGGCATAGACACATGCCTTACTATTTTATTTCATTCATATATATTATATGTATTATATTTGGGTTGTGTGTGTGTGTCTATATGTATGTATGTGTGTATATGTGTATGTATGTACGTGTGTGGATGTGTGTATGTATATGTATAGGTATATACATGTATGTATGTATAATAGTAGCACCCAAAAACTACAACAAGGGTATATTATGGTAAATGTTGTACAAATATGTAGAAAAAATAATGGTTTCTGCCTAGATGAGCTTTCACTCCAAGGGAATTCTTTTTAAACTTTGATACTGTGTCCTGTCACCTGATTTCTCTTGAACATAGGCTGATCCTTGAAACTATTCATCACTTTAAAGATTTCCCCCAAAATGAGCCACTTTATAACCTCTCTCCATTCGCATCTTTGCCCAGTTGTGCTCTGCATGTTAGGTCACTGGATATCCTAATGAAGCATAGCACAGTTCTTTCCTCCACAAGGACAAAAACCATTTATTTTATATAGGTTATATGGTTTTATGCCGGTCTCCTTTTCCCCCCCTTCCTGTACATAGGAATACAGTGCATGGCCTTAATGAACTGTCTCAGCAAATGACTCTTCAGAGGTTTTGAAATGCATCAGCTGGTGGTTGGCCCTTGAGAACTCGGATGTTTTGAGGGGGTGGAGCTGTCAGCGAGGCTAGCCAGAGAATCAGGGAAAGGTTCAGGGCTCTTGGTGGCAAGTCAAATTGAGACCTTTGTCTGGAATAACTTCTAAATGACCCTGTTTCTTTGCTTTCTTAAGACCCCTAGACATTCACTCTGAGTTGACCTGCCTCCCAACCAGACAGTCAAGTCAGTCCTGGCAATCTGAAAGTAAGTCAGATGGGAGGACATATCTAGGGATTTGGAGAGTATTTCAGTCAACATAGAAGTCACTAGGAAGGCATTACATGTAAGAGTAGTAGGAAGAAACTAGTGCTAGGATGGATTCTTGTGAGTAGAGCTGGTTGCATTGTTTGTTGTGAATATAGTTCTTTCTCTTATTTACAAAAAGATTCATAGAAATCAGTCTGTTTGCCTAGTTATTCAGTTCCTGGGAACAAATGTCAAACTACGGTTTATTCACTAGTTGCTGACTTCATCTATTTGTTGTTTGTGATATGTGATTTATATCAACTTCTATGGCTCCTGTTGCTGACTAGATAACCAAAAACTTTTTAAACAGGAAATTAGCAAATAATGAATGGCAGATGCTCCTGTCACACCTGGATATGTCTTTGTACAAACAATAGTCATTCCTTAAATAACTATACAAGCAAAAACCTGTTTGCACAAATTTTCTGGTGTACTTAAAATGGGTACAAATATCTTTGGAAGTGTACAGCTCTTCAGAATTCAAATGGATGTTTTCAAACATCATTTTTCAGAATCTGACATTCTGCTCTTGAGGAAGAAGGATGGGTCTGAAGTTGGAGTAATTTCATGTGGTCAGAGAGTCATTAACCAATTTTAGTTAATCCTTGTTAGTTCCAGTATTGTGTTTTTGTACAGTTTTCTGAGGATAACTGTTGCAGGGGTTAATTAACTACAGAAGCCATTCATTTCTTCAGGTACTCCAATACAATGGCTGTTATCCTCTAATTTATTTTACCTACTGTGCAATATCATAATACCCTTTTTCTGTTCACTAGCTCAGACAGGGGTCTAATTACTTATGTTAGCAGCAGTTTGTATTCCTGGGGCTTGATTCTCTTTATGTCTAATGGATTTACACTAGCATAAAATCAGGATAACTGGAGTGAGGAATCAGGCCACAGAGCTTTGAGATTGGTGGTCTTTCAGCATGTATATTCAGTGGTGTCATGTGGCTGAGTTTTGTGGATCCGGGGCCAAAAACTACAGGGAAGGTTTCTTTAGGTTGTATTATTGGCTGATATGTGGAAGATGTTCTTACTATAATAACGGTGCAAATTCCAACAGGCAATCATTTTTGTTAAAGCAGAAAGGTTTGTCTGAATGCTTGTTACTTAGCTTATGTTCCTTCAGCCAATTTCCATCCCACTGTTTGTGAAACAGCTTGTACATTTTTAATAATTATATCGAATTGGTTCAGAAAAACAGCCCAAACTCCTATTCATCTGTATAGCAGGGAGGATTGGCTCAGAAGTCCCTGGAGAGAGAGACTGAAAAGGATACAAAATGTACTTTAACTTCAGTACAATTCAGGTTACTACGTAGTACCTCCTACTCACCACATTTCAATGAATCACACCATGCTAACCATAATGATTCCTCTTTCTTAATATGCTTTCTGTACAGCTGATGCTAATTTTCTCATTTAAAATGATAAATGTTACTTTCATTTTTTTAAAAAGCTGACAAAATGAGATTGCCCCCAAAAATAATGTAACTATATAATTTTAAATCAATTCTCAAACCCATTTTTCTAGTTGCTGTATATTATTCTAAATTGTTTTGCCTTAACTTTGTATGCTGTGTGCTCTTGTTAAAATATTGGTACATATGCCATTAGCTTTCTTTGGCATGGCTTTTCCTATTTGATTAGATTGTATATTATGGTATTTGAATAAAACATTGACCTTTAGATTTGTCAATTACAAATATAATAAGGCTCTTACTCCACTGTAGAATGCCGGCTGAAAATTACTTTTCTTCAAAGTTACACCCTACAGTTTCTGGGAGTTTATCTGTTAGGGTTGGGAGTCAGATGTGGGGTTGTTGGTTTTTTTCCTTGTTAGATTACTCCTTATTAGTGGTGCAAGTATGGTGGTATGGTCTGTACGCCATACCAGTAAGATATTTATAGCCAGTACAGCGTACCAGAAAGACAGAGGAGGAGCCCATTCCCAGCTCTGCCCCCTGCCCTTCCACGGAGCTGCGTCTCCTCCATCTGTACAGCAGCCTCGCCAGAGGACAGGGCTTGGGGAGTGGGGCTGGGGGCAGTACAGAAGAGCTACCAGTGTTCTGCTGGGAACCGCAGCAGGGAAAGAAGCAGAATGCTGGCAGCTCGTCCGGTGCGGCTGTACCACCCCAAGCCCCATCTTCCAGTGGAGCTGCCGTACAGATGGAGGAGATGCAGCTCTGTGGAAGGGCTGGGAGCAGTACAGCCATGCCAGAGGAGCTGCTGGCATTCTGCTTCTTTCCCTGATGTGGTTCCCAGAAGAACCCTGAACTGCTCCTCCGGCAGGGCTGCTGTGCCATCCCCAACCCCATCCCCCGAGCCCTGTCCTCCAGCAGGGCTGCTGTACAGACAGAGGAGACACAGCTGCGTGGAAGGGCTAGGGGCGGGGCTGGGGGTTCTGCTCCTTTCCCCACTGCAGTTCCCAGGAGAGCCCTGAACTGCAAACCCCTTCCTCTACCCCAGGTAATGTGGAATGGATGTGGATCATGGGGAGGGGATGGGGAGAGCATGGGGGCCCCAGGATGGGGTTGGGGTGGGGAGGAGTCATGTGGGGGGGTCATGTGGGGAGGTCACATGTCCCCCTTTGTGTCCCTTCCATGAATGTAGCGTACCGTCAAGAAATGATTTCCACTTGCACCACTGCTCCTTATAATTGGAGACCAGAGGATTTGTGTGAATTTTGTACACATGAAAGTCAAGGACTAATCCCCCTGGTCAGAATCAGTTCAGAGTGCTAGATCGCATTGCACAGTTCTTCCCACTCTTTTGCCCATGTACAGTAACACTGACTAGCAACAACTCATCCGTTCCAGGACTGGAAACTCATTTATTCTTTCCAAAGCAAAAACTGTCAATTACAGTGAATTCTGATTCTGTTGATCTAGATAAATAACCCTTTGTAAATTTGGGTGAGAACAGCAGGGGCATCAGCACTTGGGTAGGAAGCAGGGGGTACATGGGTTGATCTTGTTTGAAAGAGGTAAGCTCATTTCTGGCTAGCTGAAAGGATTTCACCATTCATTTCTGGATGCAGACCTTACCACAGTTATCTCTGTCTTTCCCACCTCGAGGTTGGACCACTGCAACAATTTCTATGTTATGCTAACTTGGAGGGGGCTAACGTCTCTGCTACTGGAGAAAATGGTTGTGTGCCTTTTTAGGTGGGGTAGACCCACAATAATGTATTACTCTCAGGGCTGGTCCACCCTAACCCCCCACTTTGAACTAAGATACGCAACTTCAGCTACATTATTCACGTAGCTGAAGTCGAGCTATCTTAGTTTGAACTTCCTGCGGGTCCACACGTGGCAAGCAGGCTCCCCCGTCAACTCCACGTACTCCTCTCGCTGAGCAGAAGTACCGGCATCGATGGCGAGCACTTCCGGGATCGATCCCAGAAGATCGATTGCTTACCACCGGACCCGGACGTAAGTATAGACGTACCCTCACACTCTGTATTCACCACTGGCTGCCAATATCCAAAGCAAAAAGCCACACTGCAGACATAGCAGAAGTTTTGTGAAGCAGATGGGGCTGCATTTGCTGAGCAACAGAGGTTTTTGCCCTGTTCCTGTGCTCACCTGTAACCTGCTTCTGGGCAATGACTTGTTCCATTCCTACTCCTTGTCATCATGACTCATGTGTTTTGTTGCAGGCTGCTTATCTACTTCCAGATGGACTGAGGCAAGATGGGTGAGGTAATATCTTTTATTGGACCAACTTCTGTTGATGAGAGAGACAAGCTTCTGAGTTTACACAGAGCCTTCTTCAGGTCTGGGAAATGTACTCAGTGTCACAGTAAATACAAGGTGGGTTAGATTGTTTAAGCATAAGTACTTAAGACATATTTCAAGGGATTATTCAAGGGGCAGTGGGCTTTTAATACTTCTCCTGTCATGGGGGACGGTGTGGGAGCTGGGAGAAGGCTGGGAGGTTAGGTGCTTACATATCGTTATAATAATCCATAAATCCAGTGTCTCTGTTCAGTCTGATTTTTAGTGTCTCACAAAGTTATGAATTTAAGCTCCTGTCTTTTGAAGGTGCTGTGCAGGTTTCCTTTGAGGATGAGGACTGAGAGATCAGACAGAGTGATTGCTTTGTGAAAAGTGTTCACCCACAGGTGATGTGGTGTTTGTCTTTTATCATTTTTCTGTGAGTTCATTTGAGAGTGTAGTGATTGTCTTGTTTCACCCACATAGTAGTTGTTGGGACATTTAGTCCATTGGTGGAGGTGCACCACATGTTGTGATAGGTATGTGCAGAACCCATGGATTTTGAAAGGTGTGTTGTGGAGTGTTGATCATCATAGCAACGGAGATATGTCTGCAGGTTCTGAATCAGTTGTTCTGGCAGGGTCTGGTGCTGCTTTGAGTTGATGTCTTGATGTGTGAGGAGCTTGCTTCTGATTATTAGCTTGGAGAGGTTGGGAATTGTTTGAAGGCGAGAAGAGAGGGTTCAGGAAATATATCTTTCAGGGTGTGGTCTCCATCAGCTATTGATTGTAATTGTTTGATGATACCCTGTATAGATTCCAGTGTGGGAATGACTGGACAACTAGAGCAGTCAGAGGAGGTTTTATTTCTGTATTGAAGTAGGTTCTCTTGGGATATTTGAGTGGTCTGTTCCATGATGCAATCTGCTTCTCTAGTGGAGTGTCCTTTTTTGGTGAAGATGGTTTTAAGTATGTTAAGGTGTGTATCCTCCTCGGAGGGTGGTATCTGAGTACCTGGCTGTAGATAACAGATTCCTTGGTGTGGCTGGGGTGGCTACTGGATCTGTGAAGGTAGGTGTGGTGATTTGTAGGTTACTTGTGTATATAGTTGTCCCTAGGGTTCCATTTTTGAAGCTGATCGTGGTGTCCAGGAAGTTGATGCTGTTGAGGGAGTGTTCCAGAGAGAGTTTAAAGGATAGGTAGTGGTTGTTGAAGTTTTGACAAAAATCTATGAGGGCATAGGCACCGACTCCATGGGTGCTCTGGGGCAGCAGCACCCATGGGAAAAAAATAGTGAGTGCTCAGCACCCACCAGCCACCACCCAATCAGCTGTCCTTTTTCCAAAAATGATAGGCATACATTTTAAAAGCAACCTCATGACGCTGTAGATAAAAAATTATATACCAATCCCCCTTCCTTCTACTTTGAGAATGTTGTGGCATTTTACAAAGTCAGGCAATTCCAAACTTAGGTTTAAAATGCAATCTTAATGGCATCCTTGGGTGTATGCATCAAGTTACAAAAAATTGTTCAATGAGTAAGTAATTACATTCAATACTCTGTGAAACTGTTTGAATTTGTTAGACACTTGAAAGATGGATCCCATAAGACTGAAATTAGGTACACAATATATATCTAACAAAATGAAATAAAACATACAGTATTAGAATATTTAGACTCCTCTTCTATAAGGATGTTCTGTAATATCCCCACCTATTGCCTTAGGGTCTGTGTTTCCACCCTTTCTTTCCACCTAGAGATGGATCCACTCTCCCCATATGCTCTATTTTATCCAGAAAACAAATTGCGCAACCCCTGCCTTTCCTGTGATCTTGTTCCTTCTCCCCTTTCTGATTATGTACGTTCCCAGGCCCTTGCTAATGTGTAGTGCTTCTCCTGGTCCCCAAAACTTTCTCAGTTTGTTTCCTGTTCCTGGTCAGCCAATCTCTTTGTTTCTGAGGTGCCCAGAAGGTTTACTGCTTACACTCAGAGGGATAGGTTCTAGCAGAAGAGACAATGCCAACTGTAATTCGCATGGGTATTTATGATAACGTTTACTTCCAGAGTACACTATAAGTTCATTAAAATGTTTGCTTCTTTATCTTCTAGTGATATAGCTTTTTAAAAAAATATTCTTACTTGCTCAGAAAGAAACATTGTTTTTAAATCACATAGAAGTTTAATTCCATAAGGACATCTGTGAATGCAATCATTTAAACAGTTTAAAATTTTGGAATCCACATTCTCTTTCAGTGCACACTTTTCCACTTGTTTTCACAGTGGCATTAATGCACTGTTTGGCAATAGCACTAGCAAGTTTGAAGTAAGAATATTAGCTATTCAGCTTCGGACTATAGTTATGCTGCAAGGCAGATTGTGTGAAAGCTGCCTGGATGTCTCTTGTTCTTACTGTTTAGAATGCGGACCACGTTTTAAAAATAGGCTTCCAGTTATTGACCTTTTTACAAGAGCTCTTCCAAGTAATAAAACCACTTGGGGTGTAGCACTAAAATAGATCAGTGCTGTGATTCAGCATAACTGAACAGTAGTGAATTGATATAACTATGCTCAGAAGCTGTAAGTTTCTTCAGAGCTGTTGACATAGGGTAGACTGAAACTTTATGACTCAGCACATGTACTTTGATAATGGTTCAGACTCCAAGAGCATGAATCAATGCAGAGATTCATGTTCTTGGAGTCTGAACTATTATCAAGGTTATAAGTTAGCTTACAAGGTTCCTCATCACCCTAGAAGTAATTTCAGTGTAATAAAGCCAGAATGTTTTTGGGCACCATCCAAAAGTTCAGCACCTCTTGCAATACATGTACTATTGCACAGTAAAAGGGGAGCACAGCAGTCAAAGCGTCAATACAATGAATGTAAGTAAAGAGTAAACAACCTATCCTTATGACCCTACTCAGGCTACCTGGACTTTGAGGCTAACGTTCCATAGGTAAAGGTGTTTCATTGGTGCATCCCTTCTCCAGAGGAAGTTAGTGGGAAATGAGTGGAACTTTAGCTGTGTCTCCTCAACATACTCACCTGCAGAGCTGAGCTAGCACCAGGAGAATTGGGAAGAGATAGTATATGCAAGCAACAAACTACTCCCCACCCTGCATCAAGCTGGGGAGAAGGGAGGGAACTGTAGCTGAAAGAGCCTCAATTTCTTTCCTGTGCTTCTTATGGGGCAGTGCCATGATACAAGCCACTTCATTGGCTGTGTCCCAGTGACACAATCCAGCCCTAAATCATAATCTACTTATTTTGGAAGAAGGAGATTTCCATTCTATACCTAGCCATTTCTTAGCCGTCCTTAGTCCATACGTTTATTCACACTGGAGCACCGATCTATGTTAGATATAACTGTATATGAGAATACTTGATAGAAGGACCTTCTGCTTAGCAGCATTTGTGAACGTCTTTGATGCAAGCATGATTTGATGTTCTTGTGTGCGTAGGGTTTTGTTACAAAAGAGACCAACATATCAGCTGAAAGAAGGGTTGAGACTACCCTGGGTCAGGATGAACACTGACGGTGAGGGAAGTTACTAATCATATTGAGTGTGGATGCACATTTGGGTGGGAATAACGGTGTTTGAAAACATTTACAATGTGTCATTTACACAGGACTAGATTGCATGCTCTCATTACATTAATTGTGCAGAAAAATTCTCTTTAAATTTACTCTTAATTTTTCTTCATTCAGTCTTTCTTTGATCATTAGAGCTCCAGTAACTTTCATAGCAAGCTCACCTTTAATGACTAAACACTTTTATATTTTATGTGTGTTCTGGACTCATGGAACCTCTCCCTCTGACGTTTCACTCTCAGGTGAAGCAAATGAAGAGCCAGATTCACTGGAATAATCCAGCTGTACTGTGCTGTCGAGGAGACAGAAAGCCTCCAAGCTTAACTGGCTTTACTGCCGCAGTTTGTTGCTGGAGTGGTATAAACCAGCCAGAATGTAATAATGAATCTGGTCCCCAATCTCCAAGTATAAATGAGGTTTTTTTCTTAGTTTGTACTTTATCTTGAGTCTAGCTAGTCAGCAGGGATGACTGATAATTTTTTTCAAGCAAGTTTGGAGGGGCTTGCTCAGCAAACAGCTCTCTGTAGCTGTCTTTGTCAACTTTGTCCAAACGTTGTTTACATGGAGCTTCTGGGCTTGGCAAATAGTGTATTATGCGGTAAGGTGTCTGCGCAAGAGATCTATCTGCAAATGAGTGAAATGACCTGTTTATTAATCATTATATAGCAACATGTAAACTAATCATATGTGCTTCTGAATTTATTTTGGTATTCAAAGGGTGGTTCAGATTGGGGGAACAATTATCAGCTGAAAAGTATGAATATATTAGTAAAGCACAGTCTCAATCTTTTCCTGTCTCTCTTGATATGCCAGTACTGCAGAAGAATAAATTTATCCGTAGTGATTGGCAACAAATCAGGTCCTGAGCAAACAAGAAGAAACCAGGAAAAAGTAAATATTTTATGTTTGGATCATTGCAGAAAAGATGAGACCAGTGGTAGGCATAAACGATTGCTATGATGATGTATTGAAGGAAATGTGAGCGAGAGTGAAAGAGTAGCAGTGACTTCTGCAGTCGGAAACAGACTGTTAGTTAATCATAGAATCATAGAATCATAGAATATCAGAGTTGGAAGGGACCTCAAGAGGTCATCTAGTCCAACCCCCTGCTCAAAGCAGGACCAATTCCCAGCTAAATCATCCCAGCCAGGGCTTTGTACATCTATATTAAGCGCATAAACTGCATTTTTAAAGAACTTCATCCAGAGGGAAAGTGACTACTCAGTTTCCTTCAGCGGCAAAGTTTGAATCCTGTTTGAGTATAAAAGGCTGGAGAAGGAAACTGATCAAGATTCCAAGTCAGTTTCCCATTTCAGTAATCAGCCATCCCGTGTATAAATGGCTGCTTTGCTTCACCCTGTAGAGTCCAAACAAGAAGGGGGAAATGAAGAGGAACAAACAAAAAAGGAGGCAGAAAATATTAAAAAGGGGTGTTAAACATAAAGTAGTAAACAAAAATGGAGGAAAAAGAGAACAGGAGAAAAAGAAATAAAGCAGAAAGAGAGAGAGAAGAGACAAAAGGGCAAAGGAAGTATCAACAACCAAACAAGGATGTGGAAAGGGAAATGAGGCTAAAAGCAAAACTGCTTGTGTGGGCTGCCTCAGTATCTGGACTTGAAACTGCTCTATTCAAAATACAGTAGCAGAAAAATTAGTCTTACCTTATTCCGTATTTCCTCTTTCTCCTGCTATGTACACCTGCACTTTTAAAGCTGAAAATACGTTGTATAAACACTGTCAAACTTCTGTTTTGAACATAATTTTAATGAAACTTTGTTACACTCTAATCACTATAAGCCATGCCAGGATGTATGTCTGTATAGGAACAGATTTTGGATGGGTGAAAGCACTCATCATTCTCCATATCTGAGTATGCAGTTCAGCACACCAATTTCAAAGGCTCAAAAACTTGTCATATTAACCAGTTTTCACTGGAGCACTTCAAAATACCTCTGCTTAATCACAGCTATTTCCATACTAAGGCCCTGTCTACACTACAAGTTTTGCTGACACAAGTTATGTCGGCATACAGCCGCCACAGTTAGTATATTGCTTGTGCATGTGCATGCTTGGCTCCTTGCGTCGGCACTGCGCATGCTCAATGCACAGTGTGGTGCACCATGGGTAGGTATCCCAATTTGCAACCAGATACCAGTCAGTGCACAGTCTTTTGGGTAGATTCGACAATGCATAGTGAGGCAGAAACAAGTCACGCAGGGGTTACTGGGAACAGTGGGTCAACTTTCCAGAATGCAATGTTCTCCATCCCAAAATATAAACTCTGTCCCTTAATTTTCGAGCCTATTTTCAATTTTCCACAAACCTGTGAACCATCTCTGACAAAACCATGGAGCCTGCACAGCTTGGCATTGTTGTCATGAGCGTTCGCCAAAGGAAATAATGACCATCTACATGTGAGATCATTTACTTATTAGTCATGAAATTTTTATTTTGATTGGTTCGTTTTGTTTGTTTTTTCCAGCCCTGTTGAGATGCTGTTGGACATTCAGTACTAAGACCCTAAATTTAGGGTTTTATTTTTGAAAATCTTGACTAGTAAGTTGAAGAATTCCAAAGGTCAGAAGTTGTATGCCTGTACAGGCCTCTGATTGGCTTTGTTAGAAGCAAAGTTGTTGCAGTGATCACATTTTTGCATAAACTTGTAGGCTGTAAACATCAAAGAGGGAGAGGAATTACTTATCGTAGAAGAAATGAGCACAAATAGGTACCGGAGATGCTAGTTTTTATGTTTTACTTATAGTAATGATATTGTAACTGTGTAATGGTGCTCCCTTTTTAATGGCAACCACTCTGTCTCGATTATGTGATCTTATATGGAAAGTAATTCAGCTAGCTGAAGAGCTGTGTTGTATGCTGTGTACTGAGAAGCTACTTATATCTGCTCTCTGTGTTATCGGTGCCATTAAAAAGTCACATCAGTTGGGAGGATGTTCTACTTTATAGTTACTGCTTTTGTTGTTTCTAAGGAAACCACTTTACTTATCCATGTACATTTTGCCTGCCAGTTTCGTTATACTTTTAACTTGCATGTGCGCAGAGAAAAAAGCAGTGCATCATAAAATCCACTTTTAATAATACTGTAAATGTCTATGGATTACTTCTCGTAAAGAACGTGATTTAAATTTAGCCACAATGTTTTTTGTAAAAATTGTTTGTGCTGTTTTTCAGGGGTGGGGGTTAATAGGTTAATAGGGGGTTAATAGTCTTGGGCACTTCAATGCCCAGAAGAAGGGAATTAGAAGGGAATTCAGCAACAATTTTCAAAGCCCATCAGTATGAGAGAGAATAGAAAGTCTATATTTTGTTCGGACAAATGATTAATGAAGTGGGGAGAATGAAAGAAAAGGGTAAGCAAAGCTGGCTCAGCCAGAATAGGAAGAGAATGAATATTCATTTTTTTTTAAGATATCTCTTTCTGAGATTCTATAAATTTTCTAAGAGACATTTTATTTTAATAGACTTAGGGTGAGTTCGTCTGGAGAAATAGGGGCTCAAACCATTTATTTTAAAGTTTGGAAGTATACTTGGAATGGGACCAAGGGAATATTATAGTCACTTGAACCTGATTGTTTATACATCTTTAAGATACAGCCCATCAGTTTGTACCAATTCCTTAACATGTTGGTCTGTACCTTTCCATATTTCTGTTTTGGATACTACATGTTAAACCAGTTTTCCATGAAGGTATCTATACTAAGATGTAGAACAAATGTATCTTGCCTTTGACAGACTTTATATTCGCTAATGTCAAATGCTACAATTAGCTTTGTAAACTATTGTGGGATATATATCTCTTGACATAAGTGAACAAAGTAGAAAGAATTGTGGAAAAGACATAATATAACTTGGTTAACACAACTGCCCACATGCTGGGTATAATACAATATTAATATGGTATGCCTACACCTAATATATATTGGTTAACTGGCAATTTATCTACCCATATGGGGGGCATTAACTCAATGAACACTATTGGTTTTACTAGCTATGAGAAACATGGATCCACCCTGGATGGATGCAGTTGACATACTACACTCCATCCAGCACATTAAGAACCTGAGTCAGATGGGCCCTAATTCAAATAGGACATTCCATTTATTTTCTCCAGACATAGATGTGCCACCATAAAAACAGCTAGCCTTGTCCAAATATTTTGTCCAAAAATAGATAGCAAGTTCCTAAAGGCAAGAAATTTTGTTTCCTAACAGAGGTTGTGTGGCTTTGCCAAACTGACATTTACATGGAACAGTTTTGCTCATCGTTACCCTGCAGAACGTATATTGGTGGAGAACATTACCAGGCCTAAAGGAATGCAAATCCTAGGGAGATTCTTTGTCACAGAAGAAAGGAGATAATATGTAGAGCTCCCTCACATACATTGAGTATTCAAAGGCTTTTTCTGTGTTAACTTTTGCATGTATGATCTGTGTTTATAAGACAGTTTATGTGCCCCAAATGAGGCACTATGCTGGTTACTCATGATGAACATTTTGGGTTTAACATAGGTATAATCAGATGGAGATTGGCGAATGGATTCTTTCTGTGTAGTACATAATATGGTCAATATCATTGCATAATACATAATCAGTTTATTAATATTAACATCTCTGAAAAGACAAGACCACATTTTTCTAATTAAATACTGACCCTTTAAGAAATGGAGTAAAAAAAAAAAAGCATATCATTTCCTGCGCACTGCTCCATGATGCACTTTCACTTGAGCCAGAAATAGAACCAGAATATTAACAAATTTTCAGATGTTCCTGCAGAAAAAAACTAATAAGATGCAAAAATGGAGACAGATTTCAAATTATTTAATATTTTGCCTTCTAAAGTGTTACCAGTAACAGGTAAGTGCAAAATTATGTAGAAGTGTAAGAGTCCTGTTAACTTCTAATTCCTATCTCTACTTCAGTCACTTAGATTTTACAATCAGCCATAAGGAGATTAGTGACCTAGAAGGATTTGAAGAAGAGAGGAATATTTTAATAGAACATAGTCATATTGTGCATATCCACGTTTTGATTTGACTTATTTGTGTTATAAGCTGTTGGGCAGTGTTTTCTGAATTCTCTTAAAGAAATAATTAACCTGTTAGGAACTGGGGAAAATCACCCCAGTATACATATGATAGGGGCTAAGGTGTTTGATTGTTTCCACTGCTTAGCCCACAGGGGACATATTAAGGAACAAATCCTTTTTCTCGGTGTTGTACAGACTTCCTCACTGAAGTGGTGCAAAACCAAAGAAGTACACAAATTGTATGTGAATAATTCCTTACTCCACTAGTAAAAGAGAAGAAAACTATTTTGTTATAGTGAAAATGAATGTGAAACACAAGTGTTCCTTGAACAGCAACAACAATTGTTATGTGATTAAAAAGAAAGATAAATAGCCCCATAATGTCATAGGTGCTTTATGGGCAAATAAACAATGTCATTGGCCTAGAAAGTTAACAATAGAAGTTGAAAACTTCAAAAAATGAGTTGGAGAGTTATATAGCTCAATATTCCCAAAGGTATTTCAGTGATAGGATTTGAGCATTTATGGTCACACTTTATATTAAGTGTAGATTTATAAAGTGTTTAATAGATGTTTTTAATAAAGGGGTGATCAAGTGTTATACAGTCTGACCAGTCGATAGGTTGCTTATAAATATGTCTAACAATACATATATTCTTCTGTTATGCTTATAACACATAGTACTCATATCTCTAACATGCCTAGCATCTATTTATCATTTAACCTTTATAAACTCTTTATAAATATACCCTTAATATAAAGTATGACCACATTCATTGTTGTTATATGGTAGTTATTAGGGATGGCTGAACCAAAAAAAAAGTCTTTTATTATAAGCCTTTGCCTCTTTCCTGAAATGAACCCATATGGCCCATTTTAAAGATTCTGATATGTCTAGTTAACATTTTTTTCTCTCCTTTGTGTACCACAACCAGATATGTTGAAATATTTCAGCACAATGTTTTGTCCTCTAGTGACATTATCAAGCCCTTATTCCATTTAATTAAATGAGATTACTTGTGTGAGTAAGAGCTCACCAATATGTGTAAGGATTCTACAACTGGGCCCATTATAAATAAGGCCACTTTCATATTAATTTTGCCCCAACTGGTAGTTTCCAGACAAATTCTGCTGACTCAAGAGATCTGTAGAATTCTGATCATCACCCACAATTTCTGGGTGCTTATCTGTCCCAAACTCCGAACCTTTGTGCTTCTCCCATCAATTGTTGATGGTAATGAGCAAAAAAAGGAATGGTTGTGGTTTTGCAAAAGCCTGTAATTTGGATTTTTATTTTATAAAACCAAAATCAAGGATTGCTTTGGATCCAGGTCCATTTTGTTCAAGTCCCCATATTCTGGTTTTGGTCTTTCTTTATACTTCAAACAAAGAAGGACAAAAAATGGGATGGTCATTGTTTAGCAGAACTTATTTGGTTGGAATTTTGTATTAAAATTAAAGCTGGGTAAGGTTTAGATTTGTTAAACTCTCTTGGGTTCATAAAATGTTGATGAGAGAAATAAAATAAAATAGAAATAGTTCAGTGTTTGGACTGGTTGGAACATTTTCATTTTTTGAAATATACTGTTCTTCAAGCGGTGTCCCTGTGGATGCGCTGCTTCAGGTATGCAGGTGTCTCTGTGCTTTTGATCAGGGATTTTTTTAGTAGCAGTGCCAGTTCGGCCTGTAGATGCAACCCACATGTCTGTGTGTCCTGTTCTGTGGATATACGGGGTTGTGCAGAGACAAACCGCCCTCGGTTCCTTCTCAACCTCCTTTGGCCTGAGATGGAGTCTCTAGCATGCCCTCTTCTATTGAATACCTTAATGTAGTTAGATCATTAGTAAATTAGTTATAGATGTAAATAGTTGTTAAATAGTTCCTTTTTACTTTGTCTTTCCTCTGTTTATGGGTTCTCTTTGGACTCTTTATAGGGTATACTAGAATCTCCAGGCTTTAAATGTCTTTCCTCTGGGAATCTATCCAAGTTAATGACACACCCTTCGTGTCTCTCATGTTTGGGATTTACCCATATTCCCCCAAAGTGTAAGATCTACACTTCATTTAAATGCAGACCTTGTAAGAACAGGGAGTTGACGTTCAGGCTCCTTGTGATGGAACAAGCTTTAAAACCGACTTCACACCAGGAGTCTGTGAACCCCTGTTACATACTGTCCGATCTACCTGTGAATCTCAGTGTCACAGGACTTCAAGGGGTAAGACTGTGTCTAGCTTTGGATTCAGTTTACAAAGAGCTTCTAGGGGTAAGACTTCTGATAGCCCAGTTACGACAGAGATGTACTTCAGCCACCTCGAGGTTCTGGTCACTGTAAACCTCTGGGGAGGCATCTATATGTCTGCCTACAGTACCAAGGGCCTTGCACTCTGAGTTGGTAGGTACCGATAAGAAAAGGAGTGCTAATCTCCTTCAAAGAGATCTTGATCACTGGAGACCTCAAGCCTCAAAAGGAGTGCTATTGAGGCACCGAGTGCTTCTGATACCATGAAGATGTCTAAGGCTACTTCTAAGTCTCTCACCTCTACTAAGAAAGACTTAATACTGAAGACCTCCTCTGGTTCCAGTGGTGTACCTGGGCATGCTCATTCCTTCATATTGGCTAGTCAGGTACCTGCCTTAATACTGACGCTGACTCCTAATGTTCCTTCAGTACCACAGGAGTTCAGATATTCCAAGAGATTTCATTGTCTCTAATGAACTCAAGTGAGTCTCCACTGCTTAGGAATTGTCATACTCCGGACAGCTCAAGTTTGGATTGTTTGAAAGTATCCTTTTGTAGTGGCAAATAGGAAATCTTGAAATGGCAGCAGACACCTGTGAATCTGTAAATGCCTCCTTGATCTATGTGATGGGGTGTTCACCCCACACAAGCCTACTCGGCTACCTTAACTCCTTTCCGTCCTATTAACTGCCCAGGCTGCACCTGGAGGAGAACCCAGGGAGGTCTGGGACCCAGTTGCTGATGGCATCCAGCTGAGGAGTAAAAGGGGGCCTATATAAGCCAGGAAGCTGGCAGCAGAAGGGGGCCACAGGAAGGGAGGCTGCAGTCACTCCCTGAGAGGAGGGAGTTGGGACGCTGGTGAACTCAAAGAGAGGGGAAGCCAGGAAGGCAGGAGAAGGCTCAGGGGAAAGCAGCAATATAGGACAGTGCGGGCCTTGGCTGCTGACCGGAGGGCCCCTGAGCTAGAACCCGGACTAGAGGGTGAGCCCGAGTTTCTCTACCAGTCACCGAGGACATGGCATAGACCAGAGGTGGGCAACATCTGGCAAGAGCTATTCCCCAGAGTCTACAGGAGGAGCTGCCATGTGCAATGAGTAGAAACTGTGACAGTCTAATAAAATCAAAGAGAAACTTTGGATTACAGGGAAAAAACAATAGGTATGTGAACTGAATTACCTGATTGTGTAACTGATGATTTGGGATATCTGTTTGTACAACTTATGAACTCTGGTTGATTTTATGAAGTTGTTGCTATGAAAATTGCTGTATCATGAAGGCATTTCTGTCTGTGTATCCACCACTGCAGACAGGACTGGCAGCAGATACACACCAGAGTGAAGAGTGTTACAGACTGTGTTTTGACCTCACAGTAGTTATGCTAAGGAGGATGCCCAAGTTGGGAAACCAATTTGGCCAAATTGGTCTGCAGGGGGACTGGAGGAAAGTTACCACAGCAGGACAAAGAGACAGGTAACCAAATAGGGTGACCAGATGAGGGAAAGAAAAAATCGGGACACATGGAGGTGGGGAGGCAAAAAAAGAATAAAAGCTGAGTCAGTCCCTGCTGGCGGAGGAGAAAAAAAAAAAGTGCTGCCAGCGGATATCAGGACAATTTGCGTCCCGACCAAAGATCGGTCGCGGGACACACCGATTTTATTGGGACGTCTGGTCACTCTATGACCAAACCAAAAAAGATTCTGAAAGGATTTACAGAGGAAGACTCCAGGAGACATGTAGGAAGTTTAGGCAGGAGAGGAAAACAGAATGGGCTGCCCAAAGTCAGAGTAGCCAAGCTGGGGAAGAAGGCTTCATGATTCAGCACACAAGCAATGCACTGGAACAGAAAGCTGCTGAATGGCCCTTAATGACTTTGACCCCAGCCCAGAAAATGATATGGAGTGGTAGGAAATGCATGTAAGGGTCCAGCGGCTGGATCTCTCCTCTTCCCCCCGCAGTCTGGTGAGTGACTGGGGTGGGGGGCTGGACTGGATAGTGTCAGTGTGACGTTATGCAGTCTATATGGTTTTATAAAAACTTGATAATAAGTCAATATAATGTAACTGAGATGGTTTTAGAGAAAATACGGTAATAAGTGAATGTAAGTAACTGGGATATGCCTCATGCAAAAGGTCTCTTGTAAGGTATCATTACAAAGCTTATAATCTACTGAGTGTGATCATCTGATTTGTATAAATGTACCACTCTTGTATCTAAAACTAGAAATATAAAATGTAACTCTGAGGGCCTATTGTAATTGTGTAAAGTGTGGACCATTAATGATGGTTTGGAATCTTGATGACTCCCATTGTCTGCAGATGGCTGTATTTACCTGTGAGTCTTCCTGTATATGTGTGTGCTGGCAAGCGAGTAATGAAGTCTTGCAGTGACATGTGATCATGTCACCTGAACTGGAATCCATCTTTAACCTGGTGCTTTTCCAGTGAGGGGGGGTGGAAACCCAGAGAGACAAAGAGTTCCCGCCTTATGCAAAAGATATATAAAGGGGGGAAGAGAACAGAGAGAGGGAGAAGCCATCATGAAGAATCCCCTAGCTATCACCTGAGCTGCAACAAGAGCTGCACCAGGGGAAAGAATTGTGCCCAGGCCTGGAAGGTGTCCAGTCTGAGAAAAACTTACTGAAGCATCTCTGAGGGTGAGATTATCTGTATTCAGTTTGATTAGGCATAGATTTGCGCATTTTATTTTATTTTGCTTGTGACTTACTTTGTTCTGTCTGTTACTACTTTGAACCACTTAAATCCTACTGTCTGTATTTAATAAAATCACTTTCTATTTAGTAATTCACTCAGAGTATGTATTAATACCTGGGGGAGCAAACAACTGTGCATATCTCTCTATCAGTGTTATAGAGGGCGAACAATTTATGAGTTTGCCCTGCATAAACTTTATGCAGGGCAAAACGGATTTATCTGGGTTTAGACCCCATTTGGGAGTTGGGCATCTGAGTGCTAAAGACAAGCACGCTACTGCAAGCTGTTTTCAGGTAAACTTGCAGCTTTGGGACAAGTGATTCAGACCCTGGGTCTGTGTCTGGAGCCAGACGGGAGTGTCTGGCTCAGCAAGACAGGGTGCTGGAGTCCTGAGCTGGCAGGGAAAACAGAAGCAGGGGTAGTCTTTGCACATTGGGTGGCAGCTCCCAAGGGGGTTTCTGTGATCCAACCCGTCACAGTGGCGTAGTCGAGCAGGATCTGTGCACAGCTGATTGCTTTGAGATACTGGTAGTGATTTTAAGTGAGTTTTAAGTGTGGTGGCTGGAGAACAGACAAAGTGGTTACTGGTTTGTTATTTTCTGTTTGCTTATTTCGGGAAAGGGAAGTAGGGACAGAAAAGGAAGCAAAATAAGTAAGAATGAAGATCAAAAGAAGCTAAAACTACACAAGTTGCAAATTGCCCAGAAAGACTGAACAATGGGCATTGGGAATGTCTCTGTTAACTAAGAAGCCCCTGAGCTGAGTGCATCTCAGTTTCAGTGAACTGCAGATGGGTGTGGCCCAACCTCTGTCTGTGCTGAAGCTGACTGGAGTGTCTAATTTAGCAAGACAGGAGTGGAGGGGTGCCTGTTCTGGCAGGAGGGTGTTCTCTGTGGTATCCCAGCTCATCAAGTGATGGTCTCAAGGGAAGACAAATGGAAATTAATGTACAATTTGCCTGGGAAAAGGCTGACCTGGAAAAAGGAAAGGCTGCCCACCAGCCTGGACTTAAGAGACAAAGCAAGTAAAACCCAGAAGCATGACCTGGCTGTAATGGAGTGAAAGAGGTGCACAGAGACATGTATCCTGGAGCTGGAAGTTGGGGTCCTGGTGACTGCTGCGGTGGGAACAAACCCCAAGGACTCTAGCTGGAAGCAAACCCAACCTGAGTGAAAGGGGGGGGATTTGGCTGGCTAGCGAAAGGTCCCTCATAGCTGGTAGCTGTGAGCCTACAGCTGGGTCAGGGTCTCTTTCCCTTTTGGGGGACACAGGAGTGTCTGCCCCATAGGGGAGCCCAAAAACGAATTTTAGGTATACTGCCTCCGCCATGGTCAGTGTCCAAGTCTCTGGCAGTAAGTTCAGGAGGAGGGTGTGACGTTATGCAGTCTATATGGTTTTATAAAAACTTGATAATAAGTCAATATAATGTAACTGAGATGGTTTTAGAGAAAATACGGTAATAAGTGAATGTAAGTAACTGGGATATGCCTCATGCAAAAGGTCTCTTGTAAGGTATCATTACAAAGCTTATAATCTACTGAGTGTGATCATCTGATTTGTATAAATGTACCACTCTTGTATCTAAAACTAGAAATATAAAATGTAACTCTGAGGGCCTATTGTAATTGTGTAAAGTGTGGACCATTAATGATGGTTTGGAATCTTGATGACTCCCATTGTCTGCAGATGGCTGTATTTACCTGTGAGTCTTCCTGTATATGTGTGTGCTGGCAAGCGAGTAATGAAGTCTTGCAGTGACATGTGATCATGTCACCTGAACTGGAATCCATCTTTAACCTGGTGCTTTTCCAGTGAGGGGGGGTGGAAACCCAGAGAGACAAAGAGTTCCCGCCTTATGCAAAAGATATATAAAGGGGGGAAGAGAACAGAGAGAGGGAGAAGCCATCATGAAGAATCCCCTAGCTATCACCTGAGCTGCAACAAGAGCTGCACCAGGGGAAAGAATTGTGCCCAGGCCTGGAAGGTGTCCAGTCTGAGAAAAACTTACTGAAGCATCTCTGAGGGTGAGATTATCTGTATTCAGTTTGATTAGGCATAGATTTGCGCATTTTATTTTATTTTGCTTGTGACTTACTTTGTTCTGTCTGTTACTACTTTGAACCACTTAAATCCTACTGTCTGTATTTAATAAAATCACTTTCTATTTAGTAATTCACTCAGAGTATGTATTAATACCTGGGGGAGCAAACAACTGTGCATATCTCTCTATCAGTGTTATAGAGGGCGAACAATTTATGAGTTTGCCCTGCATAAACTTTATGCAGGGCAAAACGGATTTATCTGGGTTTAGACCCCATTGGGAGTTGGGCATCTGAGTGCTAAAGACAAGCACGCTACTGCAAGCTGTTTTCAGGTAAACTTGCAGCTTTGGGACAAGTGATTCAGACCCTGGGTCTGTGTCTGGAGCCAGACGGGAGTGTCTGGCTCAGCAAGACAGGGTGCTGGAGTCCTGAGCTGGCAGGGAAAACAGAAGCAGGGGTAGTCTTTGCACATCGGGTGGCAGCTCCCAAGGGGGTTTCTGTGATCCAACCCGTCACAGTGGCGTAGTCGAGCAGGATCTGTGCACAGCTGATTGCTTTGAGATACTGGTAGTGATTTTAAGTGAGTTTTAAGTGTGGTGGCTGGAGAACAGACAAAGTGGTTACTGGTTTGTTATTTTCTGTTTGCTTATTTCGGGAAAGGGAAGTAGGGACAGAAAAGGAAGCAAAATAAGTAAGAATGAAGATCAAAAGAAGCTAAAACTACACAAGTTGCAAATTGCCCAGAAAGACTGAACAATGGGCATTGGGAATGTCTCTGTTAACTAAGAAGCCCCTGAGCTGAGTGCATCTCAGTTTCAGTGAACTGCAGATGGGTGTGGCCCAACCTCTGTCTGTGCTGAAGCTGACTGGAGTGTCTAATTTAGCAAGACAGGAGTGGAGGGGTGCCTGTTCTGGCAGGAGGGTGTTCTCTGTGGTATCCCAGCTCATCAAGTGATGGTCTCAAGGGAAGACAAATGGAAATTAATGTACAATTTGCCTGGGAAAAGGCTGACCTGGAAAAAGGAAAGGCTGCCCACCAGCCTGGACTTAAGAGACAAAGCAAGTAAAACCCAGAAGCATGACCTGGCTGTAATGGAGTGAAAGAGGTGCACAGAGACATGTATCCTGGAGCTGGAAGTTGGGGTCCTGGTGACTGCTGCGGTGGGAACAAACCCCAAGGACTCTAGCTGGAAGCAAACCCAACCTGAGTGAAAGGGGGGGGATTTGGCTGGCTAGCGAAAGGTCCCTCATAGCTGGTAGCTGTGAGCCTACAGCTGGGTCAGGGTCTCTTTCCCTTTTGGGGGACACAGGAGTGTCTGCCCCATAGGGGAGCCCAAAAACGAATTTTAGGTATACTGCCTCCGCCATGGTCAGTGTCCAAGTCTCTGGCAGTAAGTTCAGGAGGAGGGTGTGACGTTATGCAGTCTATATGGTTTTATAAAAACTTGATAATAAGTCAATATAATGTAACTGAGATGGTTTTAGAGAAAATACGGTAATAAGTGAATGTAAGTAACTGGGATATGCCTCATGCAAAAGGTCTCTTGTAAGGTATCATTACAAAGCTTATAATCTACTGAGTGTGATCATCTGATTTGTATAAATGTACCACTCTTGTATCTAAAACTAGAAATATAAAATGTAACTCTGAGGGCCTATTGTAATTGTGTAAAGTGTGGACCATTAATGATGGTTTGGAATCTTGATGACTCCCATTGTCTGCAGATGGCTGTATTTACCTGTGAGTCTTCCTGTATATGTGTGTGCTGGCAAGCGAGTAATGAAGTCTTGCAGTGACATGTGATCATGTCACCTGAACTGGAATCCATCTTTAACCTGGTGCTTTTCCAGTGAGGGGGGGTGGAAACCCAGAGAGACAAAGAGTTCCCGCCTTATGCAAAAGATATATAAAGGGGGGAAGAGAACAGAGAGAGGGAGAAGCCATCATGAAGAATCCCCTAGCTATCACCTGAGCTGCAACAAGAGCTGCACCAGGGGAAAGAATTGTGCCCAGGCCTGGAAGGTGTCCAGTCTGAGAAAAACTTACTGAAGCATCTCTGAGGGTGAGATTATCTGTATTCAGTTTGATTAGGCATAGATTTGCGCATTTTATTTTATTTTGCTTGTGACTTACTTTGTTCTGTCTGTTACTACTTTGAACCACTTAAATCCTACTGTCTGTATTTAATAAAATCACTTTCTATTTAGTAATTCACTCAGAGTATGTATTAATACCTGGGGGAGCAAACAACTGTGCATATCTCTCTATCAGTGTTATAGAGGGCGAACAATTTATGAGTTTGCCCTGCATAAACTTTATGCAGGGCAAAACGGATTTATCTGGGTTTAGACCCCATTGGGAGTTGGGCATCTGAGTGCTAAAGACAAGCACGCTACTGCAAGCTGTTTTCAGGTAAACTTGCAGCTTTGGGACAAGTGATTCAGACCCTGGGTCTGTGTCTGGAGCCAGACGGGAGTGTCTGGCTCAGCAAGACAGGGTGCTGGAGTCCTGAGCTGGCAGGGAAAACAGAAGCAGGGGTAGTCTTTGCACATCGGGTGGCAGCTCCCAAGGGGGTTTCTGTGATCCAACCCGTCACAGTCAGTAATATATTTTTTGTGTTGGAGGTTTGCACCTTTTCATATTTTGTGATTTGAAGCTATCTTATTATACCCTGTGTATGGTAAATTAGAAATATTTTAACTATTCCTACCCTGAAATTTCCCATTACAATGCCTGTGTGCCTAAATAAAATTGCATTATAGGGTTTTTGCATTGTAGGCTTGTTCACAGGGTTTGTGGCTAAAATCATAAGCCAAACCCATGCAATGCTCTCATGAGAATTTTTTTTTTTTAATGCCAAAAACATCCCATCCAATGATGTCAACAAGATCTTCACGGCTGGGGCCGCATAAACTAGGATTCCCCATTTAGGGAGTTAAACGGGAACAATTGTTGCCAAATCTGTCTTAGAATGAGCTTAGATTTTCTCCCCCTTCCCCATAGCAGCTCTGACAGCAAGAGAACATTATTCTTCATTGCCACCTTCTCTCATTGCCTTATGAAGAATTTATATGTTTTGAGTTTTCCATTCATGGCAAACTTCCAGCAATGCTGTACTATAAACCTGCCACAAAGAATGAGAAAAGTGCAGTTTTCAGTTCAGTTGGGAACCTCAAGACTGATGAGCTCAGACAGGCCAAACCTCTAAAGGTTAGTGAGTCTGAACCTCGGCTGATTCGCCCAGCACCGTCAAATTATGTTCTACTAAGGAGGTAGCAAACATTTTAAAAGTCTAATTATTTGAGAAGGTTGTGGAGGGTGATTAATAGACCCAAATCCTTTACTGGAGTTCTCTTGAGGAACCCTAATGAAATAATAAATCCAGGGAGAGGACAAATTCTTTTCCTTTTTTGGCAAGTGGTATTTAAGCAGAACAATGCTGCCAGCTGAATACATCATTAAAGGGCAGACTTATTGTCGCACACCAAAACCCCCATTGTGATAAATGGCAAATAAAACACTTTTTTCATCCAGACACCAAGGCAGATGAAGATGAGCACAGCAAAGCTACCAAGGAGATTTTTGTCAAAAAGTATCAGTACTATTAGAGTTAATAAACCATGACAGCCTGTAGAGGGCTCTCAAACTCCTTCGCTGGGACTCTTAACCCAGTTTCACAGGGCGCAGCTGGAGGTTTTCTAAGGTCACTGTGGTCTTTCTGAAAAGGACTAAACAAAAGGATCCTTCAGGATAAGTGTGCTGTTTTTTCCCCGTCTAAGGCCTTGATGTTTCTATACAGTATCTCCAGCCACAACTTCGCTAACATTGTTTGCTTTAGCAAACAGATGTTAGAAATCCATTGTTGTTAAACAGAATTCTCTCCTAGAAGGGTAATTGGAATAAAACTCTCAAAAGGCATGAATGCCAATTACATTTCATCCCCATTTATGTTCTTTTGAGAGGACTGTACTACAACACACTGAACACAGGTGACATCCCTGAATGTTTAGTTTGAGTGTTAATTTTCTTTTTACTCCGGCTATATTCTGGGATGCTTTGGAAAAAGGAATATTGCTTTAAAGCACATTGTGCCACAGGAAGCTATTTGGTGCATACAGTGAATAGCTGACTGGACTGCATAAATTACTCATTTGAAATGTTTGTGTAAAAATCACTTATTCTGTTACAAATAAGTGCTATATTTACAGAGATGGAGCTAAAACCTGCAGAGGATTACATTTACATGTGTATTTTGTAGCAATTATCCCCTTGTCTTATAGGCTAACAACATATTTTAATTGCTAGTAATCATGGTTTCCTTCTCTTCAAAATTATGAACTTATTGGAGGAAGGAAAGCACCCTTTCCCCTTTGACAATAGCTTGCATTTTGGGCCCTGTGTTCACAGCTGAGATTAGCTGCATGTGGAGAGTTGAGAGCATTCAGAAGGAATAGAATATTACAACGTCTTCAGTTACTTTCCTGTCTGTCCTTTTTTAGCTAACTGGAAGGGAGAGTTCCATGCATATTGGAGTAAGTGGCTGTTTTTTCCCCTGCCCAGTGATCTTTTACAGACACTCATTTCCGATAGCAATTTGTTGATGATGCCTTACTATATTTCGCAGTTTATTTATTCACGACTTCAGGAAAAGCTCTTTTGTAGCAACCTATTACTTCACACTCCTGTTTCCTGCCTATATAAAAACAATAGCAAAATTACTTCAATGAGGACAAGTTATATTCCATAAAAACTTCTGTAAAGTGATGTCCTGCTCATGACTCCATGTGTTTGTGTACATGTTTGCAGCTATGGAGCTGTAGACCTATCCCATCTCATCTTTCCACATTGCCAGCCAAACCGACAGAATTGCTTGTTTGTGGTTTTCTGATAAACTAGAGGACTAGCTGCCATTGAGCTTCTTGGGCTTAACTCCATTTTGAAGACTCTGTGGCTGGTTGGGGACTCATGGCAGCAGAGGGAGAAGTATAGGCAGGAGCTAAAGACAAAAATGCAGCAAGGACATGGAGAAGGTCCTGCAGGGTCACTAACCTCTATCCAGTCAGAGTTCCTATTCCAGGTAAAGTTGGGAATACCTATGAGCAGGCAGCTTCCTCAGTTGCAGGGATCTTAAGGTGAGAAGAAGTGGGATTCCCTTCTTGCTCACCTTAGGAGCCATGCAGGGCAAGACGTTTGGGGTGTGGGAGGAGGGCTGTTTGATTGTGCTGCTTTAGGCAGTGGCCATAAATCCTGAATGGAGATTGGGCAAGTACTTTCTTCTGCAGTTTCCTCAATGGGGCCCCTAAATGCACATGGAAAATTTTGGTAGATGCCCTAAAGGAGCAATCTAGTTACTTAGGTCTGTACATTTTGTAGGAAAAAGTACCCAACCTGGGTATTCTCTATGGGCCTTAAAATGTAGGGAGCCACAAGAGATGCATGAAGCCTCTTGAGATATGTCTACACTGTAGTTAGGGTGTGTGATTGTAGCATGAGTAGGCATACCTGAGGTAGCTTTAATCTACCTAATGTGAGTACCAATGGCAGTGACATCACAGCAGCATGGGCTTCAGTGCGGGCTGTAAAAGCCCATCTGGGACCGTTGGTATTTACTTGAATAGCTAGCTTGCTTTGAAGCTGTGCTGCTGTGACTTCACTGCTATTGATACTTGCTCTAGCTAGATTACAACTAGCTTGGGTATGTCTACATATGCTGCAATCACACCTCCGACTGCACTGTAGACATACCTTTGGAGCTACTGAAGGGTCACAGCACCAATATAGATGTCTTCGTTCTACAAAGGATACTTGATTCCAACTCATGTCAACTGTGGTCCCATGCCATACCTACTACTCAACAGTTAGTGATGAGTTATGCACCACTTCCCTTGTAGCAATTATTGCACAGATTAATGGATCTCCCTTTTGAGAAGCTTTTGCTTATATTCATTCTATTTTATGCTATTACTCATGGTTATACCATAGTTAGGATCACCCTGAATTAGGGTGTCAAGCGATTAGAAAAATTAATCATGAATAATTGCAGTTTTAATCGCACCTTTAAACAATAGAATAGCATTTATTTAAATATTTTGGATGTTTCTACATTTTCAGATTGAGTTCAATTACAACACATAATATGAAGTTTACAGTGCTCACTTTATATTATTTTATTACAAATATTTGCACTGTAAAAATATAAACAAAAATAGTATTTCAATTAATCTCATATAAGTACTGTAGCACAATGTCTTTATCATGAAAGCTGAACTTACAAATGTATAATTATTTATTTTTACATGACTGCACTCAAATACAATGTAAAATTTTAGAGCCTACACTCAGGCCTACTTCTTGTTCTTCCTTTAGAGGAGTCGGTTTATTGAAGAGGTAAGATTTTTTTATCTCAGAAAGTCAATATTCTGGAAAAGGAAGGGGTGTGAGTTGTGCAGGAGAAGAGTGAATTCTTGATGCTACTTGCTGCTACTGTTGGGTTAACATAAGAATGGCCATACTGAGTCAGACCAAAGGTCCATCTAGCCCAGTATCCTGTCTTCCGATAGTGGCCGATACCAGGTGCCCTAGAGGGAATTAACAGAACAAGTAATCATCAAGTGATCCATTCCTTGTTGCCCATTCCCAGCTTCTGGAAAACAGAAGCTAGGGACACAATCCCTGCCCATCCTGGCTAATAGCTATTGATGGACCTATCCTCCATGAATTTATCTAGTTTTTTTTTTAACCCTGTTATAGTCTTGGCCTTCACAACATCCTCTGGCAAGGAGTTCCACAGGTTGACTGTGCATTGTGTGAAAAAAAACCCTTCCTTTTTGTTTGTTTTTAAACCTGCTGCCTATTCATTTCATATGGTGACCCCTAGTTCTTGTGTTAGGAGAAGGGACTAAATAGCACTTCCTTATTTACTTTCTCCACAGCAGTCATGATTTTATAGACCTCAATCATATCCCATCTTAGTTGTCTCTTTTCCAAGTTGAAAAGTCCCAGTCTTATTGATCTCTCCTCATATGGCAGCCGTTCCATACCCCTAATAATTTTTGTTGCCCTTTTCTGAACCTTTTCTAATTCCAATATAGCTATTTTGAGATGGGGCAACCACATCTGCATGCAGTATTCATGGCGTACCATGGATTTATATAGAGGCAATAGTCTTATTATCTATCCCTTTCTTAATGATGCTCAACATTCTGTTCGCTTTTTTGACTGCTGCTGCCCATTTGAGTGGATGTTTTCAGAGAACTATCCACAATGATTCCAAGATCTTTCTTGAGTGGTAACAGCTAGTTTAGACCCCATCATTTTATATGTATAGTTGGGATTATGTTTTCCAATGTGCATTACTTTGCATTTATCAGCATTGATGGGTTAGGTTTCTGAGCTCTCCAGGCTAGCCTCTTGTCCAAAGAGGAAGAGAGTTTCATGTTAGAAATCTGCATTTAGTGTTTGGGAAGGATGGGGGTGGGAGAAGGAGCAAACAATGACTTGTGCAGAAGGAGGGTGAGAGAGGTTTTTTGCGGCTGCTTCTGGAAGGGTGGTTTCTGGTACTGGGCTCACCAGGCTCACCTCCTTTTACTGAGCTAGGTGGGATCCCTTCAGCTGAGCGAGCCCTTGTTTGCAAGGGAGGGTGGATTTTACCTCAAGTACTTGGCTTGCGGCAGGGGACAAGAGGCTGGTGCAGGGAGGCTGAGCTTGCCAGGCCCCTGTTCTCTATGGGGCAACTCCCACAGCCAGGGGCCGGCCGAGGGCTATGGGGAACGGCGTGGGGCAGCGGGGAGGATCAGTACCCAAATTGAGGAGTGAAGGGCAGAAACATGTTGGTAATCAGCTCCTCAGTTTTATACATATAATAAAAGTCAAACAGCAACTATGTTCAAACAGCAATGTATTCATGCATGAAGTGCTCTTGCACTTGTAACCCATGGACTAAATAACAAAACACATATTTATTTCAATGGGAGCAGGATCAATGTGTTGATAACAGGTAATAAATGAATAAAATGAATTTTTATTTAATTTGCTCTGTTGGTGCCATGGGGAAGCTTTCAAGAGTATGTCACCTGCAGCCCATGTGGCTTTCAACTTTATTTTTCAACCATTACATTCTAAGTGTATAATAGCTCTATTATAAACTTCAGTATTTTCTTATAAATCTTTATTACAAATGTCAGCACTTAAGAGGCTAATCTAAAGCCCTTTAAGTCAATGGGATTTTTTTCTTTGGACTTCAGTAAGCTTTGGATCAAGCATTAAATGATGTAGCATGTTATGACATTCTGTTACCTTGAGGGAACGTACTGTAACCCCCATATTCCTCATTTTCATATAATCATGATCTTACATATAAAGCATGGTTACATATAAAGGTTACAATCTGCTGAAAGTGATTTCTCTATCCATATATGTGTATCATTAATGCATATGAAGTTATGAGAATTGTGTTGTATGGTTGTCACTAAAACATGCTGTAAGTTGGGGAATCAGCCAGATATTAGCTCCTCAGAGGCAACAGCAAGGAAAGTAACCAATACCTATCAACAGCCATTGTCTGGCAAGGGAGCTACAATGCAATGACTCACCTGCATGAGGTCACAGCAGGGGAATTCCTCAACTTTGCCTGGAGACTCAGCAATGCCCTCAGACATGCCTGGACTTGTGGTCCCCAAACACATGGGACTGAGGATATAAAACAGAACACAGGCCCAGGCTATGGCCACTTTCTCTTTCACCCACCTATGTTGCAAGCAACAAGGACACTCTGAAGACTCCAAATGAGGAGACTGTCCCAGATTTCAAGGGTGAAATCTTTGTACTATGAACTGCAATATCTAGTGGTGTGAAAGAAACTGCTTAGTCTAGTTCTTGCCCAGTCTAATAGGGTTGAGAGTTTAGACTGTGTGCTTAAATTTTATTTCTTTTGGTAACTAACTCTGACTTTTTGTCTATCACTTAATATCACTTAAAATCTATTTTTATAGTCAGTAAATTTGTTTTACTGTTTATCTTTACCAGTGAGTTTGTATGAAGTGTGTGGCAAATCTGCTCAGGTTTTGCAAAGGCTGGTATATATCCACTTTCCATTGATAAAGTGGTGAACCAATTAATAAATCTGCATTGCTCGTCTTGAGCAGTGCAAAACGGTATATTCATGAGGTACAGTGCTGGAAGCTGGGGGGGATTTGGCTCTGGTGTCTTTCTCTGTGTGATTCAGGAGTGGCTCTGGGAGCATTCATGCAATCTAGCTGGCTCTGGGGCTCCACATGCAGTTGTACTGAGTGATAACAGCACCTGGAGGGGTTTGCTGCTGGTCACTAGCAAGGCATTGTGAGAGACAGCCCAGGCTGGAGAGAGTTCAGGGGGCACAGTGGTCCCAAAGTCCCAGGCTGCACCCCGGGGGGATCCCGTCACACATGTTAAGTGCAATTTTAATAGTTTTACTTTACCTGTAACTTTGAGATGTGTCTATGGAAACATATTAGAGGTGCGAGGAAAATGTACAGTGAATAATTCACTTGAATTAGGCCCCTTTTATGTTTGACTTATGTCTGAGAAGATAGTGATTTCCTTGAATATATTCATTATTTGAACTGAATTTGTTTTCATTAGAGATTTGCCTTTATGAATTGATCATGGACAGTTTATCATGACTAGCTGATATTTGATGTTTAAAATTACGGTTCTGTTGGTTAGTTATGAATGTTTCTGTTTCCTGATTAGATAGGAGCAACTCTTTTAGATTCCCATTCCTGCATATGTATATGTACATGTTTCATGTTGAGCATGTCTAGTCCATTGATGTCACTGTCAATGATATCAGTACGACTACTCATATGCTTAAAGTGAAGAATGTGCATAAGTGTATGCGCCATTGATGGTATAGTCAGGAGGCGAGTTTAAGAAGTCACTGAGACTTTAACTTTCTCAAAGAGAAGTAGCAGTTTATGGAAAAGTAACAGATAATCAATTGACGATGATAAAGAAACTACAATCATTTGAATTTTGGTGTTATAGAAGAATTCTGAAAATATGGCTAGACCATGTAACCAAAAATAAAGTATTGGAGGTAGGTGGAACTCAGCAAATACTAGTTAGAGATATTATGAATTGAAAGATTAAGTGTGGAGGGTACATTTTAAAAGGTTCAGTAACAGATGCATGTTTACAGGCACTGGAAGGGAAAGTTGATAGAAGAACATGAAGCAAAAAAAGAAGATATTGGATGGATGCTGTGATATCCTGGGTGGTTCAGCCACAGAGAGATTAGCAGAAGATTGTACATAATGGGCTACCGTGGTTGCAACCTTCCAATATGGAGATGTCACATACTAAAAACAGAAACAAGATTTAATAGTGTGTCAGTTTCTTTTTCGTGAAAGCCAGCTGAAGTTTACTGCAGGTCAGGGTTAGATTTTTTTTTCTCTTCCATCTTTGGTAAATTTAAAAACTATTTGATTAAAAGTGGAGGTTTCTTTACTAGATTATTCTGAAGTTTTGAAACAACACTGTAGCTCGAATTTCCATTGCAAAGATCAGTCCAAGGGAGTTTGTTTTGTTAATGTATAAATATAATAACTGCTGCCTAATCTCTCCCTCTCTCTCATTTTACAATGCCACCACCTTGTGAGTGGCCTGGCTCTTTTTGCAAGGTGGCATCCCTATTTGCTTATCCACGGTGAGCCTCCACAGACCCTCTTGACTTCTCAGAGGATTTGAATATGAATGTTGCTCGAGGGAACAAAAGGGCTGAGCCCTGCAATCCTTATTCACATAAGTCACACCATCAAAATCAATAGGCCAGCTCACATGAGTAAAGGTCACTCCTATGAGTAAGGGTTGTCGAATCAGGCCTGGGGTTAGACGTCCCAAAGGGAATATAGTAGTCCTTACTAGAGAGGAGTAACCTGGGCTTGTATTACAGAAGATGCAGACTCCTTTCTCCTTTTCTAAATTTTCACCTCAAAGTTCAACTAAACCCCTGCTGGAGCTTTCAAGAGGCTGAGAAATTCTTTAAAAATTACATTTTATTTTCTCTCACCTCACCATCTCCTGTTTGAAACCCTAGCTAGAAGAAGAGGTGCCTGAGTAGAGTACTGTGGAAAGGTTTTTCTTTTATCTTTGTTTTATTGCACGTATCTCTAAAGCACCCATTCCTGTCAAACTTATAAGAAGTCTGGCTTAAAAGGAATAAGGAGGAATAGAATCCTGAATTAGTATTTATTATTATTAGTTAGTTAGTTAGTTTAAATTCATTCATATAAGATTTCTAACACTATTTTGAAGATTCATGAGGTTTAGGTAAGGCTCAAATGAAGATCCACAACTCTTGATGATGCCTCTTTGAAATGAACATATACGTGCACACAGTGATATGATCAAGCATAATCTAGCTCATATAGATTGTCTCTTTGGAGTATTTTTTTATTTATTTTTCTTTGTATTTCCTATTTCTTAAACATATTGTAGGCCATGAGCTGCTGGGAAACAGATTTCTGAAATAATTTATATAGCTGCTTCTCAGAAGATATTTAAATAAACAATCTTTACAAATGAAATTAGTTTGGGAGCTCTCACATGAGTTCCAGTGGACACTTGTGCACACTCCAAAACCACAACATAATTTAGCACAATCCAGCCCAGTTAGTAACCTCTCTGTCCAGGGTCAAGGCCTATATCTAGCATAACAGAGCTATTGTAGGGTGAGTTGAGGGAGAAGTTTGAAGTTTACCGACAGCCTTGTTTGAGGAAGCTATTACAACGTAATTCCATACCATGGCTGGTTCTAGCAAGTGTTATCTGTATTTCACAAACAGTAACATTCAACAAATTCACTGGCTTTTTAAATATTTTAATAAATGTTGACCTTCATATAAAACTGCATATAAACTGTTTAGATTTTCAATTACTGAGGGGGAAAATGTATATGCACTAGTAGCCCAAACAGTGGCTTTTTTTGCAGAGGATCCAAGAAACTGAAGAGGTAGGAAGCAGTCATCACAAATTTGGTATCTTGATGCAGATCATCTCTACCTCCACTCTTATGTCTTACTATAGCCTCAAAAAGCTTACAAGGTAAGAAACTGTATGTGCTCAGGACCTCCAGAAATCAGGACTTAAGTGTCTCAAGTGGGACAACCAAAAACTGGCACACACACAATTAGTAGCCACTTTGAGCCTAAAGAGACTTGCTGCAGGTCATACAGCAAATATGTGGCAGAGCCAGGCAAGAACCCACATCACTTGATTTCAGATCCTGCATTTTGCCAAGGGATCGGCAACCTTTAGCACGCGGCCCGTCAGGGAAATCCACTGGTAGGCCAGGACGGTTTGTTTACCTGCAGCATCTGCAGGTTCGGCCGATCGCAGCTCCCGCTGGCTGTGGTTCACCATCCCCAGCCAATGGGGGCTGTGGGAAGTGGTAGCCAGCACATTCCTATTGGCCTGCTGGCCCGGCCCCCCAGCAGCTTTCTCTGACGGACCACATGCCAAAGGTTGCCGATCCCTGATTTAGACCAATAGTTGGTTTTCCTCAGAGTTCCTGCTTATTTATAATAAAATTCAGTTTTACTGTTGATCTGACTAAGTCCTAATGAAGTCAATCAATGGCACTACTGGGAGTAGCACCTGGTATCCCTCTGGGGAACCTGTAAGCATTAGAATGCACAACCTCTGTAAGGCTTCTGCTGTGAATGATCTAAAAATATGGCAGACCCAGGTTTACGCTGTACCCATACCTAAGGAGTTATTTGGGGGTACCCTCAAACAGCCTTTCAGGACATAGAGTTCAATTCTGAAGCAACTCTATTGTTGCTGAGATTTAAAAGAAGCTCTCCAGATTACAGTTAGCAGACATGTGTTTTTAATACTACTTGCCATTTAAGGCTCATGGACAAGGCAGTCACATAGATCAGCAAGATAACAAAACAACATTATTTTTTATGTAATGTATTTGCACTTTGTATCCTTTTTTTCTCTCTGATGGGAAAGGGTTAGCTGACAGAAAACAGGACTAAGGTTAGCGCAAGGTCCATTACAATTGGTGCCTGTTGATGCTCGCTGTTCAATGAAGTGTGAAGCTTCTTGTTAATGGACACTTTTTTTTCCTCTTGAAGGATTAGCTTTTCATCTTTGCAATAAAAGAATAATTCACATGCATATCAGAGTTGAGATCCACAAACACACAGCTGTATATAGTATGGTTCAGGTCTCGTTCAGACCAGTGATTTTTAGATTATATCTAAAATAAAGGGTTAGCAGGCTATCCAGCAAATAATCTGTCATAACTGATTTTCTCTTTTGCCAGCTACAGGGTGCCTGTCAGCTAAGCCTTACATTTATTTGGAGTCGATACATTATCAAAAGCATTGACTCAGTTATCCCTTCACTGGTGTGGTTAAGAAACATGTGGTCCTATTTAGTGTGAAAAATAACAAGGGTCAAGCTATTCAGTAGCTAAGTATTATGTGGTTATCAAAAAGTTAATTAAAGTAGCAAATGAGTTGTTAGTCCAGGGTGTCTCTTGGGTTTAAATCCAGGATGAGGATGTTTACCAAGATTATTTCTCAGTGTACAGTGGACAATACTTTACTGAACATAAGTTTTTTGATTTTTTTCATAGACAGCAGATATATATGCCATTCTGATCAGAAAACACTACGGTCCCAATTCAACAAAATATTTAAGCATATGCTT
This sequence comes from Malaclemys terrapin pileata, assembly GCF_027887155.1. NCBI lineage: Eukaryota > Metazoa > Chordata > Testudines > Emydidae > Malaclemys > Malaclemys terrapin. The sequence continues at coordinate 37,495,587 of NC_071505.1, read as the reverse complement.
AGTCCATCCTAATTCAACAAAGCACTTAAGCACATGCTTAACTTTAGGCCTATACTGAAAACCCATTGAAGGACTAAAGTTAATTATGTGCTTAATACTTTACTGAATAGGAGTAGAGTGCTAAATTGGGACCACTGAGGGTATGTCTACATAGCAAAGAACAACCCGTGGCTGGCCCATGGCAGCCGACTTGGGCTCGCGGGGCTCAGGTTGCGGGACTGTTGTGTAGACTTCTGTGTAGACTTCTGGGCTCAGACTGGAGCCTGGGCTCTGGGACCCTTTCACCCCACAGGTTCTAGAGCCCTGGCTTTCAGCCATGCCCTCCCCCCCCCCCATCACCCTTCTTCAGTCAATGGAAGAACTTCTGGTGAGGATGCACACCACTGACAGAGGAGGGTAGTGGGGACATCAGTCATTGCAGCAATTACTGCGGTGGCTGTAAGTTGACCTTACACACGTCAACTTAACTTTGTAGTGAAGACATGCCCTAAGAAAAAAAATCCCTCTGTAAACATGAAGCTTCCTGAACTTCTACAGAGAGAGCTTGGATTAAAAAATCTATTGAGTGTATTGGCATGCTAGTGAAATTGTCACTTTTTTCTTTACTACCCTGCTGCATTGGAATATTAATGACACTCTAATGAACTGCACTACCATCTCGCATCTTCCCACTATAGCAGTGGTTCCCAAACTTTAACAGCCCACAAACCCCTTTCACTAAATTGTGAAAGCTCGTGAACCCCCTCCTAAAAATGAACATTTTCAGGGATTTAAGATTAAATTTCCTCAGTGTGATGGATGCCCCAACTTCCGGGCCCCGCTCTTCCTGGGGCTCGGGGTGTCTGCCCTGCAACCGGGTCCCACCTGCTGTCTCCAATGCCCAGGGTCCTCTGTCCGCCATTAGTGAAATTTTTCTGGTGAACCCCCTGTAATGTTCTGTGAACCCCCAGGGGTTCGCGAACCCCAGTTTGGGAACCACTGCAGTATAGGGTAGTCATAAAGGAAGCAAAATTTTTACTCAGCTTGTAGGGTCATAAGTAGGGCTGTCAAGTGATTAAAAAAATTAACTGTGTGATTAATCGCACTGTTAAACAATAATAGAATACCATTTATTTAATATTTTTGGGTGTTTTCTACATTTTCAAATATATTGATTTAGATTACAACACAAAATACAAAGTGTACAGTGCTCACTTTATATTTATTTTTGATTACTAGTATTTGCACTGTAAAAGAGAAGAAATAGTATTTTTCAATTCATTTAATACAAGTACTGTAGTGTAATCTTTTTATCATGAAAGTTGAACCTACAAATCTAGACTTATGTACAAAAAAACCTGCATTCAAAAATAAAACAATGTAAAATTTTAGAGCCTGCAAGTCCACTCAGTCCTACTTCTTGTTCAGACAATCACTCAGACAAACAAGTTTGTTTACATTTACAGGAGATAATGCTACCCACTTCTTGTTTACAGTGTCACCTAAAAGTGAGTACAGGCGTTCTCATGGCACTGTTGTAGCCGGTGTTGCAAGATATTTACGTGCCAAATGCGCTAAAGATTCATATGTCCCTTCCTGCTTCAACCACCATTCCAGGGGACATGCGTCCACGCTGATGACGGATTCTGCTCGATTACAATCCAAAGCAGTTGCAGACTGACGCATGTTCATTTTCATTATCTGAGTCAGATGCCACCAGCAGAAGGTTGATTTTCTTTTTTGGTGGTTCGGGTTCTGTAGTTTCCGCATTGGAGTGTTGCTCTTTTAAGATTTCTGAAAGCATGCCCCACACCTCGTCCCTCTCAGATTTTGGAAGGCACTTCAGATTCTTAAACCTTGGAGCGAGTGCTGTAGCTATCTTTAGAAATCTCACATTGGTACCTTCTTTGCGTTTTGTGAAATCTTCAGTGAAAATGTTCTTAAAATGAACAACATGCTGGTCATCATCCGAGACTGCTACAACATGAAATATATGGCAGAATGTGGGTAAAATGGAGCAGGGGACATACAATTCTCCTCCAAGGAGTGCTGTCACAAATTTAATTAATGCATTTTTTTTAACAAGCATCATCAGCATGGAAGCATGTCCTCTGGAATGGTGGCTGAAGCATGAAGTGGTATACGAATGTTTAGCATATCTGGCACGTAAATACCTTGCAATGCCAGCTACAAAAGTCCCATGCAAATACCTGTTCTTACTTTCTGGAGACGTAAATATGCTGTCCTCTTCTTTATCTCCTGTAAATGTAAACAAACTTGTTTGTCTTCACAATTAGCTGAATAAAAAGTAGGATTCAGTGGACTTGTAGGCTCTGAAGTTTTTCATTGCTTTGTTTTTGAGTGCAGTTATGTAACAAAAATATCTACATTTGTAAATTTCACAACAATGATTGCACTACAATATTTATGAGGTAAATTGTTTATCATACTCTTTGATTTTAATTACAACACAGAATACAATATAAATGAAAATGTAAAAAAAAAATCCAAAATATTTAATAAATTTCAATTGGTATTGCATTGTTTAGCAGTGCAATTAAAACTGCTATTAATCACAATTAATTTTTTTGAGTTAATCATGTGAGTTAACTGTGATTAATCAACAGCCCTAGTAATAAGTACCCCTGTGGACAGCAGTTCCCAAATGATACTGAACGGAAGGGCACTTTAGAAATTTGAGTAACAATAGCAACATCTCCAGCCTCTTTCTTTGCAAGAAATTTATTAGTTTTTAACAGTTTACACCAGGGATCAGCAACCTTTGGCATGCAGTGCCTGTCAGGGAAATCCGCTGGCGGGCCAGCATGGTTTGTTTACCTGAAGTGTTCGCAGGTTCGGCCGATCACAGCTCCCACTGGCCGTGGTTCGCTGTTGCAGGACAATGGGGATTGTGGGAAGCGGCGGCCAGCACATCCCTCGGCCCGCGCCTTTTCTAGGATTCTATTCAAGTTTATGGAAAATGGTGTGCTCTAGCTCAGAACACCATTATTAAAGAAGTCCCTATGATTTGCTGTGTAAGGTAAGTTTACCTTAAAATGGTGTCCTTTTATGATCACAATGTTTCTTGTAAAACTTTCAGATATCCAGCCTTACAAAATGATGACATGGGATTGGAGATAGTTAAACATTCAAAATTACTGCTGGAAAGAGAAAAGAATCATTTACATGAATATCACCTGTTTATCCATGAGCAACTACATTTTCAATAAGCAGCTACTCGGTTGAATTATTATTGTACTAGTTTAATGAAATGTAATGGACCAAAAATCTCTTCTGGGATAAATTGATGCTTCTCTGTTAAGTCAAAGGAGCAATGGCCATTTACACCAACAGAGAATCATTCCTAGTATCCTCTTATCTTGTACCTTATGTTGTGGATGAATGAGGATTCTATTTTCTGATATTGACAATCTGACACCTTCCAGAACAGGGGCGGCTCTATGTATTTTGCCGCCCCAAGCACGACAGTCAGGCGGCTTTCGGCGGCATGCCTGCGGGCGGTCCGCTGGTAACATGGATTCGACGGCATGCCTGCAGGAGGTCCACGTGCTTTCGGGCTACCCACCGCGAAATTGTCGTCGAAACCGCGAGACCGGTGGACCTCCTGCAGGCATGCTGCCAAAGGCTGCCTGACTGCCGCCCTCATGGCGACGGGCAGGCCGCCTCCCGCGGCTTGCCGCCCCAGGCACGCACTTGGTGCGCTGGTGCCTGGAGCTGCCCCTGTTCCAGAAACTATACATTCACCATTAACTTAAGCTATAATCACGTATTTCCTGTTAATTGTAAGTGTGTCCATCTTACAGCCTCTGTGATTCAGCTATTTTTAAAAAAGGGGAGGGGGGAAGAGGGGATGTTTAGAAAGGGTAGATCTGACATTCAGTGCACGTGAACTGACCCTTGGGCCCTCTCTTGATCTTTATGTGCTGGCACAAAATAACAAGTCAGGAGCTATGATATTGTACCAATCTTAAAATACTACTACTAATATTATTAATAATGCTGTGTGTGAGGTTTTTATTTCTTCATTTTCTCCTCTTCCCTTCACAGTAAATTTCAGTGTTGTTGTTTTCAAAATTTCCTTAATGTCGACTTCATTGACATGATGTTCCTTGATGATGGACTCTAAAGGAGACGACCATACCTTTTTCATATATTGAAAGATGCCTTGTGTTGTTGAGTAAAAGGGCAATTTTAACCAGTGAAATGTCCTAAAACAATTAAATATTTTAAATGTAAATTTAAAAAAAGTCTTGAGGCTGTCCAATTGCTTAGAAGAATTAAGTTACAGATGCCAAGGAAGGGTTACTGGTCCTACAAAGGATAGCTAACTCCAGAGGAGAAGGTAGGAGCGAAGGTTTAACTTACCATTGCTGTATAAAGCAACTGTATAGTGCCAACTGCTGGTCAAAATATAACATTCACTGGATTTCCATAGAAACTTGAGGTTCTGCTCTGTAATCTGTGGAGAGTCATGGTAAATTATATGGACAGGGAAGCATAAGGTTATGTAAGAGAAAAGCAAAGCCTTCATGAAGGACTTATGTTCTGCCCAGACCTCCCACCACCCAGGATTTATATTTCCTGAACTGTGTAAGGTAAATTTTTACCTGGAAGAACCCCATGCTCTGGGGAGCTGCACCACAGCTAGGAGAACTAGATAGCATTTGTGTGGTTTTGAAGAGCTGGTATTTGGAAAGTGGTGGCCAAAAAATACATAAATCAGTTCTCTTTGATTATGTTACTACAACCTTAACAAAAATAAATCCCTATCTTTTTTTTAGAGACTTGAATTAGAAACAAATAATCCTAAATTATTTTATGTCTTGATCTAAGGTAAAATCTCTTCAAAGAAAACTGTTTTATAAAATTACACTGGCCCCTTTTTTAGTTTCTTGACACTCCTCCATTTGCAACACTCTGTTACAAGAGACACGATTCTCAACAGACATTTACTTTATGTGCTTTGCACATTATCATCAGCTAGTTTCCAGTGGTTTACAATGGTAGCTCCATAAAGTCTGACCAGATAAAAGTGGTCTTATTTATGTATCACAAATTTTTATACACATAAACCCATGAGCATATGAATAGCAAGTTTACAGCCAGGCACTATCCAATAAGCAAAAAACCTCAGTCCTAACATAGACTTACACTCTCAATTCTCAAAAAGAATGAGGAATACTTGTGGAACCTTAGAGACTAACAAATTTATTTGAGCATAAGCTTTCATGGGCTAAAACCCACTTCATGGGATGCATGCAGTGGAAAATACAGTAGGAAGATATATATATATATATATACACAGAGAACATGAAACAATGGGTGTTACCATACACACTATAATGAGAGTGATCAGTTAAGGTGAGCTATTACCAGCATGTGAGAAAAAAACTTTTTGTAGTGGTAATCAAAATGGCCCATTTCCAGCAGTTGACAAGAAGGTATGAGGAACCGTAGGGGGGGAAATAAACATGGGGAAATAGTTTTACTTTAAATAGTAAAATTCTGCACATGAATTCCATTCTTCAGATCAAGACAGGTGGCAAACAGAGTATTTTCTGCATCCTTTTTGTGTGTGGCACACAATAGTAGATTAAGTTACTGAAATATTCTCTAGTCTATAATCAGTGTTCATATTTCAATGAACTTTAATGTTAATTAAAGATATAAAATTCATGCTATGGAAAATATTCAGTAAAACTTCCAATATTGGAGGCCACTGAGAACATGATTTATTTTTGGTAATATGCAACATCTAGTGTAACTAAAGTACATTTACTGTATTGTGAAATGAATACATCATATACCTAGAGGCTGTTTGCTTAGGTGTGTTTATGTTAAATTGAAAACATAAATATATATAAATATACATAGAAATCCATACATCAGAGGGGGCACACATACATCATATAAACACCTGTGTCACATAGTGAGATTCATATATTGTATACTACCCAGTAAACTACATAAACTGGCCAAATGTGCTGTAATATAAACTGAAAACACTGGTGGAGGTAGGGTGGAAATGGGTAAGGATGGGAGATAGGAGGGATAAGTGTTTGGACTAGGGTGATTTTCATTGCGGGGGTATAAAGATTCATTAGCTTTAGAAAGTGGTCTTTGGCACAATACTTAAAAGCCGTTAAATCTGTAACATATAAATGAGAGTACTGCAAGTACTCAAGTACTGAAAACATTGTAGCCTATTCTGTAGTTTTAAAGTTAACTTTAATTTAGCATGCAGTGGTCTGCGTGGATTTGGCCCCCAGCTACAATGGTTAGTGCATTAGAATGAGGACAACAAGGAGCACACAAGAAATAATTCAATAATTTACTCTTATTGACAATTTTATTAACAAGTAAAACAGGATTCCATACACTGCAATATAACAAAGTAGAGAGAGATCATACAGAATATCCAGCACTTGCCTTACTTACATCATCCCTTGTGAAGATACTTTACCATCTGTAGGTGGTATTCATTACATCAATCACATCTTTCCCTGCTAGGGATTATCCTTTACAGTAGGTTATGCTGATGCCCCTTGATTTCATACATATAAATGTATGTCTCAGCCCCTTTTTCCTTATCTGAGCTTCTGCACTCCATATCTTTGAGGAGTCACACTGTTAATTGGTTACTTACTTATTTACCTCATTATTATTAGCATTTACATCAGTTAGTTGCCATGGTGTTGCTATGGTATTTCTGCAGTTACACTTATTCCTCAAACTTATCCCGTAATCCCAATAACCTTTATTTGTGGCTTTATACTTCCTACCAGTCAGCTTTCTTATGACTGGGCTTAACCTTGTGACTTGATGTCACTCTCCTGTTAGTTCCTTATATCACGTTACTTATTTCAAGCTAGGTTTTAATTATGCTGAGTAACCTTATCATACGGGCTTTGGGTCTCCTATTCATCACTTATATCACAACATTAATCAATATATGGTAAGAAAAGTATATGTACAAGGCTACAATGTGATACAGAGAAGTATACATGTACTGTACAAATGATCGGTGTTAGATTTAGGCCTTGGCTACACTTGGGGATTCACAGCACTGCCACGGCAGCGCTGTGAAGCGCAAGTGTAGTCGCGCCGCCAGCGCTGCGAGAGCTCTCTCGCAGCGCTGTACGTACTCCACCTCGCCAAGGGGAATAGCTTGCAGTGCTGCAAGCGAGCGTGCAGCACTGCAGGCGCTGATTACACTGGTGCTTTACAGCGCTGCACTCACTGCGCTCAGGGGGGGCGTTTTCACACCCTGAGCGCAGCAAGTTGCAGCGCTGTACAGCGCCAGTGTGGCCAACGCCTTAGAAACGTATTCAGTATTGGCTTTCTATTAAAATAGATATAAAATGAGAAGGTGCTAAGTCCAAAATATGTGTTAATGCAACATGCAGGCTGATGTATTAAAAATATTGAAAAGCCGGTAAAAGATTAAGAGGCTGATGTAAATTGTCATAGCTATGGAGCCTGTAAACTCTTTGAGGCAAGAACAATCTTTTTGTTCTGTGTTTGTACAGCACCTACAACAATGGAGTCCTGGTTTAGGTGCTGCCATAATACAAGTAATAAATAATAATGTTACCCCTTTTGACCTGAGTTGTTAGCCAATATTCGGGACCTTGTGGGTTGTTTCGGATAAGAGGAGAAATTTATGATAGTCAGGTATTTCTTTGTAAATAAACAGGATTGCATCAAAGTCCTGGTTCCCTGAACACTGTTGCAATCAAACAGCAGGAGACAATTTTCTTGATCAAAATTTCAAGCTTCTTTTTCCATTTAGCACTGTACCCAAAAAGTGCTTTCTTGGCACTTTTCTCTGGGTCATGCGACAAGTGCTTCTCTAGCTGTCTCTGGGGTTTCTTTGCTGCTTTCTCTGTCTTCTATCTGTGGTGCTTCCTGGCTGTATCTGCTCACATCCATAAAACAATACCCAGCTCTCCAACTGCTTTCAGCCTCCCCGGAAATCCCTCTGCCCCCATGGCTCAGTTTCTGACCAGCTTTGCATATGGCCTGTGTTTTGGATGGTGGCTCCTCTTGTTTCAGCAAACTTACCCCAAAAGGAGCTTAACTGTCTCTTACATTTATCTGGAATGTAAGGCAGGGGATTTGTCTACCAGCTTCTACAAAGATTCACCCAAACCCTAGCATAACAATAATGATACAAATAACGCCATTGATTTATACAATGAGAATTTACACCAGCTGAGGATCTGCCCCTGGCATGCCAGGCAGCCTTGTACCTGACATAAAGGCCTACTTCCCCCCTGCCCTTTTAGCTGCACCATTAATGTTTGTTCAACATTAATAAACAGACATTTTTAATATTCATAGATTCATAGATTCTAGGACTGGAAGGGACCTCGAGAGGTCATCGAATCCAGTCCCCTGCTCGCATGGCAGGACCAAATACTGTCTAGACCATCCCTGATAGACATTTATCTAACCTACTCTTAAATATCTCCAGAGATGGAGATTCCACAATCTCCCCTAGGCAATTTATTCCAGTGTTTAACCACCCTGACAGTTAGGAACTTTTTCCTAATGTCCAACCTAAACCTCCCTTGCTGCAGTTTAAGCCCATTGCTTCTTGTTCTATCCTTAGAGGCTAAGGTAAACAAGTTTTCTCCCTCCTCCTTATGACACCCTTATACATACCTGAAAACTGCTATCATGTCCCCTCTCAGTCTTCTCTTTTCCAAACTAAACAAACCCAATTATTTCAGACTTCCTTCATAGGTCATGTTCTCAAGACCTTTAATCATTCTTGTTGCTCTTCGCTGGACCCTCTCCAATTTCGCCACATCTTTCTTGAAATGCGATGCCCAGAACTGGACACAACACTCCAGCTGAGGCCTAACCAGAGCAGAGTAGAGCGGAAGAATGACTTCTCGTGTCTTGCTCACAACACTCCTGTTAATACATCCCAGAATCATGTTTGCTTTTTTTGCAACAGCATCACACTGTTGACTCATATTTAGCTTGTGGTCCACTATAACCCCTAGATCCCTTTCTGCCATACTCCTTCCTAGACAGTCTCTTCCCATTCTGTATGTGTGAAACTGATTTTTTCTTCCTAAGAGGAGCACTTTGCATTTGTCTTTGTTAAACTTCATCCTGTTTAACTCAGACCATTTCTCCAATTTGTCCAGATCATTTTGAATTATGACCCTGTCCTCCAAAGCAGTTGCAATCCCTCCCAGTTTGTTATCATCCGCCAACTTAATAAGTGTACTTTCTATGCCAATATCTAAGTTGTTAATGAAGATATTGAACAGAGCCAGTCCCAAAACAGACCCCTGCGGAACCCCACTTGTTATGCCTTTCCAGCAGGATTGGGAACCATTAATAACTACTCTCTGAGTACAGTTATCCAGCCAGTTATGCACCCACCTTATAGTAGCCCCATCTAAATTGTATTTGCCTAGTTTATCGATAAGAATATCATGTGAGACCGTATCAAATGCCTTACTAAAGTCTAGGTATACCATATCCACAACTTCTCCCTTATCCACAAGACTCATTATCCTATCAAAGAAACGCACCTATGAAAAGGTGCATTCCTCAGATAGTTTTAATTTGTGGAAAACAAAGGGGTTACAATTCAAGCAACTTTGAAACTTGAACAGAGGTGGGCCCCAAGCCATATATTCAAAACCCCCTCAAATTTGAGGAGTTTTCTGTTCCAATCTAAACTTTTTGACTTGGCCCCAGGGAAGCATTTTACTATAAAAAAGATAATTAAAATGATCTCAGAACATAATCACACAAGGAAACAACAACTAGGTTAGGGATTCTTTGGAAAAGAAGGACCTTAAACTCAGTGGTAAATCACCCATTGACTTTAGTGGGGCAGGATCAGTCCCAACAGAGATTATTGAGTTATGTATAACCCTGAAGGGAGTGACAAGAATAGATGCAACTGTCTCCTTTGCATTTGTAACAAGCACAAAACTTGTGGGTCACTCACTAGAGTTAAGGAAAGGTTGAGTCCTAAAAGAATTTATTGTAGGAAGAATTTCTTTACATAGACACTAGGCAAAAAAGACAAGTGAATGCACCAATGGAGGTAACTGGTGTTAAAAAATCTTTTTTAAAAAGTAGTATTTTGAGAAAAATTAGTGGGTATATTCTCAGGTGGTGTAAATTGTTGTAACAGTTTACATTAGCTGGGGATCTGTCCCCAAGGAGTACAACTGCTACTAACAAAAGGGTTAATAATGAGGCACGTTGCAGTGATCTGAGCAGAGGACAATCAGGAAGCAGGGTGGTGCCATTAATCAGTGTTTCAGTTTGCTGCCCAAACTGAAATAATTTTTTGTCTGTTTTCTTGGTGATACAAAAAAAAAAATTATATTTGGGTTGAATTAAACACTTTATTCTCACTTCAGTCTTTTTTTTTTTTTACCATTTTTAAAAATTAGAAACAAAGAAAATTTGAAAACGCCAGTGACAAAACAGAAGAAAGAGATGGTGCCCTCCCTTTTACCCAATGGCCCTGTAGTTAGAGCACTTACCTGGGATGTGGGAGACGCGGATTCAAATTCTCATTCTGCCTGATTCAGAACAAGGACTTGACACTGTGTCTTCTATATTGCAGGTAAATTCTCTAACCACTGGGTTATAGGGTATTCTGGGGTGAGACTCACCTGAAGTTGTTCTAATTTGTATAAATAAACATTCAAATGTCCATAGAGAGAGATCCTGTGTAGCTTGGTGGTTAGGGCACTCACTTGGGAGGGGAGACACCTAGTTCCCAGTCCTTGCACCAATGGCTGTTTTATTTACACAAAGCAGAATGGCTTCTACAGGAGAGAACAAGAGACACAACACACAGGTTATGGAAGGCATAGTGTACTGGAAGACCCAGTGAGATAGGTAACCTTGAAATGGCTGCTACTGAGCCTATACAACTACAAGTAACTCATCCACCAACCCTTAGATTCAGGGGAAATGCTAAATATACCTTGAAAAGTTTCAAAGAGTAATTTGAACTGTATATCAAACCCATGAACTGGAAGATAAGCAAAACATTGCTCTGTTCTTAACAATGGCTGGCACAGAAGCCTTAGATGTGTACCATGCTTTCCATAGAGTTGGTGGCTGAGGGAGAGAGGAAAGCTTTGCAGAAGTAGAGAAAATGTTTGAGGATTATTTTCCATCAGTAAAATGTTACTTATGAAAGATATGTGTTCAAGATGTTACTTAAAGGAGATGGATCTGATATTAGGGCAATGAAGTATGTGCCAAACTGTAAAACAAAGAGAAACACAAATAAAAGCAAAAGTCATAAAGAAAGATGTAGCTAAAATAGCAAGGGAAAGGTTCACAGAATTAAATTGGCTGAGGACAGAAACATGGGGGACAGAAACATGAGGCCAGAAACATGGAAGCAAAGCTGGATATGAGTCAGAAGTGTGCCCTTGTTGCCAAGAAGGCTAACAGCATATTGGGCTGCATTAGTAGGAGCATTGCCAGCAGATCGAGGGAAGTGATTATTCCCCTCTATTTGGCACTGGTGAGGCCACACCTGGAGTATTGCATCCAGTTTTGGGCCCCCACTACAGAAGGATGTGCACAAATTGGAGAGAGACCAGCGAATGGCAACGAAAATGATCAGGGGGATGGGGCACATGACTTACAAGGAGATGCTGAGGGAACTGGGCTTGTTTAGTCTGCAGAAAAGAAGAGTGAGGGGGGATTTGATAGCAGCCTTTAACTACCTGAAGGGGGGTTCCAAAGAAGATGGAGCTAAGCTGTTCTCAGTGGTGGCAGATGACAGAACAAGGAGTAATGGTCTCAAGTTGCAGTGGGGGAGGTCTAAGTTGGAAACACTATTTCACTAGGAGGGTGGTGAAGCACTGGCATGGGTTACCTAGGGAGGTGGTGGAATTTCCATCCTTAGAGGTTTTTAAGGCCTGGCTTGACAAAACCTTGGCTGGGATGATTTAGTTGGGGTTGGTCCTGCCCTGAGCAAGGGGTTGGACTAGATGACCTCCTGAGGTCTCTTCCAACCCTAATTTTCTATGATTTTATGGAAAGCAGAAATCAATGCTAGCACTGTGGCAACCAGCATGAGTATGAGAAAAGCAGATCATTCAACAAATGCGTAGAAAATGTAAGAAATCCAAATATTACACTGAAATGTGCAGAGAAAGAAGGAAAGTATCTGCATTAAATGCAAGATTCCTCAAGTGAAGGGGAAGAGCTGTTCTTAAGCAGAAAATTAGAGGAGGCTGAACACTCAAAAGACTGGCTAATGAAAATCTATGCAAATAGCACTTATGTGACACATAAAATAGACACTGGGGCACAAATAAATGTAATAATAAAAATGAAATAGAGAGATGTAATGAGCACATAAAAGTGGAAGAGTCAAAAGTATCTGTGAAAAACTATAATGGAGGAACAATGCCAATGTTTTTAGAATACTCACTGACTCTTAAATACAAAGTGAAAATGAAAAACAAGATTTTGTGGTGGTATATAGAGGCAACCAACCAGTCTTGGGCCAGAGCACATGTGAGATTTTGGTCTAATTAAGAGGATGTATGCTAGAGAGAGAGAGAGAGAGAGAGAGAGAAAGACAACTTAGAACCAGATAAGAAAGCATTATAAAAGGAACAGTCATAAGAGTGAAACGTCTGCTAGCTGCATAGAAACTTTTTAAAAACATCATAATAGAAGCTCAAACTATGTCTACTCCAAATAAACAAAAGACAGTAGGAGGACAAAAAAAAATGCCATTATGGTTAAACAACAGAGTAAAATAGCTGGTTAGAGACAAAGACATCTTTTAAAAATTGGAAGTCAAATCCTACTGAGGAAAATAGAAAGGAACATAAACTCTGGCAAGTCAAGTGTAAAACTATAATTAAGCAGACCAAAAAAGAATTTGAAGAGCAGCTAGCAAAAGATGCAAAAAATAAGAGCAATTATTTTTAAGTACAGCAGAATCAGGAAGCCTGCCAACCAATCAATGAGGCCACTGGACAATCAAGGTGCTAAACTTGCGCTCAAGGAAGACAAGACCATTGTGGGGAAGCTAAATGAATTCTTTGCATCAGTCTTCCCTGCAGATGATCTGAGGGAGACTCCCACATCTGAGCCATTCTTTTTAGGTGACAAATCTAAGGACTTCTCCCAGCTTGAGTACCAATAGAGGAGGTTTTGGAACAAATTGACAAATGAAACAGTAATAATTCACCAAATGGTATTCACCCAAGAGTTCTGAAGGAACTTTCAAATAAGAAATTTCAGAACTACTAACTGTGGTATGTAGCCTATCACTTAAATCAACTTCTGTACCAGATAGCTAATGTAATGCCTATTTTAAAAACAGGCTCCATAGGTGATCCTTGCAATTACAGGCAAATAAGCCTAACTTCAGTACCAGGCAACTTGGTTGAAACTATATTAAACACAGAATGATCAGACACATAGATGAACACGACATATTGGGGAAGAGTCAACACAACTTCTTTAAAGGGGAATTGTGCTGCCCAGTACAGATTTTTGGGGGCCACGTTATTTATCTCTTCTCATTCCTACCCTTCATTTCCTATCTTTTAAGTAGTTACTGATAAGAGGACTATAAGAGGACTTTCCCTCTTACCCCATGACTGCTTACTTTGATTAAGAACCTTTGATGTGGAACCTTGTCAAAGGCTTTCTGAAAGTCCAAGTACACTGTATCATGTCCTGTTGTCATCCCCTCAAGGAATTCTAATAGATTTGTGGTTTTAAACAGGCTCAGGGCCTTCTCCTAAGCAACCAAATGGATGGGACTTATAGTTAACAGAGGGCATCAGCCCTCAGGGAAGGGTTGGAAAGACTTGGCCTACTGAGGTTACATAAGACTAGGTGCTAGTTCTGAGCTGAGGCTGCTATGACCTTGTGACCATAGAGGAGACCCTTTTGTGGAGTTTTGAAGGACAGCTCCTGCCAGACCCCATATTAGAGTTGGGATGATCTCTGACGAGCTTATTAACATGCATATTTTTATTGTTTTTAATGTTTTTCTCTGTAGTGCTTTCACATTAAGACTAAAATAGGCCTGCATAGGAAGTGCCGTGTGGTGACTTATAACTGGCAAGTGCACTGTTAACCATCTCTGAGGAGAAAGGAAAAGCAGGTTTGCTTAGGCTTTCTGACCGTTGGTGAAGTCTCAGTATTTCCGGTTGCACAGCTCCCAGATCATACCCTGGTCAGGAGACTTGTGTCTCCACTCAAGAGGTGATGGTCAGGTGACCCGGAAGCCTGAAACTGGATTGCTAGATTATAAAGGGGGAATACAGTGCTCTGAACTGTGACATAAAACATCACCATTGTATTGGTATATGATTTCTGAGGTGCATATCTTAAATTCTGAACCCACACTGTCCAACATGAAAATACCTGCTTGTTTTTATATTGTGAATAATAAAATGTAATGGACACACAGAGATTTTTTTTTATCAATTGTTAGTTTTAATTTTCCAAACACTTTTCATCAATAATGTTCTGAGACTCTCTAGTGCAATTCACTGCAAGATAAGGTAGAGCCATCTTCTCTAGATTTGGATGTCAGAGGGGTTGCTTGGATGTATCTGAGAGCAGAATTCAACACGTAACTTTATGCTGGGTGGAAGTTTATTTTTGGTTTGTATAAAACATGCAAAACAAACCCACAGAAATGGCTCGAGTCTTGCAAAACAGTGCAGTGTGTTGTTTTTCAGATGTTTATTAATGATGAAAGAAATCTTATTTTGGCATTACTTGAATTCCATTACATTGTTGTCTCAAGTTCCCAATGTACATTTGGTAACATTCTTGGATATTCTTGTGGTATTCTTTGTTTTTTAATCACCCAGAAGATAAAATCCTGTCCGTGAAAAGAGGCTGATAATATATTGGGTAGATTCAAATGAGGAAAACTTATGGACCCTGATCATGCATTTTCATGTTAGTAAATATTTTTTCTGTTAATTCATCCCACTAAATGTTACAAGGGCAGCACAGAAATTCCTTACATTCCATATCCTGGGTATGGTCCATGTAGCCTAGAATTCATATAAAAGCAACTATTGTCAAACTTTTCCTTTATTGTCCTATTTATAGCCAAAAATTAAAAGCAGTAAGGAAGTTACCCAAACATTTTTCAGATTATTAGCATTCTTTGGTCACAAAAAACTTTTCCCCAGACAAAGAAATATGAATCATATTATCACATCAGTTAAACATTCGATATTTTCAAAAAATTGAGTTTAGTGTGCAGAAAGCAGAGAGAAACTTTACATAGTTGTTGCCCACATTTTAGAGCTAAGAAACATCAAATTATATCCACCCAAATTGCTGTCTCTTAACTTCAAGTAAAGAAAATGTCTGTACATTTTATTTGTTTCTTCCATATTGGGCAAACTATAACATTTCCAGTCCTGATATTCAGCTCCTGTTCTCCATCCTATGCATGTGCACATACATGCATCCACATTTTGCAGCTGCAATCACCTCCATGCACCCTTGAACAATTCCAACATCTGGCCAAATAGTTTTTATGGGTGCAAATTGAAATTCCATGACTGAGATTTTCAAAGCTTCCTAAGTAATTTGGAGGTCCAATTAAAATCCCATCCAAACCTCTCAGACTTCTTTGAAAATCTCAGATGAATGAAGGTGTTAGAAATTTAAAGTGTGCGTGCTGCAAATGGGTGCATGTGCAAATATGAGTATTTTTATGGATGTGGAAGGTGAGTCCAGATGAAAATTTGTCCCAGTAAGGACATGTTCTGCTGAAGATTGTATTATTACTATTTGCATAACATTTGCAAAAAGAACAGCAACCAAACCTATATGAATTGTTCAAAGAATTTTAATACAAAAAGCTCTGTGGTAGGCATATGTGTTATTTGTGCGTGTTTGTTTCAGTATCTATTCCTATTGCTCCTTTCCTACCAAAACCCACAACAGAAACAATGCAAAGATAGCTATTTGTCCCCTGACTAAATATGTTCTATGTAAATGAATTTTTCATATTTCTTATGCCTTTAAAAAAAGGTAAGTCACAAGCATTTCAAAGCAAAGTGAAAATGTAAGAGATGAAATAATATCTCTTGATGTTTTCAGATCAAAATTGGATGCCTTTTTGGAAAATATGGTTAAGTCAAGTTACTGGGCTCAGTACAGGAGTATTGGGGTGAAGTTCTATGGCCTGTGTTATATATGAGGTCAGAAAAGATAATCTAATGATGCCTTTTGGCCTTAAATTATGAATCTATAAATATGAAACATGAAATGAAGTTTTTTTCATTATAAAATCAAGATCAAATATTTTCATCTCTTTTGCTCAGCACTAACTGTGATAGCATTCAAGAAATACCTGCAAGAGATATTACTGTACTTGTAGAAAATATCATTGTGAGGTAGTTTTCAGATGGTAAATAAAGCATCATTTCTATCATTACTTCTTTTTGAAGAAGGCGTCAAAAGCATGGTGGTATCCACATTGTATAAAAGGTCATAAAAATATTTACTAAACGTTCATCCAAATTACCAGATTTTCCTTTTTTTAAAAAAAAGTTGCTCTGTAGTTTAGAGAGCAGAAATCTTAAAATAGTACACAGAATGACGGAAATGTGTGTGTGTGTGTGTGTGGTGGTGGGAGGGATGGCAGAGCACAAGGGCAGACTTTAACCCAAGGTATTTTGGTCTGTAAGTCTCTTTCAGGCTATATACCTTGTTTATACATGAGAGCTCTTTGACTGCTGTGCTAATCGTGAAATGTTTATGAATTCTTAGGGCTGGTCTTCACTACCTGCCCAGTTCGGCGGAAAAATCGATCTCTCAGGGATTGATTTATCGCGTCTTGTTGGGACATGATAATCGACCCCTGAATCGATGTGCGTACTCCACCAGCCCAGGTAGGAGTAAGCGCCGTCGACGGGGGAGCCGCAGCGGTCGATTTGCCGCCATCCTCACAGTGGGGTAAGTTGGATCAGATACATCGAATTCAGCTACGCTATTCCCGTAGCTGAATTTGCGTATCTGAAATCAATCCCCCCCTGTAGTGTAGACGTAGCCTTAGTGTAGAACACTCATACTTGCAAGGTCTCTAGTTTGAAAATATATTTGTGATTCCTTAGAGTTTTCTAGCATCATGTGTCCACAGTAACAATACATTTCAAAGACGGTTGTCACCCAGTATTATGTCACCAGCATGATTGGAATATTGAGCTAAGGTTAATTTGATAGAGATGCCAGGATTTCTTTAGATATCTTACATGCTTAATGTAAACAATTCTAATAAATAGTTGGGTTTGAGGGTCTGTGTGTAAAATCATTGTCATCATTCCATCCAAATCTGTTATAATGAGAATTGGTAATGGAATCATGACATTTGAAATGTATAGAATTTTATCAAAGTCATGAGTAGGTGTTTCTTTCATTATTGTTAAGAATAGCAACAATGGTTCTCTGTATCAGAAAAAAAATAACAAAATACAGGCTCTGTGACAGGGCAATAGAAAGCTAACCTCAGGGAGGACCCACAGAGGAGGATGCACAAGAACAAAACCAGCTTTGAATTCAGAGGGTGTTCCATTTCTGTTACCATTCCCCACCAACCAAAAAGTGGATATGTGGGACTGCAGATGTTCCTCAACATTCATCCCTAGACAAAAGACCTTCTGCACTGGAGTAATGGCTTGAAAAAGCATTCCAGGAACTGAACCTAAGGAGCATCACTATCCTCCATAGAGTCATACAGTTTAAGGCCAGAAGGGATGGTTAGATTATCTAATCTGAGCTCCTGAGTATTGGGCCTATTTCTGATCCTTGTGGAACCACACTAGAAAAACCACATTCAGATAGGATTCCCCATTGACAACTACTTTCTGAGATCTATCAGTTAGTCAGTTCTTAATTAAATTAATATTGGCTTTATAAAGATTGTATAGTGCTAATTTTTTTTGTAATCAGAATGTCATGTGTTACTATATCAAATGCCTTACAAATGTCTAAATGTATTACATCTGTGTAGTTACTTTTGTCAACTAAGCTTTTAATCTTGTCAAAGAATGTAATCAGATTTGTTTGACAAGACCTATTTTCTATAAAACCATGGTAAGTGGCATTAATTATATTCCTGTCCTTTAATTCTTTACGAGATGAATCCCATATCAGCTTTTTCTGTTATCCCCTTATATTATATTAGACTGTCCTTTTATGGGCCTTAAAATAGGATTAAATCCACAAACAAAGTGTACTAATTTTTGTTCCTCATATGCCTTAAAAGAGCCCAGAAGGGTGAGGGGGTTTTCTTAAATTACTCCCTCTTGCTTAATAGTTGAAAATTTAAAGAGTCACTGGGGAAAAATCTGAATATATATTCAATATTTAACTTTCTTTTTAAGGGAAATGTTAAAGGCTTTTAAATTATATTTTAAAATTAGGATTTTGTCTGCTTTGGGACATTTGATCCTGCCCTTGCTGCAGTCATTTTTGGGTGTTCTACAAAGGAATTATGAAGTCCTCCAAGCCAGGGTGTAAAACAACTGGATCAGAGTTCAAATCAGGTCATATCCAAGCCATCCATCCATATTATTTAAAAAAAATTAAAGGTGTCTGTGGTGTATGCAGTGCATTTTAACAATTAAGCAAACAGCGTTTCAATTCTTCTTTAGATGTTAGCTACATAAAATCGTTGTCCCAAAGATACTGTACTAATTCTGGTTATCAGATTACCTGCTAATCCATGTTTAACATGTATGTTGCCAGATAGATTCTTTTTCTTCCCTGGCCTAATCACAGGCATAAAACAGCTTGGCTTATTGTACACTCTACCCAGTCTGCTGCTGATTTACAATACCCATTGCCCAGTGAATGCCTCTGTCATAAGTTACTTCTTTAATTTGCTCAAAACCCTTATTGTGAAATAGGCATGGATTTACTTTTTTTTATTTTCAGTTTTCTGGTATCATTTACCACATTCCCCAGGGTTAGTTAGTACTAAGAAGTATTGATGGAAAGAAAGTAATTCTGGGAATAAATACTGTTTCTTTAATGTCCTGAGAGCATAAGAATGGGCAGGGCAAGACTCCTCTGTCTTGATCAATTGAAGATGACCCAGGAGAAAAGGGACTAGCATATAGGCTGCCTCTTCCCTAATAGCAGGGCATATACCATCAGGAGATTTGCCTGCTGAACCCTCCTAGTTTCAGGGTGAAAGGACTAATTGGAGAAAAAGGGTCAGCTGGAGGGGAACCTGGCTGAGGCTTTACAGCTCCTTCTAATTATAAGCCACCTCTAGGAGGAGGGCTGGGGACTCCAAGCTAAAGAGAGAGAGAGAGACTGAAGTATATCCTGCTCTATGAGGAGAGTTTGGGACTCCCAGTTTGAGGCGGGACAAAGAGACGTCATTTAAAATACAACCCCAGTTCCAGGAAAGGGGCTGAAGGGATGCCCTAATGGGCAAGAAGCCAATTAGGACTCTTTATATGGACCCAGCATGGGTGTGAACTGGGCAACTAATGAAGTGAGTTACACTGTGTAGAAAGACTTAGTATATCAGACCCCATAAAAGAGGTACATATTTTGAACCAACCTAATCTGGATAAGTGATTAAAGAACCCAAGGGGACACTGAGTGCAACACACACCAAAAGGGGCCAGAAGGGGGCCTGCTGGGCCATGACATTACATATCCAAATTCTTCACCTTAATGAGCTTCTCATCTTAAAATTGCGTATGTTATGGATGCCTCTTCCTCCTCACTTTGTTTTTCCAGATTGGGAAAAGACAAATAGTTGGAGGAAAGATGTTTGGATTTTTTGCTTGGTGTATCAGACACTTATGGGATTGTAGTGGAAATCTTTATTACAAAAAGTTAACTCATCTGTTACTTTGATTTCTTGTAAGTGGTTTAGATATTTCAGATTACTTTTTTCTGTTCCAATCCATCAGCTGAACTACAACTTCAAAGAACAATTTTCATTTTTTAAAACATTTTGGTTTGTAACTCAGTAGCAGACCTGTGGCTCTTCGGCATTAGGACTCTGCTTACACAGTAGTAAAGTGTGTATAAACACTTATCACCATGTAAACTGTCCAATCTTGAGAATGGCTGGTCGGATGCAGAAACCAAGTATAATGGACATAGAACCATAGGAATATAGGCTTGAAAGGTTCCCTGAAGACCAGTCCAACCTCCCTGCACTGAGGGAAGGATCAAGTAAACCTAGACAATCCCTGACTGATGTTTGTCCAACCTGTTGTTAAAAATTATTTATCATTGCTTTACTGGAACAAGGTGTGGAGCTGTTCAAAGATGTGGGTAATGCCTCGACTTCTGGCTGTGTCTTCTGGGAGTATTTGAATAGAGGTGCATGACCCCTTGGAGATTCTCCCCATAAAACATTTTCACTTCTGGACTTCAGAAACACACTGACTTATGCAATATCTTCCAGTACCCAAGTGGATGCAGTCATAGACTCTGCTTTTGAGGGTAGGTCTACATGAGGAGACAGATGTGCTAGCTCTGCTCCAGCTAATGTAAAAATATCAGTGTAGCCAGGACTAGCAAAGGCAGGGTCTTGGGCTAGCTGCCCACGTACATACCCAGTGGGTCCAGCTGAGTTTGTATGCAGGCAGCTAGCCCAAGCTTTGCCCATGATACCACCAACTTCACCGCTATTTTTAGAGCATTAGCTCGAGCAGAGCTAGTGCTAGTCTGTCTACCCACGCTGGGAAGCACACTCCCAGTTGCAGCATAGACATGCCCTGAGCAAGCTCTTTGGGTTAGGGACGGTGATGTCTTTTGTATTTGGACAGTATCTAGCATGTGGGTGGTACTAGAAAAATAAAAATAAATAATAATCTAAAATAATGAGAGACAGGGAATGTTACGTAGATAAGTAGCATGCAAGTGAGCCTTGCAGAATTCTATTTTCCCACCTGCCTGGAGCAAGTCAATTTAATTTTAGGACAGCTAAGTAAGATTTCTATCTCATTCATCATCATCATGCTCAGAATGGGTGAGTAGATTTTTGTGTCAGTGCTAGTAAAGTTTCATAACAATGTTGTAAGATGTCTTATAAGGCCATCATGAGGAGATATTGAATGTATTCATTAATGACATGGATGATGAAATGGAAAGTACACTTATGAAATTTGTGAATGACACCAAGCTGGGAGGGGTTGCAAGTATTTTGGAGGAAAAGATTAGAATTCTAAATGATCATGATAAATTGGACATCTGGTCTGAAACCAATAAGATGAAATTCAGAAAACACAAGTGCAAAGTACTGCTCGTAAGAAGGAAAAATCAAATGCATAAATACAAAATGGAAAGAACTGGCTAGGCAGTAATACTCCAGGAAGGGTCTGAAGGATTTAGTTGATCACAAATTGAATATATGTCAAGAGTGTGATGCTGTTGAGAAAAATGCAAATGTCATGCTTGGAATGTATTAATAGGAGTGTTGTATATAAGACATGGGAGATCATTGTTTTGCTCTACTGGGTACTACTGGAGTTCTCTACTAGCTACTGGTACAGCTGGAGTTCTGTCTCCAGTTTTGGCACCACACTTGGAGAAAGATGGGAACAAATTGGAGTGAGCCCAGAGGAAAGCAGCAAAAATAGAAGTTTTGGAAAGCATCACCTATGAATAAAGATTGAAAGAATTGGGCATGTTTAATCTAGAGAAGAGAGGGGGGTACATAAGTCTTCAAATATGTAAAAGGTTGTCACAAAGAAAACAGGACACCACATGGGCCAGCCCAAGACCCTCCTCTACCTCCTACCCATGGGACCGGCCTGAGCCGCTCCCCCCCCCGCCCCACCCCTGTCACCTGCCCACCTGGAGCTGGCCCAAGGCCTATTTCTACCTCCTGCATGTGGGGCCAACCCAAGACCCCCTGTCATCCGCCCGTGTGGGGCTGCTCTCCCAAAACCCCCCTCCCATGCACGGCTCGCGTTGCCGCTTGCTTCCCTCCCCTCTGTACAGGGACGTGCTGGCCGCTGCTTCCTGCAGCTCCCATTGGCTGGGAATGGTGAACCGCGGTCACTGGGAGCTGCGGGGGGCTGTGCCTATGAACGGTCAACATAAACAAAATGTCTTGTGGCCCACCAGTGGATTACTCTGATGGACCGTGTGCTGAAGGTTGCTGACCGCTGGTCTGAGGTGTACTTCAATCTTGTCTCAGTGTGGGGGTGGAGGGGGGGACACAACTATATGACCTTCTTAGCCCACTTCCAGCTATATATTTCTATAATTCACCTACTTTGATTTAACAATGATGCCAGACATGTTTATTTTAATTAGCCTTCTGTTTATTTAGGGTTCTATAGTATTCCCATTACTATAACCTCCTGAGCACCTACAGTGGGTGGATTCTGTCACTTTATTGTTTTTTTTTTTCTTTTTGCATTCAAAAAATTCTGTTGTCGTTTGAAATGTTCCTTATAAGCAGGTTTATACCGCTCCTTTTTATGCACAGTTAAATAACTGCCAGAAAAGGTCCAACATCAAGTGAACTTTGAGGAATGTATTTTTTCTTATTATGTGTTCAGTTTTTTCTTCAATTTAAGTAAACTGACATACATTTTTCCCTACTGTTTGCCAACCTGTGTGAAACACTATAAATAACTTTGAGCACATCACAGCATGTTTTGTTATTGTATATGTAACTAAACAAACCTTAGCCTCTAAGGATAGAACAAGAAGCAATGGGCTTAAACTGCAGCAAGAGAGGTCTAGATTGGACATTAGGAAAAAGTTCCTAACTGTCAGGGTGGTTAAACACTGGAATAAATTGCCTAGGGAGATTGTGGAATCTCCATATCTGGAGATATTTAAGAGTAGGTTACATAAATGTCTATCAGGGATGGTCTAGACAGTATTTGGTCCTGCCATGTGGGCAGGGGACTGGACTCAATGACCTCTCGAGGTCCCTTACAGTCCTAGAATCTATGAATCTAAGAATCTATGAATATTTTATTATAATTATTATAAGGGTACTACATAAATAATTTGAGGAGAAATGTTGTAGTTGTAAATTAGTTTGCATGCTCAGAAGTAGATAAGGACAGACTTTCTGAGTTATGTTGATTTTATTGTACTTATTTGATCTACTGTATCTGCCTTTTCAACTGACTTCAACCTTAGCAATAACTTCATTAAGATGCTGTCCATTAAAAGGGACTGAAAGCAAGCTGAATTTAATAGATGGGTCTAACACTATAGTTAATAGCTTAACTTCCCACCCCTCTTCAGAGTTCTGTTTGACAATAGGGGATCTCTGAGTTCTAAAGTGCAATAAGTAAATGGCTGAATTCTTTTGCAAAAGTAGTTACATGCTTGCTGTATAAAGCCTTGAACCTGTGAAGACTTCTGCATGTGCTTAACTTATGACTGGGATAGTTCCACTTACTTCAAAACTACTTGAATTCAGTGGGACTACTCACAGGGTATAAAGTGGAACATGTGCAATAAATCTTAGTAGGATCAGGGCCTAATACAGTAAGAATCTGATCCTGCAGTTCTTATTCAGCCCAAAGCCCCATTGTAATCAATAGGAATTTGCCATGAAGAAAGGACTGCATGATCAGGTGTGAGACACAATTGCTAGGAATCTAGAGGCTTGGAAAAGACAATATTTGAAATCAGAAATCCTTCATTCAGGCCTGTCCAGTTTGATACCTATTCGAGGATCTGATCCATCCCCTTTGAAGTTAGTAGAAAGATTCTGAAGAACATGGCCAAAATGAAATAACGTAGCAAGACAAGCATCTAACAAGATAGTGTGTAAAATAAAGCAGGCCAGGTCCTTCTTTCATTTACACATTTCTGCACCTTTTTCTGCTCAGTGTTTAAACTTCCATAACATCAGCACTTATCTTGCATTGAGATTTGTGTGGGTGGATCATTATAGTAGTCGAAGTGAAGCTGAGGCCCTGTCTTCATTTAAGGAAATCCACGCCAGTGTATAACATTAACATAGTTACATCAATGCAAAACACTAAAGTAAATGCACTGCACTGGCTCAAAATAGGGTTTATAACAGTGCCACATAATGTGCATACTGAAGTAAACCATGCCAGTGTAAATTCTTCTTTGTGCTATTACACTGTAACTATACCAAGGATTTGCAATAGTGTAACTACATCAATACAAATAACAAAGAATAATCTGTGTTTTACATTGTGATGGTCAAATCTGTAGATTCATGGATTTTAAGGCCAGAAGGAACCATTTTGAAAATCTAATCTGACTCCCTCTATTAACATAGCCCATAGGACTTCCCTGAATCAATTCCTGCTTCAAATACAATAAAAGAAAGCTGTAGTGAAACTTGAGAATATCTTTTAAAAATACATCCAATCTTGATTTAAAAATTTCCAATAATGAAGAATCGACCATTACCCTGGTAAGGTGTTCCACTGATTGATTACCCTCACTGATAAAAAATGTGCCTTATTTCTAGTTTGAGTTGTCTAGCTTCATTCTTAAGAAATGGATCTTATTATACCTTTTTCTGCTAGATGAAGAGCCCTTTAGTATTGAATTTCTGAGCCCTATATAGGTAAATAAGCTAAAGAGAATGAGCTCTTTGAGTCTATCACTATAAGGCATGTTTTCCAATCCTTTAGTTATGTTTGTTGCTCTTCTCTGAACCCTCTTCCTCTTCATTCTCCAAATGGGCATGATTTTTCAGCCTGAAAAACACCAGAGAAGGCTTTGACGAGAACAAGGACCTGAACATGGTTTTTGTTTGACCTGACCAGTGCCTTTGACACAGTGAATTGTGAGGGTCTATGGAAACTCCTTCATAAATTTGGCTGGCCAGATAAGATGATTGCTGTCATCCACTCATTTCATGATTGGCATGATGGCTAGGGTTGATGGAATGTGGTGACTCATCAGAAGTCTGCCCTGTTGCCAGTGGCACCAAACAAGGATACGTATTGGCTCCAGTCCTCTTTACCATTTTCTTTTCAGCCATGCTCTTTTTCACATTCCAGGACTTTGACAGAGATGTACACATCTGGCTGAGATAGGATAAGGGGCTATTCAATCTACAGTGACTCAGGGTGTGCACCAAGGTAATTGAACAGCTATTAAGAGAGCTCCTGTTTGCTGATGACTGTGTCCACATTGCACACATTCTCAAGGACATTCAGCTTATCACGGACTGCTTTGCCTGTGCCTCAAAATACTTTGGTTTCACAATCAGTCTGAAAAAGATGGTGGTCATGAACCAGCCAGCACCAGACAACCAGCAACACAAGCACCATGATCCCATCATCATAATCAACAACACACCCCTCAACTCAGGAAATTCTGCTTCCTAGGTAGCATATTTCCAGCAGCACCATGTTGAATGATGAGATCATTCAGCGCCTGCAAAGGCCAGTTTAGCATTTGGCAGGATCACTCACAGGTTCTGGAGGAGTCTGCAGTCTGCCTCAGAACCAACCAGAATAAAAATCTACTGCACTGTTGTTCTAACCTCACCCTACTGCTGCAAGACATGGATGCTCTACCGATGCCAAATCTAACAGGTGGAGAGCTTCCATTTTCTCTGCCTAAGATCCATCTGCAACATCAAGTTGCAGTACAGGATCCCCAACATTAAAGTCCTTGAGAAGTGCCAAATCCCTGTCATAAAGAGCATGCTCATCAGGGCGTAACTTCATTGGATTGGACACATGGTCCAAATGGAGGTTTTCTGTTAAAAAATGGTGCTCTACAGCCAACTGAGCATGGGAACCCACTGCAAGCGTTGACCCATCCTCAGATATAAAGGTACCTTGAAGGCCAACCTCAAAGCATGCAAGATAGATATTAAAACCCGGGAACCCATTGCACTGGACAGACATAGATGGAGACGTCTGTGCCATGAAGCCATGTCCACTTTTGAGGATTAGTGTGTGAGGTCTCTGGAGGACAAGAGAGCACGTTGTAAGGCTTGTGCTTTATCTGTTAGAATATTGATCCATATGCATTCAAGATAATTGATTGGAGTTGTTGGTGACTTGGAAAAAGGTGATGCCATTTTTTACAAGGACTAATCCCTCTTCCCTGTTACCCACTGGATTCTTCCTAAGTAGGTGATTTTTAATATTACAATCATGTGAATCTTCCCACCAAGTTTGTGTAACCAAATAGGTTGAATTTATGCTCATAAATGAATAATTGCAGCTCCACTTGTTCGTAACCCAGGCTCCTAATGTTGTTGTACAGATAACTAAAACATTTATTCTCCATGTCCCATCAGTGAATCTAATGTTAAGGGGAGACAAGACTAAGGATACATCTGTGTAGCAAAAAAAAAAAAAATGCTCTGCAATGAGTCTCAAAGCCCGGATCAACTGAGAAGGGCTTGCACTGTTGGGCTGAAAATAGTAGTGTAGACATTTGGGATTGGGCTGGAGCCTGGGCTCTGCAACCTGGTAAGAGGGGAGTGTCTCGGAGCCCAGGCTCCAGCCCAAGGCTGTAGCCAGTTAATCTGGGCTCTGAGACTCACTGCTATGGGTGGTGTTTTGTTTTGTTTTTTTATTTTTTTGCATTGTAGACATACTCTAAGACAATTATAGATGGCACAGTTCATTTTAATAGATACAGTTTGGATTCAGGATAAACAAATGTGGCAAACAATCCAAAACCTGATTTGTTACAAACAGGAGAAGCGATATGAGCAGCAGAGCAGCCTCTCAGTGAGTCACATGTCTTGGTGTCCATGTTCAGAAAAGGACTCTGGAAAGCGTCCTCAGCAGGAGGGGTAATGGCCTTAAAAGTACAATCCCCATAAAGCAGCTTCATAACAAACAATTATGATACACACCTGACCTTTCTGCCTGGGTGAGGGAATCCTAATTATTGACCTGAATAGAATATTCAGGACTGGTTGTTAATAACAATATGTTGGCTTCTTTTATCATCACTTTCTCACCTATGTGCCATACTTATTTATCACCTTTATAGAAGAATATTTTAAAAAAAAAGCATTACTTTGAAACATTTTAAATATCAGGAAATCAAACTGAACAATCAGTAAAGGAAAAAACAAACACGCCCTCTCCACCCAAAAACCTTGCCTTTTAAAACTATCCAACCTGGGTTTAAAATCTGTAAAAGGATTGTTTTTTAAACCTATTGTTTAAAAGTCTACTGAATCAGGAAGACCAGTCATAATATAGGTTTTGTCTCTGTTACTGATCTCAGTTGTTTACAAACAAGATTATTGAAAGGGTTAAGTTGTGTGTGGTCAGCCATGCATATAAAATTTGGAGTGAGAGGAAACAAGTGGATTTGAGGTTGTTCTCTTTCAATTCATTCAAGGTTCACTGAGCAGGAAAGTGAATTGTTATGATCACTTCCTTTGAAAAGAGCAGTTGACAGGACTCATCAGGGAACTGCCAGAAACCTCAAGAGTTTTAAGCATGAAGCCCAAGGTCCACTGTAAAATTGCTATGACAGCAAACTCATTAAAATAAAAGGAAATTTTGCCTGATATTTACAGTTTTCACTGGGTAGTTGAAAGCTTTGTATCTGATTTCCAAAGAATTTACACCTGGGAGCCAGGAATGTAGCCTGTCAAGTAATAAAAGGTAGTTGTAATGTTTACCTGTGAAAGTGGAAAGGTTGTTCGAAGGTCAGATATAAGCCCCCTCCCCTTTACAAAACTGTTTTTTTGTCTACATCTTTTATGTGCTTTCCTATTGTAAGGGCTAAAAAGACTTGAATTCAGATTCAAAACAATTTTAAAGGAGCTTTTCAGGGAGCTGTGTCACTACATGAAAAGCTCATTTTCATGTGTGTTCTTCCAAGGTAAAGGACTTGACTGTGTACACAGGTAGACCAAGTTTATTTAAGTAAAAGACAAACCATAATCAGTTGTGCTCAATAGTTTTCATTTATATAATAGGGAAGAATAATTCCCTGAATTACAGGGTAAAATTCTATGGGCTGTGTTATGCAGGAGGTCAGACTAGGTGATCAGAGTGGTTCCTTTTGGCCTTAAAATCTGAGTTTTGTACTATTCAGTGATCACAGCTCAGCTCAGTAAATTACATACCAAGATAACCAAGCACATAACTTTTCATAGCTTTTATCACAAACTGTAAAACATTTAACAAACAATTAAAATAACGCATAAGTAATCACATGTAAATATACTTAAAGGAAACAATTAGTCAATAAATATTAATCTTAGTTTAATTTAAAATAAGCAGTAACCTTCTATGGCTATAAAAGTATCTTAATGTGCAGTGTGCAGACAGGCTTTTCTCACAGTCGGGAATCTAATTATAACAACAGTGTTATTGTTTTAGGTCTTAGTTGAATAAAAGCTTCAGGTAGATGTTTGTTTTTAGATGTTTGTGGGGATATGTTTCTAGCTGTGATTATGTCAGAATTAGCTTGTTCCTGGGTTCTGATTTTGTAAGTTGCCCAGCATGATTCTGTGGTAGAGAAGGTGGTCAGCTAGTTAGACTCTTCTCTCTCTGGCCTCTCTGGTGATGCTCTGCCTTACTTCACATCTGGTCTGGTGTATCATCTCTCCATGCTTCCTTTTTGGCATGTCATGTCAGAATCAGCTATCAGTCCTCTTTTTCTCCTTTTGGGATGTCACCATTTATAATCTCCAGGACTGTTTTCTTGTTGTCTCTAATTTACGGCATTAACAGTTCTCAGAATTAGCTGCCTGAGCCTTCAAAGAAATATTAGCAGAAACTGGCTGTCTTGTTGCTTCACTCTTTACCTTTCTTTGCCTTTCACCTTACAGAAACCAACAGAGGGAAAAGCAACAATCCATTATAGTGTGGAAAGAGGGCACATTACAAGTACTGAAGTGAGTCCAAAGGTGTTTAGAGGAAGACTTTGTTGGAGTAACGTGCACACTGAGGGGACAGAAAAAGGTGCAAGTTACATCCACCTGTATTCCTTCTAGACTCTGACACACCTCAGAATTTGTTTCTGTGTCTGTACCAAATTATTTATAATTTCCCCCAAATACGGATTCTTAACAATCTTTTCCCTTTTCTAAATCCTGCACATGACTTGTAGGATTAGGACCTTCCACTTCAATTCAGCATTTGGCAGAACTTATTTTTCACGAGCTTCACTTTAGCTTAGTGTCACCCCAGATCCCTTCTAACAATGATCTCTGTTGGAAATAAAACGGATATAAACCCATCTTTTTTGTTTCTGAGTGTGTGGGAAAGCACAGAACATTCTTCTCTGCCTAACACTATCATTCATGAGCAGGCAAGGCACTGAAATATACAATAATTACTTTGTCTGATAAGAAGAACAGAGAAAGGAGAACTAGCCAGGGGTTGTGAAGGGCAGAGCAGGGGTGGGGGAGTGGTCATCCTGTGAGCTGCTGCAATGTCAACATATTTGCAGCTTTGTTTTAAAAGGACTGATATTATTTAGGGTCAGGAGAATATTTTCAAAATATGTATTTGAAAGGGATGCGTTAAACATCAGGCAACCAATACCGGCCACTTCTCTGTAGCAACATTTCAGCATAAACATACAGGAACCTGCCATCCAATATGGTGTAAAAGGGTCAAGCAACCACTGTAAACAAAATGAGCTAAGATTAAGATAAATAGGTAGATTGCTGTAGGATGTTTGAGGCCTACGCTGCACTGTTTGGTCTCATTTACAAGGGATATGGTTGACTGAAAAATTCACAGACTTGTCTGAATTTTTTACTTACTGTTTTTACAAATAATACAGAGAGGATTAGAGCTGAATAGCGTAGAAAATATTTTGTATATTTAATTTGTGCAGGTGACAGCTCTCTGTATATACTGAATACTAACCTGACTCTTGTCCTCACGTAAAAATCTCTAGCTCAAGTTAGTGGCACGTTAAACGTGAGTTAGCTGGCCCATTGTGGGGTACGGGTTGAAGCTGGAGTGCTGCTAAAACTCAAGCTTGTACTGCAGTGGGGAAGCAGCAGCTCAAGTTACAACAACTCATCAGCTGCTAATCCAAACACACCATGTCATTTGAGTGTTGTTTTGCAGAGTGGCCATGCTCACTCCAGCTTGGCTAGGTTGAGTGAAGTAACTCAAGTATACTACCTCGGGCTAATTGTTGCCATGAAGACAAGCCCTTGGTCTGTTTCCATTGTTTGTTTCTGAATTTCACACAGCCATTTTTAAAAATGAGGTAAATGTTGTTGTTTGCAAACCCACAAAAATTGCAGGGGATTCAGGGACAGATGTGGAACTTGACATTACTTTTAACTAATTTTATGACAGTGACTAGATGACAATAGCCTTTCAATAGCAGATGGTAGTGGTCCACTCTTTGGATAGACGCTGCTATCAGCAATAGTGCCTGCTGTGCAATTTCTTGCCTTCAACTAATTTATTGCTTACAATCTGATAAGTAGCCAGTCAGATGTCAGAGGACTTTCCCATCTCTAAATTGAAACCTAAGAACCAGCACGACTACATTATAGGAGACGTTAATATTCTTTTTGTAAATTTTTAAACAGATATTCTTTTTGGTGATTTTAATTACCAAATTTGATTTTTCCCCTTTTATTTCATAGTCTCTAATGTCAGAGTCTAGCTGAGTGAAAACATAGAAATTGATTGTCAGTCAGCCACCCTTTTATACTAGACTATAAATAAACACAACAGTGAATGTTATCTAGAGAAAATAAATCCCTTTGCTCAGAAGGAAGTAAGAAATAAAGAAAGATGTCAAAGTATTGAGCAGGCATTGGATTGGGATTAGGTTTTGTGAATTAAGTGATATTGTATCCTTATTGATACGACGTGTGAGATGTCATCATGATCTAAATGAAACTATATAATAACCCATCTTATTTGGTTTCACATTCTTATATTTTCTTAGTTATTAATAGAACATATTACATTTATAAGAACCAATGTCCTAAGGTATCTGGATTCTAGAACAAAAATAACTAAAACTTAGAATAAACAAAAATAGAACTGTTAAATCATTTCAAACTGTAAACTTTCAGTAAATTAATAGGTGTTCTGGTAGGGGGAACATCTCAAAATAGATCTAACGAGAGTTTCAGGTTCATACAGCATTCTGTACTTCATATCCTGTAATGTCGCTGTGCAATGTTAAATAGCCATAGCCTTTCAAGGCTGAGTATAATAATACCTAGGTGGGATTTCCAGAGGAAATGAAGGCAATTAGATGCCCAAGCCCCATTGAATTTCCATGGGAGTTCAGTAACAAACTTCTTTAGGCTCCTTTGAAAATTACAGCATACATGTTTTGCAATCCTTTGGATGAAGGATGCTATATAAATATAAGCTATAAGGTTGTGTGTGTTTTAAATAAATCTTCTATACAGAATTAAACTTTTCTTATAGATGTAAGATTACAGATGCAGCAAGTGTTTAAGTGGTGTGCTTTGGTTCATTTTTTCACCCAAAGTAAAGCAATTTTCCCTCTTTTAACTGGAAGAAATCAAGAAAAATGTTTATACTTATTTCTATTACTCTCTCTCTCTCTCTGTATGTTTCTTACTCCTGCATGAACATAAGATCAGACTAAATATTTACTCACCGATGGGGACTTGGTTCTTGTGCATGCCATTTTAAAAAGAACACACAGCATTGTGCATGCACTATAAACTACATTACTCTTGCTCTTTGAATTATTTATAGTTCTGGTTGTCATGAAAGGAAGTGAGACCCATTAAATGGTTCAACAACTGTATTTTATTTAAGTGCATCAGCAAGAAGGGTTCATTCTTTCCTGTACTTCCCATTCCCCAGTTCTCTGGCTTTCTTCTGGATGTCTTTGATCTGTAAAGGGTCCGTGCTGTATTACTGAAATTGTATTTTAAATAGGGATGGATGGGTGAATAAACTGACCTGCACACTCACCCAAATCCCAAACCAAACTAGAATGGAACTATCAGATGATCACATTGACCTCCAAGGCTGGATAACAGCAACTCAGTAAGCATCTAGCAAAGTCATTTAGAATGCATATAATTTTTATGGATGTCCATGAGATTTAAGCACATTCTTAAGTGCTTTCTTGAATAGAAATCGACTTTAGCATGTGCTTTGTGGCACTGGGGCTATAGTCCTTAAAACAAAGAAACAAAAAGGTGTTCCATTTGTCCAGAATAGAACAGCCTATTTGGGCACTGAGAAAACATTATCGTAGTGTTCCACTCACTACTCTGACTCTCTGTATGGTCAAGTTCAAAATCATGGTTTCAGTATTCAAGGCCTTCCACGAAATTAGGTCTAGGTATTCAGAGCACACCTCACTCTCAATGACATGGATTTCCCTGGGCATCTACATTCCTCAGAATAAGCTATGGAGTTGAAGCTGTCAAGTTCAAATGAGAATGAGGATAAGGGCTTTTTTCAGCAATAGGGACTAAACTTTGGTATTTGTTACTGGAAGACATTAGAATGACCACTAATTTCATTGAGTTCTGAAGTCACTTTTTCAATGTAGCTTTCCCACAACTACAACTATTAGCAAAGATAGAAAAGGAGCAGGAAAAGATGAAGGCAAGAAAGATGAGAAAGGTGAGAGATGGAGAAGGACATACAATTAAAGAAATCACCAAGGTTATGAGGGAGGAATGCTAGGCTGGTGGCTTCTTGTGGCTTTGGGCCATCATTTTCAAACCTGGGTACTTAAATTAAGCTCCTAAGCTCATATTTAGGTGCCTAAATATAAGTGGTCTGATATTCAGAACTCCAAATGATTTCTATAACTGTCACTGAAGTCAGTGGAAGCTGCAGGTTTTGAAAATACAGGATTTAGGATTCTAATTTGGAGCACTTTGCTTGAAAAAATGTTGCCTATAGTTTTTTAACTCTTTGGATGGTGCTCAGATACTATGGTGATAAGTGCTTTTATAAAAATCTGGATGGACAGATAGACCTTAATGTTATAGAACTGTAAAAAGGGAAATAAGGACAACCTGGGGAATTACAGACCAGTCAGCTTAACTTCAGTACCCGGAAAGATAATGGAGCAAATAATTAAGCAAGCAAAGATAATAAGGTGATAAGTAACAGTCAGCATGGATTTGTCAAGAACAAATCATGTCAAATCAACCTAATAGCTATCTTTGACAGGATAACAAGCCTCGTGGATAGGGAGGAAGAGGTAGATGTGGTATATCCTGACTTTAGTAAGACTTTTGATACTGTCTTGCATGATCTTCTCATAAACAAAGTAGGGAACTACAACCTAGATGGAGCTACTATAAGGTGGGTGGATAACTGGTTGGAAAACCATTCCCAGAGAATAGTCAAGCTGGATGGGCATGTCCAGTGGAGTTCCACAGGGATCAGTTCTGAGTCTGATTCTGTACAATGTCTTAATGATTTAGATAAAGGCAGAGAGTACATGTATAAAGTTTGCAGATGACACCAAGCTGGGAGGGTTGCAAGTGCTTTGGAGGATAGGATTAAAATTCAAAATGATCTGGACAAATGTCAATAAGGACAAAAGTAAAGTATTCCACTGAGGAAGGACCAATCAAAATAGGAAATTACTGTCTCGGAAGGAGTACTGAGGAAAGGGATCTGGGGGTCATAGTGGATCACAAACTAAATATGAGTCAACAGTGTAACACTGTTGCAAAAAAAGCAAACTTCATTCTGGGATGTATTAGCAGGAATGTTTTAACTAAGACACAAAAAGTAATTATTTCACTCTATTCCACGCTGGTTAGCCCTCAACTGGAGTATTGTGTCTGGGTGCCAGATTTCAGGAAAGATGTGGAAGAATTGGAGAAGGTCCAGAGAAGAGTAAAAAAAAAAGGTCTAAAAACCATGACCTATGAAGAAAGATTGAAAAAAAAACAATTGATGAAGGAAGATTGAAAAAAAAATTGGGTTTGTTTAGTCTGGAGAAGAGAAGACTGGAGGAGTGCATGGGGAGGGGGAGAGGAGAGGGAGGGAGAGGGGGAAGGAGATAACAATTTTCAAGTACATGAAAGGTTGTTATGGGAGTGTGGTGCCTAGGAATTTTTTAAAATCCCAGTATGTGCTTGTGTGCATTTTGAGATGCATAAATATCTTTTTAAAAAGTGGCCTAGGCACCAAACTCAGGCTGTGTGGATCATATTGTTGTTCTGGTGATTCTGTAGGTGCCTACATGCCTTTATGGATCTAAAGCCTGAAAGTATATAAAAGCATGTACACTCATTCCATACATTACTCTTTGCATTGTGATGAATGGAAGTGGCAATGGTATGTGGCAGGTGAAACCCTGGCCTAGATTGGGCCTATGCTATTTTAAACTTAGTTTTCTATAGCTTTGTTATTTTACCCTTTTTGTAGCACCATACTACAAATTATTTTGTGCTCACATCTCTCCTCTATGGCTGTGAGACCTGGACACCATACAAATGGCATATCAAACAGCTACAGGTCTTCCATATGCGGTCTCTGCGCACCATTATGGGGATCCATTGGCAGGACAAAATTACCAACCTGGAGGTTCTCCAAACGTCAAATTCATAAGCATTGAGGTCAGGCTGATAAAAGCCCAACTATGCTGGGTTGGACACGTCATTAGGATGCCTGAATATCAACTCCCCAGAAAAATTTTCTATGGAGAATTGGCACAAGGACACCGGAATCAAGTCCGCCCCAGAAACCACTACAAGGATAGCATCAAGAATGGCACACACTTTGGTGCAATATAACCGAATGATCTTGAGAAGGCTGCTTTAAATAGGTCAGCATGTCAACACACAACACTCAGAGCTTTCCAAGCCTTTGAAGAAGACAGAAATAATCAATTGTTAGCTGCAAGGGAAAAGCGTCATACTATTGCTATAGCTATCAAGACACTTTGTCTGGCCAATCTGCTCACGAGCATGCGTATCACGCTTTGGACTTGAGTCACTACAGAATCCACAAAAAGACAGAGCATGAAAACGTCATTGTTGAACCGACAGACTACACACACTACAGATTCCACTCTCAGTGAAACTTCTGATATTATTAACATCATCTCTGTTGTTCTGTACACATCTGTATTACTGTCAGAAAGCAAACATATTTAATTAAGAGATTGAGCAATTCAACATTTCCCTTACTAGTAAGTCCAAAGGCCAATGCTTTATTTAAATATTCTCATCATCGAGTGAAGTGTGTAGGATGCATTTTCAGAAAGAGAGTGAATAAGAACAGCTAATAAAACAAAAATAATTTTAATGAAGGAGAAGAGTGGTTTTATATTGGCTCATTTGACAAATATAAAAAAACATGTTTGTATTTATAGAACCTGTTAACCAATCTGACACTCATAACAATAATTATAGTAATGATAATAACCATAATCATTGTAGTGTGAAACAAACAGCAGGCTTTGCTAACAATCACTGGTATAGACAACCACCACAGCATGTAATCTAACAAATCACTACAGAAATTACTTTATCACTAATCTTGGATCAATAACACAAATTGTTAAGTAGCCACAACAGTAAAAAGAACGGAAGTAATTAGTGTTACTATTTCAAATCAATGATGAGCCATTTACAAGCACATCAAATAATTTCAAAATGAAAACTGCACCTTTAAGTTGTGAGAACTTTTTAACATGTGCTTTAAGTCTTAGAGTCAGATCCTCAGCTGGTGTAAATGGGTGCGACTCCATCGAGGTCAATGGAGCTATGCCTGATTTACAGCTGCTGTAGTGCAGGCCCTAAATATCTCCAATTGTTGGCAATAAGAAGTAGCAGGCATCTGTAATTAGGTATGTTGCCTGGTCTGGTCTGGCACCTGTTGTCTGGCTGTTGTTTTTATTTCTCTTTTATTAGTGAGAGGTGGAGGAAGCAGCTGTTAAGTTCAGGAAAGCAGCATGGCACCAGAGTGCAGCCTGTGGGTCACAATACAGAACGAAATTAAAGGGAGGGAAAAAAATAGGTATACAGACTTGGGGTATGATTTTTTTAACGTAGCTAAAGATGGAGATAGGTGCTTAGTAGTGTTTTCAAAAATGCTTTACTTGCTGTTACACACTTAGAAGTTTAGACCATCACACTAGACACCGATCTATATCTTTAGGTGCTTAAATACCTTTCCAAATCTGACCCATGGTCATTCAGTCTTAAGCAGTGAGGTTCTTGGAGTAATAATTAAATATCTTAGAGGACTACCATTGACGAATTGGTCCAAAACACACACTTAAATTTGTTTTTTTCAGCACAAATCCTTCATTGTTTAATTTTAGTGGAAGATGTGTATGTAAATCACTTGCACAGCTTTTAAAATCTCAGCCATTGTCTGTCAGCTATCTAAGATATAATAACTCCAAGTTGATAACACTGGAATGATATGATAAGGGACTGAGGGCTACTCAGGGAAACAGATCCTCAGCTGGTGTAAAGTGGCATTGCTTCTTTGACGTCAACGGAGCTGTGGTAATTTACACCTGCTGAAGAACTTTGTCAGTATGTTTGAATGCATAGAAAGAGACATCCCTGCCTTTAAGAACTTGCTGTCTTAATACTTTGTTTAGGGGTGAAATTATTTCTAATTTTATCCGGCTTTTTATAAAAAGAAGAAACAGCTTCTCCATTCTAAACTTTTGTCCAGAACTCAAAAGGAAACAAAATGAAACTTTGATGTTTGGAGCATTTTTTTTTTTAAGTTTTTCCATTTTTCTGTACATCGTTGCTTTGGAATTTCAATTCTAGTGCTAGCTAGAAGTACTGAAATAATATAAAAAAAAATTTCTAAGGATATTTCTGCCCCAATTAGAGCACAGAGAAAGTTACTGGAACTTTTAGACATTTATTCAACTTGATCCTGAACTCTGAACATTTTGAAATTGACCTATAATTGCTCAGTGCCAGAAAGATACTGAGAAACAAGAATTCAGAGAAATACAGCCAAAAAGATTAAGGGACCCACTGATTTAGAAAGAAAAACACATCAAAGTTGAGCAACTGTTATTTTTTTTTTTTTGGTTAGCAGACTCTCATTTGTTGGAATTCTGATTTTGGAAAAGGAAATTGCAAACAGGTGGCAATTATGACCAGACTTTCTTCTTTATCTAAACAACTGAAGTTTGACATGCAGGTTGTTTTTGATGCAAGAGTTTGGTTTTATCCCACCTATATGTTGGGGAGAACAGTGTGGTTTTAGTTTTGCAAACCAATAGCAGAGGTGGTTCAAATTCAGATTCCATTTTATGGAAGATGCCAATGTTTGGATAACTAGTGATTTCTGATCAATGTTTCTGCATTCTCCTATCATTGGGAAAAATAAAAGAACTAAAGATTAGTTTGGCAGTACAAAGATGGAGCATTTGGTTGGGTCTGATGAGAGACTGTGTCCCATACACCAGTGGGCATTAGAGCTCTTATGGTCACAACTCCCATCACAGTTGAAATTATTAAATCCTCTAAAAAAATTATATCGACAGTGGAAGGTCCTGGATAGGACACTGAGGGACAGATTGTTATGATGTTGCACAGTAGAGGGAGGCTGCAAGGAGAATTGCTTCTCCCTGCATCTCTTGTGAAAGGCCTGGCCCAAGTGGAATCCTATTGCTCAGGGGATTATGTGGGGATTGCACAATGCCCCCAAAGGAGTGGAGAGGAGATGGGGCCATGGTCCTTCCCCCTCTCCATTGCATACAACAGGGCCTCCTGATACACAGCGTGTATGCTGTATCACATAAGCCTTGGTTAGATTATGAGACATGTCTAACCTGTACATTTCCGGTATGTGGCCAAGTTCCTTGCAGATTCTACAGAGTTTGTCTTGAACAAACAATCATTTGCATTGTGACTTTTCCCTGCAATGAAAGCACACAGTCTTTGACTGTTATCAAAGTTATATTTTTTCTTTGCTTGACCTCCAGTTTATTTGTTGTCCTAAAAATATGATGATGTAATAGCTCCCTGCCATCTTCAGTAGCTGTCTCCAGCGAGACAGTAATGTCTAGTGCATGTTTTGGGGTCAAATCAGCCTCAGTCAATAACTGTGTTTGGACTGTTTCATTTTGCATCCCAGACAGTAACCAGTCCCCTGATGCATAATTTAAACTCTCTCCAAACTGGCAATGCACTATTAATTTCCTTAATTCAGCCACATATTCAGATATTTCATTTTCTTTCTGAATAATTATATAGAAGCTTTGGGGATAGGTGTTTTGTTTGCTGGTTTAATAGAACCTAAATTGTAGCAGGTCCTAAATTTGAATCCCCATTACATTCAGTAAAACTGCTGCCTTTTGCTCATCATTGATACTATTAACTATTAACTATGCCAGTCTCTTGATATAGGTTGGACCAGTTGTCTACTGAACTATCAAACAAAACCATTTTCCCCAAACAACCAGTCATTTTTAACCCAGTAGCCATTGATGGACCTGTCTTCCATGAATTTATCTAGTTCTTATCTAGGTCAGACTAGATTATCACAATGGTGCCTTCTGGCCTTGAAATCTATGAATCATCCTGGTCAAAATCTGGCTTGTTCCTGTGCAGACACTTCCACATATCTCTTCATTCTCCTTGGCAGTGTCTCAGTGAATTCTTTTCTGAGCATGCTCAGTAAGCTAAGCCCTCTTTGCTTTCCCCCGTTCGCTCGGCACTTGATCTTGTTTGTAAATCTTGTTGAATAGATTGCATCGCCTTTACTATGTGTTCCTTACCTGCTTTGCAATTATGTCAGTTCCCAGTGCCTTTTTATTTTTAAAACTTTCTAACAAGATCTTTACTTCTACTTCTAAGAATTCCAGCTTCTGTTCTTCCTCATTTGTGCCAGAAAGCTTCTCTGGGAGTACCCCTCTACCTCGATATAACACGACCCGATATAACACGAATTCGGATATAACGCAGTAAAGCAGTGCTCCAGGGGGACGGGGCTGCGCACTCCGGTGGATCAAAGCAAGCTCAATATAACTCAGTTTCACCTATAACGCGATAAGATTTTTTGGCTCCCGAGGACAGCGTTATATTGAGGTAGAGGTGTATTTCATCTACTGTGTTCTGCACATTGTATAGCTCTTCAAAATATTCTTTCCATCACTTATTCTTTACTTGTTCATCCTCATTTTTTGTCTGTCCTTATCTTTCACCACTGACATCTTAAATTCATATGTCCCTCTCAATTCTCTTCTCTTGTGATACAACCTGACACATTTCTTTGGCATACTCTTCTGTTTCTTTACATTGTTCACTTATCCAGTTGTTTCTGTCTCTCATTTCTTTCTGTTTTATCTCTCTGGTCAGCCTATTGTGCTCAACTCAGACTTTTGTCCTTTTTTTTCTTCTTCTGCTTCATATGCTTGTCAATCAACTGCAGCACAACATCTATTATCCATCTTGGTTTCTTCATTTTGGCTTTGTAGCCCAACACTTGTTCAGGCTCTGTCATAATACCATTTTTACACTGTTCCATGTCTCTTCAATGTTCATTTCTTCTTTCACCAGAGATACGATGTTTTTCCGCTCATCATCTTTGTATTCTTTCCTGATATCTGGCTCTTTCAATTTGTCCATGTCATAGATCTTAGTTCATGGCATTTTTTTTTATTGTGCTCACACTTATCCTTATTGATGCTAGCATTAACTTCTGATCTGATTTGATATCAGCTGCAAACGATCTGCATGACAACACACTTTATTTTCATCTGTGATTCACAAGTCTATTATGTTCTTTGTTTGTGATATCCCCATCCACTTCCTCTGTAGCATTCTTTGTTGAAACAGCATGTTTGTTATCACCAGGTTGTTGCTTAGGCTACTAAATTTCTGCTTTTTTCACCCTCTTTTGTTTTCTTCAATTAGTCCAAATCTGCCTATTGCTCCAGCCCAGGAATTTCAGTCTGATCCTACTTTCACATTTACATTTTCCAGTAACATATCTTGTCTTGACACTTCTTGCATTGTTTTCTGTAGTTCATCAATTTCTTCCTTGGAGGCTGCTGAGGTCAGCACATATCTTTTACTACTGTAACTTTACCAGATTTATTCAGAATTTTGCCTTCAGTGTATGAGGAGATATTGGGTTAAATGCCGTAAGAGCCTGGCTTACCTTTGGCTTTAGCACTAATACAACTCCATTCTGGTGTCCTATATCAATATCGCATGTTCAACAAGGTAGAATTCTCCTTTGCCTTCCCATCTTGTGTTGCATACACTGATGATTCCCCATTCATATCTTTTCAACTTCTGCATTGTTACCACAAGTGCTCCAGCCTGGTGTAATATTCTTGCATTCTATGCGGCAATAAATGTTTTATCCTTTGAGTTCATCATGTAATACCCTGTTCTGTTTGTTGTGTTTGTGTTTGTTCCGACTGCATACTTTTCACCACCACCTCAGTTTCTGAGTGGTGAATGTGGTCTTTATTTGTCCTAGTGACAAACAAGCTGGCATGCTTTTTTTTTTTTTTTTTCCATTTGGTTTCTATGATCCAATATTCACCAAGTGTTCAAACATGACTCCTTGGCTTTGTGGTTGACCAGTGTATCCACTAGCTTGCTCCATTGCTGTTTCTGTCAATGATATACTCTGAAAGTTGTTTTGCTGGCTTCGCCATAGGAGACTTCATGCCTTTACCTTAGTAGTTATCGCCACTAGCTACTCTCACTAGGTTTTAGCATGTAAGGCAAGGTCCTGGGATGTGGTGCTGTTGTGCACATGCAGCTACTTGGAGCTGCTAGTGAGAATTGAGTGAATTGTCAGGACCAACTACAAGCAAATTATCCTGTGTAGGTGTGGCTGTCTACTATGTAGAGGTACTAACTTTTGAGCTCACTCCATACACCCTACCCAATTCCTATATTCTACTATAAAAGGAGTATTTTAAAAGTGTGTTAGACAAAATGTTTTTTTAGTAACACATTGTAAAACTCCAGTGTAGACAAGGCAAGTTTTATTTTAATGTTGGCTGGTAGAGCATGTTACAGTGTACTAGAAGAACAGATACAATTTTAAAATATGAACAATTAGGCTAAATATCAAGACAAATGTCTGGATTGTGAGATTTACTAAATTGTGACATACTCTCCTGAGAAACAAAAAAGAAGGCTTCACACAGGAGATAGTCTGATTCTAAAGAGAGGAGTAGGTAGGGGAGAGGGCTAAGTAGGTCCCTATCCCTATCAATATTATGTGACTCTGTCATCTATGCTTCAACTTACAAGAATCGTTGCTGTGTCATTTATGGCAGAAAGTATGTAACTATGTATTTCTGTTGTTTATGGAACTGGCTTATTCCAGAGGATAATGGATTTGGACATATTTGGTGTGCTGATCTTTTCTAAATTACTAACATTAAAATATCATAAGGAAAGCAGTTTCCTACAGGTCAAAACAATAAACTCCAAAATCAGAAAATATATACATCATCCTATAGTTTGATTAGTCCAAGTGCAAATTTCCCCATACACCAGACTTTTAATAGAAAATCAAAATGGGACTGCTCTTAAGAGTCTGGGCATCTTCAAGCTAAAATCCTGTTTACATGAGATGCTGCATGTTAGAGTTCTACAGCAGTGTACTACTGACAAAATCATGCTGTAGCAAATTGTCAGCAGGCACAGTCAAAGACCTGAGATAGAGAGATTAAAAAAAATCAGATTAAATGACTATAAGCAGACTTGCTGCCTTGTAATGTCATATGTGAAGATTAGTAGCTACTAGCAGCAAGTCCTGCTCCTCTGGAGGAGTGAAGCAGTGCAGTTGTCTCTATCATCTGCAAGAGGACATGGAGTGGTCAAATGAGAAGTGAAAGGGAAGCTGGGAGAAACGAGACCAGTAGGGCAAGGATATCCTGATCACAAAGGGATCTTTTACTCAGAAGTGAGGGTACTACTGATGGATGAATAGAGGCTAAAGTAAATTTGGCCAATCCTTTGGCCACAGAGACGCTAATAAAAACCTAGAGGTCTCATGCTAGCAATCAAGAGACTGTAATTTGCAGCACAAAATAAATTCATTAAATCATTATGAAACTTCAAAACAAGATCTCATTCAGAGCCTCCAAATTGCCTTCAATAACTTTATTTTCTTTACAAGAGGTAGAAAACTGTAAGGCATTGAAGCAGAATAAAAATGATGAAGGTTCTTCAATGGGCTCATTGTAGGAATAAAGAAAATAAACTATCAAACCAGTCTTTATTGTCAAGGTAAAGAGACTTTTCTGTGCTGGAACTTCAGCGTGTTTTTTGAGACACAGTGTCTCCATATAAAGTTTACATCTATATCCTACTCACATTTTTGTCCTGAATGCAGTAAGAAAAAAATGTTAAAATAACTGGGAATTATTCTCCAAAAAATTATGTCACCATTACCTCAGAGTAAATGTGTCTTTAGGTTTTTGTTACTCCTTAAATAGCTTTTTTGTGCTGCTACAGTTTGAGCACTGCTGGAACCCTGTCAATTCTTGACTCACCCCACCCCCTTCCTAAGTAAGGAAAACTCCCAGCTGATTGTAAGGGTGCTCTGTTATTATCACAAAAGACCCCCTTCTTTGGAAGAAAAGCAAAATTTCCGGTATGAAATCATCAGGTTCAAGAAAAGGAGGGGAGGGGAGGGGAGAAATGCCTTTTAAAAAAAAAATCTGGAGCAGACAGCAGAGCAGGAATTGGTGATTATCTGGCAAGGAGTCAGATAGTCACAGCTAGGCACGAGGAGAACTGTCTCCACAGCTGCAGAAAAAAAAATGGTGAGACTAAACAGTGAGCATTTATCAACAACTGGACATATTTAGACAAAGCAACTAATTTTTCATTGTCCTCCTTTATAGTTGGTTTTTCCCTACATTTCTCTTCAGTCAGAAAGGCAATTAGCATATAGAGTTCTCATCATTCCTTCTGAGTGCTTCTTCTCTTTCCCTGGATTGACAAGGTGAAAGTGATTGTACGTAGACAATTTGGTTAGAGTAAATGAGTGAGATTGCCTTGCAATTTCAGGGAAATTCAGATAGTCAAACTTTTTTTAAAAATGCAATAAAACAGACATCATTCAGAAGGACCCTTTCTATAACTATCATGTGTTTTCCTAGTTATGGTATGTATACAAAACACAATGAAATGTACCCCCTATACTTGTGGGTAGGGACAGAACCTCAGTTCTATTTCCTCCCTGCCCATTTACAGCACAGTGCACATAGAAGACAGTCTCTGTGATCTGCACTGCGTAGGTGGAGCCCATTCTTAAGTGTATTTTATAAGTCCCCTTTTAGCAACTGAAGTTATAGATACTCATACTTTTAACATTGGTTGTCTCGGGGTTCAATCCCTGGTGATGGTTTGAGGTTGCCATTATTATCAAGGTATTATAATAATGATTGCCCCTTGTGCAGAATGTACCATCAAGGGAGATTTCCCTCCTCTTGCAATGGTCCTAATAGAGATGATTGTACATGGCTTGATTAAATTACACATAAGAGATGCTGTATCTACAAAAACTTGTAGGATTTAAATACTAAGGAGAGGCGTTAATTGCTTATCCATATCAATAGCGTGAGGACTGATGGAGTGAAATTAAGAGGGAAAATTCAGTATGAACATGAGGAAGACTCAGGCAGAAGAATCTATTCATTGGAGGAGGAGTATTCCAGGAAACTGTTGGAAACTCTCTCTTGCCACATTTAAAACTAAGTTGGCTAAAGCACAAACAACTGAACTGTAGGGAACAATCCTTCATTAGCAAAGGGAAGGACCAGATGATCTTACTGGTTCTTTTCACATCTAAGTGCAGTTACAGCAGCTGAGGAATCTGGCCACTAATTTCAATAATTCTATGACTCATTTGTTAAAACTAACTGCACATAGAATTAAACTAGATGGCAGTGATCACTTGACAATAGCGAACTTACATTTTGTACAATTTTTTATATAATACTAAAACTGAGTGGGGAAAAACAAAACCAGCAAAAACAACAAGGAGTCTGGTGGCACCTTAAAGACTAACAGATTTATTTGGGCATAAGCTTTCGTGGGTAAAAACCTCACTTCTTCAGATGCAAACAACTTTTATACTTAAGTGCATAATTTGGGTTAACTATCCCCTGTGAAGTTGTTTATATATCAGATTTGTGGTTAGCACAAAAGGATGCATTCATGGACCTTGGTTCA
Organism: Malaclemys terrapin pileata; assembly: GCF_027887155.1. NCBI lineage: Eukaryota > Metazoa > Chordata > Testudines > Emydidae > Malaclemys > Malaclemys terrapin. Next base: position 37,451,501 of record NC_071505.1, on the reverse strand, counting down.
TCGCTGAAGTTCAATATGCAGGTAGTCATTAACTCTATTTAAAATGTAGGGCTACTGTATTTGTAGAGCTGTACATTTAGTTCCCCAACTAGACAATAGATAATTATTGGTACAGAGGATATGAATCATTAAACTTTGTTAATCCCTGCAATCTCATTGGCTCACCTGTTCAGTTACACTGTACTTTAGGCAGTGGTAATGTACAAAATGGAGATAGAGAAGGGGAAGAAAAGGGAAATTTAAAAAGAATAAAAAATAGGCTTTCCCAGGAGCTGAAAATGGAACGAGATGGAGTCAAAACATAAACATGTGGACCTATGCATGTCCCTCAACAATTAGTTTTGGTGGGAATCACTAGAAGTTTGAAAGATTTGTTCCAAATAAGGCTGGGCCTGAGGTGCAAAATTCAGATCCAGCTTTACCTTTTCCAAAGATCATGGGTATTTGAATCCCAGGTTTTGTTTTGGGTCCATCTCTAATTGCAATCAACACCTGATGACGTTGGAAGGAAATCGAATACTGAAATGGGAGTGAAGAGATCTGGGAGGAAGGAAAAGTCTGATGATCTCCTTTACCCAAAGCTATTGTATGAAGGACAAAGGGTAGTATTTACTCTCCTGAGGAATCAACCATGGTCCTGACCTTGGAAACCTGCTCCTACACCCCCCTCATGTCCAAACTTGCATGTGGATCCCAGGAGATCTGCCTGAAGTAAGGGTCATTTTTGTGGAGGTCATGTGCTTCCCCTCCAGTTCTGGGGCTTTCTAATTTTGTTCTTCACTCCCCGGCAATGTGGTTCCACTAGACAGAGCATCCCCTGTCCAGGGACTTTCCTTCATCCCCCCCACTCCAACTCATTCTCACCACGGAGAAAGATTAAGTCTTCGTTAACTTTTCTCAGCAATGTTCATATGGGAAGGGAGAAAAAGAAGAATGCTGTATGGCATAGTCCCTGCACTCTTTTTTCCCTAAGACTGCCTCTTTTCCCTCTCCTATCTTCACATAGACTCCTGACATCACAGAGGGCTCCTAGAAAGGGGTGCAAGTGGGGATTCCCCATAGGAAGCACTGTTTCTGACATTGTGGCAGGGTTGATGCTAATGCAGAATGCTGCTGATCTGTGTCAGAGGCATTATGGGCTTGTCTACACCATGCAGCAATGTGCACCAGAGGGGTGTAAATTGTAGAGTGCTCTAAAATGTTGCAGTCTAACTGATCCAGGTAGACCCTGCTGAAACATTCTAAAAGGTTCCTAGTGTGCATTAACATAGTACTGTTTCAAATGGGACTATGTCAACCCGCACTAACCTCCAGAGAGTTTAGTATATTTTCCTTCAGGAATACTATGGGCAATGAGACATCTCTTTATTCAAAATTTAGGATTTTTCCCTTCGGTTATAAACACAAATAATCCCTTTTGACTGATTATGTCTGAGCCATTGAATGTGGTACATTGATTCTAAATGGTCATTGAAAGAAGGGTCTGTGGATTATTATGACGGCCTTCCTGCCAAATAAATCTGAAAGATGCACATCCTAGAGTTCATTATTTTTCAGCTATCATAGTCTTCAGATGCTGACTGATAGTTTGCAAAAATTAAATAATGTGGACTTCATGACTGGGAAAGACTCAGAAGAGGTAAGTGATTCTCAGCAAATATTAAATTGAGGGAAAGCAGAAGAGGAGAGGAAAGCAAGTTGTGTACAGAATAAATACAAAAGGGTCCAATGTTCCATTGCTACTCATGTAGTCATTTACACCAGAACAAAGTCCATGGAAAGTCATACCATATTAGAATGCTTGTGTTTTACACCCATTTTGCACTGGTATTAATGACTGTACAAAGTGCAGGGCAATGATGAATCAGGCACTCACTGTTTCCCCACACCTCAAATCCCTGACTGTTTGCTTCAGTTTGTGACGTTCTCAACACAAGGGCTAAGTTAGAAGAGACCAAAGTAACATACTGAGGCATCCTAATGACTTTGGTCTTGATACTTGGATTGGCTATAAAGTGTGAGGAATACTTCTGTCTACCATGTGTTTTCATTTTACTGTGCAAAATGTAACTTCAAAGATTGATTAGGTGCTACTTTTAAATGTAATAAATCCAGCAGCACACTTAAACACATGATTAACTTTGATTGGCTTCAGTGAGACCATTCAAATGCTTAAAGTTAAGCATGCACTTAAGTGTGTTGCTGGATCAGGGCCTAGGGAAAGGTTGGCTTACAGACACATTTCAGGAAGAAGTTATCCTTTGAACCTACATTTCTCACACCTCATGAACACTCACATGCAATACAGCTATTCATACTTTTGGACTTTAAGTGAAAAGGAGTTTCTGCCATACTAACTCTAGCTTGGCTGCAGACTTCATCTGTCCTTTGTCTATCTGTAGTACTTGTCACTGTCTTACAAGAATATTGACCATGTTGATATAGATCTGCCCAACCCTGTTCAAAAGGACTTCTTCCGAACCCCTCTGTGTCTAAGCTTTCTCATCTGTAAAAATATGAGAACAATGTTCACTACCCTAGAGGTTGCTGTATGGTTTGATTCATTAATGCTCAAAGTGTTTTTGAGATCCTTATCTGGCATGTGCTGTAGAATGCCAAATGTTTTTATTTTTAACTAGTCTTTCAAAAAAGAGCTTTTTCAATCATTTCTACTATGCAGAGTTAACTGGGCAATTCTAGAAATACCCAACACAGTAACCTACTGTGCATTTCTGTATTCCACTACAAATAGATTAATTTTTAATCTGGTATCCTGCACTCAAAACGAAGCCAGTAACTGTATGTGCATGCACGCCCACAGATAATTTTAGCGAAGATATTGGCAGACAATCTATGGTGTACTTGCACATCTATTATGAGGTTTGTGAAGAGTAGATTAAGAACAGTTAGTTAAACATTTACCTAAGTGGGAATTCAAGGAACCCGTAACACTAGTAAGCTCTGTCAAAAGAGCAAAGTAAACACTAACATGGAAAAATGACTCCAATTGATAAAAATACAAAAAGTATTTAGGTTGGCTAATTATTTTGTCCTCCTGTGACCAATGACTCAGTGGGATTGTTTCTGAACCAGTCTTAATGTTTAAAAGGTATTCTTCACGTTGAATGGTGCATTTTGCCATGATAAGCAAAGTTTATAACACAGCATAAAGTCTTTAAAACAAGAAAGTAGTCACATGTTACACCATTTCTTCAGACAATCATATTGTAAATCAAAACTTTTACAATTCTGTGTAACAGCTCTGCACATCATTAATCATTTTAATTTGATATGATTTAAATACTCAAAATGTCTTTCATATTACAGTATTGCAGCAGTGACTCAAAGTTAGTGCTTTAGAAAATTAATTAAATCATTGCACTAATTCATTTAATATATTTGTTGGCAGCCATAGTCAGCTTTGTTAGATTACCAAGCAATTTGCTGAAAGAACTTGAGAAAATAGTAGATCCTGCAGTTATCTGCATTGAGTCATACTTGGTTCTGGGTTTTAAGTCTTCATTATTATAGTGTTCAGAGAGCCTGTCAACAAAGTGTAGTATTGTATGTAACATGACTGTCTACTGCATCTTAAATCTCCATGCTGTCTGCAGAGGCTGGCAGTCATTTTTCTTTTCAGTGAATGCTATCGCCCCCTCTATTTGTGCTCTCTCACAAAGACTTTATTTTTGTGTTTGTTTTGTTGTTCTCTTAATCATTTTGGCTGAAAGTCTTCATTTACCCTTTGTGTCTGGAAAAAAACAAAAAGCTGGAGAATTAAAAGAATTTCCTGTGATTTGTTAAAGGTACATAATATCTTTAAAGGGACCGTCACAGGGTATACTCAACATTAGGGTGCCTCCTTCTGTCTGCTCTGAAAATTAGCTCCTTCCAGGTCAGATGCCCCCTTCTGTTGCTCAGTTGTGAGCCCTTGCAGTCTCTCTCTCTGTGACTCAGTGTGCTTTCTCTTCATGCCTTGGATGCTCTCTCTTTGTGACTTTGCCCTGCAGCCAGGTCACTCTGTGTATGTCTACACTGCAGTTAAATGCCCGTGACTGGCCCATGTCCATTGACTGCATATGGGGCTCAGGCTGCAAAAATGCAGTGTAGATATTTGGGTTTTGGTTGGAACTGAGGCTCTGGGAACCTCCCTCCTCATGGAGTCAGCTGACATGGACCAGCCACAGGTGTTTAATTGCAGAGTAGATGTAGCCTGTGTGTTGTCCCCTTTTGAGGGATGGATTAAAGTCTCTCCATATATACTGTCTCAGGCAGTCATCCCATTCACTGCCCAGACTGTGTCACTTCCCCAGTGACTGGAAGGGGAAGCCAGGCCTGCCCTTTACTTTGGGTTCCAGTTCAGGGACCCTGTAATCAGTACCCTCGGTCAGCAACACCTTAAGCCTTGCTGCTATTTCCATAAGCCTTTCCCTATACCCTCTTCTCCTAGGTTTCTTTCCTTCCCCCTTTAATATCCAGAGAGTGGCTGCAAGCTCCTCACTGCAGCCTTTTTCTGCTGCCAACTTCCTGGCTTTATACTATCCCCATCTGTTTCTTCTCAGCTGGGCTCAATCAGCAATCTGGGTAATTTAGGCTACCTAATTCCCTTCGGGTGAAGCCTGTCCACTCAATTGGCCCTTCTTAGCCTCATTAATCCCTCTAGCCTAGTGTGGGGTGAACACCCCATCTCAGGGACATTTGTGCATTTGGCAGACCTAGCATTTCATATGTTATGTCCTTTCGCCTCTTTTTAAAATTTAATAGATATTTCAGTATTATGTGGCTATCTGCCCTCCAACGTGAAATTTTCAATTAAGAACAGGTTAATGGATTACAGAACACTGAGACATGGCTCAAACCTTTATTGAAACTGAACCCATTTTAAGATTCTAAGAATTTAGTTAGGTTTTTATTTTTAATTTCAGATTTTTGTGACTTCTGCACCAATTTGTGCCTTGGGCTGAAGGTGCAAGTGCTGAAATGTTATGAGTAAAAGCTGCTCCGTATTTTCAAGGCTCATTTGGACGTAAGAATTACCAGAACCCTCCTCCTCCCTCCCCCTCCCCCCCAAAAAGCGTAGTTTGTTTATTTTGGTAAGATTTGCAGGCATGTTTTCCAAACTCAGGAACTTAGGTAAGTCAAAGCCCCCTCGCCCCACCAAATACTTCAGTAGATGATGTGATATAGAGAGTTAAGCCAGCAAGTCAGGGGTTTCCTTCCTAGTTATGACTCTGATTTATTAAATGGCATGGGACAATTTGTAGAACTTTTCTATGGGCTTGATTCTTTATTTCTGGATTCACTCCCCACACTCCTTTTTATACCAGTGCAACTCTGTTGCATTCGGTTGCCATAGTAAAGTGGTCATCAAGTGGTTAATTGGCTCCACTCATAATACTTTGGGTATCCATAATCCACCTTTTCCTTACTTCCTGTTTAGGAAGTGGGTTTCCTAACTTTCTCCCTCCCTCTATGATGCAGTTAAATAAAGTAGCAAATTCCCAACCTGCAATCCTGTGAGTAGTCTTATTTTAGTTGCACTGAGCAGTCTCTTTACAAAAGTTACACCTGATTTATAACGGTGTAAGTGAGAATGCAATAAGGCCCTGTGTCTTTGTTTCTGTCCCATATCTGCAAACCTGCTGTAAAGTAATAGTTACTTACCTACTTCAGTGTTGCGAGGATTATTTAGTATTCTGAGAAGGCAAAGCCCTCTGTTAGTTCTAAGAATTAAGACATCTAATAACACATACTATGCTAGCTTCAAATATGCAGGTGTAGTTCTGAAGCTGAAATGATGAGCATTTTTCTAACTAAACCTCTGAATGTTCTGAGACTCACCCAGCAGTAGCTGCACTGTTAAAATTCCACCTCCTCAGCTGGGTGACTCATTATTATTGCAACTGCATTTGTGTTCATGTCCCATGTTGTTGTTACTTGTTCAAGTGGAGACAGCATATTTGGTACTTCACAAGGCATAAAAGATGACATGGTCACACAATACTCTACTAGAAGACCACAAGAAGTGCTCCTTAAAGAAATATATAATAGATGAGTGGGTTAGTATTTGTGGCCTTCATGGAAGAAGTGAGTTTTGAGGAGGGATTTGGAAGAAGTAGGGATAGATGGTTGGTGCCTTGGTTTTGGAAGGGTCAATTGCTCTGATCTGCCTGCTCCATTCTTGTAAGTTGGTAAGTTATTAAAATTCTTATTAATTACATACAAAACCCAAAACCTAGGACATAAAGTGAAACACTCAATAGTCTGGAAATACTATAAACTTAGCTTCTCTCCCTTATGCCTGTGTGTGACAATACAATCTTAGCCCATCCTACTATTTCCACAGGACTTCTGCCTCTGTCAGTGCAATGGACATGACTGCTAAAATTAGGCCCTCTGTTTTTACTTTAAAAAGCAACAGCGATTCCTGTGGCACCTTTAAGACTAACAGATGTATTGGAGCATAAGCTTTCGTGGGTGAATGCCCACTTCGTTGGATGCATGTAATGTAGGGTTACCATTCGTCCGGACTTACCCGGACATGTCCTCCTTTTTGTGCTAAAAATAGCGTCCGGGGGGAATTTGTAAATCACTCACAATGTCCGGGATTTCCCCCCTCCCCGGCAGAGCAGAGCGAGCGGCTGGGAGGGCTGCAGGAAAGTCCCGGGCTGGACTTCGGAGCAGCTGTAGAGGAGCTCCTCCCCCGCCCCCGCCCCCTCCCTGCATTCTGAGCCGGCAGCTTCTCCTGCCGCAGCCCAGTGTCCCGGTCCGGCAGCACTGTGCAGGGCCAGGGACCGGGTTTTGTGTAGCGCTGGGGAGCGCAGCCACGTATCCGGCTCGCACAGAGCCCAACACCCTGTTCTGAGCAGCAGGGTAAGGGGGCCAGGGGGCAGGAGAAGGAGCAGGGAGGTTCTGGAGGGGGCAGTCAAGAAACGGGGGGGGCTTTTTGGGGGGAGTGGAGAAAGTTTTGGGCAGTCAGGGTACAGGTAGGGGGTAGGGTCCTGGGGGGCAGTTTGGGGGGGGTCTCAGGAGGGGGCAGTTAGGGGACAAGGCACAGGGAGGCTTAGGTAGGGGGTGGGGTTCTGGAGGGCAGTTAGGAGCAGGGGTCCCAGGAGGGGGCAGTCAGGGGACAAGGAGCGGGGGGGTGGGGGGTGGGAGTTCTGGGGGGGCTGTCAGGGGGCAGGAGTGGGGAGAGGGATCGGAGCAGTCAGGGGACAGGGAGCAGAGGGGTTTAGATGGGTTGGGAGTTCTGGGGGGGGCTGTCAGGGGGTGGGGAGTGGTTGGATGGGGCGTGGGAGTCCCAGGGGTCTGTCTGGGGGTGGGGGTGTGGATAAGGGTTGGGGCAGTCAGGGGACAAGAGGCAGGGAGGCTTAGATAGGGGGTGGAGTCCTGGGGGGCAGTTAGGGGCAGGGGTCCCAGGAGGGGGCAGTCAGGGGACAAGGAACGGGGGGAGGGTTGGGGGTTCTGGGGGGGCGGGAAGTGGGAGGGGCAGGGGCGGGACTAGGGCGGGGCTCCTCCCGTCCTCTTTTTTGCTTGCTGAAATATGGTAACCCTAATGTAATGGAAATTTCCAGGGGCTTATGCTCCAATACATCTGCTAGTCTTAAAGGTACCACAGGACTCTCTGTTGCTTTTTACAGATCCAGACTAGCATGGCTACCCCTCTGATACTTGTTTTTACTTTATGCTGTTTATTCCTTCTACTGCTTTGTCTAATCTATCTATCTATCCATAGCATGTCCTATACCATGCTCATCAATGGATTAGCTGAGTGCTTTTAATTCTGAGGTATCTTAGCAATTTGGTTCGGTTTTCCTTTATATTTGCTATTCCTCTGATTTTGGTATCATCTGCAGAATCGATCACAGTTTAATATACAACAAATAAATGCTCAACAAGGAAAAACATGAGTCAGCTTTGCAGGGTGCAGAGAAAAGCTTGTGCTTGTTTTTGTGTTGATTCCCAAAGCCCCAAGAAACCACAATAGTATTCCGAAAAGGGGGTGTTTCTTTGCTACTGGCAGATGCTGCATCACTGTGACAAAAGCACCTCTGTGAGCCACTGGTGGTCCATGAATCACATCTGGAAAAACACTGCTTTTCAGCAAAAACAATCTGTGCTGAATTGGTTCTTAAATGATGGGAAAGAGGGTGTAAAGAGGCTTTTTATCTTTTCTCATGCAGCAGGGCAGGGGCATTCCATAGCACTCAAGAGAGCACTAGGAGAAGAGGATAGGTTAATACAACCACCCTCTCAACATATTTCCAGATTCTATAATCTGCTCCTTAGAGATCACAGCCAGCCCTCCAATTGCCTAGCATTTATGCTGCAGTCAGCAGCAAGCCCTAGCTGGGATTGCATACTGCTCCTGTGCAGATCAGCAGAAAAATGCTCTCTATTTTGCATTACCTTGGCTGCCAGCACAAGTTCTAAGTGACAGGATTCTTGCTGCATCAGGCACTGTCTATACACCCTTCATTGCATTTGCCAGGGGAGGATTTAGCCCTATGTGATGTTAAGTGTAAAAACAAACAAACAAAAAAACCCCAACGACTTGTAGATAAGCGGTGGTGAGAATTCTTTCCCACCAGCACGGATTGACATTCTTTCACCTGTTCACATGAAGTTAAAAGCTCTGTCAACTAACATAGCCAGAAAATATTACCTCGGCATTTTGTAAAAACCAAAAAGCGGGTGTTAGAGGAAGGATTAAGAAATGTTAATTATTTAACTGAAATTTGAAAAAGGCGAAAGATAACAAGGTTTAAAATACATACAGAGAGCTAAGCTCAGAACTACAGTGTGGGCTATAGAAACAGAAAGACAGAAGAGCAGAGAAGGAAAATCGGACAATAAAAGTAATAAGGGAAAGCAGGAAAAATGGCTGAGATGTGAAGAAAGTGTACTTAGAAAAAAAAGGGATACTACATTAATGATGTGTCTAAAATTGAAGCTTATAACTTAACAGAATTACCAATGCCCACTTCCATGGAACTTCTGTTAGTGTCATGGCGACGGTAGCAGGACAAAGCGAATAAAAGGGCCAGATCACCCACAGGAGGCAAGATCAGAGGGAGGAGGCTCCTGCACAGAAGGCATGAACTTTGCTCTCTCTCATTATGGAATAAGCTTGCCCAGAAACTCTGCAGAGCCATGAGGAATTTATGTTGATGCCAGGGGATTTACAGGGAGTAAAGTCCATTGCCCTGAGACCCTGTTATCTCCCCTACTGGAAGTTCTTGCTTCCAGGCTCTGCCCACCCCCCAAGCAGATAACCCCAACAGAGTTAAGTTAACATAGAATCCCTCTGGCCTTGGAATCCCTCTAGGATGTAATGGCTTATTTGAGCACTCTGTTCTTCCCTATCGATAAATGTTCTTAAGCCTGGAGCCATATTGCTTTGTGCCATATACTGTCAGCTCTCAAAAAATAAAGAAGATCTGTCTGTATCAGTACTTTGAAGGCAAGCCTCTAAGAAACACCTAAGTGATACCGTTGAGGTGGTGGTGATAAAGTAGATGGCTCAGCCATCTGAGTTGAATTGTAATCAGTGCACATTGATGTTATTATAGGCATATGACATGAAGGGACATTGTGCTGCAAGAAGTGCAATATTTTAGATTAAATGTAAAATCAAGGTTCAGACCATTGATCATGGCACTCTTGCTAAGAGGACAGGTAGGCGTCTTTTCATTCTTCCTGTCAATGGGATTCTGAAACTGAACCAGCTGCTTACTTTAGATTTATGAACGTCATAAACCATGTTTTTAGTAAGCGCTCTGTTACAGTCTAACCCTGATCCTGCAAAGGGATCTGGCTGCATAGACCCTTAAATCCCTCTGGAATCTAGCTGAAGGCAATCATACTCCAGGTGGAACTAAGAGTCTGCACAGGCCTCTGCAGGAGGAGGGCCACAGAGATCACTTTAAATCAGTACTTTTTATCATCATCTCCACCCCTGAACTTTAGGGATTTATATAAACTATAAAACTAAACAATCTCTAGTTTTGTTTTTTCAGAATCAGAAGCACAGATGCTTGGCCCATCTATACTCTCAAACAATAACTAGAGGAATTTCGTATTATTAGAGGCTATTGGCAGTTCTATATCATATATAAAATAATAAACAGATCATGACTACAGATTTGAAAGAAATGAAGCATTTCCAGCAGATGTCATTTCTATTATATTTTAATGAGAGAAAGTTTTTGTCTGTTTGCCCTTTAAACTACAAACAATAAAAGCACTTTTAATGGCCAAAAAGGTTCATTATATTCCACCCTTAATGATCTCAACTGTGAGTGTCTGTGATCACCTCTGTGGCAAAAATAAGAGCCCCACTACAGTGGAAGGTGACATTTTTTGTCTCATAGTTTTTTGAGTTGTGAAATTAGCAGATATGTAGAATTAAGCTGATTTTTCACACAGCCATCAACATTCCAACAAACGTATTATCGATTGCACCAGTGTCACATTTATGCTGACAATTTTGTTGCCTTTAAATTGGCATCAATTTTATTCACTCTTTCTGTCCAGTCCCATTGTCAAATTATTACACTAAGAAACACTTATCATTATTGGCATATTAGCCATTCAGTGCCTTTGGATATATTTTTATATGCTTGCTTTTTAAAAAACATAAGTATTACACACAGTACATTCTCCTTGACCATTTCATTTTGTGTGTGTGTTTGTCTCATAAGAGGTAATTGGACACAGAATGGATGTTTAGGTAGCAATATGCAGGTTTGTGGATCTACTAATCAACATTAGGAGACAAACATTTGTCTATATCTTACTTATGCTAAGAGTATGCTGTCAGGGGTTCATAGATCAATGGCTTTAAATAGTTCTCAGTGAAGAGTCTCACATTTTTGCAATGAGTCTCAAACTATGAAAAAGAAAAGGAGCTAATGATTAGCCACAGTGTATCAAAGAAGAGAAGAAAGAAAGAATTCCTTCTGTGGGAAGAATGTTATTGTCACTAAATAATAACAATAATTAAAGGCTTAATATTATTCTTTGTTGAAAGACTATAGCTAGCAATATACAATTATGGTTATAAATATTGCAGTGTTTAATTTGCAGTATAGAGAGAAGGGAATGCTTTCACCAGGCTGCATGAGGAATTAGATACACTCCATCCCTTTACACACTAACAGGAGTTGTGCTTCTCATTTTCTATGCACATCTCTGAAAATCTCCCACACACTATCCTCTGAAAAGGACTAGCGAGTGTAGAGATTTTTCTCCTTGTTCTTACAAAAAGCCTGAGGGGATTGCTGACTTAACATACAAACACATGGAAATTCAGCCCTTCAACTATTCTGTTGTACATAGGTATTGCTCTACTGAATGCAAAATCTGCCCAGTGTTTTGATAACCAAAGAAAAATCGGATATACAAGGTTGGAGATAAATCAATAATTGTAATCATTTTGCATTTACATTTGGGACTTACTGTTATTTAACACAGAACTTCAATTTAGCTTGAGATTGACAATAATATTCCTTCAGTATTGTTTTCTCCCAATGGCACAATATTTTTGGAAATAAAATCCTGGGAGATTCACGCTGCCCTAGACCTAACAAAACAGCAAACCAGGGAGCAGAGTGTTTTAGCACAGGATTATGGCTGGAAGGACCTGTGGAGAAGGCCTTTGTATTCATGCATTATTTTCATCTTCAGAGAAATTGTCAGTCAGGGCCCTCTTATTCTGGGATGCCAAAAAGGGTGATGGGGTAAAGGAACTATTTGCTCCTTCAAGCTTTCAAAGACGGCAAGATCCATTATTGTTATGTGCCAATCCCAATGTGTCTTTGGTGCCAAAGAGTTGTGCCCCCCAGAATCAAGAGGTCTCCAGTGCTCATGGCAGGCCCTAGCAGCAAGGAGTTCAGGGTCTATTAAATATCAGTAATATATGTGGATTAAACACTGAGCTTTACACTAAGGTTGCCAGGTGTCCAGTTTTCAACTGGAACACCTGGTTGAAAAGGACCCTGGTGGCTCCAGTCAGCACCGCTGACCAGGCCATTAAAAGTCCAGTTGGCAGGGCTGGCAGGCTCCCTACTTGGCTCCGTGCAGTTCCCCGGAAGCAGCATGTCCCTTGGCTCCTAGGCAGAGGCACTCCACACACTGCCCCCACTGCGAGTGCCGACTCTGCAGCTCCCATTGGCCAAGAACCATGACAAATGGGAGCTGTGGGGGTGGTGCCTGTTGGTGGAGGCAGCGTGCAGAGCCACTTGGTCGTGCCTCCACCTAGGAGCTGAGGGACATGTTGCCACTTCTGGGGAACCTCCCGAGGTACGCGCCGCCTGGAGCCCGTACCCCTCCCACAACCCAACCCCCTACTCTAGCCCTGAGTGCCCTCCTGCACCCAAACTCCCTCCCACAGCCCACACACCCTCCTGCACCTCAAATCCCTGCCCCAGCTTTGAGCCCCATCCTGCACCCAAACTTCCTCCTGGAGTCTGTACACCAAACCCCTGCCCCAGCATGGAGCCCCCTTCTGCACCCTGAACCCTTCATTTCTGGACTCACCCCAGAACCCACCCCCAGCTGGAGCCCTCACCCCCTCCTACACCCCAACCCCTGGGTGGGGAGAGTGAGTGACAGAGGGAGGGGGGAGTAGTGGGTGGGGCTTTGAAGAATGGGCAGGGCAGGGGCGGGGCCTATGGAAGGGGCGGAGCAGGGGCAGGGCAAGGGGGTTCAGTTTTGTGTGATTAGAAACTTGGCATCCCTACTTTACACACAGGGAAAGCAATTACCTCTTATGGCTCTCTTGGGGCTCCACTGATAAAGAGGGATTCCCAGCTTTTCCTTTGTAAGAAATTCCCCAAATACACTCTCAGTTGCTACTTTTGGTGTCTGGGAATTTGTCACTGTCATATCCCTCGGATTTCCATTTTGTTTGGCAGTTGCACAACACACTTGTATTACCATCAGGTCTCCCAATGAAGAATCTACATGATGGACAGGGAGTGACAAATCCAACCATTTTATTCTCCGAGACCTGCACTGCAAATCTCTGAAATTTGGAGTTGTTGTGGGTTTGAGGGGCTTACAGAAGACACCATACCAAGCTTATGACCTGCTGGTATTCAGCTAGTGTGCATTCTTAGATTGGAATGCCTTCCATGTGTCTGTGATCACCATGGCCACAATTTTTAGTTAGCCAGGCCAGGGCCCAAAGGGTGTTTTAGGCCATCTTTGTGCTCACTGTATTCTGGGACTATTCAGGGACTATTCAGGAACTGACACAGTCCCTAGCATCAGTGAAAACAGCTTCCAGGAGCCATGGTACACAGAGAACTGCTAAAATGCAAAATGCTCTGACTCCCCTCCTGTCTGCCCTTGGCTGTCCCCCATGTTGTGGACTGAGTGTGAGTGTGACGAGGATAGAAGTTCTATCTTGTGCAGGGGTTATTTCCTGGCTCCATTTTAGCCCTCTTTATGTTACTGAAGTTTTGTCATGGGGCTTTAGTGCAATAGGGAATTGTACCCAGTCCCACAATTAGATCCATCACAACTACCTTATTTAAAGCAGAGGTCAGAGTAGAGGACCATAGTGGTCCATTTTGGCTTTATAGTTTATGAATCTATAAATTGATGGAATGGATGAGCTCTTTCAGCAATATTCTTTCAGTCAGCAGCTCTTCCTCCTCCAGGTCTTAATTCTGAGGGATTAAAGTAGATTGGTTGCTACAAGGGAAATAACAATTTTATATAACAAGAAATCAGAGAAACTAGTCCTAGCCTGGTTTGCAGTCCAACTGTGTAAAAACTTGGTGTGGCACTCTGCCATCCCAAAAGTCTCTGCCCCTCCCCCCCCTCCCCTGAAGATCTGTGTGGTTGCCATGGAGTTTGCTGTATACTCTGAGAACCTAAATAGGCCTTCAGTCCCCAACCCTTCCTCATTACTCAGCCCTGTACACCTGTGTGCAGCATAAGCAAGTAGATGTTGCTCTGTGATTACTGGAAAATATAGGGAGTCTCTAGACAATATCACACATCATAAGTTCTAGCCACCAAAATTTGCAAGTTAAGTATATTTACCCAGCAAAAGACATTAATGAGACCCTAAATGCTTCATATCAAAACATGAACATGCTTGGTATTTGGAGCGTTTTCACCTATATTGAAGATATTAGATCTATCTCCAAAGCAGTTGAGGTAAGAAATTACCTATGGCACTCACAAATCAGCAGGCACCCATATTTTCTGACCTACTGAACGAGTTTTGACAGTCTGGCATGCTATCCGTTCTTGGAACCAGCCAGGAAATAACCACAAACAAAGGTTGAAATCAAGTAAAACTGAGGGTTGATTTATTACTTCCCTTATCTGAGCAATTGTACTCACATACACATCGCATTCATTCCACTGGCAGACTGGAGGCGCGGATGTTGCTTTCAATCTTAGGTGACTGAGGGTGATCAGGCTCCAGCTGCCCAGAGATTGAACTGCTAGGCGACGAGAGTCCCCCGAGTCCCTTCGGTTCTGTGGGAGGGCTCTACTGCTTCTGGTCCGATCCTGAGTTCTTACTGTCGTGGGTTACATTTCTCCCTGGCCGCTACTGCCATAGGTTTATATACAGCTCCATATACATCTTGATTATCCTTACACGCTATATTTCGGTTCAAGCCTTGTGATCGTTTCAGTGTAAGAAACCAATCTCACTCATTCCTTCCATTAATTGGTTCGGTTACTTATTCATAAATATGAATCCAATTGGTAATATAACTTTAAGCAAGCAGTTATATTACTGAAGATTATTTTCCGCTGCTCGTGGTTTTGACAGGAAACCATGCAAAATGCACTTCAAGAGCAAGGTAATAATAGGACAAGAAACCTACACAGACTGCTTTGAAAAGAGCACAATGGGGAGTAGATGGTTGGGGGGAGAGAGGGGCGCGTGCAGCAGGGCGCGTGAGGGCCGTGTCCGGCTACATGGCATACCTCTGAATAATACAATAATGGAAGTATGGGGGAGGGGACCAGCCCTCCAAAGACACAAGTCCCACTTAGCAGTGTTTTTCATTGCACTGGCAAAGTGCTAAAGTAGAAGGTCCTTTCTCCCCTTTTAAAAGTATGAGAATGAGATAAATTATTCACGCTGGATTCCATTGAATTGCTTTTGATTCACTTCTTTAGGGGTTGAAAAGCCTATTTGGACATGCATCAGTAAATAAACAGGACAGACTTCCCTTAAAACAGCTTGTACTTTTGAAATATCCACATAATTTTAGATCAGGATGACCCAGGTATTCAGTTAAATAATGTTAATCCATTCCATCACTAGGAAGCTAGACTCTACAGTCTTGGTCTTCTCTTTGCTTAGTTGAGACAAGTCTCATGTTGGGAGCTATCAAGCACAAGTTTCCAGACATGAAAAAAGATGTATAATGGCCAGAACTCAAATTATAACTTTCAGTTAAATTAATCAAACTAGTTGAAGCACTGACTATTGGAACTGTACAATACAGTTCATATTCTGCTTCAGATTTTTGGTGAAATAGTAGCATCCAAGTAAATGCAGATTTTAGGGACTTATTCTGATATCACTTATGCAGGTCTTTACACTTAGCTGACTTCATTGACTTCAGTGGCGTTTCCAGGGTGAGGTCAGAATCACGTTTATTCCAATAAGAATATTTTTTCTAAGTTTCTATTTCGTCCCACTAAATATTTCTCTATTTCTGCAAAAAGAAATTGAGATAATTAGTATATTTGTAATTTGTATCAATATAAATAATATTTTTCTATCCCAACCACTTTTTGTGGTGGTGTTCTCCCACTGGGTCAGTTATATCAGCACCGTTTCAGATTTTGACAGAAGCATTACAGTATTCCGAACACATTTGCTTTAGAAATTCTGAGTCTAAAGCCCCCATCTATTCCACATGTGTTTTTATAACAAGACTGTTTCACTCTCAGCTCACCTGGCTACAAGATTCAGAAATACACAGTCTAAATGGCAGCTTTCTTCATAAGACAACTGTGGAGAGACTTGGGCAGCTCACTGGTGCATGAGATTGTAATACATTTTAAAATGTTATCCCACATGAGCCCTGCTCACTGGAGCAAACATGAGATGGAATGAAGCATCTGTTAGCCACTCTATGAGCCTGTTTCCAGTGCCACAGTAAATAAAAAAACATATTCCTGTTACGGCTCCTCATGTGGCCAGGAGGCTCCTGGTGATGCTCTAAGCTGCCTTTCTACAGCTAGAGGTGATTTGGATGGAATCTCTGGACTCTAACCACAGCGCTATAGCCGGAAATATAGTCTTGTCTTTCATTTTAAACCAAAAAGGAAGTTGCTAAGTGTTACAGCTGTGAAGAAAACTTTTAAACTGTGATCCAAGTCTAACTGATGCAATGTCTGTCTTGATTTGCAGAGAGCCTGAAACAATAGCTATGAGTTATGAACTACCCCATTCATCTGAATGGGTACTTAGGTGATTATGGTGATGCTTTAAATGTCAGTATTGTTAATTTCTTCACTACCCACCATAGCATAAAAGAAAAGAGGAAGTGTCATCTTATGATGATCTACAGAATATTTTCTGAGTCACTGCTCATTTTGGGTAGGCCTTCAACAACATGCACTGGAATTGAAAGGGAAATGATTGGTTTCATTTAACTGAAGCAGGGCTCAGCTTGCACACGTTTGGGAAATTCTGCTCTATAAACAAGTAACAGAAAATGTATCTACTGGCAGACAACACAGGAAAATGGATTGATCTACTCACATTTACAGTAACAACCGAAGGGGGGAAAAATCTGGGCTGGTAATATACATCAGGATGCAGGAAAATGAGCAGTACTGCTCAGTCTGTGTGGAAGGTGCAGCACTGACTTTCTGACAGATGCACAGAGATTACAACCAAACACTGGTTAAGAGATCCAACCTAAGATAAATTCCTATGCCAGATAGATTGCTGAGCCTAATAAAAAACAGGGATTTTCAACACTGATTTACTATAATTCTGACTTCTTGATCCAATTAGATAAATAAATTGGTCTATTGGTCGGCTGTTTTTGTGTGTGTTTTGGTTGTCTCTAAGACTTTTGGAAATCATGGCATCTGGATGCCATTTTGGCACATGGACTAATAGATTCCATGGCATGTTAACATACTTAGCTTCATACTGGAATTTGCTTCCTCTACAACACCACAGGACAATGATGGAATGTGAAGTTCTATTGGCATATAGTTCATGTGCAGAAAGAGATTCACATGCATAAGTGTTGCAAGATTACACCTAATTTAAAACAGATTACGTTGGTATAACAGACGAAAGAAAGAGGAATGGGTAAGGAGGGACAGTGGTAATAGTGATAGAAACCCATGGCTCCATATGAGACTTGCTGGCATTTAGGCACACCAATCTGAAAATTTGAGCATTAGATTATTATGTAAGACCCTTAGTTATTTACACAGGAAGTGTCTAGGGAATTTCTTGACTCTTTGTTGGAGGGTGAGGCTGGGGATGATTGAGGATAGAGTGAATGTTAATATGTCCTTTAACTAACAATGAGTAATTTTGCTGTGTAATTTGTGTGGGTTTTTTCCTAACTTTGTATGCACTTCCATGTACATTTTTATTTAAATCTAAATAATATTATTACATTATTATTATTATTAAAATTCCTGTGTTAGGTGCCACTGTAGAAAAATTTGTGTAAACTTGTACATAAATCTTTCTTTTTTTCCTGTGAGTGAAGTAGTTCAGTTGAAGGAAGGGAAGACAGGAGGTTTAGAATTACCTGCCTGCCTGGAACTATAGCAGTAGGAGTATGCTACTGACCACCTGACCAGGATGGTGACTGTGACTGTGAAATGTTCAGGGAGATTAGAGAGTCTACAAAAGGAGAAATTGCAATAATAATGGGGGATTTTAACTATCCTTATATTGACTGGGTATATGTCACTCAAGAAGGGATTTTTTTTTTTTTTTTTTTTTTAAATGGAGATATCCCATCTCCTAGAACTGGAAGGGACCTTGAAAGGTCATCGAGTCCAGCCCCCTGCCTTCACTAGCAGGACCAAGTACTGATTTTGCCCCAGATTCCCAAGTGGCCCCCTCAAGGATTGAACTCACAACCCTGGGTTTAGCAGGCCAATGCTCAAACCACTGAGCTATCCCTCCCCCCGCAGAGATAAAATTTATGGACACCATAAATGATGACTTCTTGGAGCAGCTAGTCCTGGAATCCATAAGGGGAGAGGTAAGTCTTAATATAGTCCTCAGTGGAGTACAGGATTTAGTTCATGAGGTGAATATTGCTTAACTGCTCGGTAATAGCAACTGTAATATAATTAAATTTAACATTCTTGTACAGGAAAAAATGTCAAAGAAACCCATTACAGTAGGATTTAACTTCAAGAAGGGGAACTACCCAAGAATGAGAAAGCTAGTTAAATATAAAGTCAAAGGAACAGTCACAAGGGTGAAATGCCTGCAAACTTCACGGAGACTATTTAATAACATCATAATAGAGGCTCAAAACTAAATGTATACCTCAAATAAAAAAAACAGTAAGAGACCCCAAAAAATGCCACCATGGCTAAACAGCAGAGTAAGAGATATGGTTGGAGACAGAAAGGCATCCTTTAGAAATTGGAAGTCAAATCCTACTGAAGAAATAGAAAGGAGCATAAAAGCTGGCAAATCAAGTATAAAAGTATAAGTCAGGACAAGAAAGAATTTGAAGAGCAACTGGCTAAAGACACAAAACTGACAGAATTTTTTAAAGTACATCAGAAGCAGGAAGCCTGCCAAACAGTCAGTGGGGCTGGACTCTTGAGGTGGTAAAGGAGCACTCAAGGGAGACAAGACAGCCGAGGAGAAGCTAAATTAATTCTTTGCATTGGTCTTCACTGTAGAGAATGTGGGGGTGATCTCCACAATGGAGCTATTCTTTTTAGGTGACAAATTGAGGAAATGTCCCACACTGAAGTGTCAAATAGAGGAAGTTTTGGAACAAACAGATAAATGAAACAGTAATAAGTCACAAATACCAGATGGTATTCACCCAGGAATTCTGAAGGAACTCAAATAAGAAATTGCAGAAATAATAACTGTGGTATGTAACCTATCACTTAAATCAACTTCTGCACCAGGTGACTGGAGGACAGCTAATGTAATGCCTATTTTTTAAAAAAGGCTCCAGTAGTGATCCTGGCAATTACAGGCAAGTAAACTTATTTTTAGTACCAGGCAACTTAGTTGAATCTATAGTAAAAACAGAATTATTAGACACATACATTAAAACAGTATGTTGGGGAAGAGTCAACATGGCTTTTCTAAAGGGAAATCATGCCTAAAAAATCTATTATAATTTGTCGAGGGGGTCAACAGGCATGTAGGCATGGGTGATCCATTGATACAGTGTACTTGGACTTTCAGATAGTCTTTGACAAGGTCCCACTGTGACACTCTGTATCTCAAGGGAACGCCCTGCACCCCCATGTTCATCCTTATGTTATCCTCATGTCGGGTGTCTTCGGAAGGCTTATGATGCACTGAGCATTGTTGTTATAGTAATGTTATAGGTTGTAATTTCATGTATATAGTTATGAGGCTGAAAATGTGTCCTCTTGGCTTAAAACAAGCCCAGGCAAAACTCTCCAGGAACACAGGGGTAGTTCACACCTCATAAGGGCATGTATGGGACAAACCTGGACCAGCCTCACAGGAACAAAGGACACTGGCCTAGGCAACAATAAAGGATCTGTTGGACTCTCGAGTGAGTCACCCCCCTTCCCGTGGTCAGTCAGGAATTACGATGAGGTAATGTTCACCTGACCCTGAAGCGGGGGCGGGGGATGAGACAAAGCCAAGAGGGAAGAAAGGACATGATAAAAGGGTGAGTAGTTTGCCATGCTGGCTTTCTCTTCCACCTCCATCTACAGACATCACCACCAAGCGACTGAAGCACTGATCAAAAGAGAGAGCCTTGCTGAAGGGCAACCAGCCAGCCTGTGGTGAGAAACATCTAAGTTTGTAAGGGTACTGAAAGTGTTAAGATTAGCTTAGAATGCGTTTTGATTTTATTTCATTTGACTAAATCTGACTTGTTGTGCTTTGACTTATAATCACTTAAAATCTATCCTTTGTAGTTAATACATTTGTTTATTCTACCTGAAGCAGTGAGTTTGGTTTGAAGCATGTCAGAGACTCCCCTTGGGATAACAAGCCTGGTACATATCAATTTCTTTGTTAAATTGACAAACTCATATAAGCTTGCAGTGTCCAGTGGGCATAACTGGACACTGCAAGATGGAGGTTCCTAGGGTTGTGTCTGGGACCAGAGATATTGGCTAGTGTCATTCGGTTGCATAATCCAAGCAGCTTACATGCCAGAGGCTGTGCATGAACAGCCCAGGAATGGGGGTTCTCACAACAGAGCAGGGTAAGGTTGGCTCCCAGAGTCAAGGATTGGAGTGACCTAGCAGATCACCAGTCCAGATAACACCAGGAGAACGTCACACCCACATCAAAGGCTCTTAATCAAAGCAAGCAGTTATGGGATAAGAGGAAAAGTCTTCTCATGGATCAATAACTGCTTAAAAGATAGGAAATGAAGGGTAGGAATGAGAAGAGGTAGATAGTGGAGTCCCCAAGGATCTGTACTGGGACCAGTGATGTTCAACATATTCATAAATTATCAGGAAAAGGGGGTAAACAGTGAAATGGGAAAATTTGTAGATGATACAAAATTACTCAATATAATTAAGTCCAAAGCAGACTGCAAAAGTTACGAACGGTTCTCACTAAACGGAGTGATTGCGCAACAACATGGCAGATGAAATTCGGTGGCGATAAGTGCGAAGTAATGTACATTAGAAAAAACAATTCCAGCTATACATACAAGAAAGAAACCTTGGAGTCATTTTAGATAGTTCTCTGAAAACATCTGCTCAATGTGCTGCAGCAGCCAAATAATATTAACAGAAAGTTAGGAACCATTAGGACAGGGATAGATAATAAGACAGAAAATATTGTAATGCCGCTAAATAAATCCATTGTACACTCAAACTTTGAATACAGTGTGCAGTTCTGGTTGCCCCATCTCAAAAATATATATATATTAGAACTGGAAAAGGTATAGAAAATGGCAACAACAATGATTAGTGATATGGAACAGTTTCCATACTAGGAGATATTAAAAAGACTGGGACAGCTCAGCTTAGAAAATAGATGTCTGAGGGGGAATATGATAGAGGTCTATAAAATCATGAATGACGTGGAGAAAGTGAATAGGCAAGTGTTATTTACCCCTTCACATAACACAAGAACTAGGAGTCATCTGTTGAAATTAATAGGCAGCAGATTTAAAACAAACATAAGGAAGCACTTCTTCACACACTGCACAGTCAGCTTGTGGAACTTGTTGCCATGGGATGTTGTTAAGGCCAAAATTATAACTGGTTGAAAAAATTAGGTAAGTTCATGGAGGATAGGTCCATCAATGGCTATTAGCCAAGATGGTCAGGGGTGCAATCCTATGCTCCAGGTGTCCCTAAAATGCCAAATGCTAGAAGCTGGGACTGGACAACAGAGGATGGATCACTTGAAATTGCCCTGTTCTGTTCATTCCTTCTGAAGTATCTGACAGGATACTGGGCTTAGATGGACCATTGGTCTGACCCAGTATGGGCATTCTTATGTTCTATACCATTCCATTCTTATCAGTCAAAAAGGATTATGTCCCCTTAATCAGGGCATGGTGGTAGAGATGTGAATTTCTCTTCATGCCTTGTAAACAGTGCATAATATGTTCCCTGACAGCAGTGAGGTGTAACAGGAAGAAGACATTACCCCTTTGTGCTACTTCTCAACACACATTTGTGAGAGGCCCAATATTAATTTCCAGAAATATCTGGAAAAAATAGCCATTTGAATTTGAACTCTCTACCCAGCCAGTCCTCACAGGCTGCTCTAGCATGCAGTGGCGGTTATGGTCCCCAGGGTACCACCCACAAGCTGGACATTGCCAGAGTGCATTGTAATCCAGCCACTCCCTGTGCCTGTCCTCAACATGCTCCCCCATACTTAAAATGCCTGGGCTATTGGTTTGATGTTGTAGGAGCTGATTCTGCTGACTCTAAACTCCCCGAGAAACTCCCCGACATCAGGGGAATCTCCAGAAGGTCTTCTAGCAAGCTTGTAATCCTTGTTTGCCATCTGAGCAGTGTAAAGATAGTTGAGCAGAGCAGAGAATCTAAGTCAAAGCAGTTAAGGTAAGGAGATCTTACGTATGACATTCTCGCAATAATCATTTAATCAAGGAAGCTTACAGGAATAACCTGACAGGAAATGCTGCTCTGATGCACAAAAGAGAAATAATACATTGTATCCCTCCCGTAAATCTGTCAGCTAGCTACATTGTGTGTTTTACCAGGAATCTGGTACCGGTACCATATAATAACATACTCAATACATTACAAAACTGATAACTAAAATATATGGGAGTTTTACTACATGATTTACTACAAGAAATAACTTTAAAATATATTCAATAAACAGAGGGTGTTTTTCATTTCTTTGTTTGTTAGACATGACCTATTGATAATAGACATATTGTATTTTGATTTGTTCTCTTGCCAGCTAGTCAGACTGTGGTACACATACAGATCATATAGCTAGTGAGCAATGAAAACTGTTTAAACACTGATTTAGAATCACTGACCTGTGCTTGTGCAAACTAAAGTGCAATTTGCTTACTTGTCTGTATCAGCAATTTATGAGGCTGTTTCCAGACACTAATCAGTGGTGGGATAGGCACTCTTTAGGCCTAGCAATTTCAGTTTGCTCACTGTACCATGGTCCAGCATTGTATTCACATATAGAAACAAATGCCTTTTGTTTAAAAAAAAAAAAAAAAAAGCTCGAGTGTATTGTAAAATGTATCTGCTTTTATAGTCAACTGCTTGGGAGAAAAATGAGTCAATGTTTGCAGTTGGTTTTCCTTTATTAAGCATATTTATGTCATCTTTCATTCTCTGAACAATCTCCTGGGTTCAGCTGAGGATAGCAGGAGCTCTTTTCTCTTTATATGGCAGTTTTAACCTACGTATATATATATTTAATAGTGCACTATCATTTTGCAGGGATAATACATTATCTGCCTTTAGAGGAATGTTAATACAATGTCATAGTTGTACTAGAAGGGAGGAGTGGCATTTTCTTTATATAAATCTGCCTACATAACTTCCTCTTTGCTGACATTAGAGACGGGCCTGAACTAAACATTCAAATCTAGATTCTGAACGCTTTGAGGCTCTTTGAATCTAAAGTTTTAATTCAACCTATCACAGAGAAATGTAATTACTTGTAGGTAACTTTTAAGATATGCATATGCAGTGTGTATTATTAGCCTACTGAAATCATCATACGGAAGGATTCATATTTATTTCTTTTTTTCCAAACATTTATCTGTTATTTCCAGTTATTTAAAATTCCAAACTAAACAGGCACTTCTATTGATAATAACAAATGTTTATACACATGTATATGCATATTGAAATTTGCTAGCATTATTTGTGTTGAGACTGAGTCATAATAACTAGAATTATTAGGCAGGTGTTTTGTTTTGTTTTTAGCTCAGCAGTTGAATAGTTTTAGAAATGTTGGCATGGATCAGTTTACAGGATCTGGGCTTTTAACTTGAATCCTCATGATTCAAGGGAGAAGATAGGTACATAAAGCCGATTCTCTGCTGCATCCTTTTGTCTCACACAGCAGAGCAAAACAGGGTTGGAACTGTCAGGGATTATCTGATCCAATCACAGCACAGTTTAGAGCAGCTTGTGCCACTTAGGTATGGCCCCCTAGGGATCATAATCTAGATGAGGATATAAAGAGCCCATCCTGCTCCAGTCACTCTCGCTCCCTACTTCTAAAAGGCCCCTGCACTGGGACTTATTAGAGAGAGGTGAAAGGAACCAGATATGCTGGCTTTACACCTGCTGTGGTCTCCCTCACACTGGATGTATCCCAGTAAGGTATTCAGAAGAAGTTGCTGTTCTCTTTTCACTGTCTGAGCACCTTATATGCTTATCTGTGATGGTATCAAGCTTCTGGAACTTCCTCCAAAAAAGACCTTCCACAGCAGGTCGGAGTGAGTGCCAGAGTGTTTGGACATCCTCTGCCTCCTTCAGGAAGGGAGGAGTGGATATGGAGTTCAACCAAATGTTTTAAAACTTTGGAAAGAATCATTAATTTCAATTCTAGAGATGGGTGAAGATTTGGGTTGGTTCTTATTTTGTTTTCTGAACTTATTTGTCTATCCTTAGATTATTTTTTTAAATTGATGAATAGTTAAAAAGCCCTTTGCAGATCCTTGGATAAAAATGCAAGTGTGGGAAAGTATCATCAGTGTGGGAAAACTAAATATTTTCCCTTTAGATCATCAGGACCAAAACATGAAACTGTGTATTCAAAAATAGCATATAGTATGAACTGTGAAACCCAAAGCTCTGAAACATAAAAGAGCAAACTACTCACACATTGTAGGCGCTATTGGCATGATAGTACATTCATGTACATTTTTAGTAAACCATGCACCCAGAGTTTGAGAAAATATTCTTGTGGACTGTCAAATCACAAAATGTCAAGTCTCTAGGATATAGATATTTCCCCATGACTTCAATAGATCATCCTAGCATATTATTTGAACACTGGCATCTGTATTTTAATATAATTGAATACATAAGCTATAGAACAGGGGTCGGCAACGTTCGGCACGCGGCTCGCCAGGGTAAGCACATCCCTCGGCCTGCTCCGCTTCTGGCCGCCCCCATTGGACAGGGATGGTGAACCGCAGCCAGTGGGGGCCACGATTGGCTGAACCTGCCGCATCAGCAGGTAAATAAACTGGCCCGGCCCGCTAGGGTTCTTACTTGGCGAGCCGCGTGCCGAACGTTGCCGACCCCTGCTATAGAAGGAAAATGTCTATTCATAATACAATGATGCAAATTTTTCATAAGAGATCTTAATTTGATGAGTAACACAAATACAAGTATTAGAATTGGACCATACAACATCTGTAAACAATTACAAGCAGTTCTGGTTCGATTCATAGCTTAATGGAACATAAAGAACGAGGAGTACTTGTGGCACCTTAGAAACTAACAAATTTATTTGGGCATAAGCTTTCATGGGCTAAAACCCACTTCACGAGAAGCTGGATATGAGTCAACAGTGTGCCCTTGTTGCCAAGAAGACTAACGGCATTTTGGGCTGTATAAGAAGGGGCATTGCCAGCAGGTCAAGGGACGTGATCGTTCCCCTCTATTCGACATTGGTGAGGCCTCATCTGGAGTACTGTGTCCAATTTTGGGCCCCACACTACAAGAAGGATGTGGAAAAATTGGAAAGAGTCCAGCGGAAGGCAACAAAAATGATTAGGGGGCTGGAGCATATGCCTTATGAGGAGAGGCTGAGGGAACGGGGATTGTTTAGTCTGCAGAAGAGAAGAATGAGGGGGGATTTGATAGCTGCTTTCAACTGAAAGGGGGTTCCAAAGAGGATGGATCTAGACTGTTCTCAGTGGTACCTGATGACAGAACAAGGAGTAATGGTCTCAAGTTGCAGCTGGGGAGGTTGGATATTAGGTTGGAGGTTGGATATTAGGAAATGTATTAACATTTCTGGGATGTATTAACAGGTGTGTTGTGAGCAAGACACGAGAAGTCATTCTTCCGCTCTACTCTGCTCTGGTTAGGCCTCAGCTGGAGTATTGTGTCCAGTTCTGGGCACCGCATTTTAAAAAAGATGTGGAGAAATTGGAGCGGGTCCAGAGAAGAGCAACAAGAATGATTAAAGGTCTTGAGAACATGACCTATGAAGGAAGGCTGAAAGAATTGCGTTTGTTTAATTTGGAAAAGAGAAGACTGAGAGGGGACATGATAGCAGTTTTCAGGTATTTAAAAGGGTGTCATAAGGAGGAGGGAGAAAACTTGTTCACCTTAGCCTCTAAGGACAGAACCAGAAGCAATGGGTTTAAACTGCAGCAAGGGAGGTCTAGGTTGGACATTAGGAAAAAGTTCCTAACTGTCAGGGTGGTTAAACGCTGGAATAAATTGCCTAAGGAGGTTGTGGAATCTCCATCTCTGGAGATATTTAAGAGTAGGTTAGATAAATGTCTATCAGGGATGGTCTAGACAGTATTTGGTCCTGCCATGCGGGCAGGGGACTGGACTCGATGACCTCTCGAGGTCCCTTCCAGTCCTAGAATCTATGAATCTATGAATCTATGAAAAGCTTTTTCACCAGGAGGGTTGTGAAGCACTGGAATGGGTTACCTAGGGAGATGGTGGAATCTCCTTCCTTAGAGGTTTTTAAGGTCAGGCTTGACAAAGCCCTGGCTGGGATGATTTAGTTGGGAATTGGTCCTGCTTTGAGCAGGGGGTTGGCCTAGATGACCTCCTTAGGTCCCTTCCAACCATGATATTCTATGATTCTATGATTCATCGGATGCATGCAGTGGAAAATACAGTAGGAAGATATATCTACGCAGAGAACATGAAAAAAATGGGTGTTGCCGTACCAGCTATAATGAGACTAATCAATTAAGATGAGTTATTATCAGCAGGAAAAAAAAAAAACTTTTGTAGTGATAATCAGGATGGCCCATGTCCAACAGTTGACAAGAAGGTCTGAGTAACAGTAGGGGGAAAATTAGCATCGGGAAATAGTTTTACTTTGTGGAATGACCCATGCACTCCCAGTCTTTATTCAAGCCTAATTTAATGGTGTCCAGTTTGCAATTAATTCCAATTCAGCAGTTTCTCATTGGAATCTATTTTTGAAAAAAAATTGTTGGAGTATTGTGACTTTTAGGTCTGTAATTGAGTGACCAGGGAGGCTGAAGTGTTCTCCGACTGGTTTTTGAATGTAATAATTCTTGACGTCTGATTTGTGTCCATTTATTCTTTTGCATTCTGTCTGCCAATGTTCATGGCAAAGGGGCATTGCAGGCACATGATTGCATATATCATATTGGTAGATGTGCATGTGAACAAGCCTTTGATGATGTGGCTGATGTGATTAGGTCCTATGATGGTGTCCCTTGAATAGATATGTGGACAGTTGGCAACGGGCTTTGTTGCAAGGATAGGTTCCTGGGTTAGTGTTTTTGTTGTGTGGTGTCTGGTTGCTGGTGAGTATTTGCTTCAGGTTGGGTGGCTGGAGAACTGGCCTGTATCCCAAGATCTGTGAGAGTAAGGGATCGTCCTTCAGGATAGGTTGTAGATCCTTGATGATTCTCTGGAGAGGTTTTAGTTGGGGGCTGAAGGTGATGGCTAATGGCGTTCTGTTACTTTCTTTGTTGGGTCTGTCCTGGAGTAGGTGACTTCTGGGTATTCTTCTGGCTCTGTCAATCTGTTTCTTCACTTCAGCAGGTGGGTACTGTAGTTTTAAGAATGCTTGATAGAGGTCCTGTAGGCGTTTGTCTCTGTCTGAGGGATTGGAGCAAATGCGGTTGCATCTTAGAACTTGGCCGTAGACAATGGATTGTGTGATGTGGCCTGGATGAAGGCTGGAGGCATGCAGGTAAGTATAGAGGTCAGTAGGTTTCCGGTATAGGGTGGTGTTTATGTGACCATCGCTTATTAGCACTGTAGTGTCCAGGAAGTGGATCTCTTGTGTGGACTGGTCCAGGCTGAGGTTGATGGTGGGATGGAAATTGTTGAAATCATGGTGGAATTGGTCAAGGGCTTCTTTTCCATGGGTCCAGATGATGAAGATGTCATCAATGTAGCGCAAATGGAGTAGGGGCATTAGGGGACGATAGCTGAGGAAGCGTTGTTCTAAGTCAGCCATAAAAATGTTGGCATACTGTGGGGCCATGCTGTCTGAAGCACAGCTTCTCTCATAGTTAAGATAGATGACAGAATAGTCTGCTTATTAGATTCTAAAACAGAAGAGATGCAGTAGGGTAGCAGGCTATGCAACTAACCTTTAATGTTTGGAGACTTGGGTTCAAAATCCAACTTAAGGTCACAAGCAAAAGCAGTTTGGTCTCATTCTACAGCACTCCTAGTGGACCTGTGTATGGGCCACAAAGTTATCATGCAATTTGGCAACTTTGAAGGGCCTGATTCAGTCATGGGAAAGGCTCCCATTGACTTTGATGGCATTGGATTGGGCCCCAGAGGAGCAGGGGCATTGTTACAAGCCAGGAGAGTGGTGCACTGGAAGAAAAGTTTGAAGACTCTTGTCAACAAACTTCTCTCCTCCCCAAACCCCTAAACTATAAAGGTTTGTGATGACAGAGAAATGATCCCATTCTTCAGGCCACAAAAATGAAAGGTAAGAACTACCAAAGCAGAAATTAGAAATGTAAAATATGAACATTTGTCACTATGTCTGACCGTAGTTCTGTGCCTTTGAGTTTGAAGCTGTGTTGTGGAATTTGTATTCTTTTCAGAGATCATTCTGCTGATGACAGACTACAACTACTGTAGGACAGATGGACTTAACAGAGCATATGCATAAAATATAGACATATCAATGGAGCCCACCATGCATTATAGAATCATAAATGTATGGTATTTTACCCATAGCCTCAAGTAAAATAAAGGTTTCTATAGCTAGGCCACATTATTTTCAATCATTTAAAGCCAGCAACATATGCCTCTGAAACTTTACTTTGCATGATTTGGTGTGATCTTTTGTTCCTGTGTATTAAATAATGCAAAGTTTCTCCATCAGCTTTTGTAATATTCAGTGATGGCATAGTAAAAGGAATGCATATTTTTTTAAATAGAAACTGATTTTGTATAAGACTTCACCTCTTTAGAAGAAGTTTTTATCATCCGTTAGCACTTTGGATCAAACTTTCAAAAGTCCATACACCTGACTTGGATGCAGTGTCCAATATATGTGCAGATGTTGGATTTATGTGCATTAGCATGTTTTGCAGTGTTTTTTCCATTTCTGCCTGTCCTGTTGTGCTTAGTGTGGAGGCTGGGGAAGGCAGGATCCTGGCAAGAAGCAGTGCTGGCATTGAATTATCTCAATGGGGACCACAACAACTGCAGAAATGCCTGGTCCCTACAAAGATTCACAACTAGGGGTTGTGTTCGGGGTTGGGTGGAGCTGGCAACAGTCTTGCCCTTTAAATATTTACATAGTAATATTTTTTCTTTATCTGATAAGCCAAGATGAAAGCTGCTTAAAGTCCTACAAAGGTCTCCCATAATGGTTCATGTCACAGATTTTTAGCAAGATGGCTGCTTCCAGCAAAAGACTCAGAATTTTAATTAGGCACATTAGTTTCAAATGTGTTTCACAGTTTATACGGCTGGCAAATGCTTCTTACCATGTTCATTTACAAACAATTATCCTTCTCAGGAATGTAAGTACAGATATTCACTGCACAAAATTTTCTCCCAAAGGTATAACATCAACTAATATACCATAGAAAGCTACTATAGGGAAAGTATGGGTTTTCTTCATTTGTTTGTTATGTTGTCAGTAACAAAATTCACTACAATAAGGGGTTAAAACAGGGCTTGGAATAAAACTGATTTCCAATGACAGCATCACTTGCGTTCTTGCAATATTTCTGAAAAGCTGCCTCCTTACGGCTCAATATATCTGTACAGTGTAGAGAATATCATGCTGGAAGTTTTTCTTCTGCAGAAACAAAGTTTCAGAAAACTATTTAATCAGAATTCCTGATTCTTGTGCATTGATGGCTCTAATTTTTCCTCACAGAAGGAATGAATCGAGGAGATAGTACACTTCCTTTGATCCAAATTGTGTCAGTGGGCCCTGTAGCAACCTGCATGGAATTTGGAGGGAGGAACACAAGTTGAAGGAAGGAATGATTTGAAGGCGGCACCAGAAAGCTTGTCTGAGCAGTGGTAAAAGACTGATAGTCAGTGCACAGGAAATGTACCAGAGATGTCAAGGGAGGAACCAGTGCTGCAACCCGGTGAGGCTTCAGGGGTTCTCAAACTTCATTGCACTTCTGACAACGAAAATTATGATATGACCCCACGAGGGGGGATCGAAGCCTGAGCCCGCCCAAGCTCTGCTTCCCCGGTGGAGGTAGGGAGGCAGGTCAAAGCCAAACCCCAAGCCCCACTGGCCTGGGCAGGTGGGCCAAAGCCAAAGCCCAAGGGCTTCAGCCCCAGGCAGGGGGCCTGTAACTTGAGCCCTGCCACCCAAAGTAGAAGCCCTCGGGCTTTGGTTTTGGCCTTGAGTGGTGGGGCTCAGGCTTAGGCCCTGGGCCCCAGCAAGTCTACGCCAGCCCTGGTGACCCCATTAAAATAGGGTCACGACCCACTTTAGGGTCTTAACCCACAGTTTGAGAACTGCTGCTCTAGAAGCTTAATACACCCCTGGGGATCCACAACTTAGAGGCTTGGATTCCTCTCACAACAGTCCTACAGTTTGGCTAGCAGGGAGTGCTCACTAGAATCTGTGACAGTGAAGTAACGGTGCCACAGAGACACCTCCCACATGGAGGACTAGCCAGCCAAACCTTAAGGACCTCTCCACAGAGTGGGGTCACAATCTCACACTAGGAAAGATTAGCGTAACTGGATAAAAAATGTCATATGTAGGACCCCATCCTGCTACCATTGAAATCAATCGAACTAAGTTCAGGTCTCTCAGCCAGAAGTAAGTGCAGGCTTCTTTTCTGTCCCTCAATTTATAACATGTATTATGGAGAGTTATGGTGCTCAAAGGCCCAGGCTAAAACCTCCTTCCTGGTCACTTTTTATCTTCACATATTTCATTAGCTTTTACAAGGATCCATAAATTAGCTGAATAACTAAGGTGACAGTTTCATTTTGTTCTTTGTCTTTGGGTTTTTAATCATTTAATAACTGTCTTTTGTTTTTTTAATAGGCCATTTTGTTCACTTAGAGTTTCATAAGAACATTAGAGAGTTTTCTTTTTCAAAGCATGAACAAAAAAACCTCTTTGTTAAAAATAATGTGTTGTTATTTTAAATGTAAAGCAACATTGTTTGTGGTTTCTTACTGACTATTACTTGTAATGGATGGGTAATTGTTTCCAGTAGCCTGTGTTCACTGCAGACAGCTTTCTGCAGCTGGAAACTTTTTCTGGAATCTTCCTACAACCAATGTCTGCTGAATACAAGGTGATGTTTACCACACACATTTTAAAGTTGAGCCTTTAATTTAAGAAGTTGTGGAATATGTCATTTAGGGGTTTTGTATTTGATCTCATTCGTTTCATACTTTTCCAGTAGGTGAATATATTATTAAAAGAAAGATTTTCCCTTGAGTCTTCCAAGAACAGTACAATTTAGAAATGTGTACAAACAGAATAGTAAATAGCCTTAAATATTGAATAGTTGCATGTTCAGCCAAAGGGCTACGGAATGTTTGATTTGCATCATAGCAAGGCTATTAGAATTATATTTCTAATGGCTATATAATGTGACAAGTGTGAGGGGAGCAAAACAATATGGAAATACTGTAAGTTAATGGGCATGCTATTTTAGATATCCCCCCTTCTGGGGCACCCCTGATCCCTAAGAGCCCCACTTCTTCCCTCCTCCGGGGCTAAGTGACTCTCTTAAGGACCTGTGGGCTCTTGATTTTTTGTGCATGGTGCCTCCACCAAGTGGCCAGGTGTGTAAACTATTAACAGCCCCTACAACCTTTTGTATATTACAGTTTATAATTACAGGAAACAAAGGACCAACAAATATTCACATTAAGCATAGACGTTAATTACAAGAAGGGGAAGGGAACAGGCAAAGGGGTCAAAAAGTCAAACAAATGAGTAATTAATCAACCCAGCAGCCACAAATACTAACAAAACTGAACTAGATTAATCTAATGAGAAAGCCTGAAGTCTCCCCTTAAGACTTATCTAAACTTGAAAGTTGATGTGAATGGCTAGGGTCCCTTGCTGGAAAGCCAACAGCTCTCCCTTTCAGCTGGAGGGAGTCCCTGATGGATACGAGTCCTGGCTCTTGTTACAGAGGAGACCTACCAAGTGCTGCCAGCAGTTAGTCCTCTCTAGCTGAGAGAAGCAAAGTAGAGTCTCCTATCCTCTGTGGCAGAGGGCAACTCAGGAGCTCTCCAGCTGCTCCAGTCCAACCATCTGCAGCCAGCCCACCTCTTTGTGGTCACACTGTCCCTCTCAGGTTCAGCTCAAATGTCCCAGTCATGTAATAGGCTCTTCAGGGCCTGCACTTTGTCAGCTAGGCATGCCAAATCAGGTTGTGGTCTCAGTAACTCCTTCCCCTCTTCCCAAATATGGGGGATATTCAGGCACAGCTCACATGCCTGGGAGTTTGAAGTCAGGAGGAAGGAACGGTTCCAGCCATGTGCAGGTTTGGTCCAGCCCTCCGAGTCTGAGTGTACTTCAAACTCGGGCAAGAAAGAGTGTCTCTGTTTCAGATCCAATGTCTGCCTTTGTGCTGCTTCTCTGAATTCCCAAAACTGGCAAGGTAGTTACACTTAGATTTTAAAGCATGTGTAAATGAATGACCTTCTAGGCTGTACACATGACCTCCCACTCTACCATTTTGAATATTAAGAGTTTATTTCTAAAAGAATGAGCAGAAAGGTGCTTTAAAGAGCTCCATAACATAAATTATTGTCATTGGAGAAAATAAAGGAACACTATATTAAGAATTGTATCATGCATAAGTGCAGTTGTAAGTTTGCTTAAGGGTCAGACATACTGAAGGACTTCAGCCTAACAACTCTGGCAGAGATACTGCTGAAAATACTAGGCTTTCTGAAAAGCATCACTTAGCACCAATATGTTGGTTTATAATGTACATTACATTCAAGAAGTTTGAACATTAGCAAATGCCATGTGCATTTCTACCCTAAAAAGTTACTGTAAAAACTATGATGTGGCTCTGTCGTCATTGTCACTGATTTCCATATCAACTTTGCTCAATTTGCAAAAAAAGATTTGTTTTTTAATGCCATCATAACTTGAAATAGATAATCTGTGGGGCTAATTAGGCCATCAGGAAGTTGGGACACCTGTGCAACCCCACTATCTTTAGCTTGTTCCCTGAGTGATACTGTAGCAGGGTTGTTACCCCGCTCCTGCCCTGAGGGGCTTAAAACAGCCCTGCGAGCGGGCTCTGGCAGGGGAAAGGCAAGGCTGATTGGAAAGGGCCCAGCTGGCCCTTATAAGAGGGCTGGGGCCAGAAGCCAGGACACACTTTCTCTAGCTACCTAGGTAGCTGAGGAGGGTGCCTAGGGCAGGGCAGGGGAAGGCAGCAGTGATGGAGAAGGGCAGAGGGAGCTGGGGAGCTCCAGCCTAGCAGAGCCCCAGGCTGCAGGCTGAGAGCAGTGGTGGGGAAGGGCAGAGGGAGCTGGGGAGCTCCAGCCTAACAGAGCTGCAGGCTGAGGTGAAGGCCCACAAAAGGGTACTAGGGCTGCAGAGGGGCAGCCCAGACCTAGGCAGAGGCTGCTGGTCCAACCCCCCTTACCGATGATGAGTGGTATAGACTGCAGTCTGCCCCAGGGAGCGGGGGCTAGACGATCACTGACAGTAACCACTGAGGCAAGGGGGTATAGGGGTTTGGGGGTTCCCCTGAGAGGGGAGACCCAGGCTAAGGGGGTACTGCCAGGGGGCAGAACCCTCATCTAGAAGGGCACCGGGGTCCGGGAGGGACACGGGGTCAGTGGCAGGCGACATGGCAGCCGGCATAGGGCGCTCCTGGCTGAAAAGAGCTAATTCCCTGGACAACCAACAGGAGGTGCCGCACAACTGAGTTGTTGCCCCGCGACAGATATCTGTGCAAATTCATTAGCCAGCAGTGGGGGTTGTGCAGGTGTCACAAAGAACTTAAGTTGAGCCTGTAGAACCTCTTTTGCCATGAGATGGAAAGAACCTAGCTTCTCTGTCAGAGCCCATGATGAGTTTGTGGGGCTTATAGTTAGGAAGAGTAAAAAGATGTATTGTTGAGGTAGAAACACATTTTAAGAGGTCAGATGCTCTTCTGCTGTATTGTACAGAAAGGAACAAACACGTGAATAGGGATGGGGATCAGCGTATATCCCCTGAGCTGGTGAAAGCCCTGCTACCTGAACTATGCATATTAGGGGTTTGGTAAAAATCAGAGTAGTCAATTGGAGGATAGAGAGGTGGTTTCATTGGCTTGCTCTTCCAGGAAAAGGTTGTTAAACCTGCTATGAAGGTTAATGTAGGTCAATTCAGTATGAACTCTCCCACTATAACATTCCCAGGGGTGCTATTTCCTCAGACTGCTCTTTCAGAGACTATTTTTCCAGAAGTGTTCCAAAACAAGATGGTAGCATCCAGGAATCTCCAGAGTAATGGCATATGAATATAACTATTCTGTCTAGATTTTTATATCACACCATAGTATCTGAGCCCCCAACTTTTTTTGTAACTAGGTGTTTGACAGTTGGAGTATGCCCATAAGCATAACAGTGAATGGCCCTTATAATTTTTGTCTTAAATTGTGAATGTTCTTGTTAATCATATAAATGTCTAATCCTTTTCTGAATCCTCATGACCTGTTGGTATCAATAATATATTGTGGCACTGATTTCCATGGGCTAATCATGCCTTTTGTAGAAAAGCTTTTCTTTTTATCAGTTTTAGATACTTTTGCTTCTTTTAAGGTTTGATGGTGTCTATACTTGAGAGAAACAGCTCTTTACATCTGAGGTATGGTTTGATATGGTGGTAGATTAAACATTGCACCATTTGCCCCTCAAAAGCAAGTTCTACTGTATTTTATCTAACTTTCTCAATTGGCTATTAAACCCTTTATGTTGCTACTGTGTTGAACTGGATGAAGAGAGTATGACTTTACTTTATTATGAATTAGAAAAACAATTAGGGTTTTATATAGAGATGAGGGTATAGCTTGAAAGGGACAAATCTTTTTAGTACTTCAAATAAATAATTAAGGGTTTATACTTGAGAAGATTTAGCGATTGAGAAGAGGGAAAATCTTTATTAAGCAAAGCAGTAATTTCATAAAGAAAAACAACATTGGGGGGAGGGATAGCTCAGTGGTTTGAGCATTGGCTTGCTAAACCCAGGGTTGTGAGTTCAATCCTTGAGGGGGCACTTAGGGATCTGGGGCAAAATCAGTACTTGATCCTGCTAGTGAAGGCAGGGGGCTGGATTCAATGACCTTTCAAGGTCCCTTCTAGTTCTAGGAGATGGGATATATTTATTTAACTCTGTAGTTTGGATGCCTGAGAGCCTCCTTATGGTATAAGGAATATCTTTGTAACAAATACTGTAATAGTGTACATACATATCAGTTAGGGATGGATGATCTGATTTATATCAAAAAGAGCTATTTGAACTTCAAATAAAACATTCTTTTCTGAGGTTCTAAATAATGATGAACTGCAGTACAATATAGTTGTAGGGAATCTATCACTGTATGTCTAATATATATATTCCCTTCCCTCATGGAATCTAAAAATTATTTGAGCTGCATCTTTAATAGCTTCACTCAACAGAGTGAAGAGTTTAAACAAGAGTTTTTAAAATGGTAGCAGATTGGTGATGCAGTTACAGGTTTCTGAAAACAAGGTTTGGATGCTGCTGGTCTCCTTACGGGGAGCCTTTGGCTTGCTCACATGGCAAGAGCAAAGTGTGATTCACAGTTCTTCAGGTTCCATGAATGAATCACTCTTGGCAGTTCGTGAGCTTTCCCACCCCCTGCCTCCCTCGCAATATACCACCACTACTATCTGTTAATCTGCAGCAGTGTCACAGCCATTCCTCTTCTGTCATGTATCAGTGCTGCAGTCAGGCATGCCTGATCGTAGGCTTGCCAGCAATAATCCACACTTTCTATTCTCCAGCTGCTAAAAGCCACGCTGTCAAAGAAACAGTTCAATAAGCCTATGATGGAAGAACTCCCTTTCAAAGTACTTAAGAGCTTTAATGCTATGTAGTCTATTGCTCACCAGTAATTTATGACTTGTGACAATCTTGAAGATGGAGTTGGCAGTACTGTTGTGTAACAGAAGGAAGACACAATAGCTGTGTCTGGAGCAAGGACTATTAAACAAATGCTTACGTAACCTGCAGTGAAGAATAATGCAAAGTGAATTAAGCAATGAAATTGTTATTGGCATATAATAAAGTATATTTCTTGGACTGTAGGACAAGAAACATTATACTTAAACCTGCATGCACACATGCTTATGAACATCTTAGCTATTTTTAAGGCCTGTGTTCTGTTGCTATGTCTGAGTTTAGGCTGTGTGTGTGTGGGGTGGGGGGGGGGGTGTTTTGTTTTTTGTTATTGGGGTTTGTTTTTTTTTAGAAGGACCACAATTTTCTTTATAAAGTGTTTAGCACATTTTTAGGCACTCACAATTAGAACTGGGTGAATAGGGGAGTTTTTGGTTCCCTGCCAATTTTGAAAAATCAGGGGGGAAATTGTTTTGGGTCGAACTGAAAACATTTTCCCAACATTTTTGGCGAATCAGAAAGTTTGAAAAAAAATTAGTTGAAACTAATGGAAACATTTCTACATTATCAAAACAAAAGTGTTTGAATCTAAACGTTTTGTTTTGACTTTCTGGCATTTTGACAAAAGCAAAGTTTTCAGAAAACAGCTGGAGGAAGAGATGGTGGCAATGACAATTCCCTTATGTACTTTATTTAGCTCAATGGTTAGGGCACTCACCTGGGACATGAGGTTCAATTCATCTCTCTATGTACAAGGGATTTGAACTTGAGTCTCCCCCACTACAGGAGAGAGCCCTTGCCCTTGGGCTGTGGATATTTTGGTAGGGAGTTTTGTCAAAATCTCTTCTTGAAGCTATACTAATTTTGATAAATAATTAAATAGAGCAGGGACTTGAACTTTGGTCTCCCACCTCCAGGGTACTACCCTAACTGCCAGGCTATATAGTCATTCTTGCTCTCTCTCCCTGGCCCAATGGCCCACTACAAATGACTGAATTGCCACTATGAATGGCAATGATAGTGAACAGTCACTGGGTCAAGAAAAATTCCAATAGCAAGGTCAATAAGGGCTGGTCTTCACTACAGAGAGATCAACTCTGCTGCAAGTGATGCAGCAGGGATCGATTTAGTGGGTCTAGTGAAGACCCGCTAAATCGATGGCAGAGCGCTCTCTGGTCAACCCCGGTACTCCAACTCTCTGAGAAGAATAAGGGAAGTGGACTGGAGAGCATCTCCCCTCGACGCAGTGCAGTGAAGACACCGGGGTAGGTCAACCAAAGCTACATCGACTCCAGCTACGTTATTCACATAGCTGGAGTAGCATAACTTAGGTCAACCATAGTGAAGAGAAGCCCTAAGAGTTAAATTCCATTTCACCCTGGCCATATCTACAATATGGAGACTATAGAGGCATAGTGACAATGCCATTGCTATGCCAGCAGACCCCCATAGTGTAGATTCAGCCTATAGCGATGTAAGGGGTTTGACTGTCATTGTAGGAACTCCACCTCCCTGAGCGATGGTAGCTAGGTTGATGGGAATATTCTTTGGTCAACCTGAGACTATGCTGGCAATTAGGTTGGCATGACTATGGTGCTCAGGTGTATTGATTTTTCACACTCCTCAGAGCTGTAGCTATGTCAAACTAAACTTTAAGTGTTGACCAGGCCTTGGGCTGGTTTTACACCAGTGTAGCTCTATTGACTTTAGTGCAATTGTTCATGATTTACACTGGTCTAAGTAAAATCAAGCCTTAAAATTCTGCCCTTGTATGTGCTTTCTCAAGACATGAGAGCGCACATCATTTGGATTTTGCTACTAATGCCTGGCAGAAATAAGTCAATTAGGGATGACACTATTATTGTATTAAGAACTTTAGTTTATTCTTGTTTACAAACAAAAAACAACAACCCTATTTTGGCATTCAGACTAAATGCAGACTGGAGTTTGAGTCCACCAAGTGAGGAGGGGAACCAAGAACAAAGGGGGAGTCAATGAAATTGAAGGGCAAATCAAAACTATTAAATGGAAATACTTTTATCACACACAATGGATAATTAGACCATAGTACTCATTGCTACAGAGGCCATTCCTGGCCTCCATTGGAATGGAATTTGGCAAGATTCAAAGAGGGATTGGACATTTCTATGCACAACAAGAATATCCAAAGTTATAATAGTTAATACTAAAACATCTGAAAGGGATTTAAAACCTTATCCTTCAGGCCTTATATCAATCTCTAACCATTTAAGGATTTAGGATGAGACCTTCCTGGAAGGTTGTTTATCCCATATTATCCTAATGCAGTGTTTACTGTGCCACCTTCTGAAGTATCTGGTGCTGGTAACTGATGGAGACTGGATACTAAACTAGATGGGTCTGATCCACTTGACCATTCCTCTGTTCCCATAATCTAACACCTTCTGCTCTCTTTTATGGTATTCCTGCTTGGGCCAAAGGGCCAGCCTTTTGTAATATATTCTTTCCTAGTGCCATATTCAATTGGCCTATATTTTATAGATCATTAACTACAGATTTGCCAATACAGATAATTAATGCTTTTCATGTTCGAAACCTCTGAGGTAGTTAAATGCTGTTATCTGCCTGGAAGCAGAAAGGTAAATTAACTCACACAGTCAGAGATTAAATCTGATTCAGAGTCAGGATTAAAATTCAGGAGTGTCTGGCTCCCACTCCTATGCTCATTTGCTCAGATCTTTATCTCCAGGGATAAATACTGCCCTCTGTTCTGTCATGGTGTCTTACATTTCACTGCTGGAAGCAAATGCACCGACACATAAAAATGGCCATATTGGGCCAGACCAATGGTCCATCTAGCTTAGTATCCTGTCTTCCAAAAATGGCCAATGCCAGGTGCCCCAGAGGGAATAAACAGAACAGGCATGTGACATTCCCCAGGATACAATCTGGATTGTTGAACAGCTGTGCTCCATTAATTCTCTAGCCTGGGATGCCTCTTACACTGTTTGCTGGTGAACAACCACCTCTCCAGGTTCTGCTCACACACAACCTCCAGCATGTAACTTGTTTCCACCTACACAGTATTGAGTGCTACAAAGTAGCCACTCATATATTACTTACAGAGAGATATCCGCATGTTCTTAGTCCCAGCCTTGAACCTAGAAATATGCATCTTGTATTGCACAGTATCCCCGCACAGTACTAGCTCATAGTAAGTCCATCATTTCAACAAAGGAAAATTATATATGTACCAACCCTGTTGTCCCAGATGGAGTTTCCTCACACACTCTAGTCCAAACATATTGGGAAAGATAAAACAATGATAAGTTTATTAACTACAGAAAATAGATTTTAAGTGATTACAAGTGATACGGCATAAGAAAAGAATTAAAAAGATAAAAATGTTAACAAGATAATAGGAGTTAAAGCAAGTATCTTTCTCTCAGAACAAGTTGTAATAGTTCTCAGGCTGGATTTCCTTTCAGCCAGGGACCAGTTCAGAGTCCTTCAGGTGTTTGTTGATGTCATAAGCACAGAGATGGGAGGAGGAGAAATGGGGTGGAGGCCACTGTTTCACATACTTATACCCTCTCTCCTCTTTGAGGATTACCCCCTGCTGGGGTGCAGACAGTCTCTTTTGTACGTGAGGTCTGAATGTATCTAATTCTTTATTGAACTCAGTTATACTTTTGGCCTTCACATCCTCTGGCAATGATTTCCACAGATTGACCCAGCATTGTGTGAAGAAGTACTTCCTTTTTTTGTTAGAAACCTGCTGCCTATTAATTTCATTGGGTGACCCCTGTTTCTTGTGCTATGTAAAAGAGTAAATAACACTTCCTTATTCACTTTCTCCACATCATTCATGACTTTATAGACTTCTATCATCCCCGCTAAATGGTCTCGTTTCCAAACTGAAAAGTCCCAGTCTTTAATCTCTCCTCGTATGGAAGCTGTTCCATACCCTTTATCATTTTTGTTGCCCTTCTCTATCCCTTATCAGTTATAATATCTTTTTTGAGATGGGGTGACCAAAACTGCATGTAGTATTCCAGCTGTGGGCATACCATGGATTTATATAGTGGCACTATGAAACTTTCTGTTTATTATCTTTCCCTTTCCTAATGGTTCCTAACATTCTGTTAGATTTTTTTTTAAACTACTGATGCACATTGAGTGGATGTTTTCGGAGAACTATCCACGATGACTCCAAGATCCATTTTGCGAGTGGTAACAGCTATTTAAACCCCATCATTTTGTGTGTATAGTTGGGATTATTTTTCCAATGTGCATTACTTTGCATTTATCAACACTGAGTTTCGTCTGCCATTTTGTTGCCCAGTCACCCAGTTTATTGAGATCCCTTTGTAACTCTTTGCAGTCTCCTTTGGACTTAACTATCTTGAGTAATTTTGCATCATCTGCAAATTTTGCCATCTGACTGTTTACCCCTTCTAGATCATTTATGAATATATTGAACAGCACTGGTTCCAGTACAGATCTCATGGGGACCCCACTATTTACCTCTTCTCATTCTGAAAACTGACTATTTATTCCTCCCCTTTATTTCCTGTCTTTTAACCAGTTACTGATCCAATTTGCCTGTTACTGAAATGTTGAAACCCTGATCATGCAAACACACACATACATAACTTGGCTCCTTTGAGAACCCTCAGGCTTTTCAGTGGAACTACGCATCTGAGTGACGTTATGTATGTACATAAGTGTTTGTTGTAACAGAGGCATACTCTGTGTAGCATAAATACCCCCATAATTAAATTTTGAATGGGAAAGTCATTACCTTGCATACAAAGTAGTTGCTTTATTTATTGAAGTAACATAGAGTTTATATTTATTTTTACTAGCAAAAAATATGACTTTCTATTATGAAATAACCTGCAATATTTTCTTAAATAAATGAAGTTGTTTTGAATTATGAAAATGCAAAAGAGCATCTTCAGCCACACACAACTCTTTTATCTCTCTCCTATAACTTAAAAATACCCAAACCAACTTAAAGCAAATGTGGTTAAAAAAAATTGTTCCTACTGTAGAGAGAGACCTTGGGTGCCAAGTTTCATCCCATAAGACATTTTTGTGGCTGTTATAGAATAGTGAAAGTAGAGGTTTGTAGTGGAAATGCTGACAAACTCTTAACTTTCTTGGAATGAGCAAATAGCACTAATAAAAACCACCAAAAGCATGAATTTATGTACCACTAATTGCAGGAGGACAAAATAAAAGTACTTGAATTCACTGTAATTGAAACTTGATTACTTACTTTTGGAAAGTTTGAGAGTTTTTAAAGTTTTTCTCTTTTCAGCTATATTGTGTACATTTTTAATCATGAGATAATATTATGTATTGTGTATTATAAGTAAATGCAGGATATATTCACCTACAGCATCAGTATCGAAAGATTTTCAAGATGAAATTACACTAAATATACAATAATGTGGCTTTGTTGTTCAGTTCAACCACAAGCTGAACTAGGGTGACCAGATGTCCCGATTTTATAGGGACAGTCCCGATATTTGGGGATTTTTCCTATATAGGCTTCTATTACACCCCCCCCCCCCCCCCCCCCGCCGTTCATCCAGTGTCCCGATTTTTTCACACTAGCTATCTGGTCACCCTAAGCTGAACACTAAAAAAAAGCTTTTACATTTGCACTGTATTCATAGGAACATTAAGGGCTAGCAAGCTTGCTCAAAAGCCTAATTTAGTTCTCGCTTTCTTAACAGCATGGAGTTTACTAACCTTGAAAGGTCACCAAGTATTCAGAAATGATGATCTCTGAAGCTTC
This sequence comes from Malaclemys terrapin pileata, assembly GCF_027887155.1. Taxonomy (NCBI): domain Eukaryota; kingdom Metazoa; phylum Chordata; order Testudines; family Emydidae; genus Malaclemys; species Malaclemys terrapin. The sequence continues at coordinate 37,409,769 of NC_071505.1, read as the reverse complement.
CAAATCATCTAAACAATACTCACACTGAGATTTAATATACTTCAGTAGGCCAATGCCAATCTATTCTGGATATAAAAAAATTGGAACAGAAATTGACAGGCCAAAAGGAAAAAGAGAGAAGCCAAGAGGAGAGAGAGAAAGCAGAGGTCCATGGAAATGAAAGAAATATAGGAGCTGAGGAGGTCCCTTCTACACTATGAAAACTACTATATTGTGAGACCATAGTGTGTTACAACACAGTATCGGCCAACATGGTTAAATCGTGGTTCCTTCCTTTAGTATAGACTGGATTGAATCATGCTTTTAATTGTGTTCTTGAATCATGCTATAGCCCTGCAAAGTTTGAGCTTGTTGCAAAATCTGGGAAACAGTTAAACAAGATTTAGTCAAGCTACATTGCAGGAACCCACTGTATGCAAAATGTATTCAGCAGTAATGCGTTGTGACCAGATTCCTGTTTTCTTACTGTGAATAATTTTAGTTACTCTGAGGATCAGATCACTCAGACAGACCTGTTTTGTTTTGTGGAGACTAAGTGATGAACTAAGGCGACAAATGGAGGCTCTTCTGTTTATGTTTGAACCTGTCTAAACCATTGAGATTCTGAAGGTAGTAGGGCAGCTCCATACCATAACCTCTGAGTTGCATCTATGACATTCTTGAGTGGTCAAGATCAGTAGGGAAGTACTGCAAACATGGGTGGCTAGTTTTATGGGCCCATGGTGCCTGGGCACTAGGAATATTCCTGCCCCAGGGCCCGGCTCCAGCACTGTTTGAGGCTGGGTCTCTCCCTCGGCGCCGCCTTCTGCTCCCGGGCACCCCTGGGCCATTTAAAATGGACCGGGGCCCCCACCCACCAGCAGCAGCACAGCAGAGCTGAGCGGCTTCCTGTCTGCTCGCTCCATGTGGCTGCTGGCCCCTCCCTGCGGCCCCTGGGCGGGGTGGGTCTGTGTCCCGCCGCAAGTGCCCCTGCAGCCAATGGGTAGCTGCAGGGGCAGTGCCTGGGGGAGCAACATGTGGAGACCCCCGCCCCGTCCTGCCCTACCTAGGAGCCGCAGGTAAGCACCGCAGTGCCCCACCCTCTCCCCAGAGCCTGCACCCCCACCCCTTTCCCACACACCCCCATCCTCAAACTCCCTCCCAGAGCCTGCACCCCCCCCTCTGCAACCCCTCCTGTTCCCAACCCCCAGCCCAGAGCCTGCACCCAAACTCCATCCCAGAGCCTGCACCCCTCATCCCCTCCTGAACCCCCAGCCCCTGCCCCAGCCCAGAGCCTGCATCCAGCACCCAAACTCCAGCCCAGAGCCTGCACCCCAGACCCCCTCCCCCACCCAAATTCCCTCCCAGAGCCTTAGGCAGGTGGGGGGTGGAGTTTGGGGGCGGGCAGACTCTGGGCATTCTGGGCACCACCAAAATTTCTACAAACTTGCTGCCCCTGACTGGAAATATGTGTTTTTATGCTTAGGAGGTGCCTAGACATCCAAACAGATATCAGAGAAATAAAAATTGATGATAATTTTAAGTTTTTTGGTATGCATCATACTACACAGTCTTATCTATTGCTGCTAACAGGACAGTTTTTTATTTAAACTGCCCTATTGACTTCAGTATAACCTGGAGGAGAATTTACCCCCTTTATCCTACTTAAGTATTTGGTTGCTAGATATTGATAGATTAGGTAAAACTACCAACCTTGGTCATTCATCTAGGGAAACCAGACAGTAATAAAGAGTTACCTGAGTACAGGCCTGATCCAACTTCCAATAAAGTCAATGGGAGTCTCTCAATCACTGAGACAGCTTTTGACTGGTATTCTGCAGGCCTTCAGATACAACCCTCCCAGGCCATAGTAATGCCAGAATTTTTTGTGACCAAATGTAAAAGGTATGTTCAATCTTGGTCAGTACTGATTTACTGTTCATCCAGAATTCCCTGTGCATTAACATAAGTACATACCCTTGAATCCCCCACCTGCATCCTGTCTACTTTTCAGTTTTTTTTAAAAAGAATTTTGACATGGAACAGGCACAAAGGATGCTTAGAGTCATTGCAGGTGGAAGGATATTCCCCTGTCATAACTTCATATTCTCTCTCACCTTAACATTATTCCGCTTAAGTTGCTCCTGGTGTGAGCAATGACCTAATTTTTGATACGTTCTTTCTTCTACACCTTGAATCTATCCAGATAAAATATTCTGGGTAAGATGGTCCTAATTCTCCTCTGTCTTGTAGGTCTGTTGCCATGTAGACTTGTGCAAAGTGGAGATAGTACACTTCACTTACAAAGTGATAGTGTTTTATACCCAATTTGCATGCTGTTTGAACAAGGGTAAGTGACTGCACAAGGCAGTGGAGAATCAGACCCATCCTTGGTGTATGATATTTTTTGTGAGAATTTATTTATGGGGAGAGCGATGTTAATATAAAATATGCTAGTACCATGGATGATTTCTCTCCTGTTTTTTAATCACTTTTTGGCAACTGCTCTCTTTATTATTACTGAAAATTACTGCCATTTGTAATGGTATAGTATCTTTTTTGCAGCTTTAATTTAAGTGGGTTTTTTTAAACACACGTGCTGTGTTGGCATTGTTATTCAAAACAGTATTATTTATTAGTTTTATGGAACACAATTTGTGGATTACATAGAATCCTGTTGGCAATCCCAAACTAAATTGTACAGACAAGTGATAATTGTGTCCAGAGCCAGAACACAGTGAAAATTCCCAAATAGAAGTAGTGACAGGTATTTTAATGCCTAGGCAGATAATTAGGTTATGATTATGGATATGCCAGTTAGAGACAAACCATAACAGAGAATCTATCAAGAAGCAGGCCTTGTCTATTCTGTGGATTTGTCCTGATTTCAGAAACCAGTGTAACTGCACTGGTGCAAACCCCAAAGACAAAGAAAGCAAACTTTGCATTTGAGAGGCTTTCCTTGGTTTCACAAGGCAGATTTCCTTTAGAGTTAGTCTGGAATTTTTCAACAAATTATTATTTTATTAAAAAATGCTGATTAGTTGAAAAAGACACGGTTAGCTTTTTGATGAATCAGCTGACTTGAAGAAAACATTTTAAAGATTATGAAATTGTCACAATGAGAATTCTGGTTTTCCAACACAAAACAACTTTTTGTTTTAAAATTTAAGATAACTAGACTGAAAAAAGTTTTTTTTTTTAAAAGGAGAAAAAGGTCAAAAGTGAAACAAAACATATAATTTGACCCAAGCCAGTTTTTTTTTCCTTCAAGATTTCAGTTTTTTGTCCCAAATCAGGATGCTAAAAATTTTCAAACTATCAAATATATGTGTGAGATGGGAAAATCATACGCTGCCCAGTTCTATGTTCCTTATCTACACTGGAAGTTTGCACCAGTGGAGCTATACTGTCCACTTATTACTAGGATTAGCTCTGGTTCCAGCATAGAAAAGATGATGGCAAAGGTCTGTTTATTCATGTAGTCCATTACCTAGCCAATATGGGCTTTGTTTCCTATAGTACATTTTTTAGTGTCTTATTTAATGTAGACCTGTCTTTAACTGTATCTGAGTAGCATTCAGAAAAGCATTTCATACTTTCTGTTTTTGGAAATATCACAGAAAGTCAAATGTATTACTATCTTTTTGACCCTTATAACCAAATGCTTATTGATCAGTACACAGTGAAGGCCTGGTCTCATAGGTGTTGAGCACCCACCAGCAGCCTCCCATCAGCCCTTCCTCCTCCCCCAAGTGCCTCCTGCCCGCCAGTGGGCCCAGCCGATCAGTGCCTCCCCCTCCCTCCTTGTGCCTCCCGCCTGATGTGATCAGCTTTTTCACGGAGTGCAAGAGGCTCTGAGGGGGGGTGGGGAGGAGCGAGGATGCAGCACACTCAGGGAATGGGTGCTGAATGGGGCAGGAAGAGGCAGGGGAGAGGTGGGGTGGGCAGGAAGAGGTGGGGTGGGGGTGGGGGGATTTTGGGGAAGGAGTGGAATGGGGCAGGGACTGGGGCAGAGCCGGGGGTCGAGCACCCCCCGGTCACATTGAAAAGTCAGTGCCTGTGCCTGGTCCAAAGGCCTTTTGAAGTCAAATGAGAAGTCATTTAGAATGTAGTCTAAATGAGAAGCAAATACCTCTTTAAAATCATAATTTTTATCTACATAGTTCAGTGATCACTACAAGTGGTTAGTAATAAAACCAAATGCTACTGTATTTGCTTTAATTGCTTATAGTGTATTCACTCCAAAGTTATAAAGTTTAAAGAATGCTACTTTAAAAAGTCTTTATGAAGATTTGTGCAGAAGTTTGCTGTAGCTTGGTAGTCTACTGTATCTTGGTAATTAATCACTATTACCATTAATGGAATTCCTTTCTGCATGCTAAAGTGCTTTTAGAATATCTCGGTCCCTCAAATCTTGCCAAAAGCACCATTTCATAGATAGTAATAAGTGGGTTATGATTCAAAACACAACTATAAGCATTACTTACTGTTTTCCATTGAAAATATGTCATTTCTCTATTTTATTTTCTTACAATATCTTCAGGTATTATAAAAAATCCCAGAAAACTATAATACAATATTAACAGTACTAAGATGTGCTTTGGAAACCTTTATGGGGTTTTTATTATGTTTGTTATTACTTTTAGTACCCAATACTGTTACATCGGTTATACTGTTATATCCTCACACTAATAGGAGGACATTTTAAAAGTTCTATTTATTGTTTTAGCTACTTGATGCAGTGGGAGTAACACATCTAAATCCTCAAATAACTCTTTGAAAATATGGTAGCCCGATTGCTGTGATATCTTAAAAGAAAGAATTAAATGAATGGAAAATTACTGAAAGAGTAATCTTGATTTGGATTTATCAGTTGTATTTTGAATGTGTGCAATGGCTGCCTAGACACAGCATAAACACTCTTTTATAATTTTTAATATGTATGGATCAGAATAAATAAATGCTGTTAAGATACATGATATGCAAGGGTATAGTGAGGAGAGTATATATCTTCTTGTAAGACCATACTCTGGCAAATGCTGCACATAGGCATCCATCATAAAAACCATTCTTAGCAATGGGAGCGGGTGACAGATGGTCACTTATGTTCCCAGTAAAACATATGGTGGCAGATTCTAATCTCAGATATAATGGTGTAAATCAAGAGTAACATCATTGATATCAGTGGCATTATTATGGATTTGCAAACTGATCTTTCTTGTTGAGAGAGCACTCCTCCGTGACAGGAACCTGAGATGGCCATCCAAGATGGAGCAAAGTATCAGAAAGTTTAATCTGTGTTTGTTCATGTGTATTCTCTGTAGGTTCTTCTACCAATATCATTACCATAGTATTGGAGTGCCTTCCAGTAGTGCATTAAACAATGAGACTACACATCTATCACATGCTGTTTGGGCTCGCATCTTCTTCCCAGCGGGAAAAGTGTGCGCTTTGGAGGGTTTTGTTTTGGTACGGTTTTGTTTGTTTTTAGGTATCATGTTGCTATATATTTATGTTAGGAAAGGCAAGGTCAAAGAAATGCATCTTGCAGTTGGAGCAGAATATGATGGGGTTTGTGGTTAGTTCCTGGGGCAGTTTATTCTCTGACACAGCAATGGCCTGTATGCATCACCTCCCATCCTGATTACTCCTACTAGCAAAAAATTTCAGCTGTGGACTGTGCAAGGAACTGTTAGTTGGATTATGGATGCACATTAATACTGCTTTAGCAGTGCTTGTGTGTGTAGATCTCCTGTTTTGCACCACTTGGCAAAATCCATGCTTTGGCCCATAGTCCTAAAATTTGGTTGGGAAACAATATCAATATAAACAAAAAATTAAAAATGAGTCAATCTGCTTCTTAAATTTACAAATAATATTTTGAAAGTCAATTTTCCATCATACAATTATTTTCAGAGATGTGTCTCACTAATTCTAAAACCATAATTTCCTTGCATAAACATAGAGGTTTATTTAAGAATTAGGTTTTTAGACTACTCTTATTAAATAATGTGTCCACTGTGAGGAGCACAGACATTATGACTTAAGATTTGGAACATGAACTTATAATAATAATTTTGTCTAGACTTGTATCACCAGTTTCAGACATACAACCTGCAGCCAAATTTGACCAATGGTATACTTTAATCTTGCCTGCCAAGCAATTACCAGATTCTCCTACCATCCCTGCCAAACGGCCTTTCTCAGCTGAGCTGATTCAGCACTTGTCAGTTCCTGAGCAAAAGCAAGTTTTCAAAAATGATACTATAAGGAGAACCAACCCTGAAAGAGCAAAGGTCATCAAAGAATTGTAAAATACTCATGGATTCTAGTCAGGCAGGAGATAGGGTACTAACATAGATTGCCTCTGGAGCTGGGTAAAAGCCTGTGTGATACACTAATTGGAAAACAGCAAGGAGCCTATAATTTGCTTGTCCTGTCTTGCTTGGTACCACTGGATGCCAGAATATTGATCAATGTCACACCCACTAGAATTTCCTTCCTTCCCAAGTGGCCAGTCTAGAAATAACATCTCATTTTCAGGCATTCTTCTGTAAGCAGCACTTTTGGGAGTGATGTTAAATTTGATTATCCTCCAATTGTTTTTATATAAAAAAAAAAAAACTTGGTCAAGTTACTCCTTTGTAGGGCACCTTTGCTCCCTCCTCCTTTAGAAATTCAAAGTATGGAGCAGAGAACTCCTCCCAGGTAACTGAATGGGACTAGGCAAGCAAGGGAGAGATTATTTCCCCCAAACTGCCTTACCTCCTTCACTTTGCCCAAAAAGCATGGCTTACTGCTTCTTTTGTATCAATTTCATACTTGTCTCCACATCTTCTTCCACATGACCTTGTACTTCTGCAATCCCCATTCCCACCGTGCTCAACCATGTTTCTATCTTCTTTTCTTTCAAGTATTTCTATGCCTAGGAGGCTTAGTGAGGAGGGCTTTAAACTAGGTTCAATGGGGACAGGTGACCAAAGCTCACAGGTAAGTCAAAAACATGGAGACCTGGGAGAAGGGTCGGAATCTGGGGTGTCGGAGAATAACAGAGTTCTCACTCTTTTGGTTGGGTACAGCAAAGTCAGATACTTTATTTTCTCAAGCAATTGCGTAGAGGGAGAGAGTGCACTAGGACACAAGGTCACGCCCTCCGAGGCAGGTCTCTCTACAGGTAAACAATTACAGCAAGCATTTATACCTTTTGTTAAAGACAATAATGAGCAACAGCTGCATTTTGTTTATACATAGGTCATCCTGATAACTTATTTTTATCACTTATTTAAACTCTAGTCTACATTCCATATTATCTGCACATTATCTACACAAGGTCACAACAACGTCTCACACAGTTCTTTCCCACTCGCCTCACACAATCCTCGCTTCTACAAATCTCGTGTTATTAGGGTTACACTTAGCCTGACTCTTGCTCACAGAAGACTGTTTGCATTTGAAATTCCCTTCCAATCCCTGTCAGGCCTTGCTCTGCTTCCACAACCCCCCGTTTTGTACTTCTAGTACAACATTCTCAAATCTCTATTTGCATTAAGTCTTGGAATTCAGCTTCTACCTCAGATGCTTCAACCTTAGGGGTTTTGATTGGATGTAATGACAATGCATGATTAGCATGGACATGAAAGGTATTACTATTATTACGTCCTTTACAAAAACAATAACATAATCCTAAACTAACTAATAGCAATACAAGCAATAACATTCCCATAGCAATAATATGATGGGGTTGTTGTACAGTTTTAGTCATAAAGCACAATGCATCATACTTAGTACATAAAGTAGACACTCTATAAGCTGTATGAAAGGCTTACTTTTCAACTTGATATATATTTTGAAGCATGTGAATTTGCCCTTGTATTTCAGAGATTCTCTGAACCTCTGTAACAGTGAAAGCAAATTTTTGAAATCGATCAGGTACTAAGCTGGTCCAATTAAAGGGTATCTGGAACCTAAGGGCTGTGGTAAAACTCTATCCGCAGGCCAGTAAATAATATGATTAAAATATATATCTCGCAATGTGGTGGCTTTAAAATACAGCTATTATTAGCTTGAAAAAGTAAGTGTCTTGTCAGGGTAATTCCTTGTCCCCTATCCTTCCAGAAAACGTTGTCATGAACAGTGACAACTTCCCCTGGCTTCAGTTTACATGTACACTGAAGCTGTGGGGGTTCTAACGGCCAAAATGTCCATTGACTCCCTATCCCCATTCAAATGTCAGGTGTAATCCCAGGAGCACTGACTAAAAATCGATTGGGCATACCAGGTAGTCTAATTTCCCAGATGTCTCGGTGAATTACCCAATCCCATGTGCATCCTCCCCATGGACCCAGCAGGATTCGGTATGTGGGAGCCCACACCCCCCCTAACCAGTCCATATGCTTGGAAGGAGCACTGTGAACGTCCACACTTCCGCCCAGAAAATCTCCAAGTATGTCTCCATGGCCACAGATCAGATGGTACTCTTGATGTGTCTGTAAGGGCAGTGGGCCAAGCCTGATGCTCAAGATCATTCCGAATGGCCATTAGCTGGTCATTCAGGAAATCCTGAATTTCTGAACATGCTAGATCCCATTGCAATGCCTTCCCAGCCTCAATGATATTCAATACCATCTCTGTCAGCAACTTCTGACCCATAGAACTAAGGGCGGAAATAACATGTAACTCACCAACTCCAGCCTGTACCTGGGTTAGTTGTGCCCCAGAAATAAGGCCAGTGGCCTTCTCTAGTTGCCCCAATTTCTCATCATGTTCTTGGCTTCTAAAAATATTCCAAACTGCTGCTGCACTATTGGCCCCATCCCATAGGGATCCGGTCAAGTCTCTCTTCTTTCTAGAGGAAATAACCCAAGCCCTTTGTTGTGCTATTCTAATGGCAGCTCCCTGTGAGCAATTTGGGTATGTAGAGGTGATCTGGAAACTGGATAAGGGCAATGTCGGTCACATGGTTGGTTACCTGAGGCCAGGGCAACAGAGTTTGAACTGATGACCAGAGTGGCTAGAACAGGCATTGTGGGATACTGCAGAATAATTCTGGAGGTCATTCACAGCGCATTGGGCAGCCACACTGGCACTGCAGTGCTGCAGCGGCAGCGCAATACTCGCTATTCCTCTCGGAGAGGTGGAGTACATGCAGTGCTGCAACCACGGAGATACAGCGCTGCAAATGCCTTGCCAGTGTGGACGGGGAGTGAGTTACAGCACTGGGGGAACCTTTACAGCACTGTAACTCACAAGTGTAGTCAAGGCCTAAGACATCCTTGGGATCAGTGGTTCCAACCTCAGAAAAGCACCCTTTCCCCAAGCAACCTGGATAGTGCTTGAGGACAGGCACCAGAGTAAAGCCTTGCAAATAGTTTGATTGTTACAAAAGTGGCACCAGGTTGGGGTGGAAAGGAGACGAACAGGAAGTGTTCCCCCCCACACTTTTTCTTAAGTGCTGGCTGCAAGATGATGTGATCCCTTCTAACCACAATCAGGGCACACTCGGGAAAGCGTGGTTGTGTGACCCAGAATTCACCAAATGGGGCGGATTACTTATTGAATTACTTGCGGTTTAAGGGCTAGCATTTAAATCTTCCCCTGTTTTCCCTAGGTGACCATATGCGATATCACTCTCCTGAGGGTAATAGAGATGGAACGGGAGCAAATGCTGCAAGCGTCTGGGTACAGACCTGGTTCTTATGCTGCAATGCTGAGTGCCGCAATGATGCCAGAAGAGTGAATACTGGAGTGGTGCGGGAAAGTGTCTTACTGTGGTGGACAAAATAAGGCAGCCCTTCCCAGAACCTTCTGCAAAGAATTGCAGAGTACCCCATGAAAGCTTCCTAGAGATCTCAAAGGAGGATTCCTAGGCCATCCCTGGGCCCATAAACAAACTTTTTTGGCGATCACACTCTGCATAGCTGGAGTGGCCGCCAATAATTTCTACCCCAATTTTTAAATTCAGATTCAACATTAAAAATAATAGCATGTAACCCCTAGAGTTTGATTGGAAATGTGTAGTCACCAGAGGTACCTTCCCTGGCATCATGTTCTGCTGACAATTGGTCCTGTGAGGGGATGGGCTCCAGAGTTAAAAAAAGTTCTTGGCTGTCAGTGAGAATGGATCCTCCAGTTGCCTGCTGCGCATTCTCCTCCTTGCCAACAATGTTCTCCTCCTTGTTGCCTGAGGTCACCTGGGGCTCCTGGGAGGTATCCATGGAGCATTTTGGGGTAGTGGTGGGGTCGCTGCCTAGAATCGCATGCAGCTCCTCATAGAAGCAGCATGTCTGTGTCTCAGAACCAGAGCGACTGTTCACCTCCCTTGTCTTCTGGTTCGCCTGCTGAAGCTCCTTTATTTTCATGTGGTACTGCTGTGTGTCCCTAGTGTAGTCCTTTTCCCCCAGGCCCTGCATGATTTTGGCATAGATGTTAGCATTTCTCCTGCTGGTTTGGAGCTCTGCCTGTACAGACTCTTCTCCCCACACAGCAATAAGATCCACTACCTCCTGTGTGCTCCATGCTGGAGCATGTGCTCCATGCTTGAGCATCCATTGTCAGCTGTGCTGACGAGCTCTCCATGCCAATCAAACAGGAAATGAAAATTCAAAAGTTCCCGGGGCTTTAACATGGGGGTGGCTGTTTCCCATGTACCTGGATGAAGTGTAGTGGAGTTGAAAGTGCTTTCCAGAGCGGTCACAGCGGAGCACTGGGGGACACTTCCTGGAGGCTAATTCATTCAAATTATACAGCACTATCCCCATGTCAATGCGTGGATGTCAACTCAAGCGCTACGCCTCTCACGGAGGTGGAGTACAGAAGTTGACTTTGCAAGCCCTTCAGGTCGGCGGAAGGAACTCAGTAGTTTAGACACATACATTATTAACTTGACCTAATGTGGCAAATGTCGACCTAACTTTGTAGTGTAGACGAGGCCCTAAATACCATACTTTTACCCTCAAAAAGGAATATATACAACAGAGGGAAAAAAAAACCCTCTGTGGAACTTACAAAGCTATGTGCTGAATTTCATAGCTTATTCACTTGGTCCTTGTTTCATCCCGTCCACGATCCTCTGTATTAGCTACTTAGATTGGGAGCTTTTTAGAGTAGGGACCTTGTTCTGTTATCTGTCTGTTTACAGAAAATGCCCATTTGCATTCATAAACCCAATTGCAGGGAAGTGGGGGGAAGTGGAATTAACGAGGTGTGTGCTTGCTATTACTCTGATCATTTGCTTGTATGTTGCATTCCTTTTCCCCACCCCTTCATCTGTTTTGTATGTTTTTAGTTTATCAGACCTCTGGGGCTGGGAACATGCCATAAACAGTGTTTGGCAAATGCCTAGAAAAGTCTAAGCAAACCACAATACAAATAATAATTAACAAAGCCTCTGCATACTTTGGAAGTATGTAAATAATATAAGATTTAGGTGGGAACTGGAATGAGTTTGACACTCCTGCTCTATAAACTCTGACATGGAGTAGATACCTGCTGCATTTCAGTGCCACAGTTTTGATACAACAAGATGAAAACTTACTGAAAGAAATGGTTATTAAATTTCCCTTCATATCCTTGATAGGAACATTCAAATCCACAATATCACTGTAATTCTTATATTTCAGCTAAAAATTATATCCTGGGTTATGTACCTACTATGTTGGGTTTAATTCCACCACAAAGATTTGGGTTCTTCAGAGCTGCAATGATTATTAAGCACATGATTTTACAAAGTGGAAAGACTATACCCAGAATAGAGGAATAGAACAGCGGTATTCAGACCTGACTGAGTTAGCAGCAAAAGGAAGAATAGCTTATCAACGTAGAGAGCAATTATATGAACTCAAAGATATCTGGACTCCATTTCTTGATACATTTGGATAAATTCTGAGACAGCCTCATAATGCCAGTCTTCCATTCCACCTGACATGCCACCCTGTCCTCTGGTCCTATCTTCCCCTTTTTATCTATTTGCATGTATATTTTTTTAATTCTTTCCCCCACCCTAACATGTTATGTCTGTGTAATATTGTTTGATTTTGTATTGTCTGCTTTTGCAGCTTTGACAAGTTGTAAAGTTGCATAACTGCATAACTTTATTGTATATCCCATGAAAGGTGAGGTATTTGGTGACAAGTACAAGCTGTAAGTCATTTACCTTTTGTAATTTTATTGTTTCTTTTCTTGAAAATTAATAAAATATTAATCACCTAGAAAGTATCTTGTTGCTTTTTGTAACTGACCCATTAAAACAATTTATATTGTGATGATGAGCAATGTTAGTACTGGGGGCTGAACAAATTGGTACTGTGCAATGCTTTGAAATAGATTATCCCAACCATAAAAAAAAATCTATAATGTCATCAGCCATCTGTATTGATACTGCATATGACCCTGTCACTGATTGATTAGTTCTATTTACAGAATATTGATATCCATGCTTTTAAGATGATCTAATCTAATTCTTACATAATATGAAGTAACTAATAGTCCGTTCCCCTAGATACCATCTAATTGTTTCCTGAATGACACCAGCACACTTGCCTCAATAACTTTGCTTAGTGGCTCATTAATTTATGATTTTTTGTATATAAAAGTATTCCTGGAGATGTCCTCTAGCTTCTTTTGTTACGTCTATTCATGGCTGCATCTTCTGCATATGGCTCTAACTCTATTGGTTAATTTTCTTGGGCATTATGGAATGGGTGTACAAGGAATAATTAATCACAGAACTCCCACAAGTACCTTCAAAGGGAGTTCACAGATAATTTCCCCATGGACCATGTTGAAAGTGTACCTCTTATTTATCTAGGAAAAAGTCTGCGAGACATTCCACAAAAGAAATACAGTGGATGTACACAGTCGTGTTTTACTCCTAGAACTGTTTACAAGGTGCATTTTCATCTGGCACAGAAATGGCATGCAAATTATTTACAGAGGACTCATTAATATTCAAGGCCCTACTCCTGCAGCTTCTTCTGCATGGGTGAACCTTTCAGCCTATGTAGAATCCCATTGAAATCAATACGAGTTTTTTCATGAGGTTGATGGATTTCCATTCCATACGGCTAAATGCAGTGCCTTGCACTGCATTTAGCCGTATGGAATGGAAATCCATCAACCTCATGAAAAAACTCGTACAGATACAGACAGACATCATCTTCCTTTCCAAATGCAAGCAGATGGACATCATACCAATTGAAATCAATGACACTCCATAGAGTTGTAGAGGTCTACCCTTGTGGAACAAGCTGTGTGATCAGGACCTAACTCTGTCATAACACTTTGATATATGAAGTATCCAGTGCCTGACTCTCTTGATTTATAAATCTTCATAAATTTTACCTTTGACTAACACAGATCACATGTCAGGATTGGGGATTACTTACATAAATAATTAAAAAACAGAGAGAAATGGGGTTATAGAGCTTTTTGAATAAAAGGACATGGAAGCAATGATAGGGTCTTCCCCACTGTAATAGGATGACCTGCTCCCTTTAGGACCAGGAGGCCTGGGGCTGGCTAACCCTGTTTAATTAGCCTAGCCCTGCCCTGCCATACCTGTGCTGGGTGTACGACTTTAAAACACAGGAAGCCCAGTAGTCTAGCAGTTGTGGAGGAGGGCAGTTGAGCTGGTTATGGCTAGAGAGCTGAGCTACAGGAGTGGCGCTAGCGTCTGTGGTGGGCCCCTGGAATAAGGGGTTAGTCTCCGGTGAGGCAGTGCCGGGGTTGCTGTTCTGCAAGAGGAACAGGGAACTGACCAGAAGTCCAGGAGGGATGAAAGGCTATTCGGTTTGTTGTACTTGGACTTCCCCTGGGGGAAAAGCCTGGGGAGTCAGTGCTCTGATGAGACTGAGAAAAACTGTGAGTTGAGCCCAGACGGGGTTAAAGACCTTTTGTTTATATTAACTTGGGACTATTGTTGAAGGTGGTGTTTACTTTGGGTCTTTGAGTACCCCAGAAAGAGACTGAACGTGGTGACCAACAGGAGCAGGCAACTAAGGGAAAGGCCCAGCAACCTCACATCCAGTCAGAAGGGCACACTGGCCAGTGAGTTGCTTCTGTGCTTGTGGTGCTCGCTCTGGGGCAGTACACTATCACAGCCACAGTCCTGCCAATAACACCGAGTGCATGATGGTCTGAGAACTTTTTAGCTTTATGTAAAAAAAAAAAAAAAAAAAACACTTTCCATTAGTGAACACTAGAACCCTTGTAATAAACATTTAGTAAAAGCCACAAAGATGGTTCGTTCTTTTCCATGCGACATTCCCAGCATATCCATGAATATATTTCATTTAAACCCTCAAATGATAGAGGACCTCAGACAGCATTTTCTGCCCTTATAAGTATTTTTCATTTTCATACATGAGAGGGGAGAAACATATTCACATTTTTCCTTCTCCAAAAACCTTTGCTGCTCCCTTACTTCCTCTGATTGGAATCCAATTTCTGATCCTCATCTTCAAGGTTAAATCCTGCTCTGCCACTGTGTACATCTCTGTTCTCAGCTTCACACTCCCTTGTTCTCTTTCTTCAGCTCATGTCTCCCAACTAAATGCTTCGTTCTTCCATACTTGTCTTGTGCCTTTTTCCATGCTTCTCCCTTTTCATGGAAGTGTCTCCTATTCCTGTTTTAAACCAGTAGTGATGTAAATTTAGATATGGTGCACCTGTGATTACCTGCTCATTTCAAATGCCTCAGACGCACATACCATGTATTGTAACATATCTTGTAAAAGCAGCTATTGAACACTCTGACAAACATCAGAGCATCACAGAGAAGAATCAGACCCCAGGAATCTTCATGCCATAAAGATATTTTTACCAAACTGCTAACCAGGACATCTGAGAAATATTCAAAATAAAACGAAAAGAAATGGAAATTGTAGGTTTTCTCATTTTGTTTTGTGAAAATGGGTCTATTTGTGAAAAACATGCAAATGTGGTAGGTTTTAGCTGGACCATTTTTAGTGAAATTTCATTTACATTATAGCGTGGTCTAACATAAATTTTCTCAGAGAAACTTGCCAACATTTAAATTTTCATGTTTCATACAAAACTAGCTATGTCAATAAAAACCTCAAGAAAAACAAACATTCAGGGTTACAAAATAGCCCAAAACAAGCTGTGAACCAAACAATAATGATGGCACAAATATATTGCCAAGCTAAAATAGATACAAGATTTTCGTTTGCTTAAACCAAATCACTGAACATTATTTTCAGTAATGTTGTAAAAAGTCCAGGTGTGACGGGTTACCCCCTACTACCACCACTCTGGGGTACCACCTGATGTCCTGGGGTCCCACTGAGCCCACCCATTCAACCAACCTGGGCTCCCTCTCCCTGACCTGCTGTGCCAGGCCCTCTAACCTCCTCCAGCACACACACAGGTAGGGCTACACCCAGCTGCAAAAGGACACAGACACTGATATCAGCTCTGTGGGGGAAGACTCATCTTGGGAATTGCCTGGCACTCAAGTGCACACCCCCTCTGGAGTGTAAACCCCAAATTGTATTGTTTTGCGCTGCACAGAAATCAAGACAGCATAAGCTCATGAAATCTGCCCCCTCCCTCAATGTGGAAGAAGATATGGACAGCTTTTTGCACCCTCTGCCCCCCATTATGAATTACACTAACTGGTTTTAGAATAAACAAAAACCAAGTTTATTAACTACAATTTTAATGATTGCAAGGGATAGCAAGCAGATTAAAACAGATTACTGAGCAAATAAAACAAACACGCAAACTGGGTTTAATACACTAAACACATTGGCTACAAATAGTAATTTGTCATCCTAAATGGTTTTTTAGGCAGATTGCAGAATTTCTTGAGGACAAACTGCTCTTGCTTGCAGTTTAAAATTCCAGGTATATTCTTCATGAGCCAGACATCATTCCTAGCCCTGGTTCAGTACTCCCCCTTCCCCACCCCACCCCCCCTTCCACTTTGTCTTTGTTTCTTAGATATTTCCAGCAGTCATCCTGTGCAGGAATTCAGTGAAGAATGAACCAAGCTTAACTCACTCCCCAGCCTTAAATAGGATTTGCATATGGTGGGAATCCTTTGTTTCCCAGTTTGACCCGCACCTCCTCTTAATGGAAAAACACTAGAAGTCCAAGATGGTATCCAGTGCCAGGTGACATGATCACCTGACCCTGTAGGGTCAAAGCAGCATCCCAGGAAACTTCTCAGGAAGGAGGCAGATTAACATCTTCAAAGACCTACTGTCCTTCCTAATGGCCCATCCAGGCTGATAGACTGCTGTCTGGCGGGCATTCCCCAGGTGCAAACACTTCAGCAATTGATACATAGTCTATATTCCTAACTTCAGATACAGAAATGATACATGCATACAAATAGGGTAATCATATTCAGTAAATCATAACCTTTCCAATGATATCTCACATGACCCAGTCTCCCTTTTGCAGGCTCTATTAACAGCCTCAGAACTTGCCCCTGTGTTTTTATGTGTGCAGCTGAATTACAGGTGATTAGAGATACAAGTACCCAGACTTGCATCTACCATTCATTTTGTGGCAACCAAAATTTGAATGCAAAATGGAGGCCAAGCTTTCTGAAAATTTACCCCCAAAATATTATTTTTGTGAAGTACGACTGAAATAACAGAGGCTTTGAGTCAAATACACTCTGTTGTTATACAGCTCCATATAAGTTGCCTGTATTTTTTCCCCCTCCCTTTATTCTTTTAACTCACTGCAATATGATTGCTTATGTAGATGTAATGGCAAAGACATACTGTGTCATTGGGGCAGGAAATCCAAAGAGCTCAAAAGATACCATATACTAGGGTTACCATATTCTGTACCTCCAAATGGAGGACACTCCACGGCCCCCGGCCCCGCCCCCAGCCCCGCCCATACCCCCTCCCCAACCCCGCCCCCTCCCCAAAGTCTCCGCCCCCTCCCCTGCTTCCCGCGAACATTTGATTCGCGGGAAGCCTGAAGCAGGTAAGGGGGGAGTGGGGGGGAGGAGGCGCAGCCCAGGCTAGCCCCCCCGGCGGCTCCAGCCTGGGTCGGCTCGGGCCCTGGGGTGCCGGCCCCGGCCCACCACCCCCGGCCCGCCCAGCACTGCCGGCCCCCGGCTCCCCGCGGGCCCGGCCGACCCGGCTCCCCGCCGGCCCGGCTCCCCGCGGGCCCGGCTCCCCGCGGGCCCGGCTCCCCGCCAGCCCGGCCGACCCGGCTCCCCGCGGGCCCGGCCGACCCGGCTCCCCGCCGGCCCAGCTCCCCGCCGGCCCGGCCCCCCGCGGGCCCGGCCGACCCGGCTCCCCGCGGGCCCGGCTCCCCGCCGGCCCGGCTCCCCGCGGGCCCGGCCGACCCGGCTCCCCGCGGGCCCGGCTCCCCGCCGGCCCGGCCGACCCGGCTCCCCGCCGGCCCGGCTCCCCGCGGGCCCGGCCGACCCGGCTCCCCGCCGGCCCGGCTCCCCGCCGGCCCGGCCGACCCGGCTCCCCGCGGGCCCGGCCGGCCCGGCTCCCCGCGGGCCCGGCCGGCCCGGCTCCCCGCCGGCCCGGCCGACCCGGCTCCCAGCCCGGACCCCGGCCCGGCACCGCGCCTCCGGCTCCCCGTCCGGCACCGCGCCCAGCCCTGCACTGCGCCCCTGGTTCCCGGCCCAGCACCATGCCCCCGGCCCCGCACGGCCGGCCCCGGCCGAGCACCACCCAGCCCTCCCGATTTTCCCGGACATGCCCGGCTTTTGGGGATTTCCCCCCGGACGGGGATTTGAGCCCCCAAAAGCCGGACATGTCCGGGAAAATCCGGACGTATGGTAACCCTACCATATACTACCTTGTCTGAAAGTACATCCAACTGCAGTAATAGATTCACTGATCTAACAACTTGTCTCCTGGGCTCTTGCAAAGCTACCTTTGCTCTAAATGCACACAGAAAAATGTTTTGTGCTTTCACTTTAACCAAAGTCCTCCAGAGAATTTCTGTAGGATTTTATTAAACATGCAAAAAAACAAACAGACAAAAAATATTACTGCAGAACTATGTGAGCTATGCATTCTACGTAGGGTGATTATATTTCCTTTGCTGCTTGTGTTGTGTGTATTTTGCAACAAAGAAAAAAATCCCAGAGAAATAAAGCCCTACAGAGTCACTCAGGGGTAATGTGGTTAAAGTAATAGAAGTCACTAGGGACCAAACTCTGATTTTATACTTCCAAAGATAAAAAATGTCAAGCTTGAATGCCTAACATTAGGCACTTAAATAATAGTCCTCACCTCTGAAAATGAGATGTGGTCACAGCAGACACCCATGCACTGAATAAGCAAATACATTCTTCATTCATTACAGTTTTTTTCTCTTTCTTGTAGATTTTGGAACAACACTTCAGAAAAATCTTATTTTAAAAAGTGCACTATAATTTGCTTACAAGCAGGAATAGGGAATGATTGTGCTGCACCTGAAACATTGTAATAGACTCTGTTTAACATTCTTTCACATCTGCTGGGTTTTACTGACAGACATTTTGGCTTCCTTATTCCAATAGCTTTAGGCACTGAAGTCTGAAAATTCTGGCCTCAGCAAATTATTCCATATTTTTTGTGGGATATTCAAAATATGTTGTCTAGGCCTCTTGCTTTTGGCCATCTGGCCCAGCAGGGAATTAGAGGACATGCAGAATGACATGAGATAAAAACTGCAGGTTGCCATCAGTTTGTAACAGAAACATACATTCTTCACATTGGAGTGTTTCAGCAGTGAAGTGAGGAAGGTGTTGCCTGGGAAAGTTTCATAGGCTGTTTAAATGCAAGATGCTTTTAATGGTTTCTTGCTAGACAGGTGCAAAAGTTAAAGATATGCATTTCCCAGAGTCACACAAATGATATTATAAGCATATTTAGATGGACGGTCCATAAATAAACAAACAAAATAATAAATTTATCCAGCCTCAGAGAAGAGCAAATTCTGGGCTAGTTCCTTAGGTAAGGATCTGTCTCTGTGCATAAACTGAGAATGATTGAGCTTTTTAATAATAGCACTTCCATGGCAACTCCATCTTCTCTTCACCTCACCGTTATCATCATGAATTCTGGGCTTTGTGTAGGTGCATGCCATATAAGAGGAGAGAACCCAGCTTTCCTGCTCTTCTGGAAACAGCCCCAGTTGTGTAAGGACAGAGCTGTCCTTCAGAGCTGGGGTTCTCAACCTTTTACTTTCTGAGCCTCCCCCCCCCCCGAAAAAAACAAAACAAAAACAAAAAAACAGAAACAAACATGCTATAAAAACTCCACAGCTACCTGTGTCAAAATAACTGGTTTGCTGAATATAAAAGCCAGGGCTGATGTTAGGGAGTAGCAAGCAGGGAAATTGCCTGGGCCCTGATGCCACAGGGCCCCCCACAAAGCTACATTGCTCAGGCATTGGCTTCAGCCTTAGATGGCGGAGCTCAGGGCCTGGGCTTCAGCCCCATGTGGCAGGGCTTCAGCTTTCTGGCCTGGGACCCAGCAAGTCTAATGCTGGCCCTGCTTGGTGGCCCCCTAAAACCTGCTCGTTGCTCCCCCAGGGGGCCTCAGACCCCTGGTTGAGAATCACTGCTTCAGGGAATGCTCGGATAAAACTCAATCTAGGGAAACTTAAACCAGTCATATACTGATGGACCAATGTTATCCTAACAAAGTGTGCACGTTTGGTTGCTTTTTGTAAACTTTGTCAGCCCCAGTGCTGCACTCCATCGGCAGAGTCCATTGCAGTATTTGGATCACAGTAGTTAATAAGCATTTTATGGTACCTGAATCTTCTCCCTTCTCCTTACACACAAAAAGCAAGTATGAAGCACCTGAAGTATCTCAGAGACTTCTTTTAGAACCATTAGAGTTAACGTAGTAATTATATAATGTGTATGTGTGTGTGCATGTTTAAACACCTTATTATGAGCCTTAATGGCTCTTCTGAGCAGTTCTGGTCTTTCGTGTAGCTATGTAATTAAGATGTTCTCTATACATAGGAAAAATATTTACAAAATTTCTAGAAACTAAACCATTCTACTTATGTTTAGAGCAGTTCCAAGAACTGCTTGTCTGTGGTTTCAATATCAGTCAAACTGCTCATGAGAGAACTTTATAATTCAAGAAAGAGACAGGCAGAGGAGTCATTATAATTACAGAAGGCACCAAGTAGCACTCAGTGAGACTCTCAATAGCCCCTTTTTTTAGTTGCTCATAACTTCTTGGAATTTCACTGCTTGGGCTGAAAATGTTCATGTTTAGTTTCAGCCCAAAGGCCTCTTTTTGAAAGTCTGAAGAGAATCCCTTATGCTATTTCTGAGTTCTGTTGGGGAAAATAGTATATAAATACTGTCCCCGATTTAAGACCACTCTCCTGCAAACACTTAGACATGCCTTTATATTTATGCACATGAGTTGTTGCTTTGAACTCACTGGGATTATTCACATCTGCAAAGTTAAGCGTATGCAAAAGTATTTTCAGGATGAGGATCTAAGTAAATATTTTAAGGAGTTGGGTGGCCGGAGAGTGGCAGCTGCTGACTGAGGGCCCAGCTCTGCAGGCAGCAGCACAGAAGTAAGAGTTTCATTGCAGAAACTCCCATCCAGCAGCTACCACTCTCTAGCTGCCCAGTTCTGAAGGCAGCACAACTGCCAGCAGCAGTGCAGAAGTAAGGGTAGCAGTACCACAACCTCCCCCCCCCCCCAACTCCTTTTTGGATCAGGACCCCTACAATTACACCACCAAGAAATTTCAGATTTAAATAGCTGATATCATGAAATTTACAATTTTTAAAATCCTATGATCATGAAATTGACCAAAATGGACGGTGAATTTGGTAGGGCCCTAGTCATAAAATAACTCAGCAATAGCCAGGGGGTGCTGGAACAGTTTGTACAGTGGGGTTGCTGAGAGCCATTGAACCAAACTGTAAACCCTGTGTATAATGGAAACCACTTCAAACCAGGGGGTGCGGCAGCACCGCTAGTTCCAGCACCTAAGGCACTAGCTAACCTTAACCATTTGATATGCTCATCCTCTATACAGGTGCTAGTCGACTATACTACCAGATCCTCCTGCAGGACTGAGGCTGTTCGGGAATTATGACAGAGATGACTCATGCTTGTTGATACTGGGGGAGGGGGACAAAATGTAAAGGGGGGGGCAGGTGACCACCCCACACGTCATCTCTGGGAGGAACCTGCCAATCCTACCTCCCTGAGCCAGGGCAAACAATCCTGTCGGTTCCTGGGGGTTTGGGGCCAAAGGATGGGGACCATGTGCCTGTGGGCCAGGGAGACTCACAGCACCAGTGTCTCCCTGGAGCTCCCATGCCCTCGCAGACACCTCAGCAGGAGGCGGGTCACAGGCAATGCCCCTACCTCTGGCTGAGCAGAGGGAAACTGCTCTCGATGCCTTACCCTGCCCCCTGCACCTGGCCATGTTTACCCACAGAGTTAGCTGGGGGGGGGGGGCTCTGTCCTTCTCCTGCACTTCAAACCCCCCCCCCCGCACATTTCCGGAGTGCTCGGCTGCTGTCCCTGGCAGCTGGACCTGGGTGGTGAACGGAGGGTGCGGGACGGAGCTGCTTCTCATGCGTAAGGGTGGCTGTTCCTCTGTGCCGCACGGCGGCTTCCTGAGAGAAAGCCTGGCTGGGGAGGTGGCAGCAGCCCATCCCCTCTGCTCCCCACTTGGGCCTGGTGGCTGGGGACAGCGGCTGAGCGAGCGAGAGACTCCTGATCCTCAGCACATTTTTGGTTGTCTCAGCCCCTGTCCCTGGCAGCCGGGCCCGGATGGGGAGCAGAAGGGGCAGGCTGCTGCCACCTCCCCAGCCGGGCTGTCTCTCAGGCAGTTGCCACAATACACAGAGGAGTGGCCACCCTCTGAGAAGCTTCTCCATCCCACCCCCTCAGCTCCCTGCCCAGGCCCGGCTGCTAGGGGGAGGGGCCGAGCCAGCTGGAAATGCTGGGAGGAGGCACTCAAGAGAAGGACAGAGCGTTTCTCCCCTGCTGGCAGGCCGAGCAGAGCAAGCCCTGTAAGGGCAGCTTGGCACTTGCTGCAATCCGCGGGGGCGGGGCAATGGACCCCACATACCTTCCCTACGCATCACCTCTGATAACAGCTAATTTAGATACCGTCATTTTGTATGTATTGTTGGGATCATGTTGTCCATCATGCATTACTTTGCACTTAGCAACATTGAATTTCATTAGCCTTTTTGTTGCCTAGTCACCCAGTTTAGTGAGTTCTCTTTGTTACTCTTCACAGTCTGCTTTGGATTTAACTATTTTGAGTAATTTTGTATTGTCTGCAAATTTTGCCATCTCACTGTTCACCCCCCTTTCCAATCATACTATGATTATTTTTGTTAGTTATTTTATTACTTTTCTTAGTTCTCTTCCGTGCCTCACAGCAGAGGGGAGCTTAGAGCCTCCTGTTTTTTCTATATATAATTTTTTTATAAATTCTCAAATGAAATTTTACAGAATAAAATTAGTGATAACATAGTCTGAGACTTTTTTTGTTTCATCAAAGTTTAGTGGCTGAGTTACAATTAACCCCATCATAATGTCAATGCAATCTTTAAAAAGTGCTATCAAATATCGTCATTTAGGACTTATTTTGAGAAGCCTTAAAGTTACTATTATTTGTTAGAAAAGGTCCTCCAGATTTAGTTACCTCTTTTTTTTTTTTGAAGTAAAAACAAGAAATGGACTTTTTTTTTCAATCACAAGTTAGTAAAAATGAGCTTGCTCTGAGGAATGTCCTTTCAACATTACAATGTAATTGTATTCCAGTAGTGTCTAGAAGTGTTGGCCAAGATTTAAGACACTGAATAGACACAAGGTATGTCTACACAGCAACTAGACACCTGTGGCTGGCCTGTGCTAGCCGGCTCAGGCTTACGGGGCTTGGTCTGTGGAGCTGTTTCATTGCTGCATAGATTTCTAGCTTCAGGCTGGAGCCTGGGTTGTACGATCCTGCAGGGTCGAAGGGTCCCAGGATTCAGGCTCCAGCCCAAGCCCAGAAGTCTACAGAACAATGAAACAGCCTCACAGCCCAAGCCCCATGAACCTGAGTCAGCTGGTAGGGGCCAGCCACGTTTTTTTCTTTGCTGTGTAGATATATCCATAGAAAGAAGTCCCTGCCCTGAGGAATATACAATATAAATAGACAAGGCATGACATATAACTAGACAATAGTTGGTGTTGGTCCTGCTTTGAGCAGGGGATTGGACTAGATGACCTCCTGAGGTCTCTTCCAACCCTAATATTCTATGATTCTATGACAAAGGAAGTATTATGCCCATTTTACAGATGGGGAAGTGAGGCACAAAGATTAAGCCTCTACACCTGCAAATGCTATGTGCATGTAAATCCCTTCATCCACAGACTTCAAGGGTCTGTCCCTCAGAGCAATTTGAGGGCCTAAGTAACTTACAGGAAATCTGTGTCAGAGCAGGAATTGGACCGAAAGCTTCCAAGTCCCAGTCTAGTGCCAACCCCGGATCATCCTTCCTCTCAGTTTCCCATTTTCCCTGCCAAAAAATCCCAAACCCTATAAATTGAATCTGCTGATTCAGATTTTGCCTAGACTGATATCAAAAAGATCTAGTGTTTGTTCCAATTAACTCAGCTGCTTTTCTTTCCCCTTCTTACAATTAAATTCTGCATTCATTTTAATGAAATCTGTTTGGGCTTGAAAAACTTGTCTGCCATACAAGAGGTAGGGGTGAGTTTGCTTGCCAGGCAAATTTTCTCAAGCTCTTACTGCTCTAATTATTTCTCAGAAATGTTTACCAAGGGAAAAAATTAAAAATCATCACAGATGGCAAATTAGTGGAAGAATGTTTCTAAAAATAGTGTGTGAAAATGGTTACAAAATTGTCTCTTGTTAATCAGCGCACAGACAAGTGGCTAAATATGTACATTGGCATTTTCCCCGGTTAATTCAGTAGTTTTCTGTTAAGCAGATAATCTGGAATCCATATGCAAATTCCAAATCTGAATGACTGCATCCCCCTTCTATAGTAGCAAATAATAAATGGATGTGGTTCTATCTTTGTTTTATTTGCTGAAGGTGCAAGTGAGCTGAGCTGCTATATAATGTGGAACTAAATTTAAAACTATTTCTTGTGTATCTCACCATTATCTCCATAAAAGTCTTGTTTTCAGGTGAGTTTCACATCATCCCTTTTCTCTAAAAATCCTTCCCCTCTCCTTTCCCTCGCTCATTTACTATGCTGCTGCCTATAATGTACATATACTATATAGGCAAACCTAACCTCATCATAAATGGATGCAATTCAAGTGACTTCAATGGAGTCGTGCCCATTAACACTAATGGGGAATCCAGCCATTTATGTATCAGTATTATGACTGGCTGTAAAGGTCACCATATATACCTTGTCGAGGAGGAGCAAATAGGCACCATGGACCAAATCCTCTACTGGTGTAAATCAGCGTAGCCTTATTGCATATAGACAGTGGTCTTATTTCTGGTAAATTAGTGAATGTTAGAGTAGTTTGAGGTGAACAAATGTTGCATACGTCAGGTATTATCAGTGTTTGGATGTCCACAGGTAATTTGTACCCCTACTGGATTTCTATAGAAAAATACCTTGAAAACAAGCCAAGGAATAAATGTGTAGTATTAGGAATGCTGTTTATCTGATAATCCAAAGGTGTTGCATCTTAAAATGGCAGCTGCTAAATTGTTACATGTATGCATCACTGGTACTTACCACTGCTCAAGGCAGAGCTGTTACTTTGGAGGTATTTTACTGACACACCTCAAGTAATACTACACACATAGCATCATTTAACCATGTTTATTAATACACTGACATACTTATACTATACATCTTCCAGTAAATGCTTTTACATGTCTTCCAACTCTTTTTCTATTATGCACATGTTAGCAGAGCAGAAAGGTACTAAGTTATCTATGAAGCACTGGAAACATCAGAAAAATGGTACATGCGCTATTTTATGAAATGTACTCTCAGATGAAGTTTCAAAAAGAGCTGAGATATCTGTGTGGAGATCATGTAGCCTAACTATTAGAACAAACGGATAGGAGCCTTTTGGCAATCCAGCTGACCTCCTCAGATCTCTGTCACCCAGTTTGTAAATCTGGCATATAATGAAAAAAGCAGATACTGCCTATGATCTAATTGTACCTGGGTACTTACAGCTTGCTGACTTCAGTAGGATTTGTGCATGTGCTTAAGAGTATTGCTGAATTGGGGCCTTTGTGAGGAAACCTAAGTTACTATGGGCCTGATCCAGCTCCCATTGAAGTCAATGGGAATCATTGATTTACTTCAGTAGTCACTCAAGCTATGTCTACACTTAAACCGCTGCAACTGTGCCACTGTAGCGTTGAAGTGTAGCCACTCACAACAGCAACAGGAGGAGTTCACCCATAGTTGGGGTTAATCCACCTCCCCAAGAGGCAGTAAACTAGGTTGCTGGAAGAATTCTCCCATTGACCTTGCACTGTCTACACCAAGGGTAGGGTTGGCTTTTTAGGGTGGATTTTTCTCACCCCTGAGGGTCATAGCTAGGTCATCTTAACATTTTAGTGTAGACCTGGCCTGTGAACATAAATTTGCATTTAGAGACTGGGCTGATAGTGTGTATGTGTGTGTCTGCATGCATACACGTGTGTACATTTTGGCCCCTAAATACTGTTGCTATAGGTGCTATTTAAGATCCTGATTCTGAAAATGTTTATGTGTGTGCCTTATTTTAAGCACATGCTTAAATTGTATTGAGGTTGATAGCATGTAAACATGTGCTTAAAATTAAGAACTTGCTTGAGTGCTTTGCAGAGTCAGGATATCTCTCTTTGATAGATCTGATTTAACTTTGATACTGATGTGGCCACCATTATTGTAATGTTTGAGGGCCTCACAATCTTTAATCCTCACAATAGGTAAGGAGGTCAAAGTACTATTATTCTTATTTATAGATGGGGAACTGAGGCACTATCCCCCTTCTGTAAAATGGGGATAATAGCTACAGATAGACTAAATGACTGGAAGTCTGTAGTGGAACAGGAATTGAACTCAGGTCTCCTGAGACCTAGTGCACTATCCTGCAGTCCTGACATAAGACAAAATCACTGAAATGAATGGCAGATATACTTGAATAAGAGCATCAGGATTGCTTCCTATTGTGGGGAAAAGAATAGCTTTAAAAAAGCAATTTACTATTATTATCCTACTAAGATTATAAATAAAGACATTGGCTAGCAATGCCTCTTGCTGCTGCTGCTGCCTCTCATGCATAAGGCATCCCCCAGTGTCCGCCAATTATTTTCACCTTGTGCTTGTCTGTCATGTTGATAGATTTGGCTTTTTTCTCTGTTGTTCTGCACAATGTTTCTTTAGGTCACCCTTTTTTTCTCTTACTAGGTGGAGTCCATATTATCACTTGATGTAGAAGTCATCCTTAAAATGTGTCTTAAATGTGTCCATTGTTGTTGTCTTACCATGTTTGATGCTTTGGGTTGATTTGCTCTACTTAGAATTTCTGATATTGCAAGAAACTGCAGATATTTCTTTGGAATGAAGTTATCTTCTTATGAATTTCTGTTGTAGATTTCTTTGTCTCTACTCCACAAAGGAGGATAGACAGGATGCTGGTGTTAAAAAGTTGTACTTTTATATCAGTGTCAATTATTCTACTTTTCTCAAATCTTTTCAAGGTTATGAAAATGTTTGCTGCCTTTGAAATTTGTTGTTTGATATGCACCATGGTGTCACCATCATTGCATATGTGTAAAATGACTTACAGTACTTCTAGTGTTTCTCCATCTACCATGAAAGTACCTTTAGGGACATTGCTAGCCAGATATTTTGTCTTCCCCTTGTTGATAAACAAACAAATTTGTTTTGCTGTGTCTGCCAAATCTGGGTCTTTCCTTCCATTAAGTGTTGTTTTGAAATAAGCAGGACTAGGTCATTAGGAAAAACAAAGACATCCAATTGTGCTTTATCCTTTGGTCCATAACATTCCTTGGCTGCCTTCTGTGCTTACTTTTCTCATGGTCAGTGCAAACAATAGTGGGGGATACACACCTACCTTACTCCATTTGTCCTTGCAAACCATTGGCCACTGTTGTCACTGTGAGATACCCAGGGTATAATCCAGACTGAATAGTTGTGTCCCCCCCCCTCTAACTTGGGATGCCTTTTCATTGCTTCGCTGCTGTAGCCACCATTTCTGGTCTGCTCACACACAGTCTCCAGCAAGTAATCAATCCCGGCTATATTGCCTGAGAACTGCAGTCAGCCACTCTTGAATTACACTGCAGGGTGAGCCCAACATTCTCCCAGTCCCAGATTCCCTCCCTCCCCTCCCCCCCGAAATGTACATCTTGTACTGCCCAGCCCTTACCGGGAATATACAGGCTTATCTAAAGTACATAATTTAATTAATAAAAAATGATATACACACTCTTGTTCTCCCAAATGGAGTTTCCCAAACACTTCAATTCAAACACCCTGGATTAGATAAAACAATAAAATATGCTTATTAACTACAAAGAGAGAGATTTTAAGTGAAGAGCAGTAATGAGACAAAAGTCAAAATTGGTTACAAGAAAAAGAAAAGTAAAACACAATTCATGCCTAACTTAAACAAGTAGGGTACATTCAAAGCAATCCCCACCCCACCCCACTCCTCAGTTCAACACTGCTTCTTTTGTTCTTCAGGTGTCTTGAATGCTGTGGTCAGAGAGAAAGGGAGGGATACTTTGGGGTGGCTCCCCTTTCTTTTTATAGTCCTTTCCCTCCTTTGAAAAGCTTCTCCAGCTGGGAGCAGGGTGACAGGCAGTCTGCATGGAAAGAAATTCTATGCTGCTTCTTTGCTAAAATGTAGATTTTTCACCCGTGTCCCTTTTCCTGCCAGTGAGTAGCCACTTAGCAGGTGATGGCCCATTTGACCTTGTTTACTCTTGGCTGAGGCATCAGCTTGCTCTTTGTCTCCAAGGAACTGGTTTGGTCACTCTCTAGACTTGTAACATGTTCTAGTAACACTGTATAGTGGTGGAATCTTATGACTTTATACACAATGTTGCCACACATATTTTACCAGGACAATAATGATCAGCAATTTATGAGTTTTCAAATGATACCCCCCACAAGGCATACTTTGGCCAAAGACTACTACAATAGGGTGCAAGGATTGAATACAGGAGTACAATTGGTCACAGTTACCATCCCTGGTGCATATTCAGCATTATCATATAGATCCCTGATTATTTTAATTATTTTTGCTGATATTCCATAATATGGCATAATTTTCCAATGCTTCTTATGTATAGTATCCTAAAATACAACATGATCAACATAAATTGATGGGCTATATTACATACAACACATCAACAGAAAAAATTAATAAAGGTGGTTTACATCTAGTTGCTTTTGTTTTTTCAATGTGTGGTTTTCAATAAGTTTATTTTTTAAAATCTTGCTACCCACAAATGTTTTAGACCATAACTGGAACCTTTTGGGGGGTAATTATTGGGTCATATTACAGCTATGAAATGGGTATTTCTGCTAACGAAAGGCAGAAGCAGAAAATGGTTATTTTATCACTATACATCTGCTGCATGTTTCCATATATAAGAGATTATCACCATTAAAGGAAAGGTTGGTGTTTTTGTTTTGTTTGTCTCTACTGATCTGGATCATCTCTTCAAAAACAATGATCATAGTGGGAAATTTCTATACATGGATGTAGCTATGTATTGTGGGTTTTCCTTTGATAGGATCACATTATCAGAGAACAGAAAAAATAGTCCGTCTCCTTTAAGAACAAACAGACAACCAACAGATGGCAGGGCAGTAATGGGCATCATTATTAATGCTGAGCAACTGCCTTTTATAAAGGCTGAAATTGGACTGAAACCAGATGTTTCTTGCAAACAATTTTAACACTGTGCTCAGTTCTTTTCTTAACACAGTGTGTATAATCTTTAAGAACATAGAAAATATCTATTGTGTTGTTTTGATGTTGAACCTTGAAGAAATGGACGGTAAAAACTCTACTTTTCTATTCATGTTCTCAGGTTTCCCTCCTGACGGCAACCTTGCTTACCAATAATTTATATTCCATTCACAAATCAAAGTTAAGAGCATTAAGACCAACATAAAGCAAAGGGAATGCCAAAGTTAAATTTCTCAAACACCCTTAACTCTATCCTTTTCTGTATCTGCATTACAATACAGTCTTTAACTACATGATTACATACTGTTTTCCTCACAAGACCACAGCTTCCTTTTGTAAGTTGGACACTCTTCCTGCATTCTCCATCCATTGTGTACACCGAATGAGACTGAAGTCCTCTGGAAAAATAGTATGTTATGTTATAACTAAATATTGGGTCAGAATTAAGGTTGCATGGTCAACTTTAACAGGTGTTTCCTGTCTTCATGTTGCAATCTTAACATTCTTATATAATATTTTTTCAATGGAATTTCCTAGGGGCATTTTTTTAAAGAAAAATAATAAAACAAATTCTGTTATGTGGAGCTATTATTAGACAACGGTAGAATAATCAAGAAAAGTGTGGCATCTTCAGCATTCACAGCTAGCTTTGTTACATGTGTTTGCTACATCAGATAACTAATAAAATGTGCCTGCAGCTGCATGAATTAAGGGTAATTAAGGGTCTGTTCAATTTTCAGTTTTAAACTGCTTTTTTTAGGTATTAAATAATTTTGTCATAAAACTGTGTTTTGGGCAATAACTTAATATATTAGATTCTATCCCAGGATATTTTTTTCAATCCACACCTCATACAAAAATACAAACTGTTTCTATTCTATTCAGGGTTCTTATACCACCCCCATCAACACAGACTCTGAGCACCTTCTGCATATGTATCAAGTGATATCATAGAATCATAGAACTGGAAGGGACCTCGAGAGGTCATCTAGTCCAGTCCCCTGCACTCAAAGCAGGAATAAGTATTATCTAAACCATTCCTGACAGGTGTTTGTCCAACCTGCACTTAAAAATCCCCAATGATGGGGATTCCACAACCTCCCTAGGCAATTTATTCCAGATGAACAGCACTTGCTACGTGTGACCCTTATATAGTTGTATGATGTATAAGTAAAAATAATCAAACAAAAAGGGACTCGGGAACTGAGTTAAATACTGGATTTAATTTTATAAATATAATTTTCAAAAGTAAGTTTCCAGGTATTATGAAAATAGAATGTGTGTTCTATTAAAACAAGGAACTTACCAATATCAATTAGCTCTCACTTTTGGGTCTGTAAAGAAAAAGTTGATGTTTAAATAGTAATTTAAATACATTTTAAAGGCACATAAATAGTAAAATTAACCATAAAATGGAAATAAAAACTGTTAATAGAAATTCTGTATGGATTAATGGGTAAATTGTCATCTTCTGGTGAAACTTCCAATAAATAGGCTCTGTGATAGTGACATACCCTGGGGGGAATAGATCCTTCTGCAGTCTGTAGAACACCCATGCACTCTTCTCAGTACCACTACTTCAGCATCTGGGGTGCAGCTATGGTGGCCTACTTCACTCTTCCTCTTCACCTAAAGCTCCTAGAGACCCACCTTTGTGCTGCTGCCACCAACTTTATATTTACGATGCTTTCGTCCTCATGCTACTGTATCTGAGCATATTACAAGGCAAAACAGAACAGGTGGTTCATTGCTGTGAAGTTTTTATTGAGGCTTAGTCTATGCTACTATGGTTTGTTGGCATAGCTATACTGGCTAGGAGTGTGAAAAATGACACTCCCGACTGACATAGCTTTGTTGGCAAAAGCCCTAGTGTAGATGCAGTTATACCGGCAAAACAGTCCTTTTGTTGGCATAGCTTAGGTTGTTCGGGGAGATGGTGCTAGTAAAATATCTCCTTCTGTTGGTATAACCTGTGTCTCCACCAAGGGACTTTGCCAGCATGGGTGTACTGCTGTCGTTATGCCAGCAAACCATGTGCAATGTAGACAAGCCCTGAGATAGATGCTAAGGAGAACAGCAAGCAGAGGGCATGGAGTCTCACGTAATATATATCCATGACTGGTTCTCCCCTGCTCAGTGAAATGAGAGAGCAGATGAAGTTCCACTGCCTTTTTTAGGTCATATGTGGTCTTACAAGGGAGAGAGAGAGGGATTCCCTCTGCACCCATAGCATACATTCTTTTTTTCTTATGGGCAAGACCATTTAAATAGCCTTTTAGTAAACGAATGAGTCTTTAGAAAAGGGTTTTCATAAAATAGCCCAAGGTCTTATGTTTTGTGTCTCTGCCTGTTAGTGTTAATAGCTACTAAAAGTTGGGGGGTTATTACATTCATTTTTTAAAAAACAACTCTGAATCAAATTCCTTTGAAAATGTTTAGTATGCTGTTTTGAAAAGGTCCTCTTCCAGATAGAGTATCAGTCAATGCATATTTAATAGCTCTTCACCTCTTTTACTTAGTACTACAAGTCTGGTTTTGTGTGTGACCCTCTGTCAAATTGAATTGATCCTGAATTAATAAGTAGAGGAATTAAGCTACTGAACAACAAATACAAAGTCAATCTGCTTTTTTCTCTCTTTTTTTTTCCCCTTCAAGACTATATAGCTGAAAGAAAAGGCAGAACCATCAAAGAAAGGTAATTATTCTAACAATAACATGCCCTGATTAAATTCTAGTCAAATACACTAATAAAATCATTATGTTCAATTAGCAACTGTCAAACAGCATTGGTTTTGGTGGAAAACTGATAATTTATTCCTTCATTCAATTGTTCATTAAAAAAATCATGGAGATAAGAAATATTGCACATAGAAACAGCAGCAGTAACAGATGATTTACAATACGGCAAATTCCTTTGTGCAAGAAAAGACAGTCAAAGGTGTGAGTACAAAATATCAAGTTGAAAACATTAATTTGAAAATAGATTAAAAATATAATATTTTCATGATTTTTTCTCCTATGCTTTTTCTGTTGTGGCCAGATGTCGTCATACTGCAGATACTCTAGTTTTTGAATACTTCTCCTTACTGAAATTTATACTGAAAATATATATTGTAAGTACTTCTATGGAAATGATAACTCTTAAAAAAATTTAACACAAAAAAGGAGTCATTACATGCTTGAATGGGACCTGGGCAAATTTCACCAGCTGCCTATCTGCCCTTTATGTGCCTAAATACTTTTAAAATCTCAGTCTCACTCTTGGGGACTAATCCAGCACCACTAAAGTCAATGGGAGTCTTTTCATTGACTTCAATTGGTGTTGGATTGGGCTATTAGTCAACCCAAAGTACATGGCATTGCTTAAGTCATATGGATACTTCTGCATGTATTTAACTTGAAGTAGTTCACTTAATTACACAGGACTAATCATGTATGGAATGTTAAGCATGTGTGTACAGATGCATGTTTTCTGGATCAGAACCTGTGACCATTCCCTTTCTCAAAGGGATACTTCCTCCTTGCAGCAGCCAATCTGCATGACTGCATAAGAGAGCCTTCTTCTACTGACACCTGTTCAACCCTATTGCCCTGCATGGTAATCAAGCTCAAGAAAATCATGTCAGGGGATGCAGAGAGAGTGCATCCATTGAAGATTTATCTTGGAAGTGTCTATGTCCTTTTTGTCTATTAGGGAATACTTTCAAAGGTACTGTCCACCTCAAAGACATTAGCCTGTGTGACAGATGTCAGTCAGATTATAAAAAAAACAAAATACCCCTTCTCCCCCCAAATACACAGATTTACCAATTTCAGGTGAGGATGGTAGGTTCATTTCTCCGAAGGAAGTATAATCATCATTTGCATTGGGCATAGTTATTCCTTAGATGGTGGCTTGAACTGTTCCTCAAGGCTTCATGAGCTTCAGCTTATCCATCCATTCATGTTCCCATTACGCCTCTGACGTTTTGGGCAGCGATGAAGCTCCTCCACTCCTGTCTGTTTCTGGCAAGTCTTTCTGAAGGCCATCACACACAGTAGTGGTCAATTTCTCTGCCACTGCCAACATATACAAGAGTCAAATTCTGTCATGATTGATAGGGTCGTTACTAAATGCCATCTGGTCTGGGTTAGAGATTCTGCCTTTTGCCACTTCATCTTTTGTTTGATATCTGTGAATCAGAAGGCGGGTTCTTAGCTGTGGTTGATCCTTGGGCTCCATGTTTGGCCAAAGCATCCTGAGTTCCCTATTCAGAATAGCTTTGTTAGCTGCGAATCTGCAGCTGTGATGAAGGAAGAGAAGGATCTCTTTGCTTCCTTAATTCTGATGACATAGTCCTCTAGACAGTCTTTGATTCAATTGTGCTTGTCCTGTGTTGTTATTTTATGTACATTTTCTATTTTTTGTAAAACGTTAGAAGAACTCTAAGGCAATAGTCCTTAGGAAAATGTATAAGTGCTGGCTAAAAGCATAGTAAAGGCTCTAGGGTCAGGGCTGGCCCTATTTGGTTTTGCCACCCAAGGGAGAAAAAAAAATAGTCGAAGACCAGCTGAGCAATGTGGCACCTCCAGATGTTGATTTGGTACCCCTGGAAGTTGGTGCCCAAGGAGTCAGGGCTTCAGGCATGGGAGGGGTGGTCATGGTTTCTGACTCTGAGGAGCACCGGACTCAGAGATTTAGCTCCCAGGGTCAGCCTTGCAGGGGGCACTGGGACTCGGGGCTTCAGCCCCATGGCTCTGTGCCTGGCTTCAGCCCCACAGGGGGTGCTAGGGCTTGGGGCTTTAGCTATGAGGGGAGCGCTGCTTTCAGCCTCTGCCCCCCCGTAGCTAAAGCCTTGAGCTCTGCCTCCTTCCCCCCCCCAGCTAAAGCCAGTAGTGGAGCCCCGAGGCCCGGCACCACCTGTTGCGTTGAAGCTGTAAATGGAGCTGTGGGGCTGAAGCCCCAAGCCCCAGCACCTCCTGTGAGGCTGAGACTGGAAGCAGAGCCATGGGGGTCAAGCTATGAGCCCCAGCAGTCTCCCCAGGTCTAAAGCTCTGAGCCCTGGTGCTGCTGTAGGATGGAAGCCCTGAGCCTCCTGCCCCAAGGGTTAGCTGCCCCGACTCCCTTCCCCACCCAGAACCCTGAATGACACCCCCCACCCACGGCTGCAGCCCAAACTCCCATGTGGCTGAAGTGCGTAACCTCTTCTTCAGAGTTACGGAACATTTCAGAGTTACAGACAACCTCCATTAAGGAGTGTCCGTAACTCTGAGGTTCTACACTGCAATGGAAGGGAGAGAAGCTAGCTTGACAAATATTGTTAAACAGAATTTTTCTAAGTGTAAAATTAGCATAAAATAAGGTGTTTTATTCCTTTTTCAGGAGCTGCTTCATTTCAACAAAATCGTAGGAATTAAACATTTTTTTGGATTTCAAGTTAGAAAATGGCAAGAATGCTGCAGTTTAATATATACTGAAAAGTACTTAGTATTATTATTCCCTGATGAGAACTCTCAGTTTTGGTCCTAAAACTCTGATAATATTGAAAATATATATAGTCTATCAGACTGTTTCCCCCCCAACACAAGTAAAGATGCTTTGTCAGTGAAATATCCATTTTCTGCCAGTGACGCAACTGGCTTTTAAACACAAATATTAGAGTATTCAATAATCATAACATTTTTAAAATATTAGTAACAACTTTGGAAGCTGTAGTACTTTAGACTACTGCTCTAGGAAGTCATAGTAGCTTTTGATTACATATTTAGGACCCCATCCTGCAAACATTTACATACATGGGTTAAGTGGGAGGCCTCATATGTAAAGTGTTTGTAGAAGTGAAGTCTCAGGCACTACGACGCTGGCAGAAAGCGTGTATTTCTGAGGCAGTCCAACTTTATGTATATTGAATATATTATGAGAGCCTTGGAACCACGAGCAAAGGGGATCATTTGGAAATAATAATAGTTATTAGGATTACAGCCTGGTGCTGTTATAGAATCCTGCATATGACACAAGAAAAAAGGACTGTACAGGTGACTTTTTGGAGTGGCTATGGGGAGAGTAGAAGCCCACTTGCCCAATGTGCCTCTGCATATTCCCATTGGCAAATATGCATGTTGTGATCAGCTCAATCTATATGAGGGCTGAAGGATCGATCTATCAAGGTGAAATATGCAATGCTAAGTCCCCACCGTTTGAAAAACAAACACATTTTGAGCATCTCTAGAAATACGCTTAAATTGAATCCCTGAATTTTGGGACCTGATCCTACTTCCATCAAAGTCAATGCCATCATTCCTACCAGTTCTCATGGTGCAGGATGAAGCCCACAATTGCTAACAGAATTGTACTTAACATTGCACATTAAACATATGATTCTATGCAGTAAAAAAAATTGATACCTTTCTCATTTTTCTTCATTCTTTTCTTTAATTTCTAAAGGCAGAGCACACTGGATTTATATTTACTCATTGATGTTAGTTTATCAAGTGTGGAACAGGAGTTATCTGTCACTTCAAATGCAGTGAACTCATCTCCAAATAATCATAAGGGCTCTTGAAACCTACTTACATCCTGCAAGCCTCATCTCTGGAAAGGCTTAATGGTGTATGTATTTTGGTACTTCTCGACTGCCTTTTCATGTATTAAAATGTCAACATTTGGACAAATATACTTCAGGAATAAAAAAGTTCTTTTCGGAACAAAATCTTCAATTATAAAGGTTTGAATTTTAAAAACCATGTAGGGGATCCTGTGACATCTTCTATTACAATGAATGAAAGATGTCTCCTAGATGGCTTCAGGAGATAGCTAATCAACCAAAATGTTCAGTGCCTAAATTTACAAATTACAAGAATTACTTTTGTACCGAGAACAGGGATATAGGCACATCTAAAAAATTATCTCACTTGATTTTTTTCGTGTTTGGTTATAAATAAGGAAATTGCTTGAAAAACTGCCAGAACTGTATTGGATTTGGAAAAGTCACTGATTGGTGAGAAACATACATTATAGAATTAGACTTAACCTAAAAACAAAACAAGCCTCTTAACATGGGTGGTGGATGAAGCTTCCCCTTGGGGAGGCTAGCTCCCTACCCCACCTCTTCTGGCCAAGGCCCTGCCCTCTCTCGCTGCTCTCAGCCCCCTCGTGGCCCCTGAGCTAAGAGGGACAGGACTGAGAGCCTGAGGCCCTGCCCATGGCCCCAACTCATTCTGCCCCTTCCCCCGCAGCCCTGCTCCCACTCCACCTCTTCCCCCCCTGAGGCCCTGACCCCCTGCTCACTCCTCTTCCCCCACTGCAGCCCCACACCAGAAAAGCTCTGTGTCCCCAAGCAAGAGCTCCTGCAACCCCGGGGCTATGACAGTTGGAGATTTTTTCCAGGGGCCCCAAATCTGCCACAGGCCCCCCGCACCCAGTGGTGCAAGGTCTGGGGAGGGTTAGCCTCCCCGAGCCTCCATTATGCGCCACCTATGCCTCTTCAGATAACTTCAACGAGTAAATTGCAGTCTGAAAAAAATGGGGCAGGTAAAATAATGTAGGCAAGAAGAAGCTGAAGGGGCCTGAAACTCATTGGTGTAGAGCTGGTCAACGTTTTCTGAATTTTATAATTTTGATGGGAAAAAATGTCCAAACTTTTGCAACATTTTTCCTCCTGGTTTTTGTCTAACAATAAATCGTTACCACTAGAATCATAAAAGGGATCAGATACTTTTGCCAGCATTTAATGACTCTGCTTGATGGAACCTCTTGTAATCCTTCACTCACAAGCTAAAGGAATGGAAAGCAGTGAGAAGAAATGCAAATTGATGTTTCAGTTCGCTCTGTGATGTTTTTCAATATGCTTCCCTGTGGTCAAAATTCTAAAATAATCATGAGTTGGAGATTCTGCTTATGGGCATCACAGAAGAAATATGATTTTATGAGGGATCTGAATGAGGAGAGGACAGTGGCCTGGTGAACTGGAATTTAGGTTGTTCCATGCATAGGACCCACCATGAAATTCAGACTGATGTTGTAACTGTTAATATCCATTGAGTGGTCCAGAGAAATGAAACAAAATATAGCTAAGCTTACTTATGTTTGAGCATGTAATAAGCATGTACAGATCCTAAAGATTCTAGACACCAATTTCAGTCTGTTTCTATGTATTGTACCTTTTGCATTACTGCATTTTAGTCCCAAGTTCTGCAATAGGAGCTGCATTGCTACATACTTATGCAGCCTGTGAAGGTTGACACATTCTAAACTTTATCCACTGTGAGTACCTCCAACATACCACTCACAGAGAGTAATGCTAAGCACATGTGTAAATCTTTGTACAAGTCTAGAGACACAACCATACGATTTTAAGAATGGGAGTATGTTTAAAATAATATTCATTTTTATCAGTGATAGGTGAACCTTAAAAGATTTCAGGATTTACTTTGGTAAAGCACCACAGCATCCAAGTCCCAGACTGAAATAAAGTTATTGTCATAAGCCCAGATACACAAAAGGACTTGAGCACATAACTCCTATGTTAGGTCCTGAAGTCCAAAGTTTAGGTGCCACTGAGATCCTCAAAACCCCTTCTCAGCTGCCACCTAACCCTGTAGATGCCTAAAATCCCTTGATGCTTACATTTTTGAGGTAAAGGTCCCCTAGCTGCTTAAGTTTTTGCCTCTCTGCACACACACTGCCTCTTCACACAGGCATCTAAATGGCTGAGCCCCAGAACAATCCTCAAACTAGATGAACGTGAGTGTTTCCCCCCCACCTATCTTGCTTGTAGGACCTGATCCAATGCATGCCTAACTTCACACAAAACAACCAGGGGGAGAAGACAGTAGCAGCCACCATCTCCCTTGTAGCCTGGTAGTCTAGGCACTCAACCAAGCTGTGGGAGACCCTGGTCTATTTCCCTCCTCTTCCTAATGAGGGGAAAGGTTTTGAACATGTTTTCCATCTCTCAGATGAGTGCCTGAGTCACCCTCTTGCTGAAGCCTTTCTACTTTGTATAAGCAATTAAATAGGTTTTGGCCCAGAGACAGAGAATGAGAGGGGCTTTATAGTCCAGTTGTTAGGGCACTCACCTGAGAGATGGAAACTCATGTTCAAATCTCTGCTCCTTATCAGACAGAATGGGTTACAGAGCAGGGGTTTCCCACATACCAGGTGAGTTCCTTGCCTCCCGGGTTAACAGTTATGAGGGAGACTTCCTCCTCTCTGTCTATCTGGTGAGGATTTAGACAACAGTTTAGGTGCCTGACTGCAGGAGAGGGTTCATGGCTGTGGATCCCAAGCAAGGATTTAGTTGGGAATAGGTCCTGCTTTGAGCAGGGGGTTGGACTAGATGACCTCCTGAGGTCCCTTCCAACCCTGATATTCTATGATTCTATGATTCTAAGGATAGGCATCGAACTCCATGAGAAGGGTGGGGTTAGGACAGATACCCCTCATCAGCATCTGCTATTGGCTAGCTTAGGTGGCTCTCTGCCTAAAGTGCTGGCTTTTGTGGATCCCATACTTTGGCACTTATGTCTCACCATGCATTGTATAGGGAGCCCACATCCCTAACCCAGGGTCTGTGAATTCTACTGGGTGGCTAGGAGCCTAAAAGTTAGGTGTTGTAACACCTAAGCCCCTTTGTAGATCTGGGCCGTGGTTCTTGTGCTATTTTTGGCTAGATTCAGAATGAGGAAATGTAGAGGGAGGTATGTTTTGTGGTGGGGGTTAGTGGA
Source organism: Malaclemys terrapin pileata (assembly GCF_027887155.1). Taxonomy (NCBI): domain Eukaryota; kingdom Metazoa; phylum Chordata; order Testudines; family Emydidae; genus Malaclemys; species Malaclemys terrapin. Next base: position 37,371,157 of record NC_071505.1, on the reverse strand, counting down.
GAGGGAGGAGAAGAAGGGGAAAGAAAAACAAAGAGAATTAACTTTTCAAAAGTTATCAACACTTTTTTTTTAACCCTCAGGAATGATCTGATTCAAGTTTGTACAAAGATTCATGCTGAGATTTTATTTCATTTTATCCAAAATGTTTCATTCATGGTCACTTAGGATGTGCTTGGCTTTTCAGAGAAGTAATCTCTAAACATGTCACATCACAGCTTAGTCCACAGTTGCAGCCTAGAACTCCCACTATTGTCTTGAATGACAAATGGAACCATTTCCTGCCTCGGGCTTAATAGTGGTGGAAATTTTTTACCAACAAACACTGTTGTTAGTTTCATAATTACTTCTCCCTCCTATTGAATGAAGTGCATAAATGAATGCCATGCCAGCTCTTTTGGGTTCAAATCCAGTGATCTTCATCCAGGCAATAAGTGTGCAGTCATTAAGTAGAAAGTGCTGTTGCCAAAAGTACAGTATAATAAATTTTCTTTGATAGCAATGTAGTATTTTAGCACATTAGTTAATTTGGGATGAGCGGACAAATTGAGTTAATTTCTTCAGTGAGTGCTGCAGAAGCAGTATATTTTCTTTCATTGCTTAGGGAACCATTCATTATAGAGAGCTTCAATCTGAAAAGGAAAAGTAAATCAGGCTAGTATTTAATATATTACATATATTTCCAATTGAAAGACCAAGAGTGTAGGTATTGTTATAGGCAATTTTCTGGTGTTGCACTTCTAAAGAGCAGAGATCAAATCCTAGACTGTTTGGATGCTCTCAGGTCTCCCTCCATTGATGCAAAGCACAATGATGAGTCAAATCCAGAAGGCTTGCCTTCTTTGACAGACGGAAATAGCAGGAGTCATGCAATTCAGTAATCAAATGCATGGACAGACCTCCATGGGAAAGCGTGCAATTTATCAGCCAACCCTAAATCTGGTACAAGCCATTCTTAACGGAACATCACTAATGAACATGAAATTTGTTCACAATTTTTAAAAAATTATTAAATTAGTGTACAATATCACAAAAAAACAATGACTAAGGGTATGTCTACACTACGAAATTAGTTCGAATTTATAGAAGCCGGTTTTATTGAAATCGGTTGTATACAGCCGATTGTGTGTGTCCACACAATAAAATGCTCTAGGTGCTCTGGTCGGCGGACCGCGTCCACAGTACGAGGCTAGCGTCGACTTCCGGAGCATTGCACTATGGGTAGCTATCCCACAGCTATCCCACAGTTCCCGCAGTCTCTGCCGCCCCTTGGAATTCTGGGTTGAGATCCCAATGCCCGGATGATGCAAAACAGTGTCGCAGGTGGTTCTGGGTACATGTCGTCAGGCCCCTCCCTCCCCCGTCACAGCAACGGCAGACAATAGATTCGCGCCTTTTTACCTGGGTTACCTGGGTTACCTGTGCAGACAACATGGAGCCCGCTCAGCTCAGCTGAGCTCACCGTCACCATATGTCCTCTGGGTGCCGGCAGACGTGGGACTGCATTGCTACACAGCAGCAGCTGCTAACTGCCTTTTGGCGGTAGACGGTGCAGTAGACTGGTAGCCTTCATCGGCGATCTGGGTGCTGGCAGCCGTGGGGCTTGCCTTTTGGCAGTAAATGGTGTATTACGACTGTTAGCCATCCTATTACAAGTCGGGTCATCGTACGTTAGCAGAGTCTTCCCTGAGCAGCCGATTGTACAATAGGCCTGAAGACCATCGTCATACACCACCCCGTATTTGCTGCCAAGCACCCAGAAAGATGCTGAGGGCTATCAGTCACGCTGCACCGTCGTCGTAAGATGTAAAAAAATAGATTTGCTCTGTATTCATTTGCTTCCCCCTCCCTCCGTCAAATCAACAGCCTGCTAAACCCAGGGTTTTCAGTTTAATCTTTGGGGGGGACCAGTCTGTGACAGTTGTTTGTGTCTCTCCTTGATGCACAGCCACCGTTCTTTATTTTAATTCCCTGTGCCTGTACGCCATGTCGTCACTCGGCCCCCCTCCCTCCTTCCCCTAGTCCGTCAGATACTACGTTTGCGCCACAGCTCAGAGAGCCGAGAAGCGGTTCGCGCCTTTTCTTTGAATTCTGGGTTGAGATCCCAATGCCCGGATGATGCAAAACAGTGTCGCGGGCGGTTCTGGGTACATGTCGTCAGGCCCCTCCCCCCTCGTCACAGCAATGGCAGACAATACATTCGCGCCTTTTTACCTGGGTTACCTGTGCAGACAACATACCACGGCAAGCATGGAGCCCGCTCAGCTCAGCTGAGCTCACCGTCACCATATGTCCTCTGGGTGCCGGCAGATGTGGGACTGCATTGCTACACAGCAGCAGCTGCTAACTGCCTTTTGGCGGTAGACGGTGTAGCATGAGTGATAGCCGTGGGGCTGGCAGCCGTAGGGCTGCATTGCACCAGCCCCTTGCAGGCGATGGTATATTATGACTGGTACCCATCGTCGTCATACTGGTATGGCTGTCAATCATGGCCACCTGGGCAGACATGCTACTGTTTTGATGATGATGGTTACCAGTCGTAATATACTATTTTCTGCCAATTGCCCAGTATTGTCTGCTAAGCACCCAGAAGAGGCCGAGGGCGATGCTGGGTGCTGGCGGACGTGGGGCTGGCAGACGTGGGGCTGCATTGCTACACAGCAGCAGCCCCTTGCCTTTTGGCAGATGATGGTATATTATGATTGGTACCCATCGTCGTCATACTGGTATGGCTGTCACTCATGCTGCACCGTCGGCTGCCACCTTAAGATGTAAAAAATAGATTTGTTCTGTGTTCATTTGCTTCCCCTTCCTCCGTGAAATCAACGGCCTGCTAAGCCCACGGTTTCCAGTTTAATCTTTGGGGGGACCATTCTGTGTGACAGTTGTTTGTGTTTCTCCCTGTTCCTGTACCTGTACGCCATGTCGTCACTCGGCCCTCCCTCCCTCCCTCCCTCCCGCCCACCCTCCTTCTCCTGGTCCATCAGATACTACTTTCGCGCCTTTTTTCTGACCAGGCGCCATAGCTAGCACTGGGATCATGGAGCCCGCTCAGATCACCGCGGCAATTATGAGCACTATGAACACCACGCGCATTGTCCTGGAGTATATGCAGAGCCAGAACATGCCAAGGCGAAACCCGGACCAGGCGAGGAGGCGATTGCAGCGCGGCGACGAGAGTGATGAGGAAATTGACATGGACATAGACCTCTCACAAGGCACAGGCCCCAGCAATGTGGAAATCATGGTGTCACTGGGGCAGGTTGATGCCGTGGAACGCCGATTCTGGGCCCGGGAAACAAGCACAGACTGGTGGGATCGCATCGTGCTGCAGGTATGGGACGATTCCCAGTGGCTGCGAAACTTTCGCATGCGTAAGGCCACTTTCATGGAACTTTGTGACTTGCTTTCCCCTGCCCTGAAACGCCAGGATACCAAGATGAGAGCAGCCCTCACAGTTGAGAAGCGAGTGGCGATAGCCCTGTGGAAGCTTGCAACGCCAGACAGCTACCGGTCAGTCGGGAATCAATTTGGAGTGGGCAAATCTACGGTGGGGGCTGCTGTGATCCAATTTGCCAGGGCAATGAAAGACCTGGTGATAGCAAGGGTAGTGACTCTGGGCAACGTGCAGTCAATAGTGGATGGTTTTGCTGAAATGGGATTCCCAAACTGTGGCGGGGCCATAGACGGAACCCATATCCCTATCTTGTCACCGGAGCACCAAGCCACCGACTACGTAAACCGCAAGGGTTACTTTTCAATGCTGCTGCAAGCCCTGGTGGATCACAAGGGACGTTTCACCAACATCAACGTGGGATGGCCGGGAAAGGTACATGATGCTCACGTCTTCAGGAACTCTGCTCTGTTTCGAAAGCTGGAGGAAGGGACTTTCTTCCCGGACCAGAAAGTGACCATTGGGGATGTTGAAATGCCTATCGTGATCCTTGGGGACCCAGCCTACCCCTTAATGCCATGGCTCATGAAGCCGTACACAGGCAGCCTGGACAGGAGTCAGGACCTGTTCAACTACAGGCTGAGCAAGTGCCGAATGGTGGTGGAATGTGCATTTGGACATTTAAAAGCGCGCTGGCGCAGCTTACTGACTCGCTCAGACCTCAGCGAAAAGAATATCCCCATTGTTATTGCTGCTTGCTGTGCGCTCCACAATATCTGTGAGAGTAAGGGGGAGACATTTATGGCGGGGTGGGAGGTTGAGGCAACTCGCCTGGCTGCTGATTACGCACAGCCAGACACCAGGGCGGTTAGAGGAGCACAGCAGGGCGCGGTGCGCATCAGAGAAGCTTTGAAAACGAGTTTTGTGACTGGCCAGGCTACTGTGTGAAACTTCTGTTTGTTTCTCCTTGATGAACCCTCCAACCCCCCCCCCCGACCCGGTTCACTCTACTTCCCTGTAAACCAACCACCCCACCCCACCCTCCCCTCCCGCTTGCAGAGGCAATAAAGTCATTGTTTTTTCACATTCATGCATTCTTTATTAGTTCCTTACAGAGGTAGGGGGATAATTGCCAAGGTAGCCTGGGATGGGTGGGGGAGGAGGGATGGAAAAGGACACACTGCATTTTAAAACTTTAACTCTTATTGAAGGCCAGCCTTCTGATGCTTGGGCGATCATCTGGGGTGGAGTGACTGGGTGGACGGAGGCCCCCCCACCGTGTTCTTGGGCGTCTCGGTGAGGAGGCTATGGAACTTGGGGAGGAGGGCTGTTGGTTACACAGGGGCTGTAGCGGCGGTCTCTGCTCCTGCTGCCTTTCCTGCAACTCAACCATACGCTCGAGCGTATCAGTTTGATGCTCCAGCAGACGGAGCATTGCCTCTTGCCGTCTGTCTGCAAGCTGACGCCACCTATCATCTTCAGCCCGCCACTTGCTCTGTTCTTCCCGCGATTCAGCCCGCCACCTCTCCTCTCGTTCATATTGGGCTTTTCTCATCTCCGACATTGACTGCCTCCACGCATTCTGCTGTGCTCTATCAGCCTGGGCGGACATCTGCAGCTCCGTGAACATCTCGTCCCTCGTCTTACGTTTTCTCTTTCTAATGTTCACGAGCCTCTGCGAAGGAGAAACATTTGCAGCTGGCGGAGGAGAAGGGAGAGGTGGTTAAAAAAGACACATTTTAGGGAACAATGGGAACACTCTTTCATTACAAGGTCGCATATTTCGGCTTGCAGGCAGCCATCGTAGGCCACAGTGTTTTGGCTTTTTTAACCTTCTTAACATGCGGGAAAGGTTGCAAACAGCAGCGCATTTCCCATATCAAGGATGAATTGGGTTGTCCATTTAAAATGGGGTTTCAATGTAAAAGGAGGGGGCTGCGGTTTCCCGGTTAACATGCGGCACAAACACAAGTAAACCACCCCCCCACACACGATTCTCTGGGATGATCACTTCACCCCTCCCCCCACCGCGTGGTTAACAGCGGGGAACATTTCTGGTCAGAAGAGCAGGAACGGGTGCCTCTGAATGTCCCCCTTAATAAAATCACCCCATTTCAACCAGGATTTCCGCTCCATCCCCATACACGTTAACAGACTTGCTTGCTTTTTTTTTGTAATGTTTACAAATATTTACAAAGTTACACTCACCAGAGGTCTCCTGTGTGCCCTGAGGGTCTTGGGTGAGTTCGGGGGTTACTGGTTCCAGGTCCAGGGTCACAAACATATCCTGGCTGTTGGGGAAACCGGTTTCTCCGCTTCCTTGCTGCTGTGAGCTACCTACAGTACCTCCATCGTCATCTTCCTCGTTCCCCGAACCGTCTTCCCTGTGTGTTTCTCCAGTGAGAGAGTCATAGCACACGGTTGGGGTAGTGGTGGCTGCACCCCCTAGGATCGCATGCAGCTCCGCGTAGTAGCGGCAAGTTTGCGGCTCTGCCCCGGACCTTCCGTTTGCTTCTCTGGCTTTGTGGTAAGCTTGCCGTAGCTCCTTAATTTTCACGCGGCACTGCTGTGTGTCCCTGTTATGGCCTCGGTCCTTCATGGCCTTGGAGATCTTTTCTAATACTTTTCCATTTCTTTTACTGCTACGGAGTTCAGCTATCACTGCTTCATCTCCCCATATGGCGAGCAGATCTCGTACCTCCCGTTCGGTCCATGCTGGAGCTCTTTTGCGATCCTGGGAGGACTCCATCACGGTTACCTGTGCTGATGAGCTCTGCGTGGTCACCTGTGCTCTCCACGCTGGGCAAACAGGAAATGAAATTCAAACCTTCGCGGGTCTTTTCCTGTCTACCTGGTCAGTGCATCTGAGTTGAGAGCGCTGTCCAGAGCGGTCACAATGAAGCACTGTGGGATAGCTCCCGGAGGCCAATAACATCGAATTCCATCCACACTACCCCAATTCCGACCCGCAAAGGCTGGTTTTATCGCTAATCCCCTCGTCGGAGGTGGTGTAAAGAAACCGGTTTAAAGGGCCCTTTAAGTCGAAAGAAAGGGCCTCGTTGTGTGGACGTGTCCAGGCTTAATTCGGTTTAACGCTGCTAAAGTCGACCTAAACCCGTAGTGTAGACCAGGCCTAATAGAGACACTTGAGAGACATAGGGCCAGAACCTCTTGTGGTATAAATATATGTAGCTGCACACGTTTCCATCTGCTGGCCCATTGAGTATAAGAAGCTACGGAATGTGCTTCTGGAAGCAGACAAATTCTAAGAGCTCTTTGGGAAGCAGCATGAGAAATTATTAATGCACCCTAAGAAAGCAAATATCACATGTATTGCAGACTGTAAGTGAACTGCTTGTCCGGTCCTACTCTATACATCATGATTTGTAGTACAATCGTTTATGAAGTGACAATGGTCTCTTCTGATGGTATACTTTCTAATTTACAGGAAAGTGTGTTTCAATACAACCAAGACCCGTAAAAGAAATTGTCTAATAATATTGGACTACCAGAATGTACTTTTGTGAAATCATATTTTCCCCTTGTTTTGTCTCAAACATTTTGTTCTTCGCAACAAAAATTACTGACAGTGTTTGTAGATAAGAAGCTGCCATTCTTTGTCACTAAGTAGTGAATATTTTCTGAAAAATATCAAAATCATTTGTGAGAGTTACACAAGTATCTTTTAATAAACGTGTGTTTTTCACCTGAGGCTAGTATTTTCACTGTAAACAAAGAAAGGTACCTACCCTTTGTAAAATGCATGTAAAAATATTATACTTGCTATCTTGCATGCATTATTTTGAGGCTTACTGAGTAATTTTTGTAAAGTAGTTCCAGATCCTTGGATGACAGGTACTAAACAAATGGCAGTATTAGTGTTAAATGACAAAACACCACACTTTTACCTTTAGATACACTTAGAAATTCTCAGAAGGATTCAAGGAAATTTCCATGTCAGTTTGCAAAAATCACCAATATTTTAAAAGCCATGTTTTTAGACTATTAAAGTAAAACCATCTTTAGTGAGAGAGCTTTAAACGATGAGGAGGACAGTATGAAATTCATCAGAGCTTTCTAAATTTTGGGGGAAATCTTACTTGATGTAATCATTTGAGTAGTGTCAATGGAATCACTGATAAAAGCCAGGGTTTCAAACTATGTTTTGTAAAATCTAATTTTACATTGTTTTTTTTTAATTGTAGCAAAACCGTCTAAACCTATCTGCTATACCTGAAGCCAAAGTAAATCTTGCCTTTTTCTGTTCTTTGGGCTTATCTCACCCCATCAGTTTGTTTTAGATTTCTATGTACTCAGCTAATCCCAAATCAATTTACCGTATATACTCATTCATCAGTCAAATATTTTTGGTAAAAAAGTGACGCATCAAAGAGCGGGGATCGGCTTATAAACGGGTCTATACCAAAATTTGATTATTTTAAACTCTATGGAATCATTGAATTGAATATCTAATACATTGTCGTTTTGTTTACCTGGAGCATCTGCAGGCATAGAGCCCCTCGGCTCCCTGTGGCCACGGTTCTCCGTTCCCAGTCAATGGGAGCTCTCATTGGTTGGGAATGGCAAACTACGGACACTGAGAGCTGAAGGGCTCCGTGCCTGTGAATGCTCCAGGTAAACAAAACATCCAGGCCCGTTAGTAGCTTACCCTAATGGGCCAGGAGCCAACCCCTGAAATATAGGGTTGGCTTATGAAAGGGTCATACAGTTTTTGCTATTTTTACCTAACAATCTTGCGGGGGTCGACTTATGAACGAATGGGCTAATGAACGAGTATATATGGTAGTTTTCTTTGGTTGGATTCGTTCTTTACTCAAACAGTAATAAACCTTCAATAGCAATAGACTCAAGTGTGAAAATATTTGTATTTATATACTAGATCAAATTGTGAGCTGGTGTAAATTGGTGTAGCTCCTTTGACTTCAGTGAACAATGCTGATTTAAGCTGATTTAAGACAACTCTTGCCATGCATTTAGAATGGGGACAGTACCGGCTGTTTCCCTCTGTAGATATGAGTTTGAACAGGGGTTCAAAAGCAAGTGAATGAAGTTTCTCCACCTCTATTATCAGGGGTGGCTCTAGCTTTTTTGCCGCCCCAAGCACGGCAGGCAGGCTGCCTTCAGTGGCATGCCTGCGGGAGGTCTGCCGGTCCCGCGGCTTCAGCATACCCACCGCCAAATTGCCGCTGAATCTGTGGGATGGGCGGACCTCCCGAAGGCATGCCGCCAAAGGCTGCCTGACTGCCACCCTCGCATGGACCGGCAGGGCACCCCCTGCAGCTTGCCGCCCCAGGCACGCACTTGGAGTGCTGGTGTCTGGAGCTGCCGCTGTCTATTATGAAAATGATTTACTTAATACACTGAAAGTTTAGTGCAACTAATGAATGAAGCTTAGTTCTGGCACTGCAAAAGTAGGAGTTCTGCATGTTTGAGTTTAGAAGTCTTGGGGAATCCTTTGACTGCTTGGAGACAATGTCAGTCTCAAGCATTTGTACTTCCTTAAATGTATGAATTTTACTAATTTGCCTCCAGTATAATGGATTTTAGGGAATTAAAGCTTTAGATTAGAGATTATCCCAAATCCAGACTCCAAATCAAAACACCCCTGAATTTTAGTTGATTCTTCTAGGTTTTGGACTCAACCTAAATCTAAAATCCATGAGGGAAGCTTTGGCCCAGATCTACAACTGTACTTAGGCACCACTTGTGATCCATAAAACCCGCACATAGCTGTCACCCTAACTCTGAAGTCGCCTAAACTCATTTGGCAACTATATTTTTGCTGTAAAAGTTCCCTAGACACCTAAGTTTCTGCAACTGGGCATTCCCAGTGCTGTCTCACTCTAGGCATCTGGATGCCTATCTCCTGCCTAAATCCCAGAGCAATCCACAAACTGGAGGAAGATAGGTGGAAAAGTACCTGTCCCGCCTGCAGGGCCTGATCTGGTAGGCATGCTCAGAGACTGCCTTCTGCATTGGGTTCTGTCCAAAACCTGGCCAGAGGAGGTGGTCTCCTTCTAATTTTTAGCACAGTAGTTAGAACACTCACCTAACTGTGTATGGGGGGGCGGGGCTTCAGATACATCCTTCTCATTAGCATCTCCCATTGGCAAGATTAGGATCATCCCCAGCTATCATGTTGACTTTTGTGGATCCCATTGTAAGGGGCCTATCTCTCTCCATGCATTTTATATGGGGCCTAGGCACCTAACTCAGGCTTTGTGGATCACAATGTTCCTGTGATTTTTCTAGGTCCCTAAAAGTCAGTGTCACAAAGCCTAAATTCCTTTGTGGATCTTGGCCTTTTATGTTCCCGTTCAGAAGCTGTCCTGCATCTGACTTCACCTCAATTCTACCCAGGCTTACCCACTTATTGAACCCTTCTTTTTCCTTCCCTTCCTGACCCTGCCATTCCCTGGTCCATACAAACCCTACCTCTCTTCAACCTAGTCAGTCACCTCTCACACTTGACACTTGGTACCTGTTTCTTGAGGATCTGCTAAAACAGACATTGTAGTATTGACACACAAAGGTCCCATTATAAAGTGAGATAATCAGTGCTAATTTTGTCCTGGTAAATATTCCCTCCTCAACAGAGTTTGGCAAACAGTTTGAGACATATAGTGCTTTCTTCTTTAATACTTTAAATCTGCCAAATAATTTTCACTAATAGTATACAAAGAACCATATAATTTTGGTCTTCTTGTAGTTTAATCCCATTCCTTTCCCCATGGATTGTCAGAGATGTGACATGCTATAGTCTATTTCAATGTATATAGTATGCTAATGTCTGACCTGAAATGTCTATTCTATCCATTAGGCTACAAAGAACACTAAGTGTATGTCTAGACTGCAGTCAGAGCTGTGATTGCAGCACATGCAGGCATACCAGAGCTAGCTTTAATCTAGCTAGCCTGTGCTGTGTGTTTCCCCCATCAATCGGAGTAGTACCTAAATCCTTCCCACATTAATGGGAGAGTAGACACCTAAATACTGTATTCGGTCAACTTGCTTAATAGCCATTACTGGGTTCTTGCTGGGTTTTTTTTTTTACAGATGTTGCCAGTAAACTTTGGTGTTTCACTAATGATTATAACATGCTAACTGAAGTGACAAATATTTTAGGGCCATATCATTTTATACACCAGGGAGGCCATGAAAACCAGACAGTTTCAGTATACTATGACCCTGATTCAGAAATACATTTAAACAGATGAGTAATTAAGCACATAAGGAGTGCCACTGAAGTGCTCAACGTTATCCATGTGTTTTGCTGGGTGGGGTCTAAGTTTTCTCTTACTCGGTTGCAGAGTTTTGTGTGTGGAAATGGAGGAGAGTTTGTTACCAAGAATAGGGAGGAAGATGATCATTTATTTCTCTGGATTTAAGCTTAAAAATGTAGGTCATATATTGTGATTGAAGTACAGTGTCAATGAATTGTCCATAAAAATGCTAAACACATCAATGCCTCAAAACATAATCTAAATACATATAAAACCTGGTTGACTGTGTTCTAACATGGCACATCTTACCCTGCCTGCCAGAGAACAGCTAGTGTCACAACTATAACTACAGTGCCAATATTAGATTATGGGGATGTCATTTATCAAAATGAAATGAAATCACAGCTGCAGGGGACTGAAAGTTTTCTGTGATAGATCACATTCGTTTACATTGCAGTGCCATTCTTGAATGCATCACTGTGTTATGTATGAGAGTTCTGGATGATTAAACATTGAGAATAAACATAAATTGCATCAGCATCAAGAACTATTTAAATGCATGAAAAGAAATTCACTCAATTACTGCTCAACAAGTCAGCTAGTTGAGAACAGGAGTAATTATTCACTGAGATCAAATGGTACACACTCATTTATCAAGCACAGATTGGAAATGAGCATGGAAGACACATTTTTCTGATAAGGTCCAAAGGACTAGATTTCAGCTCCTCATATAATCTGTATTTCTCTCTTTTCCAACATGCTACCAGACCCCCCCACCCCCCACCCCCGCTCCTAGTCTCCTTACTCAGCCACTCCCAGCCCTCCTGACTCCCCACTGTGACTCATAGTTCCAGTTTCCTTGCCCAACAAGTTTCACACTCCCCCTCACCCTGAAAAAAGCCTGGTATGGAGCTGCCAGACAATGCCATTTCTACACTCTCAGTGTACCATGGTTCAAAGGAGATGGCCACAGGAAACGTGTACCTGCATCTTGTAGTTGTAAAACCATATGCAAGTGGTGCAGATGGGTTGCGGCTGCTATTCCGGCATTTTGTCTAGAGCAGCAGCAGAGTGGGGAAGGTTATGTTGCAATCTAAAACTCTAGTGCTGGATTGTAGTGCTGGATTTTCACTCTGCACTTCGCTCACAATTACTCTGGCTTTGCAGATGAAGTGAATTTCACTTATTAGTGTACAAAATAGTACAGTAAAAGACCCAAGTAAAATCTGTGCTTCAAATTCTGCCTTTTCCCTAGTGTTTTTTGTTTTGTTTTGTTTTTTTGTTTTTTTTTTGTTTTTTTTTAACCTTCACTGATCAGCTATTTCTGTGGAGAAAGCAAGTGCGTGCAAATAGGGTGGTTGCAGGCAGGAAAACTCTACAAAGCTGACTGAATAGTTCCTAGTGGATCATCTTCTTTAGTAGGAAATGGCTGTGACTTTAAAGGTGGCAAGGTCACCGAACACTGGGATTATGGAGTAGGGTCTTCTTAGTAATGTAGACGCATGAGCTAGGCATGTAGGCTGCTGCTAGTCCCCACCACAGCAACAACCCTCTGCCACTTGGAAATCTGACTTCATTTCTGGATTGCCTTGTGCTTGCAAAGTAGCAGTCACAAACAGGACTCAGCAGGAGTTAATTCAGCTCCAAATTGTATCAAAAATCAACCCGATTTCTAAGTAAAAATCTTGATGCTTTGCAGGATTGTTACTTTGGAGCATGGATAGTCCCCTGCTGTGTCCCCTTCTAGCCACCCCCACCCACAAAACCCCAGAGGAGCACAATCAGATTCTGCATATAAATGAAAGTGAAAAACAGCCCAGTAGCTATTTTTACTTGTAAATACTGAAGCCATTATGTTTTAAACACAAACAATCCAATACACAGAGGAACTGTAAACATTGGTACCTTTCCATTTGTTTAAAATTGAGACTTTTTTTTAGTTAGGTTGGAGTGTAGCAAACCAACAGCTGGAAGCTCAGAAAATCAATTTTGTTTCAATTTGCTTCTCTATCAATGAAAACGGCTTAAGCAATTTACATACATTTTTATAGGAAGCAATATTAAGGCTCCATATATCTATGCCAAGTGATTAACCTGATGTAATTTGAAATGGCTGCCTTGTAAGCTGCAGAATGGACAGTGTGACCATCCTGTTTTCTTTCCCAAATTAATTTTGCTAGCTTAGGTTACCACAAGTCAGAAAATATGCATCACAAGTACTGTTGTATTTTCAAAGAGTTTGTATTACACTATTGGCCTGATTTTCAAAGGTACTGAGTAACCAGAACTCCCATTGATTTCCGGAGCTCATTGTTCAGCCTGTTGAAAATCAGGGTACATGAGCATCCATTTTGAGAGGCAGAAGTCATATTCTGAGCAGGTAAGGTATTTATGGTCTCAGTAAATACACAAAATTACAGCCATAACACATAATAGGTTTTTAGATCCCTACACCTGTTTTTTTGTTTCGTTTAAATTTTCTCCTCTGTTCTTCGATTTCAGGGCCTTTTATTTTACTAATTAACCTTCTACAGTAATCAGATATTCTAAGATCATCTCTCAATGTATTCAAAAATACATATACTTTCTTTATTGTAATTCAGTTTGAAGGTCTCTTGTGACGGGGTTCACTCACCAGACCAGCACCTCCTGCTGGCCGTGTCAGGGATTAGCTCTTTCAGCTGGCACAGCCTCTCCTGGTGATGCCTCTCATACTGCCTTCTCCACCTGCAGACCCATCTTAGTCCATGAACCTCAGTGTCGTTTCCAAGACTTGGTCCTCTCGGCCATGTCACCATCTGTGTTTCCCCTTTCTGGGGAGAGTTCAGTATCTCCATCAATAGTCCAGACACTTCCCTAGTGGCGAATGGTGGTGGTGGGGAGGGGGCCCACCCACTACTCCAGGTGCTGGCCCAGGGACCCTATAGTTAGCAGCGTCTTGCTGCCGCTCCTTAATTTCTCCAACAATACTGCTGCAATTCCCTGGGCCATTTCCCTAAGACCCCAGTACCTTCTTTGTCCTTTTCTCAGGACCTTGAGCCAGATGTATTAGCAACCCACTAGGAACTCCCTCTTGCTCCCCTGGAACCTATCAGCGACTGCTCTTTCCAAAGGTGCTACTTTTCCTGCAGCCCGCTAGGAACACAATCCCCACTCCATGGGCTTCCCAGAGCAACCAACTGTCTCTGGCCCTGCTGCTCCTTTTATGTGAGCCCATTGGGCCCTGATTGGCTGCTCTGTGCAGCCTCCCTCCAATTGGCTGCTTGGAGGACTCACCTCCCCTGCTCCTTTCTGAGACAAGGTGTGGCAGGCCCATGGGACCTCTATTAACTACTTCGTTTCCAGTGTGGGGTGAACACCACATCACATCTATCATTAATTAGAACTCACTTTCCTTTTTCTATAAATATCTTTCAAGTTATTAAAGCTACTGTATGTGACCCAAACGTGAGGTTTATAGCAGAAATGTGGAGAGCGTATTAAATATAACAGTGCTACTGAGTGCTGCTTGAAGTACTTGTAAGACAATGTTATGTCAACACAAAATTTGCAATTTTGAGCTGTGTACACATGCTATGCGCTGAGAGACAAGAAACCTTTCTGTGGGAAATGAAACAGACAAAGGAAAAATACTCTAATTGAGGAAAATGTTCATAGCAACATTCTTATAGAGAGAATATCGTTCGTACCATTTCTTCTGCACAGAAATAGCAGAAATTGTGCTACCAGTTATGCATGAAAGGCATGTAACTAGTACACAACATAAATAAAACTATGATTTGAGATGGGGTAAATGGATTTGGCCTAGAATAAGTACCTGTGAGCAGCCTACAGTTTAGCTGAGAATTTGACTATCAATTCACCTCTATCTGGTAAGAATTGCCAGTGAATTTGGGATGTTCTATTTAGTTATGTTACTCTTCTGTTAGATTCAATAGGATAGATAATGCAGTCATTTTCTGCTGTGAATAAAATCCTACCACTGGCACCAGTGAAATGCTCATTCATAAGACAATGTTCAGGTCTCTTTGTTACAGGCCATAACAGTTGACAAAGCTATAAACCAAGGCGGCAAATAGAATATATAATATACAAGATTAGATATAAATAGAAGCCTAAAATGTAACCACTTACTGTAGTACAAAAACTAAACAAATTGCTTTTAAAAAATAAAATTCTTGCAGCACTTCAGAAAATCTGTCAAATAAATTGTAAATCCAGAGATCTGGCATTTCATCATTTCAATTACTTACTAATTAAAACTAGCAATCAGTAGCTTGTAACATAAGCGTTTTGCATCAAAGTAGATCAATAGGTAGATAATAAGTTCATTACATTGGAGTTAAGTCTGTAAATAAGGCATCCATCAATTACTGAAAGGAAAAACAAATCTTCTAAGAGAACATTGTAATTTTCTTAGAAACTTCAGAAAGCCTAAAATTTCAAAGTTACACTTTAGAAAAATGAGCATTAGAAGTTCTTGAAATGCCCAGTTAAACTCACCCAAACAGTTTCTACCCTGTCTCTCTTCTTTTATCACACCTTGCATGTAAGAGGAATTTATTTTGAAGGAGATTTGGATGAAAAATATACAATAAGCAGCCTATAGGGAGAGACATCTGGAATCCAATACATCCACTTTATTTATATAGTTTGCCTGTGGGCACAAAGAACTGGTTATTGCATATACAGGCTTAGGATACACAAGTGTGACTGATCCATCACTCTATGCCCCTAGTTTATATTTTTTGTTCTGTTACTGAAGATTTTTATTGCCTCTGATAGAGTAGCTAGGTTCCATGTTAAGCCTCACAGTAGGACAGCATTTACATTAGACACCTGGGTTAACTTAGCAGCATTGGCCTAACTCTGTTCCCATTGAAGTCAATGGGAGTTTTACGATTGACTTTAGTGGGAGCAGAGTTGAGCCAGTATTGAGTGCTTTTGAAAATCCCACCTATAGGTAATTATCTTCACTTTTTTGTCCCAGATATAGTAAATTTTTCAATGATGAGATGTAAAAGCCCATCTTATTAATGACTCTGAATGGGCTTAAATGGCACTGGAGCATTTTGCTGAAGCAATGTAAAGACAGATGTGTATTTGTTTAAATGCTGTGGTAGAGTACAACCAGTCTTTCAGCTAAGTTAGATCACTGCTCCATTTTCAGAGTCAATCTGATGGAGATGTGTGCTGTCTGAGACAGGACTGTTTTGGCAGTCTTATTTTTTGAACAAAGCTACAAGGGCAGAGTTAGTTATTCATGTGAACATTACTGTATTTGTATACCTTCTAACAGAGCTGGGGACTATTTTTAAGCATAACCTTCGCTTTTACTTTTCAGGCTAATGTCCGTATTTTCTAATTAAATGGCAACATTTTCTCAAGAGATCTCTCCATTAAATGCCACTAAGTGATAGATATTTACTCCAGCTTTATGAAGAGTTTTGCTTTCAAATTGCTAAGCTTTCATAAACTATTTTAAAATTACTCAATGACAGCACTCAGGTGGAGCTTTTAGGCTATGCAGAAACTTCCACTGGAGCTTCCAGGTTGAACAGGGATGGAGCCTACATCCCCCATCTCCTTGTGGGTCTCTCCTTTCCTCATCCCCAGGCAACATCCTACCTCTCAGGCAGTTGCATGCCTGCCACAACCCCATCAAGGCCAGCTTCCTTATGGTCTTATGGATTCTGCAAGGTCTGCACTAAGATTATGTGGAATTCTGTAGGGCTCATCTTATATATAGCCTTCTCTCCAAATTATCTGAATGTTGATTCCTCTCTTACCTACCTCCTCCTTAGAATTTCTGTTTGAGAGTCAGAACTGAAGTTCTCTTCTAGAGTCAATAATCCACTGGGATCCTCCTTTCCATTTGCAATAATCTTCCCTCTGTTTCCTTTTTCATCTATTCGCTTATAAGAGATTATATAAGGCTACTTGCACTTTGGAGGCTGAGGCACTTGATGTTAATAACACTAGTTTCCCTGCCTCCCTGGAATCTCCCTAGCCTTGACTATGACTTTTACACAACAAAAGAAAAGACTGTCCCAAGAGAACCTCAGGTTTTCCAACAAGCCGAGTGCAACTGGGGCAGGATTTGGGGATTGAGCTATGCTATCTGAATGAATACTCATGTAGCCCAGACATGATAACTCAGGTGATAATAATTTAAAAAATCAAAACTAAGACATTTGTGGCAAGATTTTGTATAGCTGACGTTACCCATAAAAAATCAGAAATATAAGAACAGTAGGACAATGGAACGGACGCCTCGGGAGGTTGTGGAAGCTTCTTCACTGGAGGTTTTCTAGAAGAGGCTGGATAGTCATCTGTCTTGAATGGTTTAGGCACAACAAATCCTGCATCTTGGCAGAGGGTCAGACTAAATGACCCTTGCCATCCCTTCTAACCCTATGATTATATGATTCTATAAGAGGTGAGAAACCAGGATATTTCAGGCATCCCAATAGAATCTTCGGGAAAAACTGCGATTATCCAAGTAAAATTGGTGTGTATGGTTTCTTCATTGACAAAGCTCATACTGTAATTATGTACATTGCTACCAAGCAACCTGTTAACACTGTGGCCCAGAGCAGGCCTCTCTTGGCAAACTCTTTAAATCAGCTCCACCCTTGGCTAGCAACAAAGCCTAACAGATTAACAAACCTGCAATAAAATTACACTTCCCCTCTTTCTCAGCAGCTGTTGCTATCTTTCCCTGTCTGTCTGCAATAGACCTTCTAGAATGGGAGAGCCTGACTCGCAAGACTTCCCCAGTGGCCTTAAATGGCCAGAATATCACCACAGAGTCTGGAAATATTACAAAGTGGCTTTGTCAATGAGATTATGCAGATTTGGGTTGTAGCCTATAGAGCTTGTTTAGCCTTTTATTTTACTTAGCAGTAATGCAAGGACCCTACAGGCCTTTATCCTGTAAGTCACTGGCCTAAGCAAGTTAGCATAAGTAAAGTAGGCCTATGGTCCTTAGCATATATAAAATAGCCCAACAATTACCCTATAGTTTGGGGAATGGGGAATAGTTTACTCAAGAGTGGGATTTGGTACATAATGATACCACGCAGCTGCAGGAACAATGAACTGATACTGGGCTTGGATATTTTAGGATAGAATCATTGGTATATGTTTAATCACAAATTTGTTTTAGCAATAGGTGACATATATGATAATGAGCAAAAAAGAATTATTATGTTAACGTATAAGATAAAGGCACCCTGATATAATGAGGGTGAGGAAGTTAGCTTTGGACATGGGAGGCTGGATAGCTGGATGAATATTCATGATTGTACCCAGGCCCTATAGGAGGCTGAGATACAATGTAGCGGGTCCTAGCTTGCCATCGTTGACCCGTCAGCTCTTCATTGTTACTGTCTACCACTGACGTTCAGACATTGCGGGGTCTGGAACAGGGGACTCAGTTGGCATGCAAGGGATAGGACTGGAACTTTGTCTCTCACCACGAGGTCCTCAAAGAAGGATGTGAATATATAAGTATCTGAGCACATGCAGGGGATGATATCAAAGCTATCTCTAATACAGTAACTCCTCACTTAAAGTTGTCCCGGTTAACGTTGTTTCGTTGTTACATTGCTGATCAATTAAGGAACATGCTCATTTAAAGTTGTGCAATGCTCCATTCTAACATCATTTGGCAGCCGCCTGCTTTGTCTACTATTTGCAGGAAGAGCAGCCCATTGCAGCTAGCTGGTGGGGGCTTGCGACCAGGATGGACTGGCAGCCCTCCTATCAGCTCCCCCTATCGGCTCCCTGCTCCCCTAAGTTCCCTGTGCAGCAGCTGCCCAGCAGGCTAGCAATTGCAGCTGTCCCTCCCCCCACTGCCATGTGCTGCTCCTGCCCTCTGCCTTGGAGCTGCTCCCCGAGACTCCTGCTTGCTGTGCAGGGGGGAGGGGAAGAAGAGGGGTGCTAATGTCAGGGTGTCCCCCTCCTCCCTGCTCCTGCACCCCACTTACCCATCTTCCATAGAGCTGGGGGGACACACAACAGGGCTCAGGACAGAGGGAGCTTGCTGGCAGCAGCAGCTGCGGTCTCAGCAAGCTGATCTAAGTAACAAGGCAGTGTACTTAAAGGGGAAATGCACATCTCTCTCTCACACACACACAGTGTGTGTCTCTGTCTCTGTCTCTGTCTGCGATGCTGTCTCCCCTCCCTCCATTCCTGCTGCCTTGTAGACTGTGAGAGTTAACCCTTGAGGGCTCAGCCAATTGCTAGTTCATCATTTAGCAGTAAGGCATTCCCTGGGAAATATCCCACCCTCTGACTCCTCCACCTCAACCAAGCTTCACAATCATCATCACTGTGTACCAGTATTAAATTGTTTGTTTAAAACTTAAAACTGTGTATGTGTATATATATATATATATATATATATATATAGTCTTTTGTCTGGTGAAAAAAAAATCCCTGGAACCTAACTCTCTCATTTATGTTAATTCTTATGGGGAAATTGGATTCATTTAACATCGTTTCGCTTAAAGTCACATTTTTCAGGCACATAACTACAATGTTAAGTGAGGAGTTACTGTACTGTTTTACTGCTATTTGTTTGTGTGGTTTGGAGCTTTCTTGTCTTTACTGATTGTTTTAATAACCATGGCTAAGGCTTTGCTTTGCCCTCAGTGTGAGTGTCTTTGCTGTACACCCCAGAGTTCCCTACAAATTATTGAACTACTTAGTTTTAATTCTGCAGAACCTGATTCAGGGGTGAGAATACTATTGCACTGAGCTCATTAAATTAGCATCAATTGGCAATTAATAGAATTATTAACCTTAAAAGGATCAGGATACAGTGTTGACCAGCACAGTTAGTGAATTCATGCTGAATTTGCTGAATTGTCAGAAAAACTTGAAAAAATTCTGAAAAAAATGAAATGTTTTGTTTCAACACCTTAAAAATGAAATGTTTTGATTGTTCAATTCAAAATTACTTTTTGTTTAAAAAATGTACTTCAGTTGTATTTAAAAAAATTATTTACAAAGCTTGAAAATTACATGAAATGATTTGTGTAGAACAAAACATTTTGTTCAGCAAAAATGAACCTTTTTTTTTCAACTTTTTGGTTCACCAGAAAATTTTTGTTTTGGGTCAACCTGAAACTAATAATGATAATTAAAAAATTACAATGGACAGTGAACTGAAAAATCAGTTATTCATACAGAAATCGTCAGGAATACTAGGTGAATGAATAACATTTTTGTGTTATTTTAGTATTTTTGTTTCATCAGAAACATGGAAGAATTGGGGGTGGGAGGGACCTGTATAGAGCCCTTAAAAATTAGGAAATCCCTTCACAGCCTAAGAAAAGGTTTGGGTCTGGTTTGAGCTTTAAAGTCATGGTCTGGTTTGTGATTTAGGCACAGGATCACATCAGTTCTCTTTTTATTTGATAATTTCTATTATTGACATCAACATTAGTCTACTGTGTCACAATCCTCCACCCCACAGCTCTGTGAGCCCGTCTCATCCCACTCACTCACCATTCCCCCTCAGGAAAGAAGGATTTTGAAACATTATATTTCCAAATTAAAACCTCCCAATCCCTAGCTAAATACATTTGCGAAAACTGGACAATGTAGCTGATTTGGACCCTAATTCCCACAGCTATTAGAATATTTTGTCTGACTCGTCTCTTCCCACTCTGCCTAAAGGCTGTTTATCATCGGCGTAAGGTTAGGTTCATTTTAGTTCAAGCAGCAAGCAATGGCCTTTAGCTTTTGCTCTTCATGTTCAGCAAAAATGAATAAACAGCACCAGTAAAAAGGGATTTTTTGTCCTTTGTAAGAAACCAGCGGAAGGCCAATATTCTTAGACATGAGTATAATTTCAGCCTGCATGATTTCAGCCACATTAATGTTTGTTCCATCAGTCCTTCAAGCAAATGTCCAAAACGTGGCTTTATTTAAATCCATTCATTTATAGACCTTCCACTTTCTAAGTCGGCAGCTGGCTGGATGTGATGGAAAATATTACTGATCCTGCAAGGGCAGTTATGTAGTGCTATAGTGTATTTAGGCACTGGCCTATGTCTCTGACTTTCAAAACACCACAGACCCTTTGGGTCTTAGTTGAAATAGGATTTGCCTTTCACCTTCAAGGCTAGAATTTAAGCAACCCTGTGATCCAGAGTTAAATGAGTTTGGTGTCTCACTTCCCACTGACACTAATAATCATAAATTCAGGAGCCATAATTTTAGACAGTTTGACACAGTTGCTGAGTAAAAGAGAGGTGTGGCAGTACGAACTGAATTATTTCTGGTCCTAGAAAAGGGTAGCATCAAAGAAAGAAGTTCTGTTTATGAAGTGCTTGCCTGACATTTACCCCTCAATCAATAAACAAAGGGTGCATTTTCTTGCAAATCTACTCATTTAACATTTACAAAGAAGAGGATATTGCTTGAGAAATGAATGAAGACTTTCCCTACCTTAATAATTATGTGTATACATCTTTTAATCTATCTTCAAAGCACTTAGGAAACATTATCTAATTAAAACATGAACCTGTTGAGATAAAAGTAAGATCAGACACAAACCATCTCCTGAAACTCAGACACTAGAGATCAATAAATTCTATTGTTTTTCATCCCAGTAATTGGTCAGGGTTTTACCTTTAAAATTATTTTTACAGAGAGTTAAGAGTCTGTAAATGTATTCCTTTGTATAATGTTCAGTAATCACTCAGGGATAAGGGTGGTTGGCAGCAGCCACAACACTTTTATTAAACCTACAAGTGGTCATCTCCATTCGAGTCTGCAAAGGCTTCTGGAAATCTCTACAGTAATTAACATAGAGCATGCTCAGAAGGTTATGAATAGGCTGTGTCTACACTGGTGTGCATACTTGTTTACTTGACCTTCTACATGCTCTCACATGCTCACTATACCTGTGCTGAATGTCCACTTATGTTATACTGGACACAGATATAAAGCTATATTTGTGTCCACACTGCCACTTTTGTTACGTGACATTAGTGCTACCATTTCAGGGGTGGTATCCAAGGGTTCTGTGCTTCACAGGGAGACACTTTAGGAACCACTTTGCTGTGTGTTGTTGGTACAGTCCCCGTTCTGCACACATTTGCCAATAGCTGTTCCTGCTCATGTCTCCCCCGTGCCAAAATGGGTGGAAGATACGGAGCAAAGGGATGATGATATGGTTCCACTCCTGTGCCTTGTCATAGGCCAAATGCCTGTGCAATGGAGTAGGCTATTGGCAATATGCTGGATGGAATTTGGGCAGAACTTTCTGACACATCAAGGACAGCTGACCTTAAGGTCAATGACAATTCATTCAGCTTCTGATACAGATACGGTAAATGCTGGTATTGCCACAGTATGCCCAGAGGTGGACCATCGCTTCTGGTGCAGGAGAACCAGCATGGTGTGGTACGATCACATCGTTGTGGAAACCTGGACTGACCAGCAGTGGCTTCAGAACTACCAAATGAAGAAACACACCTTCATGGAGCTGTGTGAAAAGCTTGCACAAAACCTCCAGCATCAAAATACTCTATTCAGAGAAGCATGCCAGCCCAGAAGTGGGTGACTATTGCCTTGTAGAAAGCTGCCAATACCACAGAGGTATAGGTCCATTGGAAACCACTTTGGGGTTGGAAAGTCCTCTGTCAGGGTAGTGCTGTGCAGGTTTGTGAGGCAATTAACATTAAGATCTACCCATAGGTGGTTGCTGTAAGAAGAGTTCCAGATGGCACCCATATCCCACTGCTTTGCCCACCAAAAGCACCAAAAAGGTTACTATTCACTCAAAAGGTATGTCAACCAAAAAGGTTACTATTCACTCATTCTGCAAGGCTGAGTGACCACAGAGGCAGAATATCAACATGGGAATCCCTGGAAAAGTTTATGCCACAAAGCTGAGGAGATCAGGATTGTACTAGAAGGGGGAAGAAGGGACTTCATTCCCAGAATCCATACAGTTCTCTATGGTGTGCCTGGGCCAACAGTTATTTACTCTGCATACTCACCCCCAACTTGGTTCATGAAACCATATCCTGACATTAATTACTCTGGAAAAGAGGAATTTAGATACAGTAGCTTCAGAATGGTCATGGAATGTGCATTTGATAGGCTGAAATATTGTTGTTGCTGCCTTTGCATCCATCTGAATGTTAATGTGGCAAATGCTGTTTGTATAATCGTCACCTCCTACATATGTCATAATGTTTAGGAGGGTAAAGAGAGGTGCTGCTGTTCTGAATTCGCTCAGGACAACTCTGCTTTACAAAGTCTCTGTACAAAGGGAATCTCACCCATGTGCACACTGGTCCTAGTTCCTAGCAGGCGGGGAGAATCAAGGGTGCCATATGTGTATACATCTTGGCACAGTAGGAAGGCAGAGGGTGACAACTGCCTGTGCCAAGGGGCAACTTCACACTCTGTACAGCTGCTGGAAAAGCATAGAGGGAACATTGGCACATACTTGTGAGGCTACAAAGCTCTGTGAGGATTTTGTTTCCCTGTAGCTGAAGGTCATTAGCCGTTCCTTCATGTGACAATTCGCACATTACAATTATAACAGGGTACCTCGACTGAGTTAACACCTTTGGGTTGCATTTGTGCTGTGGAGGGTGGTAGCTGAGTTGTAATGCAGTCATTGTGAAATGCTTCTGTCTTCACTGTTCAGAGACATGATAAATGCTGGTATTGCCACAGTATGCCCAGGGGTGGACCATTACTTCTGGTGCAGGAGAACCAGCATGGTGTGGTACAATCACACCGTTGTGGGGCACTCTATTATTGGGGCACTCAGTCTCTCGTAATGACCATATCAACCATTTGCTTGGGGGTATGCTCCCATTCTGTTTTTTAACCGTTCTTTGTCAGCAGTGCTTATTGTACTTAGCGGTTGTTATGAAGCACTATGATTGAATCACTGGGTAGTAGCAGATATTTGTATTGTTACTTGAATTGTATTTGATTTTTCTGCATTTGAACCAAGCCATCAGGACATTTATCTATCCATTTTCTGTGTTGTGAGCTCTGCTACAGTTACAACTAGCAGTACTGTCTGTAAGTACATATCACTAACTGCACTTGCCCCATCCCTTCCATGTATCCTTGGGACTTCAAATATTTCTGAGCTTGGGCGGGTGAGATGAGCTCTTGGTGTGGGACAGACAGAAAAGTGTTTGTGGTATGATGGCACCAGAAAGTTACACCATTCCAGTTCATGTGCTGTGAATGATGGGGCCCTAACCCAAACCTGAAAACATCTTCAATTCATCATACTTAGGAAGGCAGGTCCCCCGCAATGCAAGGAAACTATAACATTTATTAAAAGTACTGGATGGAACATGTAAGTAAGATATTTTTCAGAAGAAATGGAAACCAATAAAACATATTGAGACTGAATCTGTAAACAATGGCCAAATGGTACCTGTCTCCTTGCCCTTCCCCTGACAAGGGGGGATGATGGGGAAAAATTGTTCTTTGGGACAACCAGGAATGTCTCTTGTGCAGGTTCAGAGTAGGATCCTCCACCTCAGTAGCACCCTGGGTGGCAGCTGGAGGAGGTGAAGGAAGTGGCAGTTTCTTCACAGACCGGCGCAGTGCCCACAGCAGCAGGTGGACCCAAAATTGTTTGGCCACTAGTTCGATTAGCCTCTCCATGAAGGAATGCTCCCATTCCCTAAGAGGTACCGCCAGCTCCATGAACTGGTTCATCAGTGTCTCATCCTGCTGAAGAGCCAGATCCACCTGTGTCCTGGGGAACTCTGATTATTCCTGGTTCCTCCTATTTATCTCTATGAATAGTTCTTCTCCGTCTGCGTATGGAGTGCTGCTCCTGCCCTCCTGGCAGAATGGTTTCTCTCTCGGGAGATGAATATTCTGCCTGTTCAAAGACATGGGTACCATTGAATACTTATTTCCTTTGTAGGAAGTTGATAAATCCCCCCCACATAACATAACTTTGCTATAGAAGGCCACAATTTTGACACTTTTCCACATTCCAGGAATGCACCTGTTAGATTACCTTAGTTGTTAGACAAATTTTGCAGCCCATGGGAAAGGAGCAAAGGTTACTAATAGTAAGATAAATGTACTAATGTTTAAAAAAGATATCATTTTCATAGTGCCTCAAGGTGGGTGTGGTGGGGTAGAAGTTCCTTCCAGGGTCTATGTTAACAGTTTGCAGTTTCTTTTTTAAAGGCTGGCCAACAGTTGGAGAACGTAATGGTTTTCAAGGTACCAGAATGGAAAAGAGGGGTAGCTTTCCCATCTTGCAGAAGAGATCCAGTAATCTATGCTGGAGAGATGTTTCTGCTCATGGTTATCCTTCTACATATTGCTGAATGGAAGGATTGGATCAACTATGATGGTGCACTAAGCAGATTTGCACTGCTGTTGATCCTCAAGATCCAGCTGGAGTTTCTGCTACACCAGAAATTTGCTGAAATATGGTTATATGAGTTGGAGGCATTTCCATTGGAAACTGACTATATTCTTAGCTAGCATATGTAGTTTCCATGCAAATGGAGATGTGAACCACGAAAACCACCCATCCTCTGGCATCACCAGAAAATCCTGTCCTTGTGCCCGCCTAACCAGTGAAATGGAAGAACAGTGAGATGGACAGGGAAAGAAAGAGACACACCACAATTATTTCATTCTCTGAAGTTTCAGGTCAGCACCACAAGCCCCTCACCTCTCCACAGCAAAGGAACACTGCACTGTGTTTATTCAGCAGCCAGACTGGATATTTCTCCCAGTCCTGTTACCTGGGCTTGTGCAGCAGGGCTTTTTGCACAGAAAAGCCAGACACCAGGGATAGGGAGAGTAAACATTTTGTAATCTTCCAATGGAGAAAGAACTGTTGTGACTAAATTTTCCTCAGACAATGAAAATGTTCCCTTTCCCTTCCTGTTTCACATGGCTCCTGTTTGTAAGGGACAGTAAGATTGGGGGTGTGGTAGAAGCATTGAAACTGTGTACTCTTCCAAGGGACAAAAGACAGCTGTTATGGAATTTAGTCAACAACTCTAAAGCTGTTCTGTTGTGGTCAGCGCACTTTGCTACTACCTGTGAAAATGAGGGGGGACAGGGACCTTTATAGATTGGATAAGGGTCAGGAAGAAAAGGGTTCAGTGGATTATGGGGTAGAAGATGGAGGTCTTTTGAAACTTGAGACATGCTACATTCCCCCATTCACACATGGGTTTGAGGCCATGCCAGAGCCCAAGGCGTGGACCTATGCACAGCAGTCAAGTGCCTACTCGCCCTCTACTCCTGACATCTCTTCCAACCCTAATATTCTATGATTCTTTGTTACTCTCCTTCAGACGTGTGCTTCTGGGGTTAGAATGTCGACAATAGGGGAGTTATGGGTGCATGGACACATGTACATTTGCTAGTGTAGACATAGCCATAGTCTCTCCTGTTCAGACATCACACATCATTTGCATAGTCACTCTTACATGAGTAACTTGATTTCTGTCCTAGACTTAGGACTAGTATAGCTAGCTGCTATCTCACCCTATGCATTGGCCAGATAAGAACATAAGAACGGCCACACTGGGTCAGACTAAAGGTCCATCTAGCCCAGTATCCTGTCTTCCGACAGTGGCCATTGCCAGGTGCAATGAACAGAACAGGTAATCATCAAGAGATCCATCTCCCATGGTAGTCACTGCATTCAGGGAAATGCAAAGGACCTGTCCTCCACTGGTGTAAATCAGCATAGCTCCACTGAAATCACCACCTGAGGTGGTGTCTGCATTAGTTTTCCTTATCCTCTTGGAGAGTGGATCTTGAAGGTTCTCGCTGATTGACTGTTTGGAATCATTGCTACATTTCTTGAGTAAGCCATACATCTATGCCACTGATAAATGGGTACAGAAGTTCTACCCAGTTTAGAGGGCCCTACATAAGACCATGTTCACCACTTATGCTCCACTTTTAGAAAAAGTTCTGAAATGCTTGGCTATGTAGTTTTATAAGGCTTTGTTGTCCTTTTAAGACCCACTGTAGTATATACATGTTTGTTTCTATATTATATACATATTTCAACTAAAAAGCTGCATAAAAAGAACAGTACGATTGCAGAATCAGAAGTCAAGAAATGTCCTAGATAAGGATCGCACACAACGGTATCTGTCATAGTGATTTCTCTATTAACTTCCTCCTGGGCCTAATTACTGGAAATGGAAAATGAAAGTTA
Organism: Malaclemys terrapin pileata; assembly: GCF_027887155.1. Taxonomy (NCBI): domain Eukaryota; kingdom Metazoa; phylum Chordata; order Testudines; family Emydidae; genus Malaclemys; species Malaclemys terrapin. The sequence continues at coordinate 37,344,309 of NC_071505.1, read as the reverse complement.
TGCTGCTGAAAATGGTCACTATCTATAATACATCCAGTTTAATTTGTGTCTCTACCTTTCCTCTACTTTCTTCTTCCTCCTACCAAATAAATTATTGGGGGCCTATTGCATAATGCACAGATGTTTCTCCTACACCACTGCTTCATAATTTTTCAAGTGGTATCTTGAAGAAAATGATACCATATGTATCCCCTCCATCCGACTAATGCTATTTCTACACAAACAGCAGATTGCATTACTGCTGCCCTTTGATCTAGAGAGTCTCAAAATCCCACAGCAGAGATGTTGGCTTTTCTTTTCAAGAAGCTTAGCAATTGTGCATGTGGGCCTTTGCCTTAGTCTTCTGCCTACCATTAGCACTGCCTGACATGTGCTTCCTCAGTACTTTTCTTTTACATTAGCCCTTTATTACTATTTGTAACCTTTACTTTTTTGTAACTCTGATTTTTTTTGTATTCTCTGTTATGCTCTAAATATTGGCACTAACTCCATACCACAGCCAACATAAATTAATCAGATAATTCCTTTGGAACAGCAACTAATTCAGATTCTCCATTTTCTTTCACTTTTGTCATTACTCATATCTGTTCCATACCATCCTCTCTTTGGGTCATATGATACCATCAGTTTTTAACCAGCACTCCTCATTCAAGTCACTGGGGAAATCTGCTTAAAAACTGATGGCACAATATGTTATTACATGTACATTTCAAGAAAGAAATGGGAATATAGCTATCATCCACGTATGGAATGTAACAAGCCTAATGTTGGATACTCTTTCTTAATTGCTATCCCATCAGATCAATGCTTTCCAAAGAAGTATCACCAAAGTATCTAGTACTTTACTTCTATGATCCCACGTAACGCTTTTTTCCCTCTCTCTTTTGGCATGAATTAAAGGCTTGCTATTGGCTCAGAGGCAGTAAATGGGGTTAAAACTACAAAAAAGGTGGGATTATTGAGAACAGGAGAAGCTGGCATATTATATATCATTTTTCTTGCTCTTTTAAGCAAGGTTTTCTCTATCAACATAAACTTTGGTAATCAGGCTCTGTGCAAGTAGAGTGTTGGAGGGGCAGAGGAGATGAAATCCAATCCTACCCACATACAGAAAGTATCATGGCTCAGGGCTGCACTGCAAATCCCCGTGGTCTCTTTCTCTGGCCTATATGGGGCCAGCATGAAGACGTTTTCTGCACATGTAAGGGCATAAAGACACTTCTTCATTGCTACTCTGTCTGTAATACCCCCAAACAGTGCCCATATAGGGTATGTGGTTTAAAATGCATCTAATATGTGTATTCAATATTATAAAACAGAGGCAATTTGGTGTTTCTTTGAATGTTCTCCTGGTGCCATCTCCTATAGTATATTTGATCATGTAGGTAAAAATGAGCTGAAACCATGACGTAAAATGATCTGTTAATTTTGACTTTCCTCTTCCCTCCACTATACACACAATGGTTCCTGGAAGAAAAGTAGGTTTTTACTAGCAAAGATTACATAAGCTTATGACAAGCTAGATGAAGATTTCCTCAGCAAAGGTCAGTTTCCTCCATGTTGGACTATTCTATCAGCTTTTCTGTAGGCCTAAGTCACACAGCTCTACACAGTATATGGGAACATTTCTTTTCAAGTTGCGGTAACTTTTAAGGTATTTATTGTTTCTTCTGGTCACACCACTGGAAGCCTCTTTGTACCAAATACCTCACAATTAGACCACTCATCAAAATAGGTCTTAAAGAATGGAACTGCATCACAGACTCTGACGCAGTACTGTTAACCCCAAGACTTCAGAAATCATGAGACAGGTTTCAAATACTCATGAGATTGGCTTAAAAATCATAAGGTTTAATAAAATAATAAATTTTAGGTTCTTTTTCATTGCCTTCCAGAGTTGAGGGCATGCACAGGTCAAATTTTCAACATTTTACCTGCAACAAGGAAGGTTAAAAACTTATTTAACAAAAAAAAAAATGAAGGCAGAGATTCTCCTGTCATAACTGGATTTCAGCAGCTGGGACTTCAAGAAAAACACCAAATATTGCAAGACTTGAGATAACATTACAGGAGTTGGCTATTCCTGCTGATGTAATGGAATCAAGGGTAGCATACATGAGTAAACATGTTGGTAAACAAACCCCCACTCTTTGCTGGGACAGTACCTTCCTTTTTCCTGCTGGCCCGCTTGCAGTCATGTTACTGAGGAAGCAATACTTCTGGGAAGTGCTGGCAGTGAAGTGAAACACACAATAAGTCTGACTGGTCTTTCACACCACTTGTACAGCAGTATGACTGAAGTCACCTTGAAGGAATTACATCTGACTCACATGAAAATAAGAGCTGTGCTGTCCAATTTGTAAAAGACAATGGTGTGCCTCTGGTGCATACATTTATAAATAAAATAAATAAATAAATTTCTGGGGCTACTTGGCTGCATAGGAGAATTCACAGATCATTTATTTCAGCATGACAAGCTTTAGCTATAATCTAAGGAGAGGAGATTGAGGCGTTGGCCCCATTTTACCTCTTCCCCCCCCCGCCTCATTCTGGGTGGTGTGATGCTCAGAGGGGGCAAGGCCAAGCAATCCCTTCTCAGCTGGGACTGTTATTGTGATTGCCCTTGTGTGAGCTGTGCAAGGGAGAGAGAAGCTTCCTGTATGATCTTGTCCTCCTGCTCAAAGCCAGTCACAATCTTGCCCTGTGAGAAGTGTGCAGGCCATGTGGGCAATTCACAGGTGGGCAGTAGAGCAGGAAATATTGGCCTACTCGTTGGCCTGTTATTAAATAAAAACAACGAGGAGTCCTTGTGGCACTGTGGAGACTAACAAATTTATTTGGGCATAAGCTTTTGTGGGCTAGAACCCACTTCATCAGATGCATTAAGTGAAAAATACAGGTGCAGGTGTGAGTAACAGGTACTATCTACTACTTTTGGTTTATCTCATACAGTGCAATGTGAAGTGAGTGAGATAACCCTGGACCTCTTTGTATGGAGTACAGTCCTTCTTTAACTTTGCTTGTTAACTCCCATTTTAATGCTCTGCCTTCGTATTTTGTTGGCTTTTCCTTTCTTTTCACTTTAATTGGCCTTGTCCAATATACATGTCTAGAAGGCTGAGAGGTAAGCACTAGAGAAAAATGTTAATAGATGGTTCTGAAGCTGATTTCCATTGAGCCTTTGCTTAGCAAGGATATAATTGTTCTGCTTTTAAAATTCATGTGATACACTTGGCTGACTGGAAACTATTATAGAAAAGCATGTTTCCCATGGGTATACACTTACCCTTCCCTCCTTCCCCTCCCCCCCCCCCCCCAGTCTCTAATATAACCACCAACTTTCCTAGATAGTCAACTTATACATAGAAACAAAATAGTTTAGAGTTGTTTTTTCTGCTCTAGAAATCAACTGGTGTGTAGTTGGTTTTGGGTGATCATCCAAATAGCAGATGAGCTCTCTATATATAGGGTATGTGTGTGTGTGACAATATGTAACTTGACTTGAAATGTATGTGTTATCTGAAGTTTAACACAGAAATAATAATTCAGAAATTCCAGTGATGAAACATTTTCCCATTATCTTGTGACTCTAACAATCATCCATTTTTCAATGAATTGTTTAGAATTGGAATATAAATTCATTACTTTCACTGTCCATTAAAATAGTACTTCAATCGCTTATTAAGATAAACTGAGAAGCAATGTTTTGAGGTTCACATAGTGATATAGGGCTGGAACTCCATCGTATCTTTTAAAACCATATTCTGTTACCCCTTTGTTGCAGTATAAATATTAACAATCCTTTCAGATTGAAATCCTATGAGTAGAGTGGTAATATTTTGTTTAAATGTTTGACATTCAGATGTCATCAGGGCCGGCTCCAGGCACCAGCTTAACAAGCAGGTGCTTGGGGCGGCCAAGGGAGAGGGGTGGCCTCTGCGGCAATTCGGGGGAGGCAGATCCCGCACTCCCTCTAGGAGCGAAGGACCTGCTGCTGAACTGCCACCGCCAATCATGGCTTTTTTTTTTTTTTTTGCTTGTGGCGGCAGAAATGCTGGAGCCGGCCTGGATGTCATGACATGTAACCAAAGACAGCGCAATGTTGTGGTTGATTGTAACTTTATTACACAAAATTCAGAAAACATGATAGATCTTTTCAAAGCAATGCAGAAGATTTAGTCACATAACCATCATTATGTGTTATGGAAGAGAGGTGGCTAAATCAACTACACTGATTTGAAAATCCCAATCCATAACTTAGATAAAAAAATCAACCAACACTAAAGGGAATGGTTTCTGACAGCATTGCAACTGGATAAGCTAAAGGTGGAATTGGCTGTAATCCCATGTTTAAGTGCTAATAATAGTTCCACACAAACAGTTGTAAGATTTGTAATATAAAGACTGAGTGGCTCAAGGGATTTGTAAGGGCACACTAAGTCACCAGGCTACATCAGAATCAAGTTATCATCAGATGAAGAGCATAGTGTGCACTCTGTGAAATGTGCTCAATGCTATGCTCTTGGTATGACGTTGGTGGACATATGTCTCTAAATTAAAAATGACCGCAATTGGCACTCTTCTTGGCAGTTTTAGCAAACAGGTTGAGAAATGAATGGCATATGGAAAATGCACCTTCTTCCTTCTAGAGCTTCTGTAGAATAAGGGTGAGGTGTTTTTGGTAGGACTGTATGTGGAAACTTATGCACGCACTGTCATGCTGTATCTGCTATCTAGGATTTCAGTCTAGAGGGCACTGAAGTCAATCTGTCACTTTGCGGGTGAAATCCTGGCCCCGCTGAACTCAATGGGAGCCTTGCCATTCATATGTATTGAATTCCCTTCATATTCACTGAATTCACTTAAAGCTGCAATTTTTAGAAGCGTATGGTAAATTAACATTTATGAGGTTTTGTTGCTCTTCAGTTGCCTATCCCAATAAAATTTTAATTGGACTAAAAAAATTATTTTGTTGCAAATTAATAATAGAATATCAATCCCTTTGAGATTATTTTGGTTTATAAAGATACTGGAACCAATTTTTGCCCTCTGTTGCAACTCCCATTCAATATCCTGGCATGAACACCTCTCCAAAGGCATAACTTTGCCCATTACTGTATCTTGAATGCAGAAAACAAATCTTATTTCACAGAAATGCTAAATGTAATTTCAAGATATGTAGAGTATTAAATGTTAGAACAGTGGGAAAATAAAAGAATTGTAAAAAATGCAAAATGGGTAATTGTTTGCTTTGAAAAAAGTCAGACAAGTACACAAATAAATGCTCATCAAATTCCACTTTGCTTAGTCCCCACTTGTCATGAGGATGTGCCATTATCGTTGGATTAGGAGCCTTTAGCAAATGCAGATATAATTATTTTGCTCTTTTGCCTTCTGATTTTTTTTCTGGTTGTAGCATTGTAATGCCAGAATTTTAGTTGGAAAATAAGATAATGATAGTAAAATTTAACTGGATGTTTTCCACTCCTGAAGAATTGTTCCCACCCAATTAGGTGTCTCACACAGGTTATTTGCAATGTACAAAATGATTCACCTTACAATGCACCACTTTTAATTCCCAGTTTCCCAAGACTACCATGGGAAACGCTCCAACATCAAGTACATAAATAAACTTGTCTAGCTTGACTGAGTACTTCATGCCTATCTAGGAAAAAAAATCATGAAATTGATATCCATAAATAAATTCAAAACAGCCATTATCTCCAGGTATGGAATCACTCTTACATAAACAACTATGTTTGCGCTAACTTCCTCAAACTCTTATGCTTTTCACTACATCAGTCTTGTTCTTTAAGTGTTTTCATGGACACAGGCAAGGTAAGCAGGAGATATAAGACAGCTGTGCATTCTACAGATTTTAAGACTGAAGGTGGCATAGATTTCAAAAGGCACTGTTAATTAAACACAACAGTATGCTTATCAATGTATGTATCTCAAAAGATATGGGATCAGATTCACTCCGACAGGTGCAGTGCAAGGCAGAGAATATATATAAAAAGCCTTTATCTTTCTGTAGTAAACAGTACAAAGGGGAGAATATGCTTCTGCATTGAAATTGATAAACTGTAAGAAAACCACTACTACTGAAATGCAAGTATATATAATGAACAAATTAAGGCTCATATTCACAACCTGGGCATTGTAAGTGCAAGGCAGCAGAACAAAGGCCCCAAGTTGTCAGTGTCAGAAAATGTGCTAGGCAGGGGTGAAAGTAGAAATAGGGACTTACCAGTATGGGGCTGGGTTGGGGCCGGCTCTGGCCCCCGGAAGGGGCGGGGCCTCGGGCAGAAGAGGCAGGGATGGGGGGGGTCAGAGCCAGTCCCGGCCCGCCCTGTACCGGTAAGTGCCCTCCCCCTCCCCTGCCGGGGTAGCAGCGGCAGCCGGGGGCTCCGGCAGCAGTTTAAAGAGCCTAGGGTTCGGCCACCACTACTGCCCCGGACCCTTTAAACCGCTGCCGGAGACCCCAGCTGCCGCTGCTACCCCAGGGCTCCGGCAGCAGGGCTCCGGCGGCTATTTAAAAGGCTGGGGCCATAGAGGCAGCGGGAGCCTCGGGCTCTTTAAATAGCCACCGGAGCCTTGGGGTAGTGGCGGCAGGGCTCCAGTAGCTATTTAAAGGGCCCAGGGCAGTAGAGGTAGCGGGAGCCCCGGCCCTTTAAATAACCCCCGGAGCTCCACTGCCACTATCCCAGGGCTCCTGCAGCGGGTCTCTGGTGGCAATTTAAAGGGCCTGGGGCTCCAGCCACTGCTGGGAACCCCAGACCCTTTAATTGCTGCCTGGGGAAGCCAGGCCGCCTCAGTACGGCGCACTGGCTCTTGCTGGTACACTGTACCGGGGCGTACCAGCTTACTTTCACCTCTGGTGCTAGGGGGAATACGTATTGCCTTCTGTACTAGTTGGAGTTTTTAAAATCCTGATGGCTTCATGCTCACATACGTTGCATTGCTATAATCCAAGTCATCTCTGCCAGCACGGGATGGAGTCTCCTTGCCAATTGGAATTGATAATTATTTCACTAGGAGGGTGGTGAAGCACTGGAATGGGTTACCTAGGGAGGTGGTGGAATTTCCATCCTTAGAGGTTTTTAAGGCCTTGACAAAGCCTTGGCTGGGATGATTTAGTTGGTGTTGGTCCTGCTTTGAGCAGGGGATTGGACTAGATGACCTTCTGAGGGCTCTTCCAACCCTAATATTCTATGAAAGTTTTACTCACAAATGTTATTGGCCAATTGACCAACTGTAGGTGGGTAAACTAAGTTGACCAACTGTAGATGTGAAGCTTCAGGCGAAGGAGATTGCACTGTGGCTACAAACTCCTCAAAGTGATTTCTCTGCCCAGCAGCATAACTTTCACCATGCTCAGGTCCGGCTTCAGCCATGAGTTGTCCAAACACTTGGACATCTGGGTAGTAGTGGTATAGGTATATGTGGTGGAAGATAAATAGAGCCATCACCCGCCTCCAACAGTTCTGCGAAGGGAGGCTGTATGGGAAAGATGGCTTGATCCTTACCTTGCTCACTCTTGGAGCTGTCTGGAAGAAGGGATGCAAGCTAAGCCCGTTTTCCTGGTACATATATATTTTGCTTCTGGGAGCTTAGACCCTGGTTTCTGCTGGCATGTACTTGCAAAGCACTGTGTAGTGGTCAATCTGACCCATAATCTGTTTGCTAGATATACTGAGATTTCAGTATTAGTGATCGTTTTACAGTTTATCAAATTCAGTGCAAAAGGCATATAATCCTCTTTGTACTGTTTACTACAGAAGCATAAAACCTTTTTGTATGCAAATCTTCAGTATATACTTTAATGAATAAATCAAAGATTTGGAATGCGTAGCCTCATGATACTCAAATGAAGAAAATTACTGAGTCGCTATCAAATCCTGGAAAAGAAGGGAAGCTATAATGTCCACTAGTGCCTAGACCTTGTGATCCCAGGATTGTGCAGGGTATGCCTATCTGCCTCTTAAAGATTACTATCTTAATGTTCTTGTGAAAGAAGAGGGGGGATAAACCCCAAACAAAACAGACCAACAAAAGAACCCCGAAATAGCCTTTCAATGTGCACTTTCCTTAGGAAAAAATCCTACCAGACAACAAATATGACAGTATAATCCTGTGCATATGAGACAGAATCAACATAGTTGCAAATCTTGGCCCCAGTCCTGCAAACACTTATGCACATGTGTAACTTTATGCATGTGAGTAGTCCCATGGGACTACTCATATGTAAAGCATGTGCATATTTGCAGGATCATGCCCTCAATTATGAATTATTTTAGCTTTCCAGCAGAATGACATGGTTTCATCTTGCTGTTTACAGTGCCACTAAGACCTGTCTTTATTTCTGTAGCAGCTGTTAAATTTGCTGAGAGATTCTTTCATTTGACCTCTGCAATATGTTCTGTAGCCTAAATAAAACCGCAACAGAACAACAACAACGAATTTTTCAGACACTATAGAGGATGAACTGGGATGGAAACTGTAAGGAAGATGCCAAATAGTCTGCTATAGTCAATCGCGTTATGACAACAATAGTGGACTTTTATTTAAAAATGCTAGATCTGAAAATCTTTTTTTTTTAATTCTATTTTAATTTTTCTGTGTTTATTTTTGGTTTCCTTGTAAAGGCCCTTACTGAGTCATGTAATTAATCATCTTCATAAATTTAAGCATGTGAGTAGTTCCATTAATTTAATTTCACTGATTTTAGTGGAACTAGCGTTGGTTAAGATTTTTTTTTGTGGAAAGCTTTCCTGCCAAAAAATAGTTTCCCTGAATCCGATTTTTTTTAACCAAAAATGTCAAATCAGTTTTTCCACAGGAAATCAGAAAACTAAAATTTTAGATTGGAATTGATCTTTCATAATTAAACAAATTTTGTTTCAATTTGAAAAAAACAGGCATGATATTTCAAGTTAAAATGTTGATTTGAAAGAATAATTTCCATTTCAAAATGGTGCAAAACTTCGCACAGAAAACCTGAAACATTTAAACAAGAGACTTCTCACTTGAAATTTCGTACAGGAAAAATTCCATTTTTCCAGCCAACCATAAATGGAACAGCTCTTATGCTTAAGGTTATTCTCATTTTTAAGCACTTTGCTAGATTCAGCCAAAGAAATATTGTCTTTGAACTGTCCCACTCTCATTTTCCATTCTTCCTGCATCCTTTCTTTAATCTTTATTTCTTTTCATTCCCTTCCTCCTTTCTCACTCTCTTCACTTTCCCTCCTCCTTTAGGAGCATGACAGAACTAGTGCCATGAAACAGTAAATATCCCTGACTATTGCATGCTGTGCACAAAAGGGAAAGCTTTTTGCATGCTCTCTTTCCTCTCCCACTCCTATTCATATCACTCTTCCCCAGTCTTCTTGCTTTAGGGACTGTCTGGCCCAAAGTGAACTAGGAATGGGGCATTCAGACAGAATTTTTTTGTATCCTTCTAGTGTGTGCATGTGACTGACAAGAGTTAAAATAGCAAGAAGAGGGAAAAGACAGATATGCTGTGTTTAAATACTGTGAAAAGGAAAATATTAAGATAAAAATAGTGGAGGCAGGTAATCAGTCTTTTCTAATACATTTCCCCAGGTCTCCATCATCTCTCAGAAAGAATGGAATCCTCTGAAGGGAACACTAGAGCAGTATCCTCAGTTAAGAGAGGGAATATTTTAAAACAATAATAATAATTATTATTATTTTAAATGCAACTTCCTCTAGGTTGAGGCTGTGTGGTCTAATGGGAAGAGTGTTAGGCTAGGAGCCAGGAACATTCAAGTTCTGCCTTAGCCCTGTTACTGACTCAAGCTCTGATTCTGCTTCCATTGAAGTCAATGGTAAGACTCCTATTGACTTCAATGGGGATGAATCTAGTCCCCATTTTCTGGCACCAGATGTCTGTTTCCCCATCTGTAAAATGGAGCTGATGATAATACATATCTCACAGAGATATTGTGAAGATTAATTGGCTGATGTTTGTAAAGCCCTATAAAAGTGGTAGATATTATTCACAAGCATATGGTGGAAGCCTAATGGGCCATTGCAATTTAGCGACTTCTTAGGAACAGAGGCTGCTTAAGTCTCAGGACTCTTACAGTTTGAAGCTTCTGTTGTGGAATGATCCTCAAATGCTGATATGTTGGGATTATCCAGTTTTAATTATCAGTTTATTGTAATATTGCCACTTACTATAACAGTTCAATCTTCCTGCTTCTTTGGTGTGTGTTTGTGTGTTTGATTGATTGATTTTTACAATAAACTGGAGCCTTCTAAAATCTCCACAATTAGGATTTATATGGCACTAGGAAATTTCCTGTGTTACTTGTATTTTGGGAGCTTGACAATCTACATTTAAATATCACATGATGGCAATGGGCAAACTTCAAGCCATTCAGGTATTTGGTCTGAGAAAGCAAATACAACTGTTGCAGCTTTTTTGACTAGCTGAAATGCTTGGGTCAAATTTTCACACATACACACAGCAGTGTCATTTGCACATGCAAATGGAAAGCCCCTAATGGAAAGGACACCAGGCCAAGGACTGGTCTACACTACTGCGGTAAATCGATCTAAGTTACACTACTTCAGTTACGTGAATAATGTAACTGAAATCGATGTAGCTAGATCCACTTACCGCTCTCCCGCCAACTTACCTTACTCTTACCAGACCCACTAAATTGACACTGCTGCATCAATCACAGCAGTGCAGATGTATCCAGTAATGTAGACATAGCCTAAGAGTTGGGGTGCCTGGGTTCTAATCTCATGCCATGTTTACACTACGGGCTAAATCGGCACTGCTGCGATCGATGCAGCGGTGTCAATTTAGCAGGTCTGGTGAAGTCATGCTAAGTCAATGGCAGAGCACTTTCCCGTCGACTGCTGTACTCCATCTCCCTGAGAAGAGTAAAGTAAGTTGGCAGAAGAACATCTCCAGTCGACACATCATAGTATAGACACTACGGTAAGTGGCTCTAACTACATTGACTTAAGTTACGTTATTAACTGAGATCGATTTACCATGGTAGTGTAGACCAGCCCTTAGATTTGCCATTGACTCACTGTGCGATCTCAGGAAAACCTCTTCATTGTTCTGTGCCTCAGATTCCCATTTTTTAAAATGGTGATATTAATGCCAATCTTCCTGTGTAAATTGTTTGGATATTTAAATATTATTACTAGCAAATGGGAATGACTACAAATAATAAGGTGGGATTTTTGAAATTGTACCCTTTAAAGTCTGAAGAATTTACCTTGAGTTTTCTTAATATAAAAGTCGGCTTTCTTCTGAGCATCCTGATACTTTATGCCACTGGTTAGGTCAGCAATATCAGAAGGAGAATCTTTCAGTGCTTTGGTATTTCTGTTCTTGGTTCCAGGAAATGTAGTGACTTTTGAAAAAATTAAAATAGTGAGCAAAAAGTTATCTGAATATTAGTCAAGCTCAAAATAGGTCCAGTTTGAAATTGTTTCACGTTTTGAGTCAAGTCCTATTTCATTTTAATTGGTTAAGTCATCCCAGGATATTATCTGTCAACGGGTCTCCTTTCTGACCCGTAAGTATGCGCTAGTTCTTAATGTTGTGTTATTCCTCCCTTGCAGAATGAGCTCCCATCTCATCTGAGACCAGCTGGTAAAATTATTTAAGGTACATGTGGTTGCATTTCATAAGACTGAGTTTTAACAGATGTAATTTAAAATTCATTATTTAGCAGCACTCTCTTAAGTACTGTGTAAATAGTCTTTTGTAAACACAGGATTGATTGATCTATTGATAAATGTGGGTTCTTCAAAATATCAATGAGGAACTGTGCTCAGTGTATGCCATCCAGAAGCTATTAGGTTGAATTTCACTGCCTCTTAGGGAGCGGTTTGACAAAATAGGTTCCAGCAAGTTGATAAGCTGTATGGGGGTATCTGTATCTAGAACATTAGCATCAGTGGAGTCATCAGCTGGGACTCTTCGAAAGTAACATTGGAATGAGTGTAATAAAATCTGTAGAAATCAGTCATCCATGCCGTGCTGACAGCTTACAGAAATCCCTACCATTTTAAATGTATGTGCTGCAGCCCTCTGAAGTGAAAGAGTACACCAAGTCACGATGAGGATTTACTCTTTTATGGCCTGCAAATAGGGATGGAATCCTGTACAGTAAGGAAAGAGTTAAGCACTTAGTGTGTGTAACAGTGCTTGCAGTGAACCCTTACATCCAGTACAATTAATAGCCCTTTGTGTTTCTTTGATCCTGGTCCTTTTGATTTTAACTCCTTTGATACAGATGTCTAGACGAATCCAAGTGCATTTACAATAAACATAATCTGCTTTGAAGGACATATGGCTCAACTCTAAGAAGTACCCACAGAAACTATTTTATGAAATATAGTTCATCCATCACTTCTAGCTTTAAAAATGCAGAAAACAGCCAAGACATCGTAAATGCAAGTCTCTAAGGATATTTCTGCACTGAATCTATAAGGTACATAAAGCAGGTAAATGTAAAGCTGGTGAGAGTGGATTTATCCTTTTAATCTAGAGATTGTACTCGCATTTGCTCACATGACTTAATACTACTAGCCCTCGGGGGTTGCGACACTTCTCAGGATCTTCACATGACAGTCATAAGCCTTGCTTGATCTTCAGGAGCACATGGAAACCTAGAAATCACGCTGGCAGCATTTATTATAATCCTGTTTAAAGGAGCCAAATACTGTATATCATATGTACACAGACAGATAATATCTTTTTTAAAAGTAAAATCTGTGAGAAAATTTGTTGAGAACTCTGTGACAATTAACTGCAGGGAAGTCTGATTTTTGGCTGTAAATTTAAGGACTGAATCACGCTGGTTCACCAAACCAGATACACACACACACACACACACAAAAAGGATCTGTAAAAGGGGATTTATGATAAGGCAAGGCAGTTAAACAGCTAATACTGAGAGACCACTTCCCAATGCAGGGAATGCAGTATTGATGCCCTCATCATTTTCCATCAGATTTTCTTTCTTCTCAAGATTTAATGCTTCTTGCAATGGTGCTATGATGCACATGTGCAGGATGGGTCCACAGATCCTGGGAATGACAATTGTGTGTATTTCAGGTTGAAAGATTTGTTTGGGGTGGTCTACTGGTTTTTGAACTCTTGGATTTGGTATTCATGCCATTTACCAGTCAGGGAGCTGCACACTTGGGACTTATTTATGTAATAGCTCCCTCTAGGACTAGTCTCTATGCAGACTTCTGAAGTCATGCAACCTCTCATGGGCATAGTCAGTACATTTCATGTTGATAGGCACCTAGTCTGGGTCTTCTCTCCTAAATAAAGTTGACCCATCTATGTTGCTCAGGGGTGTGAAAAATCACACCCATGAGTGACATGGTTAAGCCAACCTAACCCCAGATGTAGACAGTGCTAGGTCGATGGAAGAAATCTTCTATTGATCTAGCTACTGCCTCTCAGGGAGGTGAACCCCTCCTGTTGCTGTAGTGTCTACACTGAAGCACTATAGTGCCAGCATAAGTCATGGCTACAGACCTGGGCCCTAAATGTTGTGACGTTGCACTCTGTAATGGAAATATGCTTATGAGTGTAAATATGATGTAACTAGAATATGCTTCATGTAAAGGGTCTCTTGTAAGGTATCATTACAAAGCTTATGATCTACTGAGTGTGTTCATCCTATTTGTTTGCATGTATTATTTCTGTGTCTGGAGTTAGGAGAATAAGATATAAACTTGTATTACAGATGTAAACATATAAAGTGGAAACATATAAAGGGTGCTTCAGAATCAATAAACTGAATGGGTTTGTTTACCTAAAAGCCTTCTTGTGTATGAGTCGGCCACCTCCTAGGTACTCAAGAAGGAGGTCTTACAGTGACATGTGATCATATCACCTAAACTGGAATCCATCTTAAACCTGGTGCTTTTCCATTTAGAAGGAGGGGTGGGGACCCAGAGAGATAAAAGATTCCCGCCTTGTGCCAAAGCTATAAAAGGGTGTGGAACAGGACAAAGGGGGTCCCAGTCATGAAAACACCCCTGGTTTCCACCTAAGATGTCTTCTGGAACTAACAAGGGCTGTACCAGGGGAAAGGATTGGGCCCAGACTAGGAAGGAGTCTAATCTGTGAAAGAAGCTTGTTGGAACATTGCTAAGGGTAAGATTTACTTGTAATTAGTTTCTTAATGTATTAGGCTTAGACTTGTATGTTTTGTTTTGTTTTGCTTGGTAACTTACTTTGTTCTGTCTGTTATTACTTGAAACCACTTAAATCCTACTTTTTATACTTAATAAAATCACTTTTGTTTATTAATTAACCCAGAGTAAGTGATTAATACCTGGGGGAGCAAACAGCTGTGCATATCTCTCTATCAGTGTCATAGAGGGTGGACAACTTATGAGTTTACCCTGTATAAGCTTTATACAGAGTAAAACAGATTTATTTGGGGTTTGGGTCTCATTGGGAACTGGGTGTCTGGGTGCTTGAGATAGGTGACCTGCTGAGTAGTTTTTGGTTAAAGTCTTCATGGGCATGGACCAGACTTGGGTCTGTGTTGCAGCAGGCTAGCATGTCTGGCTCAACAGGGACAGGGTTCTGGAAGACCCAAGCTGGCAGGAAAAACAGGCTCAAAGGTAAATTCAGCACGTCAGGTAACAGTCCCAAGGGGGTCTCCTGTGACCGAACCCATCACAAATGTTTTTATGGTAAATATGCAGTTCCATCCATAAACCTTTGCTACTGACTAGTGAAAGCCCATCATCTGGCAATGATAGACCTACACTTCTTAGAGAACACTTTAAAGTTCTGACTAAACTATCCCGCTCTATTCCCAACCTGTAATAGTAAGAAGGGCATAATGTATTAAAAATACTGATAATACCAACTTCACATTGGTAACAAGTGTTAGACCCACAGCCCCAAAATAAAATAAAATAAAATAAAATAATACTGATAGATATTGGCCTGCATTGGGGACAGGATGGAACTATGAGTTCTAAGGGGAGCTTAGACCAAAAATTATGAGTCAGACCCCTCAAGAAATCATGAGGCTGGCTTAAAATTCATATGATTTAAAAAACAAAAATCACATTGTCTTTTGTCTGTCTTTTGTTTTTTTCATCCTGAGGGAAGCCACCTACACCCAATATGTATGTCTTCATTTTAGGGTCACATTCAGCTTTAAATATATGCACAAAAATACAGCTGCCCCGATATACTGATTGACAGGAACTGCACTTACCCTCTCCTATCCCCTATGGGATGTGGGGAACTGCCGTTCTACCCCTCTCATTTCTCCTACTTACCTAAACAGCTACCTCACTCCCATTTTCTCTCCATGTTCCTGCCATCTCCTCTCCACCCCCTGCTCTCCACATTCACTTGCACCCATAATTGCCTCCTTTTCCCTTACAGTCTCCTACCGATTGCGCTCCTTCTGTCCCATGCCATGTTCCCCTGCATCCCTACAGTCTATTTCTTTCCACCACACACACACATTCACCAGACTCTTCATAGTTTTCTGTCTTGTTCCAAAAAATCCCAAAGGATGTGTAACAGACCATCATCTCCCTTCTGGGCACCCTGGGTTCAGCCACATGGGAAACAAAGGTCTGCCTTTGCTTGGAGTAACCTCATTTTAAAGGGACATGTAGCTACCTTGCTGAGGGCAGCCTGTGGCTTCAGCACCAATGACAGTAATGGGAAATGATGGCCATTTAAGATAAGGAGAAAACTTCACCCACTGGAAGGCAGAAATCAGAAAAAAAATGAGAGCCCTTTAAAAAATCCACCAAATATCACCGACTTCCTTGGGAGGAAAATAGCTGCAGCGGATTCACCCTTATCAGATTCACGACATTATCCTCTGCAGGCCTATTACTACTGTAAGGTTTTATCGCAGAGGCTTCTTGCCCCATGCCTTCCCACTGTTATGCCCCATTGATCAGTTGGGCACAGCCTAGCTCTCTTTTGGTGATCAGTCTTAACTGAAACGAACTCTCACTGACTTCAGAGGGAGTTTGTCTGAGTAATGACTAAGAACTTCAGGTGTTGGCATGTTGCAGGGTCATTCCAGGGTGTGATGCTTTTCTGAACAGTACCTCCACAAATATCTTTTGAAACTCGATTGCAGCTGCTACTCTAAAGAGTTGCCTGGCAACAAATACCCACCCCACATATGAGCTTTTGAACTTTGGGGGTGTTTCCTGGCTGAATTTCCCCAAACTTCTATAATATGAACATTTTCTGCATGATTAAGCGATGAGCAAGAGCTAAGTCACAATAAGCTCTTTAAAAAGGGCACTGAGCTTTGAAATGGCTGCTGAAAAGCATTTGCTTTTGATGCATCTCTGCAATACTTTTAATATCTGTACGACTAGAAATGAAGCTTTGGACGGGGAGAGAATTTTTTTTCTCTGCTCCTCTGAAACTTTTGCAAAGGGGTTGGCTGTGTTTGATCTTCCTGACAGAAGAAAAAAACTGCAGGTCACGCATTTGAATAGAGGCATGCAGCTGAATATTTTAAATGAGTACACAGTTGTATGCAAAAATCAAAAAAAGCCATGTAGAAAGTGAACTATCTCTTTTTATTTTTATAGCTGACATACATGGAGTCCTTTGTGGAATTAGCACTTTACCTGATTTGTTACTGTATACAGATCCATTTATATATACAGTTGCTAGCTGGAAATCTGGAGCATCCTAATATTGTATTTACTATGATGTAATATACTCTAGCTTGATTGAGCTCAAGGAAAGCTAATTGCTCCCCAGGTCATGTATAAGGCCTTGTAAGTAAGAAACAAGAAGCCCAGTTTAGTCAGATAAGAGCCTGAAATACTGGTGCAAAAGGCCACCAAACACTATTAGTTACATATCAAGACTAGCTCTTTAATGGGCAGTGTCATACATACGGTAGCGTAGGCATCTGGTTTTGGCAGTAGCAACGGAGAGAAAGAAAATGGCACAGAGTTGAATGGGAACAGCTTGTGAAGGACACAACCCCAGTTTATGGCAAGTGAGGAGTAAATGCCTCATTTAAGTGACTCTTTCACATCTCACACTGGCTTTCCTTCAGCTTTTATCATGTGTGAGTAGAATTTGGCAAGGTAAAAATGGCATCCTCCTCCTGACAAGTGGGTGTTCTCCTACAGTTTCTCTGCAAATAGGCCCAGTCCAGGAGGGATTTGATGATTCAACGAGTGGAGGCTCCTCAGAGTAGGCATCAGCTATTCTAGTTTGAATCAGATACTGTATGATTTTTACCCTCTGCTGTAAATTGGCTCTGAGTACATCCTTATGTGTCACTTTTGCCTACACACACTCTGAAATGTTACCATCCTCCTCTGAACTCAAAAAGGAGATAGGCATGTTTCAGCAGGCCTTTTGGCCCAAGATGTTAGCCAATATTCAGTGTCTTGTAGGTTGTTTCCATTAGGAGAATAAAATGATGATGGAGACAGGTATTTCTCTGATGCAGTCGTGTTTATTTACAAAGAATTACAAAGTCCTGTTTCCCTGAATACAGTGGGAATCAAACAGCAGGAGACAGTTTCTTTGCTCACAGTTTCAAGTCTCTTTCAGCTACACTGTACCCCAAAAGCTCTCTCTCTAGCTTTTTCTCCTGGTCATGCTGCCAGTGCTTGTTCCATCTGTCTCCTTGGATTTCTGCTGCCTCTCCCCCCGTCTCTCTCTCTCACACACACACACATCTCAAGCATCTATCAAATCAATCTCCTGCCCCACAGTTCTCAAACCTTTGGGAAACCCCTTGGATATCATGGCCCAGCCCCAGCCTATCTTTCCATATTAAACCATATGGTGGTGGTGGTTTACCATTGTTTCAGCTATCACTAAACAAAGGGGCATTTAATTGTTCCCTCATTTAGCCTGAATGGAAGTCATGTCCAACAGCTTTCAATGAGGTGGTGTGATTGCCCAACCTCCCAGCATAGCAATATTGTGTTATAGAATAAGTGGTCCAGGAAGTGTAGAGATGCCACTTGTCCTGTACATTCTTCATGCAGTCTTTGGTTTTCTGGGACACACTTCCTGCCGTGAGCAGAAACAAAGATGCAGCTACACAGAGTCATGTGAAGTTTGTTACCTCATTGTTGTACATAGTTCTATTCATAATAAAGAGTTTTCCTTGGCACCCATCTACTCATCAGCAAGATGCTTCAACTGTGACTGTTTGGTCAGAGAGCATTTGGACCAGGTTGTGCTTTGAAGGCAATGACCTGTATTGGGAGCATTGCAGAGTTACACCACCCCAAAGGAAGCTGTGGGGGAGATTTTCAGGGAGCCACAGTTCCCTGCAGAGCATCTGACAGAGAAGGAATGTGCACAATGGACACTTATCTAGCTTTCCCACTACGTTCCTTGGCTTTTTGTGTGGTTCACACCTCTTAGTGTGTTAGAAGGGAATGATCTTACAAGTACAAGGACTTCGATTAGACGTGACTCTTATACAGGAGACCAAGACATGAAGGAGGCTCCTTGTGCCTTTTTAACCCATTCCACACACCCTTGCAAAGGCCAGTCACAATCTGCACCGTAGTCTTCATTGGAGTGGAAGTGTTTTTGAAATACTTCAAAGAGAAGAATATGCGTCTGTGTGAGAGAGAGCTCACATATGTGCATGCAAGTGCTCTGGGTGGACGGTAAAGCCAAAGTGCTCAGACTGAAGTTCTCTTGTCACTTTCATTGTAGTGGTTAAAAATCAGAATGGGGATTCTTTTCCAGCCAGCTGTGTTATAACTTAACCAAATTGTAACGAGAGGGTGAAATGTGAAGAGCAACAGGAAGCTGCATTTCTGTAATTATTTTATTATCATTTCCAATTTATAGCAGATGGTTTTGAAGCAACTATTAGAAATAAGAGAGAGAAATGGCTCAACCATTTTGGCTGATACTTTCCAAAAATAGTTAACCCGAGGAAGACACATGGCAATTCAAATTGCTGCCCAACTGGTTAAAGTTTGGCAAACATCTCTGGAGTTTTATGTTTCCATATATAATTTGTACAAATGTCAGAAATTATTCCTGTACCACAACTCCCATGCAAATTTGAGAACATAATGCAAGTATGCATATGTCCAAACTCTATATCTCTATCACTTGATGATGATAATTATCAAACTGACAGTACAGCAAGTTGGCAACATACAGTGTAGGATGAAGAGAATCATTTGAATTTAAAATGTCTTGATAAATCATGATACAAGTAAGGTATGTGTTTCAGAGGTGTAGAATCTAATATTGAGCCCAAATTTTAAATGAATATGTTTTAGGGAAGAATTTTCCAATAAGGGCCTGTTTCTGCTCCCATTGAAGTAAACAGAAGCAGGATTTGGCTAAAAATTAGCTTTGTGGCACAGTATCATGAGATTTGGGGTGCAATCCAGATCAGTAAGGAGGTTGTCACCTCTTACCCTGTAACTCTGAGTGTCTCACAATGCTTTGCTATTATCGCTCCCATCCTGGGATGCTGACAGTCAGCAACAAGCATGTAGGTCATCAGGGCCGGCTCTAGGTTTTTAGCTGCCACAAGCAAAAAAAAATTGCCCCCCCCCCTTTTTTTTTGGCTTTTACATGTTTGCACTTTGCACTGTTTTTGTTTGTTTGTTTGTTTTGTTTTGTTTTGTTTTGTTTTGTTTTGTTTTTAACTGTTTAAAATTACAAATTCTCTGTTTTCATTTTTTTTTGTTGGTGAAATAAAACAATTTCCTACTAGAGAACTCATTTACTCACTGGGCTGACCATGGAGTGACCTGGGCTGTGTCTGCCTGGGCAGAGCTAGGGCTGCCCCTGCACCGGAGGCCTTGGCATAGGCAGGATGTCAGCGCTGACCCCAGGGCTCATGTGGTCTGTGCACGTCGGACCAAGTCATGTTGCTGGCGGGCTATCCAGCATGGCTGTCGCTGCCGAGTAGCCAGAGGGGCCTGGAGCTGCGTGGGAGACACCGCGCAGCTCTGCCTCCTGTCTCTCCTTCCCCGTGAGCATGCCTGGGGGCTTGGCACTGCCCTCCGAAGCTGGGCGTCGCAGCCCCGTGCCGGAAGAAGCAAGCAGTGGGTGTTGGGGGGCTGCCCGGTCTCTCCAGCCAGGGCACAATCACTCCACTCCCCTGGCACCAATCCCAGTCTGAAATGGCTGTAGCAGCCCTGCCCATGGTCCCATATCTTGCTATGCAGCGCGGGGAGGGGCAGAGGCTCTGAGAGCAGGAGTGCATCCCGGCTCCCACACTGGCTTAGGGCCCCCATGGCTGGAGGGGCAGCGGACCCCGGGGAGCCTGGCTTGGGGCAGCCTCAGCAACACCCCAGAGTCCCGGGCGGTCACCCTGCGGGGACAGAGCCAGCAGGCTGGGGGCGGGGGGGGCACCTCCTGTAGCTCTCACGTGTGGCGAGCTGGGGCGGCTGTGGGGTTCAGCTGCCGGGGTCTGGGGCAGAGCAGCCAGTGGCTGGTGATTGCAGGGCAGTGTGCCTGGGCCTCCCGCTCCCCGGGACCCCCGTGAGCCGGCCGTGGGCTCGGCCTGCGCAGTGGCACGAGTTCAGCTCAGCCCGGGCTGCCGCTCCCTTCCACGGGCAGGAGGCAGCGCAGGGGGGAGGAGGAGGAGGCGGAGGCAGGGACAAGCCGAGGAGGAGCCCGCAGCCATGTTCCGCCACCACCCCCTACGCTGTGCGACCAGGGCAGGGCCACGCTACCGGCTCCTGCCTGTGGGGGGCTGGCCACTGCCCATGGCAGAGTGGCAGGGACATGCTCCCCATTGAGCCAGCTCCCCCTGCCCCACCACACAGCCCTGGCGGCACCCGGTCAGAGAACAACAGGGTGGTCAGATCCAGCCCAGGACACTGCCTCAGGTCGGATCTGGGGCCCCAGTATTATGCCGCCCCAGGTAATTTGCCACCCCAAGCACCTGCTTGTTTTGCTGGTGCCTAGAGCCGCCCTTGTAGGTCATACCCTGAGTGTCTGTGTGCTATGCAGCCAGCCCTGGTTTAGCAGCTTTGACTCCAGCAGTCTATCTAAAGCCCCACAGCTCTACTCTGGCTTCCACCAGCTTTGGTTACAATCAGCAAGATGACTCCAACACGCTCCCAGACCCACATTTTCCAAAAGCATCTGCTCTGCAATGTCCAGCCCACTTCTGGACAGTTCAGAGAAATAATAACGTTTGTTGGTTCCTTTAAAGAGACAAAAGCACATTGCAGCTTACAAACTTAATTGGGGTAAATACACCCTTCCCAGCAAACACGGCACTGAGTTGATTTATAGTAAAAATAAAACATATTTATTAACAACAGGACATGGTTTAAGTGATGCCAAGTAAAAGGAATAAAGTTAGAGTGGGTTAAAAGCAAATTTAAGTGAAAATGCATCTAAAAGTCTAAAATTTAATCGCTCAATGCACTTCTATAATATAGTAATATTGTACACAATCAATTCATTCAATTGCTTATCTCTTGAGGTTCAGCATCCCTGTCTTTATGGACCAGTAAACCTTTGCAATGTATTTTTTGAAAAGTAAAACCCAAACCAACCTTCTCTCTCTTCCTGGGTGTAGATGTCATGCTGTCTCCTCCCCCACTTGCTAGCTTTGTTTACATAATATGTAAAAATGGACCTTCATTGTCTTTGCTTAAAGAACGGGCTGGTCAGAGAATCAAATACACATTCCTTTGTCCACAGACGCCGACTTTCCAAAGTGCTGGGGCGACGCTCAACTCCTGGCTCTGACCCAACCCTCACCCCCACTCTACCCCTTCCCTTTCCCAGCTGCGTACGTCATAAGAGAGGAAAAGCTGATTATTTCCGATACCAGATATAATTGTTTAACATGGAAGCTTGATCCACACACAAGTTCATATATTGTTTAAACTGTTCTCTGAATCAGCATTGTCATGTTAGCTGGCCAGGACCTCCCCAAAGGAGCCACAAAACCACCCTAAAAAAAAGATGTTGATTGGATGTTGCATCTAGTTCTTAACTCCCACAGATAATCTGAGCAAACAGGATCTTTCACTGGTTGTATGTTCTTTTACGGAGGTGCATTAAACTTCTTTGGCTAGCTTGAGGTCTCATTCCATTCCTGCCCTTGGTGCACTGGGACGAGACTGGATGATCTTTTTTTATGAAGTAGAGCTGTCAGTGGTGCCAGCCCCTTCTCCCCCAAATGAGTAACATCAAAAATAGAATGAACCGTAGGGTCCTTGAAAGATATTGAGCCAGATCCATGATATGTCCAGAAAACACTAACTGTAAGATACAGGAAACTAGAGTCTAGCATCAAAGCTTTGAATAACACCTGGATTCTGTAGTTGTGTGGGAAGGATGACTGACCCCATGACTCAAGCAATTGATGACTGTTTCTTTCTGGCTACTGTTGCACATCATCTACAGCAGCTCTAATTTGGAAGTTCCTTTAATAAAGCCAGAGATAAAAGTCATATGCCTATTAAATGGGCCAGATTCACCAGTACACTGCAGTTGCTTTGCTCTGCTTCAGTGACCCAAAGCAACCCTACACTGCCCAAATAAACTGGGTTTTTACATCTACTTTATATCACTGGATTGGTGCAAAGCAGCCGAAGCACACTGATGAATGTAGCCCAGTATTTGTAACCTCACTGTGGAACAAGTTTAAGAGTTTGGTGGATTAGTTTGCATATCTGCTACATTTATTCTATTAAAAGTACAAGGGCAATGTTTTGGCTGTGTTTCCTTTGGCAGGGGGGTTCCCTTTTTGGTTTGAAAGTCTTTTATTAGAAGAACAGTTAAAAATGTTAATATTATATATATCCAAACTGCTACTGTGTATCTCGTATTTGGATACCTGCTATGTTGTTTTGTACAACAGTTCTCCAAATAAAAACTGTGTTGTTGTTTTTAAAAAAAAAAACCTAAAGAGAATTATGATTTTGTGTTTATAATTGGAATCATTGGACAAAACGTTTTGGAAGAACACTCACATTTAAGATAATGGGCCCAATTAAATTCTGATGTAACTCCACCAAAGCCAGTACAGTTACACAAGGGATGAATTTGGACCAGTGAGTTCCAGTAAATATTCAGAGTCAGCCTTCGAATATTATCTTGAATGAATTGCATTCAAGTCAGTATTTGGTGTGAATACAAATGTTGCCTCCATAAACTGAATACTAACCCAATATTCAATAAATCATATATCTACAAAAAGGGCACTTGTCTGGCCTTATGGATGTATACTGCACATCCTTGTTAAAGTGGGGCCAATCTAAAGTCAGAACATGAAAAATTCAGAAGTACATTATGCAACCTCTGCAAGTTCTGGCAGGTTGCAACCTTCACTGTAATAGAAAAGTTAAAATTTTCATGCTTTTTAAAAACATAACATTCCTTAAAGCTTTTTTAGTATAATTTGTTTTCAATTTTATAAAAACTATAAAGGTATGGGACTGCATTGTTTCATTCATACATTTTAAAATTAAAAAAATAAGGCATGTGTGGATAAAAGTGGAACACAGTCAGGGCAACAGTTAAAAAAAATGCCAAGAGCCATATACATTACATCCCTCGGTTATAGTATATAATATTCCAGCCTGTTAAGTTATTCATCTGTTATGTATAATCAAACAACAGTAGAAATAGTAGAAACACTAACTGAAAAGATTAAACAAAAATATTTCAGCATGGTTATATATCAAAATGTACTTAACATATACTATGTAATTATGGTCTCTGATCTCATGGCCTGATCAGAGTCAGTCTAATTACAATTAATTAAAAGAGTCATTTATGCAAAGGAGACAATCAAATAATTCCTTGCTCTTCCTAGATTTAAAGAATGCTGTTTTATAAAATCATAAAGGGAGTCAAGGTAGCAATACATTGTTGATATGTGTCTTGTGGTGAAAGAATTAGTTTTTCCATAACCAATATGAATTTTTAATCCATATTTTGACCATATTTTAATACGCTGATTTTTACATCTGAAATGAGGTGGGCTTTCAGTATTGGCATGCAATGAAAAAGTTTGAAGGAAAGATTGAAAATAATGAGTAGATCTGATTTTCGT
Source organism: Malaclemys terrapin pileata (assembly GCF_027887155.1). Classification (NCBI taxonomy): domain Eukaryota; kingdom Metazoa; phylum Chordata; order Testudines; family Emydidae; genus Malaclemys; species Malaclemys terrapin. The sequence continues at coordinate 37,320,238 of NC_071505.1, read as the reverse complement.
ATCTGATTTTCATTTATGTAAATCAGGGGTAACTTCATTGAAGTCAACAGATGTACATGGAAGTAAGGCCACTGTGAAACCAGAATCAGGAAATCTGTGGAAATCAGTGTCTGTACAATTAATCCTGTATAAGGGCATGTCTGCACTGTAATTAGACACCGGTAGCTGGCCCGTGCAGCTGACTTGGACTCATCGGGCTCAGGCTGTGGGGCTGTGTAATTGGGGTGAAGACATTCAGGCTTGGGCTGCAGCCCAAGCTCTGGGATCCTCCCACCTTACATGGCCTACAGCCCGGGCTCCAGTCCAAGCCTGAACGTGTACACTGCCATTAAACAGATGCTTAGCCCAAGCTCCAGTCAGCTGGCACAGACCAGCTGCGGGTTTTTAATTGCAGTATAGACATACCCTAAGAGACCTATCTCCCTTATAGACACCCTCCTGCTACAAAAGGCCAGCCCTGCAGTATCTCCAAACACTATAATAAAAATTGTGATCCTCTTCTTTTTATGATATTTTGGGTTTCATTTTTATTATTAAGGTTTTGTATACTTAAATTTCCCTTAATTGGCATTACTTGTTTCCTTTTAAAAAAAAGGAGTTTCAGTTTCCTTTGAGAGCATCATATTTGAGTGCATAACTGTGTAATAACACAGCTCTACAAACTTAAAATAGCATATGGTCTATTGATCAAATCCTGGATAGTCTGAAGTGAGCTAAATTTGGCTTAATTTTAATAGCTAAGGATCACATTCTGATATCCTTTCTTTTGCTGGGTAGTACACTACTCCATGACTCTCATGGGACTGATCAAAATTAGAGATGCGCAAGTAATGGATTGGTTCACTGGCAATTTTAAAAAGTTTTTTAAAATTTCATTTTGAGTCAAATAAAATGTTCCATTTTGGCAAAATCAGTTTTATTTTGCGTTTGACCACTTTTAAACATTTTTAGTTATTAAAAATAAAATTAAAGGACATTGTGAAAGAAAAAGTAATTTTAAACCAAAATATCAAAACGTTTTTGTTTTGAAAACATGAAAACACAACATTGTGATATTTTTGGAATTTTGTTTTTGTTTTTGTTTTTTTCAAAATGCACTATTTTGCAAAACCAACATGAATTCACAAAAGGTTCAGTGTAGTCGAATCTTCATTTTTCACTAAAAATAAGTTTCAGACAAAAGTTTTTGCCCCACTTTACTTATAGGCTAAGGTACTACTTGTGAGGAGGAGCAACAGAATCTATTAGACCTCTCTATTTGAGGATTTAATTATTTAGATTATCAGATTTAATTATCAAGATAATTAATACTCTTGATATTTAAGGGATAAATCTCTTGTATTTCAAGGTCAGAATTGTTGATAAATAATAAAGCAATATATGCAAATGACACTTTTTAAATAAATGAATGTACAAAGAAGTTCCCATTAACACAGCTGAAAGGGTCAGCCTTGAGAGTTCATCATTCACAACAACTGTACCGTGTAAGAAAGAATAAAAATAGAACTGCTGAAGGCAAACTGGGTGTTTGTAGTCAGATCTATTAAAATCTTACAATGTAATAAACAAAAAGAAGTCACAAATCCTGTTTATAAAACTAATGAAATATTACATGGAAAATTGCATCCGGAGTGGTTCTACGTTGTTACATTCTACTATGCAGAAGAAAAGCAGGATGACATAATGAAGGAGTCTGACACTAAAGAAGGGCAGCAGAGAATTAGAAAAATGACATCAGGATTGTGGCGGTAAAGAGTAGGAAAGTGATAGAGTGACAACATAATAAGCAGGTAGAATATTAGATGACAGAGAAGAAAGGGAACAAATGAATACTGAAAAGGACAACCGGATTCAAGTGTATTAAATAAGAAATACTTTAATGATTAAACTAAATGTGCATGGATGTTATATTCACAATTTCAGTAATATGTACTCCTGCATATATAGAGATTGCACATTAGAGCTATCACACATTCTGTGGACATATTGAAATTTGCCTTTTCATTGATTTAATAAAAGAAAATGGGGGAAGGGGGCGAAATGATTTCCTGAGTACAGTCATGGGATACTTCTTTTTTTCTCTTCACTAAAGTGAATCTTTTGTGTTTGGTGAAGAGGAAAGAGTTAAATGACTAAGTAAGAATGTAGCTTGTTGTGTTTCTTGGTTTCACACAGAATTTTTTGAGAATTAATTACTGAAAAGATTGTTTAGGTAATTCACAAACTAAGGAAAAGGCAAATACATTTAGTTTGTACAATTTTGCATTTAGTATTAACTGACAAATAATATATTGTGATAAAAAAGACCAGATATTAAGGCATCAACACAAGAGGGCAGAGTTAGAGTTGAACAGAACTTGAATTCTCTCATCCTAGGTGCTTCTGTAGAATAATAATAATTAATAATTCTGTTTCTTGATTTTAAGGGGTTGATTTTAGCCCTTAATATTGTTTTGATGATATTACAGTATTTGGAATGGAATAATTTATTATATTATTACAAATTATTTATATTGCAATGTAAATTTTCCCAACACTTTAAATATTAAAAAAATGAGATTTGTTTGCCATTATATGCTTCAGGCAGAAAAATAATCAAGCACATGCTTAACTTTAAGCATGAGACTATTGAGCATATGTTTAAGTGCTTTGCTGGATCAGGGCCATAATGTCTGTTGGTAGCACTCTTACTATGCCAGTAGGTTTAGTTCAAGTCCCATTATGTGCATGGGCTGTGAGCCCAAATCCTATGATAACTCAATATTAAAGGCATTGTCCTTCAGATAAGATGTTAAACCAAATATCTTCCTATCTGTACCTGGTGGTTTTTCAAAGTGGAAACTTAAGTCTTGTGATACTTTTCAAAAAGAAAAGGGGAAGTGGCATGGTCAGCATTCCAGTATTGAAATCATTTCTTTGTAAAATACTTTGTGGTACCTAGAGTATGAAAGGTGCAACAGAAAAGCAAGTTTTGTTCTATTCCAATAGATCAGTCCTAATAAGGTCTCCCAGGATTCATGATTTGGGCAATTATGGTAATTAGAGTACATCATAATGGCATTTAAATGAGGTCTCCAAAGATGTGCATTGACATTTTCCCACCACTATCTTGCATCCTAATGGCATCATAACAGGGATGCTTAGGGGTCTTCTCATTTATGAGATGCATACATAAGTCTTATTAATGTCAATGGGAGTTATACACCTGTAAGAAGGGAAGGATATACCCTTGTTTCATAGAATTTTCATAAACATACTTGTAAAAAGTAGCTAGCAAGCATAATACCAGCAGCTAGTTTTCAAATGGGCCTGCAGCCCCTTCTAGGGAAAACCCTTGAGAAATACCTAAGGGACTTTTCTTTGCCAAGTTCCGCCTGAATTATTTTACTGGGAAGTCAGGGTTTGCCACTGAGGATCCACCCTACGAATACCACAGAGCCCTAGGAGGCCAGTACTGTCTCATAGAGATGCAGTTGTGACAGACTGACAATATCCCACAATATCCTGGGCAACCTTGTGGAATTAAGATAAATGTTAGTGAATTAATTTAAACTTTATTGAATTAGCTTTAATACTTTTGGGGTCCATTGTATTAAAATATGATTGTGTATGTGTTATTGTGGTGTGTGCATGTAAGATCTCTAGGAGGAGGGAGATGCTAATTTTATTCTTCTGGTTATCAGCCCTTTGAAGCTGCCCCCTGGAAAGGTTCACACTGACTAGTTCAAACTGGATTCTTCAGGGGACAACAGGCAAGAAAGGGTTTTTGGATAAATAGCCTCTTTTTAAGCAGATTCATGGCCATCTTCCTGATCCAACAAATGGATAGGAACTATGATCCACAGAGGGCCCCAAGCTTAGGGAAGGGATGAAGAACTGGGCCTACTGAGGCCCCATAAGACTGTGGGCTTGTTCTGAGCTGAAGCTGTGATGAACTTCAAACTACAAGGAAACCCCTTGGGTGGGGTTTTGAAGGACTGCTTCTGCCAGAGCCCATGTTAGTGTTGGGATGATGTCTGGCTGATAAGCATGCATGTAAGTTCTTTTATTGTTTTTAATCTGTTTTATCTGTAGTGCTTTTACCTTAAAACAACATAGGCTTGAATAAAAATAGCTGTGTGGTAATAGTTACACTGTTAACCATCTCTGAAGAGAAAGCAAGCAGGCCTGCTTGAGTAGCCTGTTGTGGTGTTGGCAGACCAGGTGCCAGCTCATACCAAGGCCCATAGGCCAGCACTTCCACCATTCCTGGCAGCAGGGCCTTTTGGAGTCATGCTGTGAGGATCTTCCCTTATTGCGGCCACCCCCAAAGAGCATCCCTAGCGTGGAAGGAGTTAGTGGTAAATGGCCTTTTCTGCCAGGTCCCCATAAAGCTGGTGAGAGATGATACATCGCCCAACTGACACAGCTCCATACAATCCAGTCCTCTCCTGTCCTTCTCTCCCATGGATGAATGGAGAGCATTCTGTGGGGCTCGAGAAATGGGGAGAATATTACGGTGGAGGCAGCCGATACCTCCTTCCATGCGATGAAGCCGAGACCCATGTGTGGAGGGCTCCCTCGCTGGGTGGATATGAGGGGCACAATTAGGCCCTCAGTCTATAGATTTCCAGATCATTATTTGCACTTTCACATTAGTAATTCTATTTAAAGCTCCTGCAGAATGTGTGTCAGTGGGAGTTTTCTGTTATTGTTTCTCCACTCACTTATGAAAAAGCAAAAAATCCTGGCATAACAATGTGCACCCCAGCAGTATCCCACTCACCTGAGATATTTAGCAGAGGAGAGGGAGGGAAGAAGAGCGAGGCAGGTAATGGGGGGTGGTGGTGGTGAGCTTTTTAGTAACAGCCCTCCCCCACAAAAGAAAAATATTACAATCAACAAATAAAAACTGGTGTCTCATAAAGTGCTGCGAAAGATTAGCAAGGAGTTAATATTCATAGAAAAACTTTGTCATTGGGAGAAATGGAGGGCCCAGGCTTCTATCATTCCATTATAAAAAACAGATCAATCAGTGAACAACCTGTGTTGCTAGGGATGTGTATTAGAAGGCTTTTACTAGTGGGAAGGTTTGAGGGGACTTTTGCTGGGGATGCAGTGCTCAGAGAGTTTTGATAGCTGATAACTCCAGCTTTGGGCTCATGACCAGGAGGGGGCAGAATGCCATTGACATATGCCATTGACAGTCTTGGAACTGCCTTAATACAAGGGTTCTGGCTGAGAAGGTAGGGTCTTGGGGAGGGCTATCTTAACCATGACCCACTCCCATATCATACACAGCAGCACATTGTTTCAAAGATCTGCCAGCTTCATTTTTCATCACTACACTGGCCTACATTTTGTTGCCACTATTATCATGATTCACCCAAAACTAAGGGGGACTGGAGTCAACATTTTAGTTTGGCCCATTATACTTATAAATGCCAGCTGTGAAGTGTGGTTCTGGATCTGAATTTCCCAAATTTAAAATGTTCAGATGGGGGTTTGCATTCAGCTTCTTCTCTAATACAATAAGCTGGACATATTATATATCCATTTTTGCCCTCTGTGCATGTTGTTGATTGGGAGTCTTCTAGCCTTAATACACAGCACAGGCTCCACTTTAGTTAAGGGTGGGGATAGGGGAAAGAAGAAACATATTTTGTTTGTTTAATTGAATCACCCTTGTGGGGAGGAGGGGAGTTAAAGTTATAGAAGGGGGAAAGACTGGCAAACTTAAATTAGTTCTGTGAATTCTGTGAACTCAAAAAATAGTTTGAGGTTCTTAAAGCATTAGACTCCATGAGTTTGCAGTGCCATATTGACAATGCATTCTCTAAATGCTTTGAGTTAATCTGTTTTTTCACCATTCAGTGTCTCATCAAAGTAATTAGATAATGTAGTTAATATAACACACAACAGAAAAAAATTATCTTGATTGTACGTCTGTCACCTACAGGATGTAAAACTAATCTGCATTGTATCTCTCAGTATAAGAAAACTTGAAAATTGCAGAGCTGAAGATATATTTCTTATTCACAGCTTAGTTCATCATCCTTTCAAGAACAACACTAATATCAGAAAGTGTTTAGCCAAAAAGAAAAATAATCACAGACATTTCCAAATATGCTTAAAGTATAAAAACCTTGATTCTTCTTGAGATAATATTGCTTTACACTGTGTTGTCTGCACACAGCTGAACCAGTGGCCATTGTTAAAGAGCTTGTCAGAGCTGAAACTTAGTATCCCCATTATCCACTTATGATGCTGTCATACTCATATTAAAATCTTCACATTAATTAGTAAATTCATTGTTTGTGCTCTGTCTTTTCTGCATAATTTCTATACATATGCATTAGAAAAGCACATCAGAAAAATTACAGGGCACATGCAGCTCTCTCTTTGTAAGAAGTACAATGAATGTTTCATTACTATTAGACCTAAAATAAGTTATTAAAATAAATGAAGAAAATATAAAGGGTATATTCTCCCATTTTACACCATTGAATAAGTAATAACACTGATTAGAATTTGTTTGGAATTACTGTGAGTAATTCAACTCTTATTAATGTAGTGCTACAAGCTATTGGTACTAGAGATGCTGTATTTCTGAAAAGAATGGAGATAAAGGGACTAAAGCTGGAACGAGTCTGGTTTACAGATTGTTTCCTGCAGACATATCTCTGTTGGCTTTTTTAAATTAGTTGGATCCCTTTGATTTTACTACAATGTATACAATGTGGCTGCTTTTGCCCCAGAACCCTCCCCTTAAGGCAGCCAGCAATGTGGCTGTAAGGCTCTGAGACAGAATGTAAACTATTTCATCTTAAGGGCACCTAAGATGGAAAGAGTCCTTTTGTCTTAGTTACATGAACGTTGTTGTGATGGGGTATACCAGACCTTCTGAGGCCCCCTGCTGGAGGCCTCGTGGCCCTGCCACACCCTGCCCCAGAAAAGGGCAGTGGAGAAGGTCCTCCAAGCTGCCTAAAGTGGCTGTGTGGGACACAGCCAATCAGGGCTCAGTAGCCTAGTATAAGAAGAGTTGTAGGGCCAGAGGGAGTCTAGTTCCTTGCTGGAGCTGTAGGAGTGTGGATGGTATGTGACTGACTGAGCTGCAGATCCCCAGATCCCCAGACAGGGCAGCGCTACTAGAAGCCGGGGAGAGCAAGAAGGAGCTCTGAGCTGGTTGCTGGGACTCCATTAGGACAAGGCCCTGAGGTCAGGGTGAAGATGGTGTGATGCAACAGGGAAGCGACCCTGGGAATTAGAGAAGCTGTGTGACATAGTTAATGGGACACAGCAGATGGGTGCTCTCTACAGGGTCCCTGTGCTGGGACCCGGAGTAGTGGGTGGGCCTGGGTTCCTCCCAACTAGGGTGACCAGACAGCAAATGTGAAAAATCGGGACTGGGGGTGGAGGGTAATAGGAGCCTATATAAGAAAAAGACCCAAAAAATGGGACTGTCCCTATAAAATCGGGACATCTGGTCACCCTACTCCCAATCCCCATTAGCCACTGGGGGGGAAGTGGCTTGAACATTGGGGACCCCAGAGAGGGAACTGAACTATAGTGGCCCAGCTGGAGAGCTGCAGCCAGAAGGCCCAAGAGGGTAAACCATTGTCACCAGGGAGGGAGCCCTGGGCACTGCTCTATCCTGGAGCAGGGACAAACTGAGAGAGAAAGTGTAAGCACATGCACTTGGCCAAGGGGGTGCTCATGAGAGGTAAGAATGCCCTGTTACAGTTGTATATTGCTTTTGTAGATGAGAAGCATTGATATTTTTCATCAGTGTCATTAGTAATTAACTGAAAAGTCCCAACAATGTGATGGTCACTTTACAGAAAGGTGTGAAGACAAGGTCCCTGCTTTAAGGGTGTTATACTCTACAGTTCTGATTTTGCAAAGAGATCCTGGAAGACCCTGGCCACATAAGGAGCCTCACTGACTTCACTGGAATTTTGCCTGGGTGGACAGCTGCCCCTGTTTGAAATCCCATGTGGAACTCCATGTGGCCCCACTGATCTTCCCCCATGGTCCTCTTTGCAGGATTGGGGTATTAGAGTATAAGTCTTTGAAGCGGAGACCATGGCTTTATTGAGTTGGCACTAACAACACCTTACAAATGGGGGATGCTTCAAAAAGCAACATGAGTGAATGGCTAAATGAAGCATGGGGCTTGTTAGTTGCACACTTTTTGTTTCAATTATTCTTAATTTTTTTCTACGTATTGTGTAAACATTATTATCTGAAAATATTATTAGACAAAAAGATAGCATTATCAGTTATCTAGGGTAAAAAGAATTGCTGTTATAGTAAATATACCCAAAACAAGCATTATAAATGGAGGATATTCAGAGTTAAAGTTGAATGTAAAAGTAATTTGAACATTTTAAGGCATGTAGATACACAGTTAGGACACCCAGACAACCATAACTCAAACACATAGAGACACCTTGCAATAACTGTACAATTATGATTGATGCATATTACTGTTTGTGATTCCAAATTAGATTAAATTGGTTTTTAAAGATACAGAGTGGGTTTTTTCATATTTTTTTCCTCAGGGTGTAGGCAAGGCAGAGTTAAAAAGGCTACTACCTCTCTTGATTCCCAGTGGGAGTGAAGCCAAGCTGCCCTCAGGAAAGATGGTGTCTTTCTGTGCTTTCAGAAGCACTGTGAGAAGATGAATGGATACAATGGCCATATTAATGGGACTGAGGCCACAGGTTACCCTCAGTTGAGAATAATATGAGATGGCAGCCATTTTCAAGGAAAATTTTTATGAGTTTCCGCTGAAGGAGACACTTTCAGTTTTGAAGAATAATGGGAAAAAATAATACGGTTATTCCTCAAATTCTTTTCAAAAACACCCATTGCACCAGATTTACTAAAGATTGACCTCTCTGCCCATCCTTTTGTAAACAGATAACTCCTGAGTTGAGATCAACTAGGACAAAAATGAATTTGACACTAAGTGCTATTTTTAAGGATTCATTTTCAAAAATAATTTTAACTCTAATTAACAGATTTACATAGACAGTGTCAATAAATTAATTCTGTGCTCAGCAAGCAAGTGCTGTAATTTGGGGGAGGATACACTGTGTTCTTCATTCATAACAGGAAAGGTTGAATCCCTGGTTAAATACATTAAAAATTATGAGGCACTTGGATATTATAGTAATGGGGAGCCATATAAGTACCTAAAAGATAGAATTACAATCGTGATTTTCTTTTTGCAGGTCTAAAACACTTAACAAACAAAAGGAAATTTAAGAGTCCTTGCCAATTTTTCCCAAGAGGTTATTTTGACAAGTTTTTATTTTTGCTTGAAAATTCCCCTAAGTGTCTTGCTTTATTACAAACTGTAAAACAGTTACTCGGTAGCCCAGTTAAGCCATTCTAGAGCAACTTTGGCCTATACCTATCCCCACACAAATTTTTAATTGATTTTCATAAAGAAATAGAGAAGTACAGAAAGGTAAATGACTTACAGCAGGTATATGTTTCCAAGTTTGACACGTATACAGGATCTTCAATAGAATTATGCAGTTCTACAGTTAGTCAAATCTGCAAGAATACATAATATAAAACCAGCCAATACTACAGATATAACATGTTAGGATGAAAGTAACAGTAATGAAATAGAAGACATAAACTAATACTTGAAAGGAGAGGACTAGGAGGGAGGGAAAAGACAGGGGAGTTAAGTGGAATGGAGGTCTGGTATTCTTTGAGCTGTCTCAAAATTTTTTTTAAATATATCTGGAAAAGGTATCCAAGTTTAATCAAATTCATTTAGTTGATCTCTATGGTAATAAACTATATTTTCTGTGGCTGCTAACTCAAACAGGTCCAAATGCCACTGCTCTATTCTGGGCGTAAGCCTACTCTTCTATTTTTGTAAAATCACACTCATGGTGATCATTGCAGCCCTCAAGAACCAAAGTCTTTGTGGCAGAATTAAACCCAAATTAGCAGGTAAAATATCCAAGGATATAATTTTTGGTGGAGGTTTGGCTGTTGAAATTGAGCAACTCTGCTGTCCACCTCTTTCTGCAGCTGCCTCACTATTGGACAGCCTCACAGCATCAGGGTTCCTTTTTCTTTATTACAGCACCAACAGACATCAGTGGATAAGGCCTTTAGCTTGAGTAAATTCACTGGCTTCCACTACATTTTGAATAAAAGCTTTGTTGTATCAAGCATATTCCGAGATCCACAGAGGCATTTTTAACATTATGTAATATGCTCTGCCATTGGTATTCTTTGAAGGGCTGTTATAAATCTTCTTCCCATGCTTTCATAAAGAATCCAGACGAATAGAGTTCCCTATAAATAGTGGGTATGAACCTGGGGAGTTTAAGCATTTCTAAGGTTCTAAGATATAGGAATTAATGCTGGTTGCACTGATTTAACACACACAAAAATACAAGGTCTTAAATGGCTACTTTTGCATTAATCGTTCTAGGCCCTAGTGCTGTAAATTTAGTAGTGTGTGAGCTATGAAACCCTTTTGATATAGTGACTGCTGTCCAGTAAAAATGGGATATCTTCAGATTAAATAAAAGAAAAAACATCATTTTATTTCATGGCTAGATACCACATTCACCATTTAAAAGCAGAGCCTCTTGGACTATGAAAGTTAATTATGTTGGCTCAGAGACATGCAGCATATACAGAAAATCCAGACAGTTCCTGGTAAATTTAACAGATTCTGAATTCACACATCACACTGCAGCAGCAACACTAGTTAGCATCAGTTAATAGGCTCTAAATTTGGAATATGCAAATGTGAAAAGACAAAAAGTAGTTTAATGAGGATGAAGAGCTTCTCTGTCTCTTTGTACAATAAGTAGTGATAAAACAGGGAGAACATCAGGGGGATTTTTACGATTAAGTCGGAACTAGTGGAAAAGATTGCTTTTAGTCAGAAAGAAAAGCTGCGTCTGAATAGATAATATATTGCTCAGGCAAATATAATGGATCCTGTCTGTGAAATATTGACTCCTCTAAAATCAAATGTTATAGATGGAGAACGGTTTACTGTACATATAGAACTAAAAATAACAGTTTGTCTTGTGTAATTTTACAAGACTTTAAGTAGCACAGGATTTAAGTTAACCAATGACTTAGGAATGGATGATCAGCATTTTAAAAATTGAAGCATGAATGATCGTGTGAAGCATCTGAGTTGTTTGGAACAGTGCTAAATAGTGAGGAACTCCAAGAATGCAGCAGTGCCAGTGTGAGCTGCAGAGCAAAGTGAGTTATAACAAAGGAAGGGTGAGAAAAACTGCAAAAGAGGTCTGATCAGGCTCTCAAATTATCTGCCGTATTCTCTCCTGGTTTTATGCCACACCCATCGCAATGGTAATCACTCTCTCATTCTATCAAACACTTGGAGGTTTGAATGTGAACTCTTTTAATACTCAAACTAAAATTTCACTAACTGGACCCATTTATGAGGCCAGTGCCTGCATGGCACAAACATTGGTTGGAGTGGGTGCTAACTGAATAGAATGATGAAATGCAATACAAGCTTGAGAGTACAAGAAGGAGTTTGGGCAAGAGAGTCAAGATGCAGAATTAATTGTTCTGTTGAGATAGACTGAAACAGGGGTTTCTCCCTGTGAAACCAAACCACTAGGTTTTTTCTGCTTTAATGGCATTTTCAAAACCTCTTCTTTCATGTACATAAATGCACAGGTTTCACTTGTGGGCACTTTAAAATGGCCAGAACATACGGTATCATAAATAAGACTGATTTACTCTTGAGTAAACACAAGGTTCGTAAATACTCTCAGGACTCTGCTTCTATTAATAAACTGCTCAATTTGTTCCCAAGGTTTACAATGTTAACATAACACCTTGATTGAATTATACCTTGAATAGTAACTTTGTCTCTAACTCCAGTGCCATGTCACAGAAGTGAATAATTAGTTACCCAGGAAGTAAATTTCTAGATACCTGTGGGTAGAAGTTAGCATGTAAGTTAGGTATGATAAAATAAGCAAGTATTCCATGTCTAGTCCATTGCTGTTTGATATTAACAAATGCTGCATTTGATAGATATTGTGACAGACCCAGACCAGTGGGGTACAGGAGTCTGGTAGAGGGCAAATATACTGGTCAATGGATGAGTAGTTTTCTGTTCCCTGAGTGACCAGAGCAGGGGCTGCACTAGAGTAATCAGGAACCTGCTAGAACCAGTTAAGGCAGGCAGGCTAATTAGGACACCTGGAGCCAATTAAGAAGAAGCTGCTAGAATCAATTAAGGCAGGCTAATCAGGGCACCTGGGTTTTAAAAGGAGCACACTTCAGTTTTTGGTGCGAGTGTGAGGAGCCGGGAGCAAGAGGCGCAAGGAGCTGAGAGGGTGTACTGCTGGAGGACTTAGGAGCACAAGCGTTATCAGACACCAGGAGGAAGGTCCTGTGGTGAGAATAAGGAAGGTGTTTGGAGGAGGCCATGGGGAAGTAGCCCAGGGAGTTGTAGCTGTCATGCAGCTGTTACAGGAGGCACTAGAGACAGCTGCAGTCCACAGGGCCCTGGGCTGGAACCTGGAGTAGAGGGTGGGCCCAGGTTCCCCCCAAACCTCCCAATTGACCTGGACTGTGGGTTCTTCCAGAGGGGAAGGTCTCTGGGCTGTTCCCCAACCCACATGGTGAATCTCTGATGCAAGAAAATCCGCCAATAAGCGCAGGACCCACCAAGATAGAGGAGGAACTTTGTCACAATATGAAAAGATTTTTTGCTAGATGTGTGAGAAATGTGTATAGTGAAACCGAAACTACGCAAAACTCAGCATATTCCTTGCTTCAGTAAAAGCTCAAACCCTAGCCCAGGTTTGTCAAAAGCCTCACTAAAGTTTAAAAAAAAAACATTTTGTGTTAAACCAGGAATTACATATTGTTTTGTCTCAAGATCATGAAAGTCATTAAATCAAGTAAGCCTTGGTTTTGACTATTGTAATGTTCCCCAGAGAGACCCAGGGTTTTGAGGCACCTCACCACCATCTTCCCTTAGCAAGAACAAGTTTTGTCTGTGCCTGCTGTGGGTCTGCTCCCTGAAAACTTCAGCCCCTGGAAACACAAGCCCTACCTTCCAGGCTCTACAGGCTTTGCTCTGCCGATACAGGTTAGTAAAAGGCACGCACCAACTGCCAAGTCCTTAGTGTTGCCTGTAGTATCCAGCCCTTCATTCTCACAGAATTTCAGGTCTGATGTTCTGAAAGGAACATATATTTGCAGGATTGAATTCAAGATTCAACTTCACTTAACACCACAGCACTGAGATATATTTATAGTATAAACACGTTTATGATCAACTAACGGAGATTCAGGTGATAGTGGGTAAGAATATTGGAAGCAAAACAAAATCATAACATGCTTTCTAGGCACTGAACTTAACTAACAAGTTATCCTCTTGTCTTAAGAAGCTTATCTCACTCAAAGTTTTTTGCGGTGTTTTCTGCCAAGCCTGGTTGAGACCCCCTCTTTCATAAAGCAAACTTGCTGTCTCTTTACTTCCTAGGTGAAGGATGCCAAGGTGTCCTCTTTGTCCCCCATGAACTTATTAGAGCAAGCCTTTGATTTGCACCTCAGGATAGGATGTCTCCCCTCCTTCCCTCGCCACCCCACTGTTTGCTTCTTCCCATTACTCTTCTCTCTTTGAAGTTTTCACAGTCCTTCATCAGCCATACAATACTTAATTACATGTAAACAACAGATAGTTAAACATTTTTTGATTGCCAGAATACCTGGTTTTCCCCTTTGCTGGTCACCAGTCCCTACACATGGACCTTAAGAACCTAAATTTCCGTGTATATCCATAACTCCTTACACAATATCTATACATGTATTTCACCATGATACTGGTGACCAGTGTGATGCCAGATTTTATTGAGACCTCCCATGACACTCTTTGGTGAAGTAGAATGTACATAGAAGACCTAGGAGATCCTAGTAACACTTATGCACCCCCTTGTGCCCCTTGCCAGTTGATATTAAGAGGTTCTTTGGCCACAACGTTTCACATTCTAGCTAAATTTTAACATAGCACCCATCAATGTAGCATCTGAGCACCTGGCATATATTAATGAATTTATCCCCATAACACTCTTGTTGGGGGAAGGAATTATTATCCCCATTTCACAGATGGAAGAGGTGCAAAGCACCTTCATCGCCTATTGATTTTAGCCCTTTTCAAACTTCAGTGAAATAAACCTCTAGTCCTAACAACCCCATCAGATAGCTATGTACCAATATCCTCATTCTATATCTGCGGAAACCATAAATTCAATGTCTAGACACTGACATTGAAACTGTTTTTGTGAGAAGGTGCAGAAGGAGATTATTGCTGCTTCACTGAAAATTATGGACATTTGTTAAAAGGCCAACAATTTAAAAATAAGGCTGTGGGGCAGTGTTGAATGGGGAGGTTGCACATACTGTGTTGTGTTAATACATGAGCTGTGTAAGTGTTAAGCTTTATACCATGATATGAGCTGGGTGTCTATATAAAAACTAATTCACCGGGAAACAAGATGTGTCTTTCTGTGAGTTTCTGACAGGTTTTGAGCTTGAGTAAACTATCTGTTGATAAAATTCACTGGTAACATCTGTTTAAAGAACCTACTTGGAAAGTAGCCCGGAAATTTGAAGAAACCTCAGTGTAGTATCCAGCCACTGGAAAGACTAATAATGCAGGAGAAAGAGGAGAGACAGAAGCAAGACTGGTTAACAAATTCCACATCTCCACACACACTCCAGCCCACAAATGAGTGGAATCATTTGACATGGCAGAAAACACACAAACATTTTTCAAATGCAGGCTCTCATAATTAGGGATCTAAGTAAATGGCCTTGTTTTCAAAGATACTGAGCACCCAGCAATCCTACTGACTTCAGTCAGAGTGGAGGATGCTCAGCACTTCTGAAAATCAGGCCGGTTGATTTTAGATACCTAACTTTAGGAAACAAAGTTTGAAAATGTTGACCTATAATCAAGTTGTCCAAAGTATGTGCAGTGAGCTTGAAGCCCTTTTTGTGGAAAAAAAATATAGGAAGCTGAATTTCCAATGTTTCATATATGGAAAATCAGTAACAAATACTACTAAAAAACCCAACCCTAAACAAGGTGACTTTTATTACTGAATCCACATGAAAATGGCTTTGTGAAGAGGAACAAGGAACTTTTGCTTCCAGATTTCTGTAGCTTCCTACCAAAGGAGAGAGGAGGAGGTGGAAGCAGTAGAGGAGATAAAATAAAAAGGATTATTTAGTCACTAGGCTACTGTGTCACACAGTCACTAAGGAGAAGACAGAGTCATACATGCCTTATTAAAAAGCTTTATTTTGGGGGGAGAGTAGAGTGTTGATTTAGTTCAAATTGGTAAATTGTGAATTACTGCTAAATTTGTTACTGTGTTCTAGGTCTTACACTTTTGAAAATCAGAAGTTGGTATGTGACCTGAAGAGTGGGAAATGGTCATTTGGCAATATTTTATTTAATGTGGTAGTTTGTGGTTTCCTAAGAAAGTACATGCAGATTGTTGTATGCAAATTGTGATCACATCTCTCCAAGTAAGCTGCTGGCTTGACCAGACAGCCAGGTAGGGCTCTCAGGCAGTATCTGGTGCCAGGGCCTATTTGGTGTTGTTATTTAACCCCTTTAGAAAGGAGGATGCCACATGTGTCCAGGAGCATTACAGGAAAACATTAGGTTCTAGTGAATTTACAGGATCCAGGAACCGTTGCTTTGGAACTTATGGCCACTGCTGGAATCACTTCTACCTCCCAGGGGGTTGGCCTTATCCCAAGGCTAAGGATAACTTATTTCTTCCTTTGCCCTCATGCCTGGGGAGGTGTCTGAGGGTGAAGTGGGGGCTGCTGGAAGCTTGTGCCATGTGGATCTTTCCTCCCTGCTGGTTGGTCCTTGGTGTGGTCCTGGCTGGCCTGGTCTACCTCTTCCCCAACTACCTTCACAGCTGCGGCTACTGCAGTTTCTGGCTGCAAGGTGCTACTCCCTCTGGGAGAATTTCTTTCTTCCACAGGTATGCCAGATATTCCACAAATTGGGCCAAGCACTTTCTGTCTTGATGAAGAGTTCCTGTATAACATAATAAGTATGAAACCAATAAGATTATATAGAAATGTAATAGGGTACTTTAGAAATTACTTTATAAACCTATCATATTTCAAATAATTATATACTTTCTATAAGTTTTTGAACCATCCTAGAACTCGAGCAGGCATATAATTCCTTGATAAATTCCCAGATTAAAAAAAAATCTATATTAAAATGGATTTAAACTGCATTTGAAAGATGTTGTAATTATTCAAAAACAACTTAGAAAATTGAGAGTTAAGGTTAAGCGTTAAAGAATGCCAAACATGTTAGCGTATGGAATGAATTGCACAGTTAAATCATCCAAATAACATTTAGTTTTGCCCTATACTGACATCATGCTATTACCATATTATTATGGTTAATGCATTTTAGTGTTTGTGGTCCTGGATTAGATGCAACTGACTTCTTAAAATGCTCTAGTTTTATTTCATTGTTTTCCCTCATGGTGTCACTACAGGGCAAAACTAGGGTTGTTTGGGTGATCCAATAATATGTATTATTTATATAAAGGTAGCATCTAAAGTCCCAAGGTGTGATCAGCCTACGCACTGTACAAACATATAATGAGAGACAGTCCCTGTCCTGAAGAGCTTACACAGTCTAAGATCATGAGGTTGAGCAAGACTTCTGGAGCTTGTATGCCAGTTTTTGTGATAGGTATATCTCCATATATTATTATATCTATATAACTGGAAGGGACCCTGAAAGGTCATCAAGTCAAGTCCAGCCCCCTACCTTCACTAGCAAGACCAAATACTGATTTTTGCCCCAGATCCCTAAGTGGCCCCCTCAAGGATTGATTTCACAATCCTGGGTTTAGCAAGCCAATGCTCAAACCACTGAGCTATCCCCCCACCTCGCCTAAAAGTTCAGCTTACTGATTGGGGAAGAGGTGAGCATTGTAGGTGACTCAGGCAGGAAGTTTAATACCTGCTGAAACTACAAAGGTATCTTTGTTCCTACGGAATCATGCAAGAATAGTAAAGACAACAGACTTTGGCTCACTTCTGCTTGAGACTGGTGTCAAATCAACCTAGGCACAGGCCCAGGCACAAAGAACGTTGAAAACACATACAGCCAAAGCCATCTCACTTTGCCTGTTATGGGGTCCAAACTTTATGAAACACTGAAGCTTTTAATGGTTTCTGTCTGAAACCATAAAAACCTCTTTAGCATCCAAAACTCAGCCAAGATCAACCCAAAAGGTTAGCAAACCTCATTGAATATGTCTGCAAACTTGGGTCAAGATCTGGATTGTAACAAAACCCACATTTGGGCAAGTGTAGTCACGTGCCAGCTTTTTGTTAAAGACATTTCTTGTATCCATAAACAGAATAATTCCTTTGATATGCAGCTGCAGATAGAAAAAAGGCATGTGTTATATTTTAACAAAATTGGAGCTTAATTCTCCACCTCCTGGTTTAAGACAAGCAACCTTTGGCTTTTATTGTCATTGTCTTGCCATATTTGTACATGTTAGGTTAGTTTCCTGCAGAGTCAGGAAACACAACTTTTTGGGGCATTCACCAGTAGCCTGTTTTTCCTTTGTATTTGTTTCCAAATCAAGCCTGTATCTGTTAGTTAATGACTCTGGTATAAATTACCAGAGGGCTTTAAGTGAGGAGCGCTTTAAACTAGGTTCAACGGGGACAGGTGAGCATAGCCCACAGGTAAGTGGGGAACATGGAGACCTGGGAGATGGGTCGGAAATGAGAGGGAGTGTGGGCTATATTGGCAGAGAGAAAGGAGGGTCAGGACAAAACTGGGAGGAAAGATCAAACCAGTATCTTAGATGCCTATACACAAATGCGAGAAGTATGGGTAATAAGCAGGAAGAACTGGAAGTGCTAATAGTTTTATTTATTTATGACATTGTTGGCATCACTGAAACTTGGTGGGATAATACACATGATTGGAATGTTGGTGTGGATGGGTACAGCTTGCTCAGGAAGGATAGACAGGGGAAAAAGGGAGGAGGTGTTGCCTTATATATTAAAAATGTACACACTTGGACTGAGCTGGAGATGGACATAGGAGACGGAAGTGTTGAGAGTCTCTGGGTTAGGCTAAAAGGGGTAAAAAACAAGGATGATGTCATGCTAGGAGTCTACTACACGCCACCTAACCAGGTGGAAGAGGTGGATGAGGCTTTTTTTAAACAACTAACAAAATCATCCAAAGCTCAAGATTTGGTGGTGATGGGGGACTTCAACTATCCGGATATATGTTGGGAAAATAACACAGCGGGGCACAGACTATCCAACAAATTCTTGGACTGCATTGCAGACAACTTTTTATTTCAGAAGGTTGAAAAAGCTACTAGGGGGGAAGCTGTTCTAGACTTGATTTTAACAAATAGGGAGGAACTCGCTGAGAATTTGAAAGTAGAAGGCAGCCTGGGTGAAAGTGATCATGAAATCATGGAGTTTGCAATTCTAAGGAAGAGTAGAAGGGAGAACAGCAAAATAGAGACAATGGATTTCAGGAAGGCAGATTTTGGTAAGCTCAGAGAGCTGATAGGTAAGGTCCCATGGGAATCAAGACTGAGGGGAAAAACAACTG
Organism: Malaclemys terrapin pileata; assembly: GCF_027887155.1. Taxonomy (NCBI): domain Eukaryota; kingdom Metazoa; phylum Chordata; order Testudines; family Emydidae; genus Malaclemys; species Malaclemys terrapin. Next base: position 37,301,568 of record NC_071505.1, on the reverse strand, counting down.
AGGAGAGTTGGCGATTTTTCAAAGGGACACTATTAAGGGCCCAAAAGCAAGCTATTCCGCTGGTTAGGAAAGATAGAAAATGTGGCAAAAGACTACCTTGGCTTAACCACGAGATCTTGCATGATCTAAAAAATAAAAGGGAGTCATATAAAAAATGGAAACTAGGACAGATTACGAAGGATGAATATAGGCAAACAACACAGGAATGCAGGGGCAAGATTAGAAAGGCAAAGGCACAAAATGAGCTCAAACTAGCTACAGGAATAAAGGGAAACAAGAAAACTTTTTATCAATACATTAGAAGCAAGAGGAAGACCAAAGACAGGGTAGGCCCACTGCTTAGTGAAGAGGGAGAAACAGTAACGGGAAACTTGGAAATGGCAGAGATGCTTAATGACTTCTTTGTTTCGGTCTTCACCGAGAAGTCTGAAGGAAGGCCTAACATAGTGAATGTTAATGGGAAGGGGGTAGGTTTAGCAGATAAAATAAAAAAAGAACAAGTTAAAAATCACTTACAAAGTTAGATGCCTGCAAGTCACCAGGGCCTGTTGAAATGCATCCTAGAATACTCAAGGAGCTAATAGAGGAGGTATCTGAGCCTCTAGCTATTATCTTTGGAAAATCATGGGAGATGGGAGAGATTCCAGAAGACTGGAAAAGGGCGAATATAGTGCCCATCTATAAAAAGGGAAATAAAAACAACCCAGGAAACTACAGACCAGTTAGTTTAACTTCTGTGCCAGGGAAGATAATGGAGCAAGTAATTAAGGAAATCATCTGCAAACACTTGGAAGGTGATAAGATGATAGGGAACAGCCAGCATGGATTTGTAAAGAATAAATCATGTCAAACCAATCTGATAGCTTTCTTTGATAGGATAACGAGTCTTGTGGATAAGTTAGAAGCTGTGGATGTGGTATACCTAGACTTTAGTAAGGCATTTGATAAGGTCTCACATGATATTCTTATCGATAAACTAGGCAAATACAATTTAGATGGGGCTACTATAAGGTGGGTGCATAACTGGCTGGATAACCGTACTCAGAGAGTTGTTATTAATGGTTCCCAATCCTGCTGGAAAGGCATAACGAGTGGGGTTCCGCAGGGGTCTGTTTTGGGACCAGCTCTGTTCAATATCTTCATTAACGACTTAGATATTGGCATAGAAAGTAGGCTTATTAAGTTTGCGGATGATACAAAACTGGGAGGGATTGCAACTGCTTTGGAGGACAGGGTCATAATTCAAAATGATCTGGACAAATTGGAGAAATGATCTGAGTTAAACAGGATGAAGTTTAACAAAGATAAATGCAAAGTGCTCCACTTAGGAAGAAAAAATCAGTTTCACACATACAGAAAGGGAAGAGACTGTCTAGGAAGGAGTACGGCAGAAAGGGATCTAGGGGTTATAGTGGACCACAAGCTAAATATGAGTCAACAGTGTGATGCTGTTGCAAAAAAAGCAAACATGATTCTGGGATGTATTAACAGGAGTGTTGTGAGCAAGACATGAGAAGTCATTCTTCCGCTCTACTCTGCTCTGGTTAGGCCTCAGCTGGAGTATTGTGTCCAGTTCTGGGCACCGCATTTCAAGAAAGATGTGGAGAAATTGGAAAGGGTCCAGAGAAGAGCAACAAGAATGATTAAAGGTCTTGAGAACATGACCTATGGAGGAAGGCTGAAAGAATTGGGTTTGTTTAGTTTGGAAAAGAGAAGACTGAGAGGGGACATGATAGCAGTTTTCAGGTATGTATAAGGGTGTCATAAGGAGGAGGGAGAAAACTTGTTCACCTTAGCCTCTAAGGATAGAACAAGAAGCAATGGGCTTAAACTGCCGCAAGGGAGGTCTAGGTTGGACATTAGGAAAAAGTTCCTAACTTTCAGGGTGGTTAAACACTGGAATAAATTGCCTAGGGAAGTTGTGGAATCTCCATCTCTGGAGATATTTAAGAGTAGGTTAGATAAATGTCTATCAGGGATGGTCTAGACAGTATTTGGTCCTGCCATGCGGGCAGGGGACTGGACTCGATGACCTCTCGAGGTCCCTTCCAGTCCTAGAATCTATGAAGCTATGAAACATAGTATGCAGGGTATAAATCACTGGTGTGGACAAATGGTAACAGTTGTGATACAGACTGTATACAGTACATCTGAATTGTGCAATAGCTGGAGGACAAGTATAAATGAAGATGTGAAAGGACTGCATTTTGACAGGAAACTTTTTAAAATAAAAAAATGATGATCATCTGCTTGCTATTAACAGTGCTCTGGGCTGGCATCCAGTCTCTGAGAAATATTTTCAATCATTATCAGTGCCATTCAGAGAATGGCAAGCAGCTGATAAAGCCTTTCCATCCATTTCTACCAAGCTTTCTATTCTATGCGGCTTTAGTCTCTCAATATTTGTAATTCTGATGTTTAAAACGTATGGGTCTTGTGATTTGTGTGGTATTTTATTAATTTTAGGGAGAAATAAAATCTGAACTGTACACTGTTTCTGTAATTCTGCCCATATTAGTCACCATTTAAAAAAAACAGCTAAATACACACTCTGGAGAATTTGACTGTCTTGTATTATAACTGTGTTCCCTTTAGCCCTGCAGACTGGAGTAATTGTTTTCACTTTGGCAATCAGATGAATGTAGTAGGAGGAAGATTATATTTTGAGACATATGGGATAAATAGAAGAAGAGACAAATTCTTAATGGTCCAAAGTCTAATTAAAGAGGTTGTGGTACAATGTGGCTTCTAATGGGTACATACTGAGCCTATAAAAGAGATACAAGCCTACTGTACACAGGGTCTGACAGATGATAGTTAATCACTCTTTGGGTGAAATTATACAATTTAATATGATGTGTTTCCATCTGATCATTTTTGAAAATGAATTTTGTATATTAGACTTGCTTTAAATATGTTACAAACAGGATACTTCAGATCAGCGACTGATTTTATAACAAGCACATATATGAAATTTGTTCTGAATTTTGTAAATAATCAGGCCAATGTCATTGCATATGGCATGGATGGTTTTTCTATTCACCAGAATCTTTAAAGCTCATTCTTTAGTTCCTGAGTGTATTTCCACAACAACCTATTATAGTAGAGAAGTGAACACATTCGTTGCCTGAAATGGCTGCCTCACTGAGGAAATCTACACATAGATGGCAGCATAAATGCTTTGAATGAAATAGGAAATTTCCTAAGAAACATATTGATAAACTGCTCTTACCTCAGTTAGATTTCATGTTCCAGCATTATGTGCATACTCTGCGCTCAGGATCTTTGTATCATATGATATACATTGATGTCGGGAGGTACTGTTTAATTACCAGGGAACTTTTAGAGAAAAGACCAGAAATTACATACAAATAAAGTATATTGATTAGCAGCAGGTTTTTTTTTTTTACTGATGAATCAGTCCATATTTTCATCTTTCTAAGATGTTAGCTTTAGAGAAACATTTGTTTATATGTTTTGAGTGTCCTGCATGTATGACTTGAATTGCACTTAAAGAAATAGATTTGCAAGTTGTACACAGATGTGTGCAAAAAATATCAAGATTTTCAACAATGAATAGTGCTTTTGGATACCCAAACTGAAAAACTTTAAAGAGACCTTGTAAGGAAAAGAGGAATCAAAATGCAGGAACTAGACTCAGACCACCAGCTCAATTCACTTAAAACACTTCACAGCCCCCATCAGTAAGTAATGGTTTGTAGTCTGTCCTAAACTGGGCTAAGGATTGAGATTATTTTGTGTAAACTCTGTATCTCCCAGTAAACCTTTTGAAAATGTTGTGTACTGTGTAATATAATACTGTATCTCTGTTTTATAAATGTACTCTATCTCTGATTTATTCACCAGATATGCCTAAAACAAGATAACTTACACTGCCCCCAGTTCATGTGCGTCTATAGGATAATTGATAGACATGTCTACCAACATTGTCATAAGGAGTTATTCCTTTAGTTTAACAGCATGATATTTGCTAAGGTCTGTGACATGAACATGAATATATGGATATTTACTTGGGCAATGCACAAGTCTTTTAATATACATTGACCATATATCCTGATTAACTTTTTAATAGTGCATCTACAAAGGGGCAGTGAGTCCCAGACACTAGGTGAGAACAACATACCGGAAAATGTAAAAGAACTAGTTTTCACGTCTCCTGATGATTGAACTCTGCAGGATGATGCTCAGATCTGTGGTGATGAAAGCAGTATAAAAAGCACTATAGAATAGTGAAAGATATTGTTAGCGTAGTGTATATTTTAAATTATTTGTTTTTCTATTGTATCTGATTTTATGCAATTATCACATAAATCAGAGATAGAAAAGATTGGTCTCTTTGTCCCATTCTACCACCAGGATGGGATTGTTCAGGTTGATGGCAATTTTGTCTGTGAATTGATGATGAGAAGATATTGAGATTTACTAATTTAATCTCTAATCACTCTGAAAATGATATTAAGTAAAAATTTTTTAAGTAGTTCTGGTTTGGAAAGATCTATTCTCCTGCAATGGTAATAATGGTCCTGATTGTATAATTGAGTATCTTCTGGATCCTGACCATCCTTATTTTGAACACAATCTGTAACAAGACCTCATTTGCATTGTTTGGTTTAATTGAAGCAGAGTAAAATTACACCCAGAGTAAAATAAACTACAGCATCCAGCTGACACACTTGCAGCAGGACAGTCCTGCTTCTTGTAACATATTGTACTGTTGTCTCAGTTTTGCAAGACACCCATAATTCCTGCTTTCTTTTCAAGAGGCACTGCCAAGGGAAAACACCATTTATAATTGTCACACCACTTGCCTCTTCATCAGCATAGTCCTGCCTGCTTGTCATTTGTTGCTTTGCTGAGATAATGGTGGAGGAGGAGAAGGCAGTATTTGAAACTACCCATGGAGACCACTAGAAACTTGTCATCCTGCTGGGCAGTGTGTTCATGTTGGCAACTCCATTGCTGATTCAGAGTATAAGTCATAACACAAAAAAGAAAGGAAACATATTTCACTCTTGCTGACTTTTAATTTAAAATGTCCAAAAGACTGTTTGATAAGCTGCAATTTAAACAATATATAGATTTTAAGACACTTAGAAGGCTATTAGTTTTTTAATTAAATTTAAAGGAGTTTTTAAAAGTATATTTGTAGCAAGCTTGCTATGGTGTTTACAAGTTTTTTAATGTTTCAGAGAAATCTTCTTGAGCTATTAGTGGTCTGAAAATAATATGCTGAAGCAAACTTTCCAGGCACATAGGAAAATTCCCCCTTTCTCCTCCCCGCCCGCAACAACTACCAAACCCATTTCATAATGAATTTGATCTCCATGCTCTGTCTGAGTTTCCCCTATGAACATTTCATCGAAATATGGTACTTTCAGTAAAGGGAGCAAAGGAGAATATCAGACTTGAATACAATTTTTCCTATGGATGGTGTTTGCTCTAAAGCAATAGGAATAAATGAAACAGAAGTCATAAAATCCCTGCAATATGTGCAGGAGATTCAAATTATTCAATGCCTAGGAATGCTGAGTCTTCAGACTTCAATTTGGTATGTTTGTTGAGGAGATATCTCCCTAGTCCTCTTTCTGGTTTCTAATATAACTTATGAAAGCAAAATTAAAATGGCAGAAGTGATTTTAGTTGGTATGACATTTACTAGCCATTTTGTCTGCATATCACACAGATAGTTTTATTATATTGACCACTGAAAAACAAAATGGAAAACTAGAGTTTATTAAGGCCAACACCATTGGTGAAAAGAGACTGTACTGCTCTGTCTAGTTAGCAATAGAATGCTAGTTTTAAATTAATTACAAACACACAACCAGAATTCTTAGGGTTTCATCCTGTTGCCATTGAAATCAATGGCAAAACTCCCATTGCTTTTTATAGAGCAGGATCAAGCCCCCAGTCCATAATAAGAGGCAAAATGAGTACTCTGAGGCCCCTATCCTGATCCCATTGAAGACACTGGCCAATCACCCATAAATTCTGTGGGAGAAGATACACCTCATCCATGAATGGCGGTTGGAGCCCCCCTTGGGGAAGGCTAGTCCCCCATGGCTGGAGCCCTGAGTGCCCCGCCCATGGTCAGAGGACCCGCAGCTGCGTCGCACCTCCCCTCCTGAGACCCCAAGCCACCCCATGGGAAAAGCTCACATCTCTTCTGAAGAACCTGAGCTTTTTATATGTGCCATGCAGGTTCTGGGGCGGCTGAGGTGGCAGTATGTGTTATTCAGCTTCCTAGGTTCATCAGGAATCCAGGACATGGCACATAATAATAAGCAAAAATTTCCCCACATCCAGTGGCCGCAGATGCACCAGGGCAAGCTTAGGCCTGCCCTGGCCTATTATACCGGCTGTCTATCATCTCATCATGTAATTGAATACTGTATCAAGAAGCAAAGATGTTTCAGTTCAGTTAAGACCATGTGTGTTATTTGCAGTGGGTTCTTCCAACAAATACTGCTTGCTGTTTGTAGTTAGATAAATCACACATATTCAGGTGCTTAGAGGGACTCTGCCAAAATAAGTGATTCATTTGATGCACTCTATACTCATGAGCTCCTCTCTTTTTAGATAACTCCTTTTCTCATCTGAGATACCTCTTGCAATCTACAAACAAATGAATGTGTATTAGTGAGACTAGAAGGATGTGAGAGCTGGGAATTGGTCCTGCTTTGAGCAGGGGGTTGGACTAGATGACCTCTTGAGGTCCCTTCCAACTCTGATATTCTATGATTCTATGATTCTATGGAGAGGGGAAGCAACATGCATATCATGATGATTGCAGATAATCTGGTTTATCTGACTGCTATGAGCCAAATCCTGATAGCAAAACTGCTATTTTAGTCAAAGGGAATGCACAAATAAGGGTTGTAGGATTTGGTTCAGAGACATTGCTTAAGCCAGATGATTTGGAATCAGTGTGTTGCTTCCTTTCTCTAGCACATATTCTCACTTATACTACAATGAAGTCAAACGGGAGATGAGCCTGAATGAGGGCTTCAGGATTTGGCTCCATGTTAAACTGAAGTTGCGGGAAGTTGGGAAATCTGCCTACTAACCAAACTCCAGTTTACCGGATTCTTATGGAAACTTCAGTGCCCTTCCTTTTCTCTCATTAACTTATTTTTCCCTTTTACCCTTCAATGCATTTTTGTTCTTTTTCAATATTTCCTTCCTTTCTTTCTCCACACTCTGTCATCCCCTCCCTTTCCTCTCTTACCCGCCTCTGTCTCTGAATTCTGCTTTTCTCTTCCCATTTCCATACCATCTATCACACTTCATGCTTATACCAGTACTGTTGCCTCTCACTCATTTATTACCTTGTCCTCCATTCTGTGACATGCTACACACCAGCCTCTGTCTTATAAGGGTAGTAAATGCCTGGTTACCCAGAAACATAATCTGGTCCTAGTGGTGTAAGTAGCTAACTAGATTATCCGTGAATTGTATTAAGGCTTAACTAAACAGGTAAAAATTGATCACTTATAAATGTTATTTGGGGGCTCCTAAAAAACTGAATATGGCCAATTATTCAACTCAGTTTTTGGTGGGAGGGATTGTCTTACAAACTCTGTCATTGTTTGGTATACTTTTCTCAAAAACTCTCACTCAGTCACCAGACCATGTTTGTACTCTAATGTAGCCTCCATGACACTACTTTGTGCTCTGATTCTGTAAGATTTGACAACCTAAGTAAGACCAAGCCAGGTTAGCAATTAGATGGGAGATCTTTACAGATTATTTATGTACTATAGGTAATGCTGTTGGCGATTCCTCTAAGTCAGTATAAAATAACCCAATGGTATACGGGGCCATTGTGTTACTCAAGGTCCCATGTTTCAGATAAAAACGTCTAGTCATTAAATATCATATTGCTGATCTCATAAGAATACAGTCATTAGCTTGTGATAAAATTTCAGATTGTGAAAATTCATTCTTCATACCTGAATGCCCATTGCCCCCATACTTTCAGCTGGATACGGCACGCTTTACTTGTTGTCCTAAAAGACTAGCAAAGGGTTGGGATGAATATTAAACAGTTTCTGCATTTCACCCCAAAGGCAGCTGCTGTTAGTTGTGGATAAAGTGATTGCTGTGTAATATTTACATAGAGCTTGGTTGAATTTGCAAAATGCTTTGGAATTTTTTTGGCATGAAAGGAGATTAACAAACCATAATATATCTGGTTATGCTTCACACAAAAACTTTTTAAATCAATGAGAATGCATTGATAAACAAACAGGAAGAGCCGAGTTGGTCCATAGAACACAATATATTTCCATTGTTGTTGTGGAAACAATAATTTTTAATTTTCCAACTTTTCAACATTTATGAGAAATCTCAAAAATAGCATGCATTGTGCATATACAAAGAGTTCTGCACCTCACTATATTGTTTAGAGAGGTAGGCAGATTTGCCAGAATGCTGATGTATCCAGGCAGATGAGCATAGAAGTGCCTTCCTTGTCTTATCATTAGCCACCTTTCCCTGACTCCACAGAGGTTCTACTTCTGGCCAGAGCTTAACTGGGGTAGTAAGGAGGTGAACCAAGAAAAGGAGGGGTGGAGATGCAGGGAAGAAGGAAACAGCCATTCTCTGAAAACTTTCCCCCATCCCTAAGTTCATAATAAGGAAGATTTTGATACGTTCTCCCTCTGTGCTTTGAAACCCACCTGGAGACCAGGGATGTCCAAGAGCAGAGGACAATAAGGGAACCCAATGGTAGATGGCTCTCCCCCACATCGTAGGCTCTGGTGGAGCCTCTGATCTCAAGAGATCCATAGTTTTCACAGATGAAACTTTTTACCAGTCCTGTAGGAGACAAACGCTGCCTACCGATGGGGAGGAAATTACATGAATGCAAATACATAGGGTGAAATCCTGGCCACACTGAAGTCAATGAGAGTTTTGCTACTTGCTGCAATGGAGCCAGGGAGTACTGGAGACATACATATAACCTCTAATGCAAAATTTCAAGCACTTAGAATTCTGCCCTTTTTCAAACACTCTCTGCTAAATACATATAGCCCAAGTTTGGAATTTAAAACAAAACTCATTATACGGTATCCAAAGACAAATAAGTATCTTTTGTTTTCTTTTTTTTTTATTCATGGAAACAAAATGGTGTTTTATTCACATAGATAATTCTAGGCTTCTAATTTTCCAATTAAAACATTACATGAAAATAAAGGCTTATAATGAAAATGCCTTCTCAACTATTACTATAAGATTGGACCCAATCCTGTACTCATTGAAGGCAGTGGGAGTTCTGCCATTAACTTCATACGTAGCAGGATTGGAGAAAGAGTGTGTACCATAACACCATGTCCTATACCAGTTCATACCTTGATATGTTATTATCTGAACATTACCTAATTTCCTCATATTTTAACTACTACTTTGTTTCCCCCACCCAGGCCCAGTATAAAAAATTGAATTTCCCATAGGCTTCATGGCATGATTTAATTGTTTCTCCTATGTTGTTTTTAGGCTAGCCTTATGTGTGAGCCTCTTGAGTGCATTGAGGCTCATGCCAAGATCAAAGATGCTGGGCAAATCTGGCAGTAACCTTTAAAACCTGTTTGCGAGTCGTGGTGAATAGTTTGCAGCAGCTTTAGTTAATACCTGAAGCCTCCAGTGAAGGAGGAAAGGAGGATTATTGTAAAAACAGAAAGCTGGCACCGATTCCCCATGGCTCAGATGAGAAGATCCACTCAGCTTCTCTGTGCTGGGGTGTTGTCTTTGATCACATTTCTAGACAGACTGCATGTGCTTTATATTTTACTGGAATTGGCTATTATCCAGCAGAACTTGAGCTAAAATCCTCAAATTCCCTTTAAGTGTGTCTCAGTCAAAGCTGTACCTCAGATCACCTGATTTTATATATTAAAAAAAGAAAAATGATGGAATAAAATCTCCACCAAATCTTCTGTCAGATTATTTTAAGACCCTAAATTCCAGTCAGTTAAACTGGCTCAAAAACATGTTAGTAGGAAAACAGTATAGTTGTGATGAACTTAGTGAACTCAAAAGAAAAACAATAGCATCAGACAATGTAGACTGCTTCCCTGAGTTTCCTGACATACAGTTAGTCCCTAAATCCCAACAGAGCCAGTGAAGGCAAACAACATTTTATAAACCAAACACAGGAGTCTGGGTCTTTCCTGTTTTTCATAATGAGGTCACCTGAAAAATAAGCTAGATATATCTCAGGTGTTTGGTTTTTGTTGTCTGCTGCAGCTGTTATGCGGAGAATGGAAGAGTTTTCTTTCCTGTTATTTGGTTTTATAACAGTTCCTGTGCATGTCAACAGCGAGAAAACATGGACTGTGCAAACAACTTCTCTTTATATAGGTCATCAATGCCGTGAATCAGAGGAAGAAAATGGAATTCAGGATACTGGGCAAACATTAAAATTACTCACCAATGAGTTGTAAACTGCTCTGTTAAAAAGGCAACAACAATTGGTAGGAGAGGGTTGAATGGCACAATTATACACAGGAACTGTTTGCCATTGAATATTGTTAGCATAATAAAATAATAACTTCACGCTTTGTTCAAAAGCAGAGGAAAGTACAGAAAAAGAGCTTCTATTTTTACTTTTGAAAAGAAATGAATAAGGAGTTATGGAAGCAAATAAAGATTTGTTGGGTGCCAAGTCTGACCTTTCTCCAGTTCATAAGTATCACTGTTACATCAGGTCTGATCAAATTGTTAAACTTCTGCATCTGATTTTTAAATTTAAGTAAGATGGATATAATTAACACCTACAATTAGTCTCCATTGTAAACATTTATGTAAAAAAATTAAATAAAAGGGACGGGGGGAACTAAAATTCTTGCTCAGACAAAACTCTCATTGACTTCTTGCATATTTTACATGCACTAAGGGCCCAAGTCAGTGCTCCTTGCATAATAAAATCTCCTGTTGATGCCAGCAGGAGATTATTTTGCACAAGGAATCCTGAACTGGGCTCTGTGTGGTCAAATGGTATAAAAAAGTCACTGGATAAAATAATAAATTATCTAGTAGTGAATACAGAACAGTATGGCTGTTAAAACAGCCAAGGAATAACTGTTAAAGAAGAAGATATGTCAAAAGAATGCAGATTTATTATAACAAATTTATTTTTAACAGGTTGGAAGAGTTAGAGGAAATACACAGATTGGTTGTATTAGCTTTACACCAGCATAATCATTAGCATAATCATATCTGTTAGATCAGATTTGGGCCAATGGTCTCTCTATTTGTTTGCAGTTTTTGTACTGAAACTGTTTTTTTTAACAGGTTCTTGTAGTTGGTATTTAATTATGCGGATTCCTCAGTGAAGGAGTCAACTGATGTGTAGATGCAGAGCAAATCAATATTTACCTTTAAACAATGTGCACCAGCTTCATCAAGAACATGAGATTTTCTTCCCAGTTAGTTTCATTATTGTTGAAAAACAAGCTGGTGTTTCACAGTTGAATCTGCTGATACAGAGTATTGTGAATAATGTTTTTACCCTTTTTTTTATGAAACCCTTTACAAAGTGCCATGTCATGGCAACGAAGTAGTGACATTCTGCTAATTTTGTATGATACTGCAAGGAGATCAATGCCTGTTGTGTCTCCCTATGGAGAAGGGAGCAATTTTTTATTTAATTTCACTTTGCCACTGACTCCTCCTACCCCACAAGAACGAGTCACTGAATGTGATCATATTCATTGTTCAAATCTTGAGCCACAAATATGTTCAGACCCTTGCTTCCCGATTTATGTAGCACATGAGCCATAAGTTCAATTAGATGACTCAAGTGGCTGACATTGCACTAATTCATTGTTCACACAGGGCAAATGGAATTGAATGTTCAGCTCCTCACTGGGTACGCTCTACCAATTTAATGGGACAGGTGTCATGTGTTACAAGCAGTCACATAAGCACGTCATTTTATTTTGTGAGTTGTGTAGAGTTGAAAACAAATTACATATTGGTAGGCACTTCAGTGAGTCAAGATATGCAGAGATAAAGACCCAGATTCTACTCTTGGTTTGACTAGAATAACTCCACCTACTTCAAGATGAATGTTTAAACCAGTGTAGCTGAGAACAAAATCAGGCCCAAATTGAGCAGAATGTAACAGGATCTCATCAAGATTAGTTGCAGTAATTAAACGGGGAGGAATGCATTTGAAATAAGGATATTCACAATGGAAAACAAATTTAGAGACAGCAGGGCCCTATTTTGTAAATATGTTCTACATTGAATTTTCATTGAAGTCAATGATGTTCTACAGATGGAGAGACTGCAGTATCAGGCCCAAGTAGTTTTTAATTCCTTTGTTACTTAAGATACTGATGTAGCTTTGTTTTAATAAGGGTTTCTTGCCTCGCAGCCCAGTTTTGTCTTCTGCTTGGCCCTGCAGTGAAGTCAGAATTATTTTTTTATAATGTAACAGTTTAGGTCTATAAAGATTATTGCAATGCCACCTATACTCCTAGGTGGTGACTCCATGAGTAAAATTCTGGCTCTGTTAAAGTCAGTGTGAGTTTTGCCAATGACTTCAATAGGGTTATGATTTCACCCCTCACCTCCAAACCATGGATTTTAAAGAATTCAATCTGTAAAAAAGCGAATAGTACCCGATGGTGCACACATGTACAAAAGCTCTATTATAGGATTTACTTGTGGGAATCATTTGTATACGGAAGTTTATATTTCATGTTCATAAATACACATTATATTAAAACAAATAATTTTAATGTAATAGATACATGTTTTCTATGGCCTAAGTTATATAGGAGGTCAGGCTAGATGATCACAATGGTCCCTTCTGGTCTTAAGTCCATCAAACAAAATGTTTTTTACCTTATCAAAATGAAATGTTTTGACATTATCTCAACGAAATGACTCAACATATCAAATTGATGTTGCTGAATCTAAATTTTCTGGAATTTCTCTTTCACAGACTATGTTGTCACTTTGACTTTTCATTCTGACATGGAATGACAACAAATTTTGAAGTGCTGGAATTTCTCACAGAATGGAAATTCCAGTTTCCAATGAGCACTAATCAATTATAAGCTCTTCCTCACCCACCCAGTCTATCAGGATGGAAAATAAAATTAGCAGTCCTGTCTCCGCCAAAGAAAAACAATGTATTTTCTATCAGTTGCAAGGTCTGTTATTTCTGAATAGTGACCCTCTGCACTGTTTTATAGCTTTGTCTCTTTAAAACCTGTCTGATGACACCTACAGCTCTTATTTGTTTTAAACAGACTCATTACAGGAAAACTGCTTAAATCACTGTCCTGAACAATTTTGCCTTTTTCAGTGACTTACACATTTAAATGAAGCTGACCAGCCAGCTAGCACCATATTATGGGTCTGATCCTGCATCAATGAAGTCAGTGGGCCAAATCCACTGTAACTTCATTCGTGTGCTTGTAGGAGGGGTAGTGGGGCTAAAGTGGCTTTACACTGCTTGTATTCTGGGGCAGCTGGAGAGCTGCTCTGACTTATGCTCTGCGTCCATCTTGGGCATGGAAAGATAAGGATATTTCTTGTAAACTTGAACAGTGCATTTCAGCTAACATGCCTCCATGATATTCTCTATGCCAGGGCAGCAACAAGGCTGATATACTGCCCCTTACACTGGCTCTGTATCAGCCAGGGAGCCCCTCTGCATAGGGAATATTTTGAGAAGGCTGCTCCCACCCTCTTTAATGCCTTGTTACGCTGCCAAAGTGACACAAAGAGGCCTCAGTGTAACTGAGAATCAGACCCATGGGAGAAGGAGCAGCCCTAAGACCCTAATTCTACATACTCGTACTTAAATAGTCCCATTGTTTAATGCAGTGTTGTAGCTCTTTTGGTCCCAGGATATTAGAAAGACAAGGTAGTTGAGATAATATCTTTTATTGGACCAATTTTTATTGATGAGAGAGACAAACTGTCAAGCTTACACAGAGCTCTTCTTCAGATGAGGAAAATTCTGGCTCTGTTAAAGTCTGTGTGAGTTTTGCCAATGAGTTCAAGGGAGCCACAATTTCATCCCTCATTTCCAAAACATGGATTTTAAAGAATCCAACCTGGAAAAATATTATTACTATTAAATACTTAGATTATTGAGGGTTAAAACCATGCTCCCAATGTGAGACATGTTGCATTTTTAGGGAATTATTTTCTCTCTCACAAACAGAGCTTGCAATAAGTAAAAGCAATAAAATGTTGAAGATTTATCCTTGCCTGCTGTGGTTTCCTCACCTCCAGTAACATAATTTCCATTGAAAATTCCATTTGAAATATCCTGTGTTTAGGCTAGAGTTAAATGAAAATTAGTAATTTAGTGCTGAGAATGTACCTAACCATTCTAATTAACATGTTACTTGACATACGCTTTCTTTTTTGAAGAAAAAAATATAATCCCTGAGAAACAATTGTTACCCTTTATTAATAAAGAAAATAAATGAGAGGTCTTAGGGAAATACACTACATATATCTCATAAAGTGTTCTCTGTTCTTAATACAAACAGTGCACTGTAATTTAAGGCCGAAGTACAGTAGCCTATTTTCCATTGCCACTGAACTGGATTACCACCTGCTTTGACTCTATCTTTTGGGAGGCTGCCAGCATCACGTTTAGTTTTAATGTTATATCCCACTGTGTCAGGAAAGACATGCCTCCCCAATCTCACCCTCAAATGAGGGCTTGTCAGCATCACTTAATTATTGCTATTATTAGGAAAGAAGGTTAAATACACACGCTTCATGCATAGTAATGTCTGTTTTAGTTTGGTTAGTTTCAGTTGTAGTACTAAGAAATAGCATAAAAGTTTTATTAAAAGATGATTTTATTGTCAGGTCTCTGAATTTATTTCTTTTTTCTTTGCAATCAGTGTTGTTCAAGTTGGGTTAGCACCATTTGCATTCTGGAATGTTAGTGAAGTAGGCCACAATGACCAAATTAGGAAACCAACACTCTCTCTCAAAATAAAAATATAGATAGATTAAAATCAGCTCCCAAGCCACTGTATGAGCCTGTTGGAGTCATAGGGTAAGAGGGATGAAAGGAGCATATGCTCTTTTCACTCTCACAATATGTCTGCTAGGTAGGATGACTACTTTCAGAGTGTGAGCAGAAGGCATGGCTACCATGCCTGTTGGTGTGTTGTGTCCAAATGGGTGTCATCTGCCCACTGGGGGTTGTGTCCTTGCAGTCAGCTGGCTACAGACTACAGCCAGAAAGAACAGCTGCAGAAGCAGCCAAAACAAGGACTGCTGCGCTGTGGTGGAAGGGGCAAAATGGGGCCACTCCTCTCCTGGACCCAGAATTGTGCTGTAGAGACCCACCTAATGTAGGGGGCCCTAGGACTAAGTAATGTTCACTCTCTCCCCCTTCCACTTCCCCACATGTGCCTGAGGGAGAAACCAGCCACTAGACACAGCTGCAGGAGGACCCAAAGCAAGGACCTTCAGAGAACTTTGTGTAATTTTGACTGGACTTCTTCTGGCCTGTGCTGATTGGCTGTTTGCTCCAATCGACTCCTTCCCTCATGGTGTCTTCACTTCAGCTTCCCTTCATGCCTGCTCCTCTTACTCTCCTCTCCCTTATCCTCCTTTCCTTCAATGTCCCAGTGATGGGGCATCTGCCCCACACTGACTGGTAAGAGGTTAATGGAGCCCTAGGGATGCTGAGCAGAAAGCAGCCCATGGGAGAGAGGCTGCGAGAAGCAGCCAATCAGAGCCAGGCAGACCCATATACAAAGAATTGCAGGGCAGAGCAGGTTCAGTAGCTGCTTGGAGGTCAAGGAGGGAAGATCAGGCTCCTAACAGGAGGAAGGAGTGCCAGCACTCTGGACAGAGCGGTGCTACCAGCAGGGCTGGGGAAGCTAGAGAGAGCTCCTGGTTAGCTGCTAAAATTGGCAGGCTGGTGCCTTGAGGTAAGGCCAAAGAAGGTGCTGGGGGGGATGGGGAAGTGGCCCAGGGAAATGAACTGAGGAATCGGAGGGGATGTAGCAAGTTGCAGCCATCTACAGGGTTCGTGGGCTGGGACCTGGAGTAGTGGGCAGGTCCTGGTTTCTTCCCTCATCCCCCTCACTGAGGAAGTGGCCAGGCAATTGGCTGTAGTTGCCATTGAGGGAAGTGGCTGGACAGTGACTTCAGGTCCCTCAGAAGGAGCACAGAGTGTGGCACAACCGGAGGGCTATGTCCTGAAGAGGATGCTGTGGTCCTTGGAATGACATGAGTCCAGGAGCAGAAGTAACAGTGGACAAGACACCACCAGAAGAGGGTGCAATGGCTAGCACAGCTAATCCCCAGGACAGCCAGCAGGAGGCACTGCAGTGGTGAGTTGCACCGGGTCACAGTCCCCATTCCTTTCATTTTCCTTACCTTATGTCTGTTTTGACTATTTAGATTGTAAGCTCCGTAGGGCACAGTTTTCCTTCTACTCTGTGTTTGTACAGTTCCTAGCACAATGGGGGCCCATATTTGATTCATCTTTAGGCATTACCATAATAAAGATGATTAATAATATCAAGGGCTAGTTTGGGGTGCATGCTGATCTAGTTTGGGAGGAGGGATAGCTCAGTGGTTTGAGCATTGGCCTGCTAAACCCAGGGTGGTGTGAGTTCAATCCTTGAGGGGGCCATTTAGGGATCTAGGGGCAAAAATCTGGGGTTTGGTCCTGCTTTGAGCAGGGGGTTGGACTAGATGACCTCCTGAGGTCCCTTCCTACCGTGAGATTCTATTTTGGATGCATCAAGCAAATAAAATTGTTTGGAGGAAAGTTTATGAGCGGGAGAGAAAACACTTCCATTTTGTACCTTAGCACTGAGAGCATAAATTCTGTAAGAAGTATGACCATCTGGGCAAAGAGCTTCTGGTTCTTTTGAGAGAACATGAATAAGCTGAGAATGTGCTGATGTTTGTGAAATCTGACAACTTCTTTTGAATACTTTCTAAAATATTCTTACTCCTTAGTCAGAAACCAGGCTCCCTTTATAGAAGCATAGAATCATAGAATATCAGGGTTGGAAGGGACCTCAGGAGGTCATCTAGTCCAACCCCTGCTCAAGGCAGGACCAATTCCCAACTAAATCATCCCTGACCTTAAATCAAGCCTGACCCTAAATCAAGCCTGACCTTAAAAGCACCATCTTTACCCTATCCTGCCCCTGTAGTAATTTGGAAGGAAGTAGCAAACATTTCAGGAATCTGAACATAAAATGGCAAGAGTTCTGAGGTAATGGGGTTCAATGTTCTTTAGAAAACAGAATATAAAATTTGATCTTTTGTCAGTGAGATGCAGGAGGCTGATTAGGTTAGAGGATACATGGCATTAGAAGAAGGTAATTGCACAGATTGTGAATGAACAGCCTTATAACAGATAAAACACTCAAGATATGGCAATAGTTAGTGCATCTGAAGAAAGGCTATCATGGATCACTTTTAATAAATGGATTGCTGATATTTTGAAGAAAATTTGCCTGATGACTGTGAAAATAACCTGTCCCTCAGAAAATCTTCAAAGCAAAATATATCAAGACATTTTTCTTGTCTCTATAAATGTTAAAATTAAGTATATGCTTTGAACAGTTGGACACTCTCAAAGGTGTCATTACTTTGCAGAGCTCTTCCTATATTTGCCCAAATTGTATATCATTTCTTCTAAAAAAAAGTATATCTATCTATCTGTATCTATATCTATAAAATATGGACAGAGTTCAATATTGGTTTTGGTATACTTCATTTTATGGTTTGGGTTCTAGCTTAGAAATGGCCCCTTTGTGTTTGTGGTTTAATGCTGCAGTTGATAGCAGTGTTCCACTACCTGTGTTCATTCCCTCTCAGTGAAGCTCCTGCCCCACCCCCAATCCAGCCTAAAGTACCAACTTTGCATTATTTTTGTAAAATATATTTTAAATATTGAATAATTCAAGCACATAGAGGTGAAGATCAACCCGAACCCATTATCACTGTATGTATACAAACAATTGTAAAGGTGCCTTGGGTTATTTTATGATCCAACCTATTCTGTCAGGATCTCTATGGAATGTGCTACAAGTTCACAGGAAATGTCTGTTTTTGAGGCTCTGTGGATTAATAAAGCTATCATGGGTACTGAAGGATCAATAGAGGCAGGGGTGGAGCTGAGTGATGAGAGACAACCATCAGCTAATGAGTTCCACTTTTAATCTGAACATTCCAGGTTTAATACTGATATGCTACGCATTTTTATCATTACATGATTAATTAATATTTGTCACATGAAACACTAGTTTGCCAAATCAGGGAAATTTGCCTCCTGAAAGCTGGCAGGAACCTCAAGTGTTTGTTGGATAGATAAAACCAACACAAACTTTTAGAATTCTATAAGCATGTCAGAACCGTTTTCATCTCTGTAACAACTAATTTGATATTACACACAGCTAATAATTTGCATCCTCTTAAACTCACCCCGCCATGGCTAGAACAGTTGCAGAGGTGATGATATTATAAGAGGACTGTTGTCCCCTTACTAAAGCTTTGTGGGTTTTTTGGTTGGCCCTTCCCCATATTAGCAGACAAGGGAAGGGTCGAAGAGGAGTCAGGATTCTGGGAGTGACAGGGCCTCTGGGCAATCAGAGAGCTCCAAATCAGGGCCAATAGGAAGTTACCAGTGATCCACATCAGTCTGATTGACCAGGCACCTGGCCCAATCAGAGAGCCCCAACTCATGTGCTGGGGAAGGAGAGTCAGGGAGAGCAGCCCCAGGTGGCGTGAGGGAGGTGGGGCCAGACGCCAAGAGGAGAAGAGCAACCCAAGGGGCCAGAGGGGCTGTGTAACAAGCTGGCTACACATGTGGGAGGGAGTCAGTGTATGGGGTTGGGGGGAACCAGTGCAGGGAATGGGAACCCACCATGAATGAGATGACAGGCCCAGCCTGGCAGGGCCCTGTGCAGGGGAGTGAACAGCAGCCTCAGAAATGGAGGGCCTGTAGGAAATGACCTGGGGAATCAGATACATAGCAAAGGGAATGAGGGACAGTAATAGAGATCCCAGTGAAGGAGAGTCAGTGGAGAATCCAGGAGGGACCAAGCTGTGGAAGCCCACTAACCCCCTCGTCTCCAAATTGTCCTGACACCAGCCGTGCAGGGAGCCCTAACTAGCACCAGCCTAGGGGGTTCCCAACAGCCCAAGTCCAGGGGGAAGGCAAGAAGTCTGCGGGGACGGTAACTGCGGCCAGTTCCACGGAGGCTGTTCTGGTCCAGACCTGAGGCAAAGACCAATGTGAGCCATGCACAGCCCCAAGCAACTGTGGCCCTGCCTTGCAGCAGGCAGGGGAATCCGGAGCTCACAGGAGGAAGTTTTTTTCTTTTTCTCTCCTTTTCAGTCAATACTTAACTACTGTACTTAGCTGTGCATTTACATGCGAGGGAGCTGGATCTTTTTCA
Organism: Malaclemys terrapin pileata; assembly: GCF_027887155.1. NCBI lineage: Eukaryota > Metazoa > Chordata > Testudines > Emydidae > Malaclemys > Malaclemys terrapin. The sequence goes on along the minus strand of NC_071505.1, from coordinate 37,282,123 downwards.
TTCACTAAAGCCTACTGTGGCAAGCATTGAACCAGGGACACTGTTATAGGGGAACATAAGAACAAATGAACAGTCATACCGGGTCAGACCAGAAGTTCATCTAGCCCAGTATCCTGTCTTCTAGTAGTGGCCAGGGCTGGATGCTTCAGAGGGAATGAACAGAACACGGCAATTTATTGAGCGATCCATTCCATGTCGTCCAGTCCCAGGTTCTAGCTGTCAGAGGTTTAGGGATGCCCAGAGCATGGGGTTGTGTCCCTGACTATCTTGGGTAACAGCCATTGTTGGACCTGTCCTCAATGATATTATCTAATTCCTTTTTGAACCTAGTTATACTTTTGGCCTCACACCATCCCCTGGTAATGAGTTCCACAGGTTTACTGTGTGTTATGTGAAATACTTCCTTATGTCTGTTTTGAACTTAATAGCCAGCAGGTTTATTGGGTGACCCTGGTTTGTGTATTATGGGAAGGAGTAAATAATACTTTCTTATTCACTTTCTCCACACCATTCTTGACTTTTATAGACCTCTTTTGTATCCCCTCTTAATCATCTCTTTTTCAAGCTAAGTAGTCCCAATCTTTTTATTTTCTCCTCGTATGGAAGCTGTTCCATACCCCTAATCATTTTTGTTGCCCTTTTCTGTACTTTTTCCAATTTGGGTAACTAGAACTGCACAAAGTATTCAAGATGTGGGCCTACCATGGATTTATATAGTGTCATTAGGATATTTTCTGTCTTATTATTTAATGGTTCCTAACATGATGACACTATATAAATCTATGGTATGTACTTTTACCTGTTGCTGCACAGTGAGCAGATGTTTTCCGAGAACTATCCGTGATGACTCCAAGATCTTTCTTGAAGTGGTAACAGCTAATTTAGACTCTATCATTTTGTATGTATAGTTGGGATTATGTTTCCCAATATATGTTAGTTTGCATTTATCAACATTGAATTACACCTGACATTTTGTTGCCCAGTCACCCAGTTCTGCGAGATCCCTTTGTAACTCTTCAGTCAGCTTTGGACTATCTTGAATAATTTTGTATCAGCTGCAAACTTTGCCACCTCACTGTTTGCCCCTTTTCTCAGGTCATTTATTAATACGTTGAACAGCACTGGTCCCAGTACAGATGCATGAGGGACCCCTCTATTTACCTATCTCCACTGTGAATACCGACCATTTATTCCTACCCTTTGTTTCCTAACTTTTAACCAGTTACTGTTCCATGAGAGGACCTTTCCTCTTTTCCCATGACTGCTTAGTTGGCTTAGGAGCCTTTGGTGAAGGACCTTGTCAAAAGCTTTCTGAAAGTCCAAGTACACTATACCCACTGGATAACTTTTGCACATATGTTTGTTGACATCCTCATACAATTCTAATGGATTGGTGAGGCATGATCTCCCAAAAAAAGCCATGTTGACTTCCAATGTCTCATGTTTAGCTATGTATCTGATAATTCTGTTCTTTACAATAGCTTCAAATAATTTGACTGATACTGAAGATAGGTTTACCAGTCTGTAATTGCCAGGATTGCCTCTGGAGCCCCTTTTTAAAAAATTGTCCTCACATTTGTTATCTTCCAGTCATCTGAAAAAGAGGCCAATTTAAGCAATAGGTTACATAATACAATTAATAGTGCTGCAATTTCATATCTGAGTTTTTTCAGAACTCGTGGGTGAATGCCATCTAGTCCTGGTGACTTATTACCACTGATCCTATTTTTTTGTAATAAAACCTCCACAAAATTCTCCAATAAAAGAACATAAAAATCCATGTTTTTTCCGTGATTAAAATAAAAGGCTGAACTTTAGTTTTCCTAGCCACAATATATATAGGTATCAGCTGAACACAATTTTTCATTGATACGCAATAGAACCCCATTTATCGGAGCCTCCATTATCTGGCTCTCCATATTAAGCAAACCACCAGCTGCCCAGGGCTGTCCCAATTTTTGATTATCTGATTTGGCCCCGGTCCCAATTAGATCAGATAAATGGGGTTCCAGTATACATTTTAAGCACATTCAAAAATCAACCACAAGTGGGGGAGGTTGTGCACATTGAATAGGTAACACTGATTCTTTCAGTAAAATGTATTTAATAGCTAATATATGTTTTTATTTTTTCACAAAATGTAAAAACAAACATTCCCTGTAAAAATGCAAATTCCACGTTTTCCCACATTTTTTTGTGGCAAATGGATTTCTAGGATCCCTGCTTATTACTCTTTATTTTATTAATTTCTTCAAAAACTTCCTCTATTGACATCTCAGTCTGGGACAGTTCCTCACATTGGTCACCTAAAAAGAATGGCTCCAATGTGGCAATCTTCCTCACATCCTCTGCAGTGAAGACTAATGCAAAGAATTAATTTAGTTTCTCTGGAACGGGTAATTGGATTGCAGCCTTAAACCCAATCCCAGAGTGTTCTTGGTAGCCAATAGGCCAGGCCCTGCTGGTGTATCCTTGCTGATAGAATGAGGGAAAGGAAGTGTACTAGAGTTACTCTTGTCCCACCCCTTCCCACAGGCGGGGAACCCTGCCCAGCCTGTTCCTCTGGGTAATGGTATGGGTGGAGAGGGTTGGGTTGCTTCTCGTTCCACTGAGATAATTTAGGGTGGGATAGGGTCCCATTTTCCTATCCGCTGGCCACTAACCCCTGTACACTATCAACCCTCCAAGGTAGTGTTGCTTGCCCATTTCCCTAGCACACTTTAGTGGAAGTTGAATGTCCCTCTGCCCAAAACCATATAGGTCCAAAACTGAGGTGAGGGATAGCTTATGCTTAGAGGTCATTCAAACCATCCACTTCAATTTTATTTAACAGACAGCTGTGTTTCTTACCCATAGTTTCATGTCTATATAAATGATGACGAAGACTGGGAGAGAGAAAGAGACTCAGGCAACACAAAGTATGTATTTGTTACTCCTCTTATTAATATTCCATCTGTGACCTACTGATTCCACCTCACTTCAAAAGGAAAGCACCAGAAACCCTCTTGGTCCATTGTAATCTTTGGAACATTCTGGCCTTTATTCTGCAAAGTACTTCAGCACCTGTGTAACTTTAAGAACCTGAGTAGTCTAACTGACTTCAATGGGACTACTCACATGTTTAAAATTAGGAAGTTGCTTAAGAACCTTGGTGAACCAGAACCTCTGGGATGGGACAATATAAAGATACATTGTCTTGTACAGTATTTCAAAACATACAGGAAGAAACAAAATAAGTGATTTTTTTTTCAAAAGTAAACTCAGCTTATTAGTACATTTTGTCACCAAATGTTTCATTCATCTGTCTCCCTTTCCCTTTTTCTACCTCCCACTCTCTCCTGGCTTCCTCCTGATGTTTGAATCTTTGCTTGGCAGCTTTGTTTCCGATTCAATTTTTGAGAGATTCAAGCCAGATCAAATCATACTGGAATCTGACTATGGACCAATGACCATTTATTCTCCTTTTATTGTTTAGATATTTGAACAAAAAAAAAGGAAAGAATGAAAAATTCTGCTTTATTCTTATAAGATATCAACTTTATATCTTTAGATTTATTTGTTTTATTCTGTTTTGCTTATTTTACACCTCTACCCCGATATAACTCGACCCGATATAACACGAATTCAGATATAACGCGGTAAAGCAGCACTCTGTGGAGGGGGGAGGGAGAGCTGTGTGCTCCGGTGGATCAAAGCAAGTTCAATATAACATGGTTTCACCTATAACGCGGTAAGATTTTTTGGCTTCCAAGGACAGTGTTATATCGGGGTAGAGGCGTATTTTGTTTGATCATTTAGCTTTTATTCCAGTAAGCAATGAACTTGTGAATGCCCAAGATTTTCAAAAATAGGTGCTTAAAGGATTATAGGCCTTTATGTAGGTGCCTAAATATGGACTTAATAGTCTAACTATAGACATCCATTGGAGATAGATCCAAGTCACAAATTTTGGATTTCAAACAACTACAAAAATTCAGAGGTATTTGGACAAAGGGTTTTGGTTCATTCTGTTTTAAAGATAGGATCAATTTACAAACTTTAGGTTCAGTTTTGGGTTCAGAATAAGTATTCCTTCCTCCAATCCTCTTTACCTGGTCTTTGGATACAGGGTAATTGGTCTGGGTCCAATAGGAATGAGCACTAAATAGTACTTTACATTTCCAAAGCACTACAGGGGCAGTAAAGGTTAGGTTCTGGTCACACAAGTATAAATCCAGACTAACTGCACCGACTCTACTAGCATAAGAGAGATCAGTATCTGGCCATAACTCAATTTGGTTAACCATACACCTACACAAATGTAGTTATGGCCAGATGCTGATATCTGATATACTGATATATATGAGAAAGAGGGAATTAAAAGATACATATTAGTCCACATCAGAGATGCCACTGTTGTTATGATTGCTTCTTTTCTTAAACAGTCACTTCACCCTGTGTCAGAGTGTTTCTGATCTTGACTCTAGTCTGCAAAAGTATTCTGTGTGGTATTCAGTTTTATAGCTCTGTTTTTTTTTCTCTGATTACTGCATACACTGTTGAAATCAGTAAATATTAAGTTTAAAATATACAAATGCCTGAGTGGAATGAATGCTACTGAACCATAAGCACATGACACTCTCTAGAGCTCATCAACACAGTCGGGCCTATTATTGTAAGGATGCATTTTCTATAACAAACAAAATACTATGGATCCTTTTAAATGGGCATCTGTTAAAGAAGTAATGCTATTAAGAATAAACTTCCTGAGCACCAAAAATACCATAGAAAGCTATCCTGTTAAAGGAATAAGTCAGTTTAATGAACATATTGCATTTTCCTGTATACCACACCAATCATTCCCCTTTACATATTCATTAAAAATCTTGCCCTAAATGCGCTATAGGAATTGTTTTTCTTCAACAATGTTTAATGACTGTCTTGTGTTTTTAGAGGCTTGATAGAGAACTGGATGGTTTAGGGTCTTGGTAATGAGATAAAGTGCTATTAATCTCTGGTTTACTCTCTTCTCAATATAGATCGATAATAAGTAAAAGCTATTACCATTAGAGCTCTGAAAAATGTTCAGCGCATATCTCAAAAATACTTAAAATCAGCCTTGGTTTCACTTTAAGCTGAGTTTGCAGAGTTTATCCCATGTTCATGAAAGTAAAATAAATATGTGCTGTAGTTGTTCACACAGCTGGAAAAGTAGATGAACCTCCTTTGTTTTCTGTCCTCCAGTTAGCCATAGGATTCCTCTGAAGACACTGAGGAAAAACATTCATTGGGCTTTAGGAGATTAGAGAAACTCACTGAAGATATTGACAAGGATTCTAGGGCTTGTTTGAGGGGAGGAATTTGAATCTAGTTAATTAATAAATGGATAGAGGATTTCTACGGAAAACCCAGAGTACTACAAAAAGAGGCATTGATTGTTCAGTGCATGGCATTTTTCCTTCTGGTTCACCACTCAATCATTACCACAGAAAGGGAATCCTCTTTTCCTCAGAATAGTCCTCATAAACTTCCCTCAGAATCATATTTTTCAAAGTGTCGGACTCTGACAACCCTACCTGTGTAGCAGAGCACCTTTGCCCAAGTGTAATTCCACTGATAGCAATGGGACTACTCAGAGCAAGGGGCTACTTAACATACACCATAGTGGTAGAGACTGGTCCCAAACTGTCATTTTTGCTGCTCTCCCATGATCTCTAATTTTCTATGCTTTTTAAAATCTGGTGGCCAGCACTGAAGACAGAACTCCACCTAAAGCCAAACCATGGTGAATAGAGCAGATTAATAACCTTCCCTGTTTTATACATGCTTCTCCTATTTGATTATGCACAGCCCTTCATTTACTTTTTTGTAGGTAGCATTGTATTCTTCACTCATATTCGGTCTGTTATCTACTACAACCTTCCTCGTGCCTTTCTATAATTAACAGTCTATCCCCCATTACATATTTGTTAATTTGTAGCCTTTTTCTGGGAGCTACACCTGCAATGCCCACTGAAGTTCATAACACTTCCTCTCAAGAGCCAGCACTTGATGATTTCTTTCTCCTGAAAATATTTTGCATCTGTCTATGTTGAATCTCATTTTATTCCACTGTGTTTCATGGTAATTTTTATCCCTATTTAAATATCTTCAGCATGTTCTCTAGAGCATCTTCTCAAATTGCTAATGAACATTTTGAATAGTATTGAATGCAGTCCAGTCTCAACACTTCCTCCAAACTTGGCAATATTCTGTCAGTTGTTCTCTCTGTTTGGCCCTTTATCCAACATATGATGTTTCCATTCCACGTAATCCATATTAGAAATGGGGAATAGATAATAGGGTATTCATGCTGTCTCCCTACTCTTGTAAGTTTTGTCCAGTTTAGCTTTAAATGTCCCACATATATAGGGGATTCCACCTTTTCATTTGGGAGACTATTCAACAGCATAAGAGAAATCACTGTCAGAAAGTTCTTCCTTGTCTCACTTTCATTCCATTACTCCTTTCACAAATAACTCTTCTTCCTCATTAGCATAGATATCCTTCAAAGATTTGAAACCCTTCACTCTGAGGTAGAATCATGTCAGATGTCATACTGAAACTGGGATAAGCTATTATAAAGGTCATATTTTACATTTTTCTTTAAAATGTATTAAATGTTTGTGACCGGAGTTCCGGGGGGGGGGGGGGGGCCCACACTGAGATTGCTCAATTAGAGCAAATTGCAAAGAATGGGGAAGACAATCCTCAAAACTGGCGGTTATTCTAATCAGGGCCGGCTCTAGGCACCAGCAAAACAAGCAGCAAAATATTCTGGCGCGGGCCATGCCGCCCCTAAAAATGTGCCCCGGCCGCCCTAACTCACCTTCGCTGCTGCCGCTCGCACGCTGCTGCTCGCCCTCCCTCCCAGGCTCTCAAACCCGGGAGGGAGGGGGAGATCCCGAGCGGCCGCAGCGCGCAAAACAGCTGATTCACGCTCCACGGCCGCTCGGGATCTCCTCCTCCCTCCTGGGTTTGAGAGCCTGGGAGGGAGGGGGAGACCCCGAGTGGCCGTGGCGCATGCGCTGCTTCTCCCTCTCCCTCCCTCCCTCCTAGGCTTGAGAGCCTGGGGGGAGGAGGCAGGGCTGGGGATTTGGGGAAGGGGCAGAGTTGAGGTGGGGCCAGGGGTGGGGTAAGAAAAAAACAGGGGGGGAGGGGGCGGCCAAAATTGTTTTTGCTTGGGGCGGCAAAAATCCTAGAGCCGGCCCTGATTCTAATACTTAAATTCACCAAGCCAGTAACAAAACAGCTTCAATACCTTACTTGTTACCCAGAAGCCAAAACCACAGTTCCCTTAAAGAAACCCAGCCTTGGGCACCCACCCAGACAGCCAAGTCAAATACGATGAGGATTGTTGAAAATCTTGTTAATCATATACAAAGTTCTACCAATCCCAAAGGATCGGACACATTACCCACCACATTAATTAATATTTTAGAGCTTACCCTAATACACGCTCACAGCCAATTCTTATTAACTAAACTAAAACTTTTTTAAAAAGAAAAGAGACAGAGTATTGGTTAAAAGATAATTATACATACAGATATGACTAGAGTTCTTAGGTTAGTTTCATAGAAGAGATGGTGACTCTTTAGTGTTGCAAAGAGTCCTTTCCAGAATCAGTTCATCCGGTTATAGTCCAATGTCCAAATATCCAATATCAGGGTGATCTAGAATGGAACAGGAGACCTCAGTCTTGCAACTCAATCTTCCCCTGATGAAACTTGAGCAGATCTGAGATTAAAAGGCTCAGGGCCCAAGAGTTTTTATAGACCCCTGGTAGGCTATTGTCAGCCTTCTGACAGCAGGTGTTCCTTGGGTGAAGAATAGTGTCTTCGAAGTAACCTCCTATTTCCAAGCATCACTGGTAATTAGCAATTGCCTGTCTCCCACTATTTATAGGTGGTAGTTTATCATATACTCCAAAGAGAAATTAAGACACTGATATCACTACATTCAGAGTTTACTTAAATGTTAACATTTCCTTTCGATCTCTGAATTAACAGAATACAGCAATAAACAGGAACTGATCGGTTACATTGTCAACCTCTAAAAATATATATGTAAACACACAAAAACACAAACATTATCTGCTAATAAGTCTCTAAAGGTTGAATCTGGGTCAATTGGCCAGGTAGTTGTGTAACCCTTTCTGGCCCTGTCTCACACTGTTTCATTCTGTTTTCAAAGTAGAATGATTTTACCTGAAGCTTTTTGTTAGGGAAAAAGCAGATGCAAAACTTGAAACAGAGCGGGCCTGCTTTCTTGTAATTTTGCTTCAGTCTACACTGAAAATTATGTAGACACATGTTGGCCTATGTATGGCGCCGATGCTGTGACCGTCATTCCATGATTAGCTCAGTTGTATCTGCAGTAGCTTCGCTATATGATGTATGATGGAAAGTTCATACAGCAGTATTAACTCAGAATTTATCTTTGTGGGGTTTATTTTCATGTGACTTGTAATTAATTGTCTTTGATATTTTTCTTTAATGCTAGAGCTATGCTAAACTCTTCTGCTGACATCCTAGCAATGGAAGAGTAAAGTACATGGAAAAATCCCCTCTCTTGTTGACGTTATTTCAAGTTTATGGGCCTTTAGATCCAATGAAATGTTTATAGAAACCTTTGTGATTCAGTGAATCAAGCATGATAACAGACACTACGTTTGGCATTATAACTATTGGAGCCAATACAATGTCTGTGTAAGTGTATGAGAATCACCTTTAGTTGCATTGTTTGGTCTGTGGAGTCCTCACACTTCGCATCCCATGATGTTTTATTGTGAAGTGTTATCAAAGTTTATTTCATTTCTAATTATTTATAAAAAGTAGCTGGAGTGCTTGTGTCTCTCTAAGTATAAAACCTCAGTGATTTTGTCATAATTAAAACATTAACATTTAAAATGGAGAATTATTTTTGATGGCTTAAAGAAGCATAAAAATAAATCAATATGATTTCTGTTTCATAATGGAAAAAAAATCATGAAAACCATTGTAAGTGGTAGAAATAAACCATGCTCAGATCCAAACATCCCCTAAAACTTCCCAATGTTCAAAATCCAAAAATCTGAATTTTGCAATTGACTTATATCTTGATAATGCACTAAACCAAAAGTCTGATCTGAACTCCCTCAAACACTGAAGTGTGTGAAAACTAGATCCATGTAAGTATAGTGGTGATTTTAAGAAATGCCACAACCACCATTTCAGTAGGGAATCAAGTAACACTAGGACTCATATTATTTTAGAGAGATCTATTGGATTATATTTTAAAAGTGATTTGGCAGGCTTAGTTATACATTTCCTACATTTATAAGTCTTCTCTTTAAGATCTTGAAAATTATCTTATTTATCTCAACACTGTGAGGCCAGCATTATTATCAATTGAGCTTAAGAACTAAATGTCATTAATTTCAGTACTTCAAACTTAGCAAGACCTTTTCATAAATCAGTGGGTGGTTGCCAGAGATTTATACTAAGAACCATAAATGATTCCTGAAACTTACAGGCTATAGCCTTGTGGTTGTACAATTGTTGCTATATGTGTATAGTACGTACAGGGGCAGATCAATGAAAGTCAGTGGAGCTGTGCTGATATACATAGCTGAGAATCTGGACCTATAAACAGAAATGTACAGAAGTGATTAAAGCTCAGCATATTGGGTTACCTGGTGGTCTCCCTCGCTTTCCTTAAGTCAACTAATTTTTGGTCATACAGATTAGACTATTTTGTACTTCTAATAACCACAGTATTCTATCAAATTGAATAGAATGGGGAAGGAAATTTCAGAGTCACCTGTTTCACTGAAGTACAATGTGGAATTAACAACTTGTTCATACTTTGCCAGAAGCTTGGAATGGGGGACAGGGGATGGATCACTTGATGATTACCTATTTTGTTCATTCCCTCTGGGGCACCTGGCATTGGCCGCTGTCGGAAGATAGGATACTGAGCTAGATGGAGCTGTGGTTTGACCCAGTATGGCCATTCTTATGTTCTTATACTTAGTAAGTTTCACTACCCTTGCTTACATCACTTTAGAACTTCTTAGAAACTTCCCTCCCTTTTTATTCTTTTTTTAAAGACCTCCATAGACACCCATCTATTTAGACATCTGCTAATGACAAATACATTTTAAAATATAAACAGATGCAAAACTGGACTGTGGAACACCTGGTGTATTAAATCAGATCATACCCACAGTTGTTCCTCATATTTTATTTCCTCTTGTGGGACCTGATTCCACAATACTCCCATTGACTTCATTGGTTTTAGAGCAGACCCCCTTCACATCTCTGGCCCTTTTGATGCATAATAGCAAATGAAAAAATAAAGTCCTTAAAGTAACTAACCATTTGGTCTCCAGGTTTCCTTGCACCGTTCAATATACAGTCACTAGACCACCCGCCATAGGCAAGATATGAAAAATGCTGAGCTATGGAACATTGTGAATGTTCACAGTGATTCATCCAGCAGATTGGTTTTAGCACATGTGGTGTTCTTGTGATGGTTTGGTAAGATCAGAGTTCAATGGGCCTTAAATCCACACTTCCTCCTGCATGATGTGCAGTCTAACATTGGTACAATAGTCTACATTATACATTGAGCAATATACATAAATACTGGCTTGCTCAAGAACTGTTTATTTTCCATGTGTTGCTATCTGAGTATTCTTTAAAAAATACTTCAAAAGGCTAGTTTTGAACAGTACTTTTATTTATGATGAGCCCCAACTCTCTGATGGAGCATAAAGCATCTGCTAGTGATGATGTAATTGCTGTGGGTTGATGTCATTGCCTGACGGACCAGCCTCAATTCTAGTTAACCACAGACACAATTACTTTGATAAAATGTGAGAGAAAAGTAACACACAAGATGTGCTAAACCAGTATCTGCTAGTACCTGGGAGGGGGAGGCTTCCTTTGTATTTGATACTGTCTGTGTTAACCAAATCTTTTCACCTACAAACGTGAAATTTATTTTTAAATTCAAGAACATCAGGGTTAGTGTAGCTCTTGTGGTAGCAATAAAAGTATAGAAGAAATAATGTAATGGTAATGAAGTTTCTGTATTATGATATTGGTAAGCTGTATGCAGTACTTAAAATTAAAGCTGTATTTTATTATAATTATTTTTATTGTCTGACGCCTACAGAGCACAACTAAGATCAGGGCGCTATTGTGCTAGGTGCTGTATAGATACATAACACCAGATCTTCCCTGCCCTGAAGAGCTTACAGTCTAAGGTTCTGATCCACTGAAGGTAACAGGCCTCCTCATGGCTACCGAGCTCTGTCTGTGTGCGTCTCTTTGCAGGATTGGGCCTGAATAGCTGAGAGAGAAAAAAATACAACATATAAGTGAAAGACTGAGAATTGAGGCACACAGAGATGACGAGACTTGTCCAGGATCATTCAGGAATTCTGTGGCATAACCAGGAACTGAACTCAGAGCTCCTGACTCCAGTGCCTTATCACAAAGACCATGTTATCACACTTATTTTCATTTCACTAGATTTGGGACGGAGGTCATTTCAGTTCAGTTTTGTGCTCACATCTTGAAGAGTGCTGGTATTTAATGGCTATACAAAAATTTAGCAGGTTAAATACTTGGCCTAGAAACATTACCATCATAGTAAATCTATTGCATAACATTATTCAACTCTGCCAGTTGAATGTCCTCACATGGCTTTGATAATGAAAAAGATGACCCCATTTTCCTTGCCCAGTTTCATTTCCACTTCCTTATTAGATAAATTAGCCTGCAGAATTAATAAGATGTGGCCTTCAGAGAAGACATATGGAAGAAATCACAATTATACTTTCTGTCACGGTCTTTTGAAGTTGAGTTTTACATTCTTCATTTTACAAAGTCATATTAAAGGAAACACCAAATGTCAAGAAAGATCAAAAAGAAGATTTCTGTGAGTGACACAAGCCAGTCTCTATTTGTCTAGTTGCAGTTAGAGGGGGAGTGAACTGAGAGTTACATCAAAATAACTTTTTTTTCATCTTCAATCTTTTTGTAGGCTAATGGAATTCTCCTTTAGTGATCATTTGTCTATAAGAATAAAGAATACTTCCTAAGAATCATTTCCTATGGGTGTTGATGTGTTTGCCCCTTATTCATTCATTTATAAGGATAAAGAAAATTAATTTAAAAGGATCAGATGTTTTCTTTCGGTGTTTTCAAAAACAGAAGAGTTCAAAACTCTCTTTTGACTGCTACTCAGTGGAGGTGATTAAAATCTGACCGACTTCTTTTGGCATTAAAAAGCTCAGCAGAATTTGATCTGACCTTGCAAAATAAAGATTTTACTTCTATTGCATGTGTCTAATTTAAACAGCTGAACCTTGGGGTCATTTGGCTATGATAATCAAATTGGGAGTTGCCCAAATCAGTCCTTAAATCAATAATGAGGCCATAAGTAGGCTCAGGTCTACTGCAAGAGTTATGGTGCATTTTGGAAGTATTTGCAGGTGAAATGAATATTTCACTATTGCCACTTCTCAGCGATTTTTTAGCTGAATCTTCTTTCCCAGAAGTTAGACAAACCTTCCCATTGTCAAATGAATGACTTTTTTAGTAAGGTTTAGTCACATTTCAGACAAAGACATAATACTTCTGAAGGTCTGCATCAATCTATTGATGGTATTTCATATAGAGGATACAGGGTTTGTTCACATTGCCTTAATATATCAGTTACTGGAGCAAATTCTGCTCAGTTACACTACAATTATTTAAAAAAAAGAACAGGAGTACTTGTGGCACCTTAGAGACTAACAAATTTATTAGAGCATAAGCTTTCGTGGACTACAGCCCACTTCTTCGGATGCATCCGAAGAGCTGTAGTCCACGAAAGCTTATGCTCTAATAAATTTGTTAGTCTCTAAGGTGCCACAAGTACTCCTGTTCTTCTTTTTTGCGGATACAGACTAACACGGCTGCTACTCTGAAACCTACAATTTTTTACTATTTGCTAAATGCCAATTATGCTCTTGGACCTGTACAATGAAAGCTCAGGAAGTTTGGTTCTAGAATGAATTTGGCTGCTTATACTTAAGTTACTGTTCCACACTGTTTTCTGTGTACTCCATATTGTTTGAGGAGTCTGACTGTCTGTTTGCTGTGAGGTCCTTCATTCTGGAGAGCATTTTCAATTGGAGATGGCTGTCATTGCATCACTTTGCTTTCACAGAGGGACTTTATTTTTCTCTCTCTTGATTTCTTGTCTTTCTTACTCTAAAATAAGTTATTCAGACTGCAAGTATATAGTTTCTTTTTGAATATGGAAAAACATGACAACCTCTCTAGATGGTGCTGCAGAGTAGTTTTCTGAAAATAAAGAAACAAACTAAAGGAGAGTGTTTCTGGAAATTACCACACTTTAAGTCTGAATTCTGTCCTTTAGTAAAATAATGGAACAAATATTAAGAGATTTTAAAAACCCACAGAACTTCTAAGGTGTAATGAAGGCATAAGTAGGTTTTGTTTGCAAAAACTGCCTCTTTCCAGATTAACATGATTGCTATGCTTTGACAGAATTGTAAAATGAGTGGACAGAGGGAATGAAGTAGATGTAACATATTTGGATTTTAGTAAAGGATTGATACCTTGTTTTATAAAATGTTTCATGGAAAAGTAGTTTAAATTGGTTTGGACGGGAATACTTTTGTATAGACTGAAAGCTGTCTGAAAGACTGTAAGCAAAATTAACGATAAACAGCAATATATAAAGTTGGTCGGAGGCCTCAAGAGGGGAGGGAGAGTAATAACATTACATGGGTATACATAGGAGGCAATTGTATATACAGGAGGCTGCACTGTCTAGACGGAGTCATTGAACTAATAGACTGAAGATCTTGGTTCTTCTAGTTTGTTCATTAGCCTTTGGGGTGACCTTGGCCACCTCCCTTCAACTTTTCTTTGCGTAAACGCTGACTCCGTGGGGTCTGGAGCACCCAGGGCTGGAGCACCCACGGGGAAAAATTAGTGGGTGCTCTTCACCCCACCAGCAGCCAAGCTCCTCGCCTCACCTCTGCCTCCTCCCCTGAGCGCGCTGTGTCTCAGCTTCTCCACCTCCCAGTGCTTGCCGCTGCCAAACAGCTGTAATAAGCTCCAGGAAGGAGGTGGGAGGAGTGGGAATGTGGCATGCTTAGGGGAAGAGGTGGGGCCGGGGCAGGGATTTGGGGAAGGAGTTGAATAGGGGCAGAGAGGGAATGGAGGTGGGGCAGGGACTTTGGGGAAGGGGTTGGAATGGGGGTGGGAAGGGGCGGGGCAGGGGTGGAGTCGGGGCGAGGCCGGGTCGAGCACCCACCAGCGCCAGAAGAAGTCGGCGCCTATGTTTCTCTGCCTCTGTTTTCACCTTCTCTTGTCTGTCTTGTCTAATGAGACTGTAATTTCTTCAGGGCAGGAACAGTTTCTTATTTTGTTTTTACATAGGGCCTAGCACATGAGGACCCCGTTCTAGGAAATACTGTAATGTAGATACAACTAGTAATGGTCCAATTACATTGAATATTTTCATCACTGATTTGGAAAAGAGAGTGAAGTATATGATAATAACATTTGCAGATGATACTACATTGGGAAAAGTTGCAAACACCATTGAAGACAGAGAAATTGACCTAGCAAGATTAGAGATATGGACAGGCAATAACACTTTCAGATTCAACTATGAAAAACGCAAATGATTGAATTTTGAGAAAATAATGCAATGGCCCAGAATAGGGAAGCAAATGGTCCCTCTTTATACAGCTCTGATGCAGTAATATCTGGAATAATTTGCTCAGTTCTTCACCTTACTAGTAAGATGCTGACAAGTTTAAAAGGTTAGTGAAGAGTTAGAAAAAACATTGAAGGAGCTAGACAGATTGATTTATGGGAAGATTAATAATGCTAAATATGTATTGTTTGGATAAAAGGGAACATAAGTCTATACATTTTTGAAGAGTCTAAACAGCAATGATGGAAATGTATTTTAGTGTAATACACAATGATATAACCAGGATTGAGATGAAATTAAGAAAGGAAAAATGTAGAATGAATACTAGAAAAACTTCCTGGAATAAATTGTGGAACAGTCTCTGCAGGCAAGTTGTGGATGCCCACTTAGGACTTTTTTTTAAACGAAGAGACCAAAAGAATAGCAAATATAATCAGGAACAATTCTGCATTGTCAGGATGGACTGCATGTTCAATTGTCTTTTTCTTTCTCTTATTTCTGTGATTCTCTGACATTTGTCTTGGTTATGACATTTCATGTATTAGGTGTAACATTCCTTGTTAATATTTGTTTCGTTTGCTTTTCCTTTATAAACACAGGATGAGATTTATAAAAAGCACTCAGCATTGAACTGACTTTGCTTCTAATAGTGTCAGTGATAAAAATATATGCATTACCGTAAGCCTAAGAAAAATAGGTTATCCAGCAGTGCCAGTGGGTTAAAATAATTGTAGTGACTAGATTGGGGGAAAGATATAATGTTCCTCATAAACTGGAATGTACTCTCTCTCTCCCTTTGTGTGCCAACACATATACAATACAACTATGCCCATAATGCTGGCAAGTGCATATACCCATGACTACACTGAAGCTGATTTCTCCTGATTCCCTGCTTTAAATCTGATTCCATTAATTGCTAGCTGGCTATGAGCTGGAAGAGTGCTGTGAATGGAAATAACAAAAACAGTTTCATCCCTTGATTTAATAAGGATGGGTTAGAACCCATCATCTGTACTATGTATTTTCTAATTGGCCTGTTCAAATTCTAGAACATTATATAATTTTAATTAAATTATTTGAGGTGGGAGGGAGAGGCCGAGAGAGAGACAGAGAGATTAGATTTACTTATGCTTCTTTTCACATCACTTGAATATTCCAGTATCAAAATAGTAAGGATGCAAATGACTAAATTTTAAATTAAAGATCAATGAGAATTGCTTAGATTTGCTTACAACTCAATTCTAAACCATTACCCAAAAAAATCTGGGACATAAAGGACTACTTTTTATAACTATAAGAGAATGAGGGGACACTGACACAAAGAGCATCGTCATAAAAAGAACAGTAGTCTAAAAACCTGAGGTTAATAAAAAAAAAAAATCAATTTTCAGTTGGTCTCATTGAAGGTCTTACACATTCTTGCCAAGCTATAACAGTCATATTTTATGTGAAACCAAAGACAGTCATAAATATTTTGGCTCCCAGAATTGCAGAAAAAAAATCCATTCTGGTATTGCTTAAACTCTTGAGGAGTAAGTTCATGCTTTGACGATTATATGTTTAAAGGCACAATTAATCCTACTGTACAATTCTTAGGGCACAGGGCCTAGATTATGACCAATGTGGCACACTTGACCTCAACTATGTGGCAAGCATCCCTGATGTAGGCTGCAGAGATACTGATATATGTGGCATAAAATCACCCCAGCTCTCTCCCACAGTCCACTGCTATTTGAAGAACATAAAGAGCAGGGGTGCATGGAAGGACCAAAGAGAGAATCTTACTCCTGCACATATTAGGAAGCAGAGTGGGTGGACACCTGGTTGGTCATAAAACCAGGATCTTCTGTTCACTTGTCCCTTTGTCCTGGTTCCCACTCATTCCACTATTTCTTACCTCTATTCCACTGCCATTCATGTGCATACTTCCCCCCTGCCATGTTGCACTCGGAAGGTGTGCAAGAGAAAAGCTATCTTTGGACTCTATGTCCCCTGGTCTACTGCTTCCCAAAAGTCATACCGGCAATAATCCCTTCTCTCATGTAGATTTGTTAAGGGACCCATGAAAGGAGACCCATCAATAAGCACTTTAGAAGGAAGACCTAATGGACTCCATGGCAAGCTAACCTTAAAATTTGCAGCAATCCCAAAGGTTTCCATGGCAATGTAAATGCCATGCAATGCTGGAAATTCTGATAAATTCAAAATTTGAGTCTTTTAGTGAGTTATGGGGCACTAAACTATGTTATCAGAGAAAACCTTATGCTATTTATTTTGTATGAAATATTCTTATGCGGCTCTGAACAGTTTCAGTTTTCCATGTGCCACAAAGATTTCTGGCCTGAAAATACATAACAATAAAAGTGTAGAAGTGCTCAAGGAAAAACTGGAGGTTTTGACAGCTGGATAGAGGAAACTGTGGATAGTGGATCTAGCCACAGAATGGCTTACCAGCAGCCTTTGCAGGACATTGCACATTTTTGCTATCTGACAGAGTCACAAGTATTGCCTGAAATAACGTACTGTAATGCCTGCATGCCAAGCAACACTATTTAAAGATGAGAACATTCTGCAGGCAAAGGCAAAACACTGCATACTGATGCTGTAGTATTGAATGAAGATATTTACTTGATTCAGCAAATTAATGAGATAAATAGTGTTCAGGTCTCTCCACATCCACTGATCAGAGTAAGCATGTATGGATGTAGACCAAAAGACAGCATGAAGCCTTCAAATGAACTTGAATTCTTAAGAGGAGGGAATTTGGTTTTCTTAGCAGAGACTGCAGTAGACAAAGTCTAAGACCAAAAAAATCACGAAACATAATTTGCCACAATTGGCATGGCGATTCAGGGGAAGTGTTATTACACTGACCTGTTCTTAACTCCTAGAGAAAGTGATCCTGCCAAGTCAGGGTGGGAAAGTATGTTTTGGGGCTACCTGCCTGATAGTACCTGTGGTATGAATAAAAAAAAAAAAGAGAGACTTTTCTATTGGTGCAAAAGCCCAAGCATTCATTCAGGAAACTCACACATTAGGAAAAAACTGTGAGAAAATATTGAGGAAAAGGAATCTGTAGGAAAAATCGTTTAGAAACTCTGCTAAACCCATGATGACTAGAATTAAAAACGTCAAACAGTCACGTTAGGAGGAGACATTAGTGCTCGAATCTCTTTGTGAAACTTAGCAAGCAGGATTGCCTCATTTGCAACTGAAGTGCACCTAGCAGAGTATGTCTGAAGATGGTTTAATACTTTCAAACTCCTAATTTGGTCTACAGCCCTTAGAAATACTGGCAGCATTCACAGCAATCTGTAGCAAAATGTATTAATTTCCTCTCAGAATCACCTGCTAATGTTGCAATCTACATATGCCCCTACTATAATTTGGGCTTTCAACAGTGGAGGGAAGAGGCATAAGGAAAAAAAGCAATGAAAGGCTTGATCAATTGTGGTAAGCGATGTTTGTCTTTCACCAGCTTAATGCCTTTATCCAACAAGCAGCCCTTGACCTTAGAAACAATGTTTCCCAAATGAGCTGGTCACTGATGCATGAGTGTGAATTAACACAAATTGTTAGCACATCAGGAACTCAAATCCTTTTTCCTGTTTTTCAGAGTTTGTGAAGGATGGAATCCTGGAGCCTGATGTTTTCCTCAGTGAGAAACATGCCATCCCGGAAGCAGACAACTTTGTTTTCTCTCATTAAAATGGTCTGGAGAGGAAAAAAAAACTTAATTGTTCCTGTCTCCTCAAGTTTAAAATAGATCTCTGAAGCTGCTGGCATAACCTGCTGCATCTCCACACCAGTTACCGTCAGGAGTTGCCCTTTCTGGAGCAAAGTTCAAATTAGAGAAAGTTTTATTTAGAAAGGAGGATACAAAAATAATAAATCTTTGCTCTCTCTCTCTCTCTCTCGTATCTCAAATCAGCTACAGTGCATTTAATTTTATTTGAACAGCTTCAGAAATACCATTTTAGTATAGGAGCCTGGAAAAATGAAATACTTATGTAAGACAAATATGGAAATCTTATCTTTTTTTTAAATGAACTGTGATACCCTGAATATTTTGAGTGTTGTCTACCACATTCAAAATGTGCCATTTAATATATTTTAAGGGCTTATGCTGTTTTTTTTTAAATCCTCCTGCTGTCTCCCTCCGCTGTTTACTATTCAATTATTTTCATGCACATTTAGTGGTTGTGAAGGGCACCAGTCTATTTGACCACCAGTGAGGTAGGAGGGGTCCTCAAAAGGGCTCTCCTGCACAGCTGACAGTGACCCATCCCCAGAAAAGGGAAGGGGCCAAAATGGTGGTCAACTGATTATTAGGGACACCTCAAAAAGGACAGGGATGGGAGTGAGATGAAAGGGGTGGGAGGTTTCAGAGTGACAGCCCTGGAGTCTGAGATCATATGTGTATTCACAGAATAAATATAGCTGGGTCTGCTCTAGGGCAAAACCTGTGAATTGTATTTCTGTCTGTCTTGGCAGTTGAAGGCCACTGTTGGGTATAACTGTCAACATTCTTCTACAGAGGGTCAACTGCCCTTAAAAGAGACAATGTGGAGCCTCTACTGAAGAACTAGTCTCTCGATGCAGAAAATCCCATTAACTATTCACTTGTGTTCAACCTTACTTTTTGGTAAGTTAGGTTAAGAAAGTTCTGGAAGGATCTAGAATCCTCAGACTTCTCTGACCCCATTCAGTCAGGTTTCAGATCTGAGAATGAGACTGAAAATACACTGGTGGCTTTGGTCAAAGAGCTGGTAGCACTGGATGAAATCATAGGGCCTGATTTTCATTTTCACTAAAGACTCTTCGTACTGCTCTTGTAGCATAAAAGGACCTTAAAGTGCATCAGAATTACATTTTTGTTTACATCTTATGGCCATTCTACACTGCCAGAGCAGTGCAAAGGGATCAATGCAATGTGTATGTGAGAATCGGGCCCACAGGCCCATGCTAATTTGTTTAGATCTATCAACTTCCATTTGTATCACTGACCATAAAGTGTTGTTGATGTCTGGACCCTGACAAGAGTAGGTGGATGAATTCTGGAGTGGCTGCATTCTTTCTTTGGGAAAGATCAGAGAAGATAGTTTGAGGCAATTGTTCATCTGTACCTAGGGATCTTTCATGCAGGGTAACGTAGGGTTCCATCTTGTCACACCTTCACTCCAGTCAATGTGTTTATGAAGCTAATATGAGAATGAGAAGACACAGGCTGTAATGTCTTCAACTCTACATCAATATATCAGTATAACCAGGTAGGGCAATAGAAGAAATAACCTAATACTTGAAAGTGATTGAGCTAGCATAAGTGTGATCTGTTTGTTGGCAGTTTGAGGAAAGCAGCCAGAAGAATTGGTGAGGACTGTGTTGCCTCGTCTGACACATGGGTTATGGCTGCTGTTTATGAAATGAGTTCACAATTCAGAGGCATTCTATCTTTGAGCTAACCATGGAAACTCAAATAAAAGCTTTGGCTATGAGCCTGTTTTCTATCTGCCACTGGCAAGGAGACTGTAACCTCATTTTTCAGATATGGACCTTGCTATGGTTACCTGCACCTTATCACCTTGAGACTAGATTATTGAACAGCACTCTATATGGGTCTACATCTTGAGACCATTTGGAAACGCAAGCTAGTGCAGGATGTGGCTGCCCACTTCTTATTTGGTACATCATACAAACAGCACATGATGCTGTTTCTAAATGTTTGGTTATTATGAGTCTCTTTTGGTGGCCAATATTATTTTGTCCTGTGCCGTTGATTAGATACACTGTGAATTGTTATCTTTTATGTTCTATATTTTAAAGTTCCCAGACTAGGTGCTTAATAAATCAAACACAGCAATGAATAGTTTTAGAACGTATGAGTGTGATGCTTGCATAACCTCCTGCCATCAACCAATGTATAATAAATCACACTCTACTTCATATATAGTGACAATTTATCAAACCAAAAGTAAGTTGTTTTAATGTAGTAAGTAAACGTGACTGAACTGTGGAGGCTACAAAGCTGCCGGTTCCTGTTTCCTGTAGTTCATTAAGGTCAAATGACTTCCAGCACAACAACAGTGAAAATCTGTTTTAGTTATTTCTAATTTTCACTTGGTCTCCCAGGCTATAGATTTAAACTTTGTTGGCAATACACTCCACATGAACAAAGCCAATGGGATTCCTTCAAGCCATTGCCTGTAAAAGTTTATGAAAACCTATTCACTCTGTTTTCTTTCCACATCTACAAGACTGAACTGTGTCATCCCTTCAGCCATTTACTTGTCTGTAAAGAAGGTTTTATTTCCTTAAATTCCCTTGATGCCTACATGTGTAAAATACAAACACAAAGGCTTTCAATAGGCCGTATGGAAACCCATTGCTTAGCTCATGTCAGTGAAAGATATTTATGTTATATAAAATACTGCTACTGATTCCTGTAAGTCTACTGTATTCCTTGGAGTTTCTCAACACCAGTTATATTTACATTTGACCTATTTAGGGCTCCATCCAATGCCCTTTGAAGTAAATGGGAGTACTGCCATTTAATTCAATTGGGATTGAACTGGGCCCTTTACTGCATTTTTTCACTAGGATTTGGATATAATTAATATAAATTTGCTTCAGTATGTTAATGTTTACAGCTTTTGGGAGAATAATATTCCAAACTCTCTAGCTTAAACTGTTTGCATGAAAGACACATTCTTTTGACTGATGAAATGCAGTCTCATTCTGACCATTTTGGAGGGTTAAAAAATACAAAAAAGGCATCTCTTTTGATGTACTGTCATTATTGCCATCCTGAAATGGAGAATAGTGATATTGGCACAATTGCATGTATTTTTTATGTTGATCTTTGCAAATATTAAATAAATTAAGCCTCATCACGCCCCTGCGAGTTACGTAGCACAAGTATTGCTATACTATTTTGCAGATGGATAAACAGAGGCTTAAGAAGTTAAATTGCCTAAAGACACACAGCTAGAAAGAGAGAGAACCAGAAGTCCTACCTCTCAATTCTCTGCTTTAACCACTTGACACACTGTCACCCATAGTTCAACTTCCTGGAAAAGTAGTAGGTCTGTAAGTAATCTTTCCTTTAACCCAAAAGAAAAATTCCCTACAGACATGTATGATTTATTTCTTAGCATCTAACCTTCTGACCCTTTCCTTGAGGTCCTTTGCAACTTGAAATAATTTCACTTCATGCACCAAAGACATCATTACATGCTTTACTGATGAGATGTCATATACTTACTGGCACAAGTAATTCCTGACATGCCATGGCTGAAAGGACCTAGCACAGTGAAAAAAGCAGGAAATCTATTTTACAGCCTTCAGAACCCTGATAGACAAAGGCATCTCTGTATATACAATCAACCTTATAAATATGTAAAAATCTTTAGATATTGCTGACTAGAAAAAATATGAAAGATTCAGTGTCCCACTTTAAATCATAGTGGGAATATTTACTAGGTACGTCATAACTTTAAAAACACCAACAGTACTTGTCCTTATGATCTGGTAGTGTGTGTATGGCAAGCTTGCTTAGGGACCTCAAACCTGAGCTAAGGCCCTAAATGAAAAGAGTTTGTGAAGTACCTTGGGTGTGTATATTGCAGCTCAAAACCATCATATCATTCAGCAAAATCTGGCACAGATGTCAATTTCTACATAGCAGAGGGCCAGGATGAAGTTAAAGAGCCTAAAATACTCCTGGAGAGGTTAGTCAGTCCGGCTCAGCCTTCATGTTGTTAGAGAGGCAGTTGTGGGGAACCTCCCTTTGCAGCTGTCTGCACCACACTTGGTCTACAGTATATGGCTGAATAAAGAACTACAGTTTCCACTCCAGCTTTCAGAAGCTAACTGTTCACTAAAAGAGAATTATTTATAAAAGATTTAAAGGCTGTATTTAATTTTATGATACTATTCTTGATCCCAAAATCCCATCAGAAAAAAACTGAATGCAGCCATTTATGATAAAGTACATTGTAAAAATCCATTCATTTCTACGAATCATATCCTTTAAAATATCTACTCATGCAAATTGGTCACCTAGCAGAAAAAAAACTTGCTTTTAACTATTCTATATTTATTTAAAGGGTAGCTTAGTAACAATCCCACAGCACTGCTGTGATGTGACTGACTGTATTTGAAAATTGACACAATTTTAGACATTAGATCAATAGAAGAATAGATAATTTCCACAATAATGTTACAGAGTAACAGCCGTGTTAGTCTGTATCCGCAAAAAGAAGAACAGGAGTACTTGTGGCACCTTAGAGACTAACAAATTTATTATGTTAATATTTCTCCAAGTACAGTTTAAAGCAAATCAAAATGAGCTGGGTTAATAGTGGACATCAACCCAGAACAGACTGGTGAGGAGATCTGTGCTCCCAGAAACAAGCTTGCAGAACACTTAAGCAACAAATAAATAGTGGGATGGGATTTTATTTTGTGCGTGTTTTTCTATTCGTTTCTCAGGAAAATTTCTATCCTGGAAGCCTTTTGTTGTCATTTTGTATTTCATTGCCTAGGATAAAAATAGGGAAAATGGATTAAAGATGAACATTTTTCATTCTGTTTCAGAGCCAAAAAGTAGAACTAACTCCCACCAGTTAAATATTTCAATTAATGAATCCATCTGGATACTAAATAGCATGCTTCATTCTTGAAACAAAAAACAACTAGTTAGTATTTCTGCAATAGTTTTACTAAAGTTAAGTGAATAATTAGTAGTAAATGATTTGTTTCTCAAATTTAGATCTTTTGTTTTCTGTTCACAAAATAGCCATGAACAATTCACAATCTTCTCAAATTTATTGACTAATTTAAAAAAATTGGCCCAATAATTTCCTACGAACAATAATTGGTCTGTAGATTGTTCATGAACAGTTTGTTGTGACTATTTGGTATTCAAAATTCAAGTTGTATTGGTTAGTTTTTTTGGACAATTACTTCAGAATGTGTTGTTTTCTGTTACATCACTTGTTGAATGTAACTGTTAGAATTTGGTTTCAAGTGCAGATACTCACATTTATGAATTCAAAAATTATTTATGTAGCATATTTGCTATTAGCCTTAAATAAATTGTTTCTGCAAATGTCCCTGCCAATTAATTCATTCACTAGAACATTCACTGAAAGCAAATGCAAAAAAGGTGCAAACACAATCAGTGTGAATTAATTCATTTTATTCAAATTAATATTTACATACGCAGGGCCAGATTATTCTTACGCTTACAATACTTTTGCTCACATAATTGAAATTAACGAGACTACTTGTAAATTACGCTATTACTCAGTCTGAGTAAGGGTACTTGAAAGGCTACTTGGTCCACATTGTTTCTCAAACAATACAATATGAAAATGACTAGCAGTGGACAAATAACTGATTGTTTTGGTTTGCTGGCCAAAAATTGTTCGGAAAAATTGAAATAAAAATTTGGTTTGGGTCAAACTGAAACTGATATTTTTTTTAATTTTCAGTGAATCAAAAATGTTACAAAAATTGTTTCAGGTTGAACAAATGTTTCATATAAATATTTATGGAGCAGGGACTGGAACCCAGGTGCCACCCCTCGCAAGCCCTAATCACCAGACTATAGAGTCATTTTCACTCACTTGCTCAGTGAATACTCAAGTAGTTTATACAAAGTGGAACAGCTTCAATGAGAGAGATTAAGAAAGATGTCCCACAGAATACCCCATAATCCAGTGGTTAGGGCACCTGAGAGCAAGGAGAACTCATTCAAGTCCCTGGTCCTGGGCAGAAATTCAAACTTGGATCTCCCACATTCCAGATGAGTGCCCCAACCAGTGGGCTATAGGTTATAAGGGTTACCATCACCATCTCCTTCTCCAGTGTTAAAATCCCCTTGCTAACATAGCCCGAAAAAAATCAAAAGAACATTTTCTGAAAATTTTCTTTCTTTTTTTTTTTTTTCTATTTCAGCTGAAACAATTTGCTGAAATAGAGACAAATTCATGAAACGTTTTGGCCAACCTGAATCTGCATTTTTGGCTGAAAAAGAGTTTCAACTGAAAATTTCACTGTGCTCTAAATATGATATTATATAAGTTTTTCCCATAACCTTAGATCCATATGAATAATGCTTTGTTTTGACAAAGTATGGTTTACTGTGTCCTTTACATATAAATGCTTTTCATGGACTTCTTAACAGTATACAGTACCTCAGGATGCTGCACAAGAGAACAATTTGAGAAATAGCATTCAATGAGTAGATGTAATGAATAATCACTATAGAGCAAAGTTGAGGTGGCATGTTCAAATTTAATTTTCTCATTCCTCACTTGATTCCTTAATAATACAACCTTTATGTTCTCTTTCAACATAGATTTTTGTTTTTAATTTCTTGGGATAGGGGAGGAGAATGGAAAAATATAAAAGAAGGAGCTTCGGGGGAGATTCTGTGCTGGGTCTCTAAGAGGTGCGGCACAAAACTCAGCGCCCAAGGGATGTGGGAGGAGGGAAAGTAGCTATAAACCCACCTTTGTGCCATGCTGAATCTGAGCTGCTTGAGGGACTGGAGAAGAGGCCACAATACTGCCAGGAATCCATGCAGGTACTGCCTTCTGTGTCCCTGCCCTTGCATGCTTCTTATGCCAGGCTTGTGAGGGGGTTCTTGGAGGGTAGCCTTGTGACTGACTTCTGCAGTATCTGCATGAGTAGAATCCTCTTTTGGCTGTATACTGGATTTTTAAGGGGCCCTTTGTGTGGTTCTGGCCCTCTGGTCTCTCCATATCCCAAACTGCAACTTTCAAACCATTTTGGTTATAGCTATGATTTGGTCTCACTGAATAATGGATGTACATAAAGAAGTAGGAAATGAGATGAGACTAGAACTCCAGGCCATCCTGGCTCTCTTTGGCTACGGGACATTTTGGAGGGAAAAAATCAGGAGCAGGAAGGATTTCTCAAAATATTACCAAGTTTTCTGGGCTGGTTTGGAGCCATCCTGGGGTTCATGACACAACTAAACTAGTTTCACACAGATTGTACAACTTGTCATTCCTTAGGTGTATACATAGCAAAAACATGGAAATCATTTCACAACCTTCACTATAAAAGTTGCTGCAGCTCTTGCTATAGTTTTGCGTTTTCTTTTAAAGGAGCTAGCACACATTATAAAAGACTGCTTCTTTGAGCATCACAGATTTCTCTATGAAAATATGAGAATTCATTACCTTGTTTTTAAATTAATTTGAATGCATATTTGTTTGCGAAATTTAAGACAAAGCTATTAAACCCCATGCTCAGATAAATCTGACTCATATATTACCATATGAGAACTTTGTATTGTCTTTCACAGCCTGTTCTTAATAGATTAAGATGGAGAATATTCAGAATTTTATATTTTTTTTATACTTTCCTGCCCTCCCTGAATACAACTGGTACCTTTCTCAGTTCTCCCTCTGCCCCCTATTTCTTCTCCACACTATCCCCATCCCTATAAAAGAAAGTTCCTGCATAGCAGGACTTCAATAGGATCCTGGACTTCAGCTTTTCAAAGGGTGATTTTACAAGGAAAGCAAATCATCCCTTTGGCTTTGTGTACAGTCCTCCTAGTTGCTCACTCTAAGGAACCTACTAAGCATGGCTTGCTACATGCAGATTGCTTGTGAGGCTGCCAGACGGAAGCCAGGAACTCAGCCCTCAGCTGAAAGAGATAAAAACAACAGTATTTTGTAGCTATTTAAAAAAAAACGACAATAGACTTGTAAATGGTGCCTTGTACAAATAGGGCTTTTCTGCAGGAAAAGAATAGCTCCTTTAACTGAGACTGAGACATCTGTATTGTTCATTCACCTCTGGGGCAGCTAGTTGCTATTAATAGTTTCATATAAGAAAGTCTTTCTATAAATAACATCTGAAATCTACTCCCATAACACCCTTTGTCCTTGATATGTCTCCACTGGGGCCATTAACAAGAGGACAATACAACTATGGATAAAAAAGACCACAACTATATTCAGTGATTCAGTTCCTGGGGTGACTTCAGGGGAAAAGATAAACAATAAATCTCTCTCTGTCTTTTCTCCAGCATTCTAGACTACCAGGCAAACAGACACAGCTTGACAGATAGATGATTGTCTTTACCGTTGTAACCATATTGGAAAGGGTATATCCAATTCCCTAAAATAGCTAATTAATTGGAAAACAATCTCTTTCCTCTCTTGATATGGGAATTTTTCACAACAGATGGTCTGCTCCATGGTACAAGCCTTTACCTGTGTCTTTGAGTCTTTCTAAAATGGAATCCAGGACATAGCAAACCCTCACAAGTGGATAATACCAGTAGCTGATGTCTATCTGTGGTTAGAGGAGGCCTGCAAAGGATTTTTCAGAACTTGGATTTTTACATTTTTTTGGTTCTTTATGATGAAAACAGAAGGTTTAAAAGTTTTTTTTTTTTTTTTTTTTTTTTTTTTTTGCGGTTTTAACCCTACATTTACCAGGAATGTAAAGTCTGATGTCAGGTTTTGCTGAGATGTTGGGTGACCCAAATGTATTTACTGTGAGCTTTTGCATCTTAATTGGAAGGGTGGTGTTTTGAAAACTTTAATGGACATATTTCTCCTAATAGCATTGGAGTTAATAGAAACAAACACAAATCAAAAGTGCTTTCTAAATCATATGACTAAACATCTCTTCCCTTACAGAGCCACCCAGAGGATTCAGGGGGCCGAGGGTCTTCGGCGGAGGGGGTCCTTCCGATCTGGGTCTTCGGGGAACTTTGGCGGTGGGTCCCGGAGTGAGTGAAGGACCCACAGCTGAACTGCCGCCGAAGACCCGGAGCAGAAGGAGCCCTCACTCCCAAATTGCTGCCGAAGATCCGGAGCAGAAGAAGCTCCGGGTCTTTGGCAGCGGGTCCTTCACTCGCTCCGGGTGTGTTCGGTGGCACTGAAGGCCCTGCCGCCGAAGACCCACCGAAAACTCTTGTGGGGGCCCCTGAAAACTCTTGTGGGGGCCCCTGAAAACTCTCATGCGGGCCTGAGGCAAATTGCCCACACTTCCCCGCCCCCGCCCTCTGGGTGGCCCTGTTCTCTTATCAACTGCTTGGTTTTTCAAGCTCTTGTATTTTGTAATACCTTTCTTCAGTAACCCACTTTCTATAGCTTCTTCAAGCACAAATTAGACAAAGTTCTAAAGGTAACAACAAAGAAAAAAAGCAACACTCCCCCCTCAACCCCCAAACACACATTTTTACACAAAAATATTTCAGGCCTTCTCTATACATGATAGAGAACCAAAAAGGGCACCATCTTCCATTTTAAGGTCACCTTTAACAATTTACAACATGTGCTCAGGACAACTGACAAAGTGTCATGATACAGTGATCCATGAAGGAAACCACTTAGTCTGGTTATATATCCACAGTTCTCCTAATAATCTGTTCTCCCTTTCTCCTGGTGTTGGCTTTCCTCCTTTGACTCTCATTCACACTAGTCCATTACCCATTTTTCATTGCTGTTTTCATTGCTGAACTTCTCTCCTTTGTTGGCTTGGACTTTTGCTGTCTACATTTCTATGGGTCCTTTCACAATCTCAGCATTCCCTTTTGCTACAGCTGTGTCTTGCAACTGTTTTATCTGTGAGGGTGTCCGGGGTATGCACACCCCGTCCCCCTTTCGGGGAGGGGCGGGCTTGTGATACCACCACTGTTACACTCTCCCCAACAGCATTTAGGCCGAAAACAGCCAGAGTCACTTCCAGCAGCCCTTGTATTTGGGGCAGCACGGTCTAGTGGCCAGAGTCAGTCACAGCGGCCCTTACGTTAAGGACAGCGTGGCTTAGCGGCCAGAGTCAATTCCAGCAGCCCTTGCATACAGCATGCAAATATCAGTTTTCTTTACAGCAACCTTGTGTGTCATCACTGCATGTGGTTATTAATTAAATTATTTTTCCTCAGTAAGGATTAGAGCCCCATTCTGTTAAGTGATGTATAAATATATAGGAAAACACAGTCCAGTCCATGTTCCAAAGAGCTTAAGTAACTACTAGTACTAGTCCAAGTTTTAGTTCCTCCATTTTTTACAATGACCAGTGTATGTGTGTGAGAAATATTTTACCTTAGCCTTTTACCTTACCTTTACCTTTTACCTTATTATTATTTAGAAGTCCATCCCTATTCAGAAAAACTCTACTTAAATATCTGCTTAACTTAAAGCACGTAGAAACATAGAATCATAGGACTGGAAGGGACCTTGAGAGGTCATCTAGTCCAGTCCCTTGCACTCAAGGCAGGACTAAGTACTATCTAAGCCATGCCTCACAGGTGTTTATTTAACCTACTTTTAAAAGTCTCCAATGATGGAGATTCCACAACCTCTCTAGGCAATTTATTCCAGTGCTTAATCACTCTGACATATAGGAAGTTTTTCCTAATGTCCAACCTAAACCACACTTGCTGCAATTTAAATCCATTGCTTCTTCTCCTATCCTCAGAGGTTAACAAGAACAATTTTTCTCCTTCCCCCTTATGTATTTGAAAACTGTTATCAGGTCCCCTCTCAGTCTTTTCTTCTCCAGATTAAACAAACCTATTTTTTTTAATCTTCCCACATAGGTCATATTTTCTAGACCTTTAATCATTTTTGTTGCTAATCTCTGGACTTTCTCTAATTTGTCCACATCTTTTCTGAAGTGTTGTGCCCAGAACTGGACACAGTACTCCAGTTGAGGCCTAATCAGCATGGAGTGGAGCGGAATAATTACTTCTCGTGTCTTGCTTACAGCACTCCTGCTAATACAGCACAGAATAATGTTTGCTCTTTTTACAACCGTGTTACACTGTCAACTCATATTTAGCTTGTGATCCACTATGACCCCCATATCTCTTTCTGCAATACTCCCTTTGCATGTGTGCAACTCATTGTTCCTTCCTAAGTAGACTACTTTGCATTTGGCCTTATTGAATTTCATCCTATTTACTTCAAACCATTTCTCCAGTTTGTCCAGATCATTTTGAATTTTAATCCTCTCCTCCAAAGCACTTACAACCCCTCCTAGCTTGGTATCATCCCCAAACTTTATAAGTATACTCTCTGTGCCATTATCTAAATCATTGATGAAGATATTGAACAGAACCAGACTCAGAACTGATCCCTGCAGGACCCCACTCAATATGCCCTTCCAGCTTGACTGTGAACCACTGATTACTCTCTGGGTTATGCACCCACCTTATAATATCTCCATCTAGGTTATATTTCCCTAGTTTGTTTATGAGAAGGTCATGTGAGACAGTATCAAACGCCTTACTAAAGTCAATATATACCACATCTACCACTTCCCCCATCCATTAGGCTTGCTATGCTGTTGAAGAAAGCTATTAGGTTGGTTTGACACAATTTGTTCTTGACAAATCCATGATGACTATTACTTATCACCTTATTATCTTCTAGGTGTTTGCAAATTGATTGTTTAATTATTTGCTCCATTATCTTTCTGGGTACTGAAGTTAAGATGACTGGTATGTAATTCCCCTGTCTGTCCTTATTTTCTTGTTTATAGATGGACACTATATTTGCCCTTTTCCAGTCCTCTGGAACCTCTCCCATCTTCAATGACTTTTTGAAGATAATTGCTAATAGCTCAGATATCTCATCAGTCAACTCCTTGAATATTCTAGGATGCATTTCATCAGGCCCTGGTGACTTGAAGACCTCTAATTTGTTTAAGTAATTTTTAACTTCTTCTTTTGCTATTTTAGCCTCTGATCCTAGCTCATTTTCACTGGCATTCACTATGTTAGACATCCAGTCATTGCTAACATTTTTGGTGAAAACTGAAACAAAAAAGTCATTTAACACTTCTGCCATTTCCATATTTTCTGTTATTGTCTCCCCCCTCCGCCCCCCTCTCCCCCCCCCCCCCCCCGAGTATTGGTTCTTGGTCTTCCTCTTGCTTCTAATGCATTTATAAAATGTATTCTTCTTACCCTTTATGCCTCTAGCTAGTTTAATCCTGTTTTGTATCTTGGTCTTTCTAATCATGTCCTTACATACTTGTGTTATTTGTTTATATTCATCCTTTGTAATTTGGCCTAGTTTCCACTTTTGTAAGACTCTTTTTTGATTTTTTGACATGCTCATGTCCTATTGATTTCACTTGCACAGATAGCAGCAGCTTTGAAAGAGGGCACAACAATACTATACTGAAGAAACTTTATCCAGTTGAGATAATAGGTCAGTCAAGTTATAGTTACCCAAGTGGTATTTAATTAAAATACTAGTGATAATTCCCAGCTCTTGTGAAATATGGTATTTAATCACTATAAGTAGTCAGGATTTTGGATACATGATTGTGACAGGGTACTAGCAGCATCCTGATCCCTGACATTGCTGCAGCCTGAAGAAGTCTACAGGCCCAGATGGAAGCAGTTAACCTTTCTGTTGGGGGATTTTGAGCACCTGGGTTCTAATCACTGGGCTAATGATGTAACTGGGAGAATATAAGTGGAAGGAACAGGAAGCAGGAGAGAGTTCAAAATAAAGTTTGGAGGGTGAGCTTGGGCTGAAGAGTGAAGGCTATGGTGAAGCCTTCCCAGGATGTAAGCCTGCATTATACTGCTGCTATGTAAGAAAAAAATAAATACGCACCTTGGTGAAAGAGTGTGTATTTGTGACTGAGACAGTTAAGTACACCAGGTAGCGGCAGAGGCACTCTATGACAATGACTCATCTGAAAGACAGCACCTCCACCAGCAGCGGGCCTTTAAAAAGTTTATTGGGATGTTTGGATTTAGTATCGATTTAGGCCTTGATCCTACAAACATGTATGCTTAACTTTATGCTTATGAGTAGTCCATGGAATACCCCTAGTTTTCACTTTAGGCTGGATTGCCTAAAGGAAAATGACTGATAGCAGTTATTGTAACAGTAGATTAAGTTGTCCAGTCAATAGAAAACTATGCCATGTGAATAAGCTAGGGTTGTCAGGCATCTGGTTTTTGACTGGAAAGCCTGGTCGAAAAGGGACCCTGGTAGCTCCGGTTGGCACCTCCAACCGGGCCGTTAAAAGTCCGGTCGGTGGCACAGGGGGGTCTGGGTCTAAAGCAGGTTCCCTATCTGCCCTGGCTCCACATTGCCCCCAGAAGTGGTCACCAGGTCCCTGTGGCCTCTAGGCCATGGACTGGGAGGGTCCGCCCGCTGCCCTCACCCCCAGCACCCGCTACGTAACTCCCATTGGCCAGGAACTGCACATATGGGCACGAAGGCAGCGTGCACGACTGCCTGGCCGTGCCTCCGCCTAGAGCCACAGGGACCTGGCAGCTGCTTCCTCGGAGCTGTGGTAAGTGCTGCTTGGACCCCGCACTCCTCCTGCACCCCAACCCCCTGCCCCAGCCTGGAGCCCCCTCCCGCACCCCAAGAAAATTTACATATTCAGCACTGCACTGTGGGAAATGAATAGTTCCATTGTAAATATGTATCACAGTGGAGATTGTCCTGAATGATTCAAGCATTTACCATAGATGTTCTTCTGTGATCCTCCTAATAATCGTGATCCTGACACCTGAATAACTGAGAATATCTCAACTGTCCATTTTGTCTCTCTTCAAATACTGGGCTTCTTGGAGACAAAGGTAATATTTGAAAAATGCATGGTCTAGTGAATGATATCAGTTCCTTGTGGTCAACTTCTATGCCTGCTGAAACTGTCCTATTGGGTTCCGGGGAAGTGGATGGGCACAAGTCCGCCCACAGCTGAAGGCCCCTCCCCCCAGCTGGTGGGGAGGAGCAGGGCCAGCTCCAGCATTTCTGCCGCCCCAAGCAAAAAAAAAACAAAAACAAAAACAAAAACAAAACAAAAAAAGCCGCGATCGCGATCGCCGGCGGCAATTGGGGGGAAAAAAAAAAAAGCCGTGATCGGCGGAGGCAGTTCAGCGGCAGGTCCTTCGCTCCTAGAGGGAGTGAGGGACCTGCCGCCCCCGAATTGCCGCTGGTGCCGTCCCTCTCCCTTGGCCTCCCCAAGCACCTGCTTTTTAAGCTGGTGCCTGGAGCCGGTCCTGTGGAGGAGCCACTGAACCCGGGACTCACTCCTGAAACTGTGACAGGCATACATATTGAGGGATCATAAAGACATGATTCTTATATTCTGCAAAATATTTATGGAAAATGCCGGGGGTATCATAAATTCCTAGGGTCAGTTTAAAGGATTTCCTGCAAGGTATACAGGGTTGTCTTTGATTGTTTCAATAAACTGTAAAGAGATATTTCCAGAAGTTAGGATACAGGACTACTACACTGATTCCTGTAAAGTGTTTGGTTACTATCTGCAGTAAAGAAAATTAAAATCTTTATAATAACAGAACAAACCTTGCATGGCCTCTACATCTTTCACTGATAAATTAAACAGAAAATGCGATTGTTTTGTAAATAAGAATTCAAAATCTGAGCGAAAATGAAGAAAATGTAAGAATTTTTTACAAATCTATATAGTTTGGCAACAAAACTTATTAATTCTGGGGCAGAATTCTTGGTTCATTGAAAAGTTCTGGATTACCCTAGAAGTGGAATGATTACAAAAGGTCTTAAGATCAACATATCTATCTACATGAATGGATATATGTATGTATATGGAATCAATGATAAGTGAGGTGGTATAAATGTTTTATTGGCATCATTTTGGGAAGGTTCCATCAGTCAGGAGTGGTGAAGTCACATGTAACTTGCGCTGATGAAAGCTGTATACCACACCATACCATTTTCTATATGTTTATGCTGCAGATGGGTTTTTTTAAGGTATGTTAGGAATGTTTGAGAGTTTTTAAAAGGAATTTTTGGGATTATTTTTAACATATTGCTTTGACAAGCCAGGTTCCTTGGTAACCATATATCTAAATGTCTGTGGTCCAGCGGGAGACATACAAACCTTAAAAATTACTACAATAGCTATTCTGTGTATAAAAATGTGAGTTTTAAAGTCTATCTCAAGTCCTTCTAGGACTTATAGTGGGTTCTGGATGCTGTTAGGAAGCTCCGTTTCCTGATGGCATAATGATCCTGTTTCTGTCCCAGAGCAGAACATTTCATGAACTCTGGGCCTTCCCATTACAGTTGCAATCATGAGGGATGTAAAAGAAATTATTAGGTGAAATTCTCCAGCTGGTGTTGTGCAGCAGGTCATTCTAGCTGTTCACTCCTGACCTTAAAATCTAGTAGTTTGTGGGAAGACCTAGCTGCACAACTATCCAAAGTGTATATGTAACTAGAAAACTCCATGGAGGAGAGAATGGTGCATAACAGCCTAGAAAAGAGAAACTGTGTGATGAGCTCCCATCTAAGCAAAGAGGAGGTTGGATTTGCTTACCTGAACAGCAGGTGGCACCTGAGTGCCTATTTTAAATCGATTGTCTTATGACTGGCTCACATAGCAACTACACATGAGACTCTCTTCACAAATGTCAAACTCAGCTTAAATATGTGCCCACTATGGTATTGCTAACTCTCACAATTTTATTGAAAGTCTTGCAATATTTTAAGTTTTACTTAAAGCCCCAGCTACTGGAGCCATGTGAATCTCAGCTTTCATTAAAAAAAAATAGAAGTAAAGTTACTGGCTTTTGTGGTTGCAGAGAAAAGCTTGAAAACATGACCTGAGTGAACCCTGATGACTCAAAAACCAGAGGGCAAATACCCCCCCCCACACACACACACATACATTTAACAACTATAACTCATGATTTTAAAGATAATCTTATGAAATGTCAGGGCCTGACACATGATTTTTGGATGTTTGGGGTTGCTAATAATTCCTCTCCCTCTTTTTTCCTGAGCCCTTTCCCTCTCCATTTACTTCCTATTACTTGCCAATAAAGTACTTGAAAGAGACAAAAATAAATGAGCTGTCAGGATACCTGAAATAATCAGTGTACCTGTCTGGAAGTTTCAATTACTGGCCAGTGTTTGCCATGTACAGTAAGAATTAGTAAGGCAGGTGGAGAAAATGAAAAAATAAGATACCTTTGTCAGTGTCTTATGAATTCAGTGCTGTAGTCATGTGTAAAGACTGTGGAAAATAATGGGATTCCTGACTAGAGACGATTTTCAGGCAGCCACAAATATGATTTACCACAGAATGCTTTGGATTCCACATGCTACCATGCTCTGCCCTGTCATTTTAAAATACTAGTGATCTAATCATTTGAAGTGCTGAGAGCACTGACACATGTTCTTAGAAGATGTAATGTGTTTGTAAAGTGGTTAAAAGAGCATATAGTTTGAGGAGAAGACAATCTGGCTGAAGATTGGACTGTTTGCCTGACTCGTGAAAGTAGTGTACCTCAGCGATGAGTTATAAGAGGCACTTTGCTTTTCCCATCTCATATACTTGATTGAGTGTACATACTTTTCCATTAATTAAAGCAGGATACAGTATCTTGTGTCCCTGTCAGTTCATTCCTCTCCCAATAACTCACTCTTGAACTACAGATTTTCATATTTGCTTCGGAGCTGCAACAATGAAACATTTGAAAACTGTTTCAAAATTATTTGTGCACATTTTAATTGAGAACATCATTTTACACTGTTAAATGTAAAGTTTGTTATGGAAGTACTAGGTCATATGTTAGTTTTTTTCCGACTGTTGGAGGGAATTTGGTACTGGCACATCTGAAATACTGATTTGTTCTTGTACATATATATGAAGAGCTAGATTTACAAGGGCAGGTTAGGCATTTCGACTTGTGTAACTGACCTGAAATTAATGGAGCAACACAGTGTAGAATCAATCCATCAGTTTTGGCTCTCTGGAACATAAGTATGACATCATAAACTCCAGTCATAATTTTCAAACCTGTGTTCCTGAAGTTTAGTACCTAAGTCCATATTTAGACTCCTAAATAAGTGGCCTGATTTTCAGAAATCAATGAAGTGTCTATGAAGTGATCTGAAGTCAGTGGAAGCTAGCATGTCAGCACCTTTGAATTACAGGCCAATTATTTAGGTACCTGAATGGATACGTCTACACTACAATTAGACACCTGTGGCTGGTCTGTACCAACTGCCTCGGGCTCACAGGGGCTTGGGCTAAGGGGCTGTTTAATTGCAGTGCAGACGTTGGAGCTTGGGCTGGAGCCTGGGCTCTAGGACCTTATGGGGTGCAATTAAACAGCCCCTTAGCCCAGACCTCACAAACCCAAGTCAGCTGGCATGGATTATCCATGGGTTTTTCATTGCAGTGTAGACAAACCCAATATAGATTCAAGTGTCAACCATAAGCTTGAAAATGTTTGCAATCACATCATGCCTTTAATGTGCATGATAAATAAAACAGAGGGAACTTGAGCTGAGGACATCAGTAGTTTTTGTGCATGTAAAATAGGTATGGTTCCTCTAAACCTGAGTTTAAAGTATAAAGAAGTCTATATATTTGCCTAGGTCCTGCCAAGCATGCTCACTATGGGGCTGATACTGCATCCCTCCTCTGAACAGTGTACTCCAATTGTCCAGTTAAGTTCAATGTACCACAAATCAGGAATATAAATACCAAAGGAAAGAGACTGAGGCTAGGTCTATACTACCCGCCTGAATCGGCGGGTAGAAATCGACCTCTCGGGGATCGATTTATCGCGTCCCGTCGGGACGCGACAATCGATCCCCGAATCGGCACTCTTACTCCACCAGCGGAGGTGGTAGTAAGCGCCGCCGACAGAAAGCCGCAGAAGTCGATTTTGCCGCCGTCCTCACAACGGGGTAAGTCGGCTGCAATACGTCGAATTCAGCTACGCTATTCACGGAGCTGAATTTGCGTATCTTAAATCGACTCTCCTCTGTAGTGTAGATGTACCCTGATATTACCTGAGCATATCTGACTGTTAATGACAATTCTGAGATCATGTACAAGCAAAACTTCTTTGTGGAATTCCCAAACAGTCATGTTGTAAAAAGGCAATAATTATTCAGTGAAGGAGACAATTCCATTGTTGTGTGAATGTAATATTCACTGCTGGCCTTTGGACAGAGTCTGCCTAAAGAGTCAGTTGATGCTGCCTTAGGCAGAGAGCCAGCTGAATGTGGGGGCTGAGTCCAGAAGAGGCTAACATTGATGATGAAAGCAAGCTGGAGGAATTACTTAACTGGAGAATTGCAATGTGCTAATGCCTACATTATAGCCCAAGAGCAAAGTTGTAGTGGCAAGAAGATGTAGCAAGGCCGTGGTACTAACACCCCACTTTATTACATAAAATAAAGAGAAAGAATAGGGGAAGGAAAAAGAAAGACATTAATTTTAACTAGTAGGACTTGCCCATATAGGGGGAAGACTGAGGATGAGAGGGACAGTCTGAGACTGAGGCCTTCTCTGGAATAAAACTGGAAAATACATGACACATTTAAAACTAAAAGAAACATGACTGGGGAACCCCATACTTTTTTGTTTGTTTAAACTTTTTAGACTTTCCTAGTTCTCCCACAACTTCCCATTACATGAAATGGCTTTCTGGGAAGCATAACTTTCTATCTGTAACTGATCAAAAGTGCTATTTCTGGTAGAATGGTTTTGTCTTAATTTCTTCTCTTTACTATTATGTCTCCCATTCTCCTCTGTTTTTCTTCTAATCCATTTTGTTGCCTTGCTCTAATGTCTTTGCTCACTTCCTTCCTACTTTCTTAGGCCTGGTCTACACTAACCCACCAATTCGAACTAAGGTACGCAACTTCAGCTACGTGAATAACGTAGCTGAAGTCGACGTACCTTAGTTCGAACTTACCGCAGTCCAGACGCGGCAGGCAGGCTCCCCCGTCGACTCCGCGTACTCCTCTCGCCGAGCGGGATTACCGGAGTCGACGGCGAGCACTTCCGGGTTCGATTTATCGCGTCCAGACAAGACGCGATAAATCGAACCCAGAAGTTCGATTGCCTGCCGCCGAATCAGCGCGTAAGTATAGACATACCCTTAGACTTGTTCCCTTCCTTTTCCCTTCAGTCCTCCATGCTGGAGCCATGTTTGTGTTGAGGCAAAAAGAGTAGGATTTTTGAATGCACTCATTGACTTCAGTGGGAGTAGACTTAGGCCAAGACAGTGTGTCTTTGACACTGTTACCAAAACTGTGTGCACCGGACATGGTGCCACCAGTAGAAGGGAAAGTGCTGAGTCTAATTCCAGTACTTCCTGCTGTCTTAGGACCTGGTCCAAAATCCAATGAAGTCAATGAGAGTCTTTTTACTGACTCCAAAGGGCCTTGGATCAGGCCTTTGCAGCTTGTGGTGTCATGGTGCCAAACTACTTCATTGCTATGAGGGTGCATCAGAGGTAGATTTCATGTCTTCAGCCACATGAACAGTTACTCAGACTGCCATCTCCTAATGCTAGCCCTATGCTAGCTACAGTATGCATTACATTCCAGTACCCAAACTCGCTTCATTTTTTTAATGAATGTTTTGGTTGTTTTCAAATAATTGCTTCTGTCACCTTCTGTAAAATAGCCAAATAATAGGGAACAGAAAAGCTCAGAAAATTGGGAATGAGGCTTTGGGTCTCAGCCCTGGTCTACACTACGAGTTTAGGTCAAATTTAGCAGTGTTAGATCAATGTAACCCTGTACCCATCCACACTACAAAGCCATTTTTGTTGACTTAAAGGGCTCTTAAAATCGATTTCTGTACATCTCCCTGATGAGGTGATTAGCTCTGAAATCAACCCTGCTGGGTCAAATTTGGGGTAGTGTGGACACAATTTGACGGTTTGGGCCTCTGGGAGCTATCCCAGAGTGCTCCACTGTGACCCCTCTGGACAGCACTCTCAACTCAGATGCACTAGCCAGGTAGACAGGAAAAGCCCCACAAACTTTTGAAATGTCATTTCCTGTTTGGCCAGCGTAGCAAGCTGATCAGCACAAGTGACCATGCAGAGCTCATCAGCACAGGTGACCATGGAGTCCCAGAATCGCAAAAGAGCTCCAGTATAGACTGAACGGGAGGTACTGCATCTGATCGCTGTATAGGGAGAAAAATCTGTGCTATCTGAACTCTGTTCCAAAAGATTAAATGCTGGAATGTTTGAAAAAATCTCCAAGGGCATGAAGGACAGAGGTTATATCAGAGACCCGCAGCAGTGCCGCGTGAAGCCTACCAAAGAACCAGAGAGGCAAACGGCCGCTCCGGGTCAGAGCCCCAGACATGCCGCTTCTATGATGAGATGCATGCCATTCTAGGGGGTGCCTCTACAACTACCCCACCCCTGTGCTTCCCTCCTCCTGGGCTACCTTGGCAGTTATCCCCCCATTTGTGTGACGAATTAATAAAGAATACATAAATTTGAAACAACAATGACTTTATTGTCTCTGCAAGCGGAGATCAAAGGGGGGAGGGGAGGGCAGTTGGCTTACAGGGAAGTAGAGTGAGCCAAGGGGGCAGGTTTTCATCAAGGAGAAACAAACAGAACTTTCACACCGTAGCCTGGCCAGTCATGAAGCTGGTTTTCAAAGCTTCCCTGATGCACAGCGTGCCCTGCTGTGCTCTTCTAATCTCCCTGGTGTCTAGCTGTGCATAATCCGTGGCCAGGCAATTTGCCTCAACCCCCCCATCCCGCCATAAACGTCTCCCGCTTATCACTCTCACAGATATTGTGGACCACACAGCAAGCAGTAATAATGATGGGAATATTGGTTTCACTGAGGTCTAACCGAGTCAGTAAACTGTGCCAGCAAACTTTTAAAAGTCCAAAGGCACATTCTACCACCATTATGCACTTGCTCAGCCTATAGTTGAACTGCTCCTCACTACTGTCCAGGCTTTATGAGCCATGGGAGCAAGGGGTAGGCTGGGGTAGTGCGACCGCGCGGTGCTGCCGACTGGGAGAGCAGCCTGAGGCAGAAGCCACCAGCTGGCATGATATTCCATGGACTGAATCTCCATTAGAAAAAACTTAAAGAAGAGAATGACCTGTCCAGGCGCCCCCGACCGACCTCACTCTGGCGGGACAGGAGCACCCATGTCTGCCCAGGTGCCCCCGACCAACCTAACCGAGGTCAGCCAGAAGCACCCACGGGACGATGACGACGGCTAGCAGTCGTATTGTACCGTCTGCCATCCTCAAGGCAAGGCAAGGCAAGGGGATGCTGCTGTGTAGCACTGCAATACCGCATCTGCCAGTAGCATCCAGGAGACATACGGTGACAGTGAACTGAGCGGGCTCCATGCTTCCTGTGGTGTCATCTGCATGGGTAACCCAGGAAAAAAGGTGAGAAACAATTTTTTGCTGTTGCTTTCATGGAGGGAGGGAGGGAGGCAGGGGGGCCTGACGACATGTAGCCAGAACCACCCATGACAATGTTTTTGCCCCATCAGGAATTGGGAGTTCGACCCAGAATTCCAATGGGCGGTGGAGACTGCGGGAACTGTGGGATAGCTACCACAGTGCAACGCTCTGAAAGTCGACGCTAGCCTCGGTACTGTGGATGCACACCGCCGACTTAATGTGCTTAGTGGGGACACACACAATCGACTGTATCAAATCGATTTCTAAAAAATCAACTTGTATTAAATCGACCTAATTTCATAGTGTAGACATACCCTCAGTCTCCTCCAGTTTTACATTAGTGTAACTCCAGTGACTTCAACTGAGTTAGTCTTGAGTTACAGTGATGTAAATCAGTGAGAAGAGAAGCCTATTTACCTCCAGGTTAAACTATCCATTCATTCCTCAAAGTGGCTCCTCCATATAATTTTGAAGCACCGTGGAGAAGCTTGTACTGCTGTTAACTCTGCTGTATGGTTTTCTTTTAAAGGGCTGGAGAGCTTGTATTTAGCAAACAATTGAGTTAGTTCTCTATTTAATCAGTACATAATTCTAACACAATAGCAACCAGAGCCTACATCTACCTCCCTGTTGTCCAGATCTCTACCTTCCAAAATGGAGGTTGACTTTTGGTCTCTGCAACCATTCATTACATCCTTACATAACAACAGCATTACATCCTTACATAACAACAGCTGCATATGCTGTACCTATTACCCGGATAGAAACCTCAGTTTCTAGTGATCCAAACTTCAATCACTCTCAGCGCTCTTTCTCTTTAGTATTTTTAGAAATACTAAACACTACTAAAGAGCATTGATTATTCCTTCATTTCTTTTTAATTCAGCTGACCCTCAATTGACTCCATCAACATTTTTACAATAATAAAGACCCATTGTAGCTCAAAAATGTATTGGAGAGAAAACAATGTTATTTTAAGTAAGGATTATATTCAGTTCAGCTTTTATAGATGCATAAGCCCAGTCCCCTTTGAATGCATCAAGAGAAAATGCTAGGGGGATGCATAATATCAACACAAACTGGTGTTAATTTCTTTCTAATGTGTGGTCATATTCTGTGTGGGTGGGCCAAGATAAAGCCCCTGTCTGTGTTGCTACACAGGCAATCAATTCATTCTGAGATTTATAAGCACATACTTTTGCAGGTGTGGGCTTAAGTAATGTCTTGCTCTCTGTCAGCCACCAATGACTATCAGTAACAGCAGAATGTGTAGTGTGTCCTTGGAAAAAATTAGGGGAAAAAGGGGGCTGGGTTTTTTGTTTGTTTGTTTACAAGCAGCTGAAGAAAGGACTTCAAATACTGGCACAAAAAACAGTTGGAAAAAATCCCATTGGGTAATGGTATACATTGAGATGGTGCCTTTCATTCCACAGCCTTCCACAAAGCATGGGCCACAGTGCCAACCACTTGTGCACTTTGGTAAAGACATGTGAGTGGTCCTGTTGATTTCAATGGGTGCTTGAGTGAGTAAGCGCATGAGTTGGAGCTCTAGAATCTGGCCACTTTACATATAAATACATACCTCTATTTCTATATATATGCTTAAATGCTCATGTGAGCAGTACAGAGGATTTGAAGAGCAGTGTAATCAAGTCCAGCTGCAGGAGCCATTTACATAGGCAATTACTTTGGTTGTATGTAAATTTTCCAAAAATTCATTCTGCACTTAAAGAGTGAGTGCTGTAATTTTAGGGAATATACTCTGAATTTTTCATGCAAAAGGGGGAAAATCCCTGCCTTAACATCATAATTCAACCTTAAATATAGAGTTGTTATGGTGCCTCCATAATAATAATGCTTAGCTACCTGTAATGCATATAGGAATAACTTAAACATCAAATCCTATCTCTGTATATTGTTGCCCCTTATAACTGCACTGTCCTGTTCTGACACCACTGTCACCCTTCTGCTGATTAGTAATAGATGTCCGGTTCTTTGCAGGTCAGCTTCTAAGTGGAGGAGAAAACAGTGATGCAGATACTCTAAGTGTGACTTTCTATTATTACTTATTATTTATATTATAAATAATGTGGGGTCCCTCTGGTATCTGTTCTGGGTCTTGTTCTGTTTAATACTTTCATTAATGATTTAGATAATGGCATAGAGAGTACACTTATAAAGTTTGTGGATGATACCAAGCTGGGAGGGTTGCAAGTGCTTTGGAGGACAGGATTAAAATTCAAAATGATCTGGGCAAACTGGAGAAATGGTCTGAAGTAAATAGGATGAAATTCAATAAGGACAAATACAAAGTACTCCACTTAGGAAGGAACAATCATTTGTACTGTGGTGGCTCCAACCAGGATCAAGGTCCCTACTCTGCTAGGTGCTTAACACCTGGTGAGAGACTAGCCTGGTATTATTTCAGAAATGAACAGATAACCCGTGGGCTTGAAAATGACGGCCATTTTTCTAAGAACTTTCTTAATGAAATGAACCATTAAAACCAGTGTCTGAAATCCATGCTGTCCTTTATCTGTTCTCTAGCATATTATCTACCACTGCATGAGAAATGTGAGCATATTCAGGCAACTGTGAACAAAAATTGCAGGTTGTGGAAGATAATTCCTTTGTCCTAAAGAGCTTTCAAGCAATAATTCACTCTTATGGAAAGGTCCTTCCTAAGGTCATTCTACCTCTATTTCATAATCCCAGAACACAGCAAGGAAGTGAATCTGGACATGACCTCTTTCAACTCCTGTTCATTAGAGCAGATGATACAAACAACACAGGCCTTTCATTGGAAAGCATGGGAACAAGTTGAAAGCATGGCAAAACCTATCTTACAAGAGAAAGCTATTGAAATGGAAACACTTACACTACTGCGGTGAACAATCAGGTTTATTATCTTGTGTTTTCTTTTTGGTCATCTTTACTTTGGAATCGGTGGCTGCACCTTTTTGAAACAAGAACCTGGATTCAGGTAAAGGACATTGTACTTAATGTGTTTCGCCTCTCTTAATAAATTAGAACAAACTTGTTAAGGGTCATGTGACACCCTTACTCCAATTTAGTAGCACCTTACTTCCTAAGTAGTCCCATTGACTTCAATGGAGTAATTCTCTTACTCACTGAATTGCACAAAAGCCAAATTTTCTCTTTAAGTTTACATACATTCAGGAAGGTATAGTGGCTGTCCCAGAAAGCTTGCAAATAGCAAATAAAGGTGGAGGAAAGGGATACAGCACACAATTAAAATGATCTCAGTTACGGCAAGCACTGTGGTGATAAGAGCTGTTAATTCTGTGTGTCTTTGGTAGGCCGTTGTGTTTCATGCAAACCATTGCCTTAGAGTCTGAAAGCTTTGAACAATGTCAGCTTAATGCAGTGATTTGACTGTTTAGACTAAGATCAATGAGAGTCCATCTTTCACCATAAATCACTTGGTGAATGTGGCAGAAGAACAGAATGAAGACAGGAAACAGATAGCATTAATATTTGCTGTATTTCTATATGGAATGGTGAAACAAATGTAAAAGTACTTTTATTAAATGTAGAAAATATTGGCTTTCTTTAGGTCATAAGAGCACATTTCATATATCAAATCAATTGACTATAAGTTACAATTCCACATATGGTACCAGACTCACCCTGACCTTTAGTGGCTACTGTCAGCGTAAAACCTGACATAAGTTCCTAGAACCTGAAAGCTTGACAGGGCGGAACTTGTATTGACACAAGGCAGCTGTCACTTAGGGGTGTCATGGAGAGGTGGTGGGCACATGTCAAGATAAAGGTATGTGTGCTGGAGGTGTGCTGATTCAGCACCTCCTATGGACCCCTCAGAGGAATATCCTGAGGGAAAGCCCTGAGGAGTGCAGTGATGGAAAGCTTGTGTTCACTCCTTTGGGTGAGTACTTCCTGGGATCAAAGGACCTTGCTGGGAAAAGAAGATTTATTTTACTCCTCTTGCACCAGAGATGATGGCTCATAAAATTCAGCGTTCTCTGAAAAATGTCCTCAAGGAAAGGTTCCTATTTTTGTTTTCATATTAAGAAAAAGAACACTAGCACCCAAGCCTAACAAAACATATAACACATAGTCATCTTTCTATTTATTATAATAGCGGCAAATGTGAACTTTTACTTTAATGATCATTAGACTGTATTCATCCTTCTTTAATGTTATGACAGAGAGTCTTCTGCTGCAGACAAAGTATCAGGCACTTTGCTGGCTACAGAGCACTTGTTGACAAAGAGAACCTGGACATGACCTCTTTCAACTGCTGTTCATTAGAACAGATAATATGAACATTTCATTGGAAGGCACGGGAACAAGCTGAAAGCATGGCAAAACCTAGAGAGGAGGTCCCTTGTCCTTCAGAACTACAACTTACTGTTTTTCTTGGACCTGGTAAGTAAAATTTGGTGGCAGACAGCATGGAGGAGATTTTCAAAAGAACAAACGACAGGTAGTTGAAAGTCAATGGGAGTTAGCTGCCTAACTTCCATTTGTGCCTTTCACTTTCTGTGTTGTTCTGACCATGAGGCCTACACAACAGAGGAGGGGACCTGTAATGTCCTCTTCCAAAGACATTTCTTCACTTTTCTCCCAGGCTTTCTTTGCTAATTATGCAGACAGTAGACTGCTCAGAGGGAACACACACTTTTCCTTTTCT
Organism: Malaclemys terrapin pileata; assembly: GCF_027887155.1. Taxonomy (NCBI): domain Eukaryota; kingdom Metazoa; phylum Chordata; order Testudines; family Emydidae; genus Malaclemys; species Malaclemys terrapin. The sequence goes on along the minus strand of NC_071505.1, from coordinate 37,237,469 downwards.
TCCAAATCTGTTCTTTCTTTACCTGGCTCCTTTTCTTGTGTTTAAAATTTGGCTGCTTCTCTACCACAGGGCATGTGGTTGATTCAAGAAGAAAATCCAGAATGGGAGAGACCTCGGTAGAAGAAGCCTGTCCTAAACTTTGCTAACTACAGGATGGGGCTATAGTACCCATGTATCTATCTGTCCCAGTGGGTGATTAGTCAGCATTAGCTCTGGAGTATGGAGGAGCAGGAGATACTCGGCCCATTTTCTTTAGCCTGAGCAAACAATTTTTCCATTCTGTACATATTTCATGTGTCTATACTTTAGATGATATATTATAATCTAATTGTCCTATTTGTTATTCACTTTCACTTGCATTCTCTAATCATGTTCTATAAGTAAAAAAACTGACATAAGCCCTGTATCTTGTGCACTTAGAGTCTGGATATTGTACTATTATTAACCAATTCCACTGCCCATCATACCAGGTGGTATGAAAAATGTCCTGCAAAAACAAAAATAACCAAAAAAACCCCAAGAAAGCTCACTTATCTTATTGCAGGTTTATTGCATTATTCATATTTAACTACAAACTATACTGTTAAATGCAAATCTGGAGGTGAATATTTAGGGGTTTATGTTTCTTAAAAACAAATGCTATTTTAATATTTAAAGAGAGTGTCTTTCTAACCCCTTTTCAGTAATCATTCTAATGGCTAAAATATTTGTTCTACTTCTCATTAAACATTTTTTTACATTTTTACATCTATGCAAACACATATTCACAACAAAAGCAGAGATTTATTTACAGTAATGGGATCAAATATGTGTAATATTTTGCCAAGAAATTAAATCTCTTTTGGGTCAGCCACTTTTTAAAACAATTGTCACAAACTGCTGAATTACTAAAGAAGATTCACAGTATTTTCAATATAGGAATTATGCAAATTGGGAAAGAAATAATATACATTGAAAAACATCGGAACCAATGACACGGAATTACATAGATTATAGCAGATTTCAGGAATTCAGGAAGAGAGGTGAAGAAAACGAATGTCCAATTGATCTTCTCAGAGATCCTTCCCATGAGCAGGAGAAGGCAGAAAATACCAGCGGTTAACTGTTGGTTGTGTGACTGATGTGGTTTTATGGAACACTGGGCAACATTCCAGTGGGAGAGGGGACATATGGATGGAATAGCTTGAATCTAACTGGTAGGACGGCTAATCTTCTCATCTGGACACTAGCTACGATTTCCAGGAGGGCATTAAATTAGCATTACAAGGAGAGGGTGCTAATAAGGCAAATGTGGTACACAGTGTGTTGTAAACAAATTGAACAAAAGTGGCAAAGAATGTGAAGAGGAGACTTTTTGGGTTACTTATATAGGAATTTGGAGTGATTTACAATGATAGTTAGGTGCCTAACATTGAAATCAATGGGAGTTAGGTGCCTAAGTTCATTTGTGAATCCAACCCCTGGGCAGGAAATAGGAATTAGAAATTCTCATTGATTAGAAGAAATTTCATATAATTGGCATTACTGATGCCTGGTGGGACAATTCACATGACTGGAATGTGAAAAATTACTGGTTATAACCTGTTCAGGAAGCATAGAGTTGGTAAAGTGTGTGGAGGGGGGTCGGGGGAGGGGGAGGAAAGGGGCGACTATACATTAAAGACGCCATTACCTCTTTTCAAGTTATTGGTAACTGAGAACTGTAAGATCTTCAACACATATGAATCAATGTGCTTACTAACAAGCTCCAGGAGGTGATTAGAGTCTGTTACAGCCCATCAAATTAAATGAGAGAACAGGATGAGTTACTCCTTAAACACCTGTTTGCAATGTGTAGAAAGAAAAATGTGTTGTTACGGGGGAATTCAATTTGGGAGATGTATGCTGGAGGGCTCATACAGCCAGTAGCAAAAGATCCTTAGGGTATTTTAAAATGGGAGGTGATAATTTTCTAACACAAAAGGTATTGCATTCAACCTGAGGAAACTCTATTTTGGACCTCATTATGAGGCATAAAGATGAATTAACCACTGGACTAGATGGTACCAGTGATCATGACCTGGACTACATTCTATATGGGCAAATGAGGAAAGTCCCAGCCAGTAATTTTATACATATTTCCCTAAGATGCGGCAAATTATAAATGGAATTTACTGGGAGGAAAAATTTAGGCAGACAAAAATGAATGAGAATTGAGAGTTCTGGAAGAACATGTTAAGAAATATGGAAACAAAAGTCACTTTGTAGGAATTACTTATAAGTGGCGTAATGCTTTGCGTTAGTCTTAAAGAAAAATGGGAAAAATATCTTAGCTTTACAATCACAACAGAAACCTGGGAGGACATCTGGCTTCAAGTGAAAGGTACTTCAGGAATGTTATCCTTGTGATTCTTCCAGAACAAGATGTTAAACAGGTACTACTGGACTCCACAATGTTTGCCTAAGGCTGAATTGGCAATCCACAGGGATTGGCAACCTTTGGCAGGCGGCCACCAGGTTCGGCCGATCGCAGCTCCCACTGGCCACAGTTCACCGCTCCAGGCCAATGGGGGTGGCAGGAAGCAGTGGTCAGCACATCCCTCACCCTGCGCCACTTCCCGCAGCCCCCATTGGCCTGGGATGGCAAACCGCAGCCAGTGGGAGCTGCGATCGGCCAAACCTGCAAATGCAGCAGGTAAACAAACCGGCCCGGCACCAGGGTGCTTACCCTGGCGAGCTGCGTGTCAAAGGTTGCCGATCCCTGGTCTAGCCTGTTGAAATTAAGCTTAGACTCTAGGAAGCATGTTGTTCTTTCTATTTTATATGTAACCATTTCTATTATTATCCTTACTCAGTAGCTCTTAAATCTTAATCTTTGATAATAAATTTATGATTGTTTTCCTATAAATATATCTCAGTATTGTGATGTTTTTGAGGAGCAGGTATTTGCGCTGTTTCTTTGGGCACAGCAGACCTGGTAATTTCTGTGAATGTCCAATGGTTCAGGACTGGACACTGCAGGGGAATGATTCAAGGAGGTTTGGGGTTCACCTATTGTTGTACTGCAAGGGAAAGTATGGGCTGGCAGAGCACTGAGGGGATTGTTTGGGTAGCTGACAGACTGTTGGTGTCAGAGAGCTGACACTCAGTTAAACACAAGCAAGTATCTCTCTCTTGCTGAGGAAGAGGGATAATAAGGTGACTCATGGTCCTGGGGTCCCTAAGAAAGTATCACAGTTAGGTTTCATCATTTTGGCACCACTGATCGCATGTTTACTCACTAAACTCTCAATTGCTTCAGACAGACAATGAACAAAAGATGTGACAATATTGAATCCTGTGGTACCCCATGTGAAAGCCCTTCGGGCCGAAATGCTATTGCCCAAAATTGCCCTTTGACATCTCTCAATGTAAGGAGCAGAACCAGTCAAGAGAGACTCCCTCCACCCCAGCTAGTGATCACAGCCAGCTCAACATCTCATTGTCAAAAGTGTCAAAGGCAGATCACATGTTTCATCCACTGCAAGAAATCACTGACCACCACTATCAAATCAGTTTTAGTGTGAAAACCAACTGATTAGGACAAAGGCAATGTGAAGACTCCATATGTATATATTCCATGTTTTAAAAAAACAACCAAACAAAAAACAAACAATAAATCTACTACTAATGTAGTGTTATGGTTGAGAAATCAAACTTTCAAAGGTCAGGAGATGCTGAATTCAGATTGAAAATTCAACCTTAATTCTTCCTCTTTGTGCTTCTGAGTTAAAATACAGTCTTTGTCAATGTTACTCAAAGTGAATGGAAAGATTCTTCAATGAGCTTTGAATCGGGACCTAAATCATTATGAACATTTGCCAGTGAATATATTGTTATTAGGAAAATTTTTCAGCTGCTTCCCAGGGGTTGGCCTGGTGGCCGGAAAGAAAACCGGCCACCAGGTCAACCCATTGAAACCTATGGATTGACCTGGTGGCCGGAAAGCCAACCGGCCATCAGGTATACCCATTGAAACCTATGGGTTGACCTGTCAATTAATTGCAGTTATCTCACACGATTAACTCAAAAAAATTAATCACGATTAATAGCACTGTTAAACAAAAGAATACCAATTGAAATTTATTAAATATTTTGGATGCTTTTCTACATTTTAAAATATATTGATTTCCATTACAACACAGAATACAAAGTGTACAGTGCTCACTTTATATTATTTTTATTACAAATATTTGCACTGTAAAAATGATAAACAAAGAAATAGTGTTTTTCAATTCACCTCATACAAGTACTATAATACAATACCTCTATCATGAAAGTGCAATTTACAAATGTAGATTTTTTTTTGTTACATAACTGCAGTCAAAAAAACGAAACAATGTAAAACTTTAGAGCCTACAAGTCCACTCAATCCTACTTCTTGTTCAGCCAATCGCTAAGACAAACAAGTTTGTTTACATTGATGGGACATAATGCTGCCTGCTTCTTATGTACAATGTCATCTGAAAGTGAGAACAGACATTTACATGCCACTTTTGTAGCCAGCATTGCAAGGAATATACGTACCAGATAAGCTAAACATTCGTATGCCCCTTCATGCTTCAGCCACCATTCCAGAGGACATGCTTCTATACTGATGATGCTTGTATAAAAAATGTGTTAATTAAATTTGTGACTGCACTTCTTGGGAGAGAATTGTATGTCTCTTGCTCTGTTTTACCCGCATTCTGCCATATATTTCATGTTATAGCAGTCTCAGATGATGACCCAGCACATGTTGTTCGTTTTAAGAATACTTTCACTTCAGAGTTGACAAAATGCAAAGAAGGTACCAATGTGAGATTTCAAAAGATAGCTACATCATCCCAAGTTTTAAGAATCTGAAGTGCCTTCCAAAATCTGAGAGGGATGAGGTGTGGAGCATGCTTTCAGAAGTCTTAAAAGAGCAACACTTCGATGTGGAAACTACAGAACCCGAACCACTAAAAAAGAAAATCAACCTTTTGCTGGTGGCATCTGACTCAGATGATGAAAATGAATATGTGTCACTCCACACTGCTTTGGATCATTATCAAGCAGAACCTGTCATCGGCATGGACGCATGTCCTCTGGAAGGGTGGTTGAAGCATGAAGGGACATATGAATCTTTAGAGCACCTGGCATATAAATATCTTCTGATGCCGGCTACAACTGTGCCATGGAAACACCTATTGTCACTTTCAGGTAACATTGTAACCAAAAAGTGGGCAGCATGATCTCCTGCAAATGTAAACAAACTTGTTTGTCTGAGCAATTGGCTGAACAAGAAGTAGGACGGAGTGGACATGCAGGTTCTAAAATTTTACATTGTTTTAATTTTTGAGTGCAGTTATTTTTTTGTACATAATTCTACATTTGTAAGTTCAACTTTCATGAGAAAGAGATTGCACTACATCATTTGTATTAGGTGAATTGAAAAAACTTTCTTGTTTTGTACTGTGTAAATATTTGTAATCAATAATAATAATATAAAGTGAGCACTGTACACTTTTTATTCTGTGTGGTAATTGAAATCAATATATTTGAAAATTAATCACACAATTAATCGTGATTAATTTTTTAATCGCTTGAGAGCCCTAATTATTGTATATTATATTATAATATAACATGGGTTTTCTTAAACAAACTTACATAGATGTTACAGTATAGTAGATGCAATTTTATAAAAGGTCTATTTTTCCAATTCTGGTCCAGATGCATCTAAAAATTTCACAAAAATTGTTGTTCTTATGATATCTGTGTCATATCTGGCCACAACCTCTCAAGAACATCTTATAAATTTTCAGCTCCATCTAATTTCCATCCTAAATCTAGTTAAAACTTGAAGTACCGTGTAAATTTAAAATTGGGCTGGATGCTAGCACTATCTCCTCCACCCATCTCTACTCTGTTTTGATGTATATATACATGTTATACATATAAATTATATCCAGAGATATAGAAAATAGTAGAGCTGAAGATCAATATGACTCAGAGGCTGGAATCTGTCCTCATTTACTTAATTGTAAGTCTGGATCAACTTTATTGAAGTTACTAGAATTACACCATTTTAAATGATAGTGTGAGAGTAGAACCAAGCCCAGAAATAGGTATTTACTCTTTGTTTGCAGCGTTGTTGTAGCCCTGTTGGACCTAGGATATCAGAGAGACAATGTTGGTGAGGTAATATCTTTTATTAGTCCAACTTCTATTGGTGAAAGAAGCAAGCTTGCAAGCTTACTCAAAGCTCTTCTTCATGTCTGTGAAAGGTACTCAGAGTGTTACAGCTCAATATAAAAACAACAAGGAGTCTGGTGGCACCTTAAAGACTAACAGATTTATTTGGGCATAAGCTTTTGTGAGTAAAAACCTCACTTCTTCGGATGCAGAAGAGGTTTTTACTCACGAAAGCTTATGCCCAAATAAATCTGTTAGTCTTTAAGGTGCCACCAGACTCCTTGTTGTTTTTGTAGATACAGACTAACACGGCTACCCCCTGATACTTGACAGCTCAATATAAGGTGGAACAGATTGTTTAGCATAAAGAGATAACATTGTAAGAGATCATTGGAGGTGAAATGGCAGTTTACATGTCAGTAGGCATAGGACAAAGGAGGGTTATTGGGTTATAGATTGCTATTATGCACCATAAATCCAGTGTCTTTACTGAGTTCATGTTTTTCCATGTCTAACATAGTTATGAATTTAAGCTCCCAGGCTTGTCTTTTGAAGGTGTTCTTCGGGTTTCCTTTGAGGATGAGAACTGAGAGGTCAGATACGGATCGATAATTTTGTGAAAACTGTTTACCCCTGAGTAATATGGTGTTTTTGTACTTTATCATTTCTGTGTGAGTTCATTTGAGAACATAGTGATCGTCTCATTTCACCTACACAGTTGTTATTGGGGGCATTTCATGCACTGGATGAGATATACCACTTGTTATCATAGGCATGTGGAGGACCTCTTGATCTTAAAAGGTGTGTTGTGGGAGGCATTAATCATCATAGCAGTGGAACTATGGTTGCAGGTTTTGCATCTGTTATTATGGCAGAATCTGACCTCGTCTGTCTAAGCTAAAATCTTTCGGGTCTCAGCCTCTAGGTCTTGTTTCAGCCATGCTTTACTTTTATACCTACTACACACTTACCACCCCAAAATATTTAATAATCCTACACTTAAATTTATTTAACATACATTGGTTATATATGAAATGCCATCTGAATTGACCACAACACCACATAACACAATGATAAACGGATGATAGAATGAACTAATTGGCTACACATGGGTTTCTTATATATAATTGTCTGTAGGGTTCCACTGCTGAAGCTGATTGTGGTGTTATGGAAGTTGATGCTGGTGTGGGAGTGTTGTACAGAAAGTTTGATGGATGGGTGATGGTTGTAGAAGTTGTGGTGAAAATCTATGGGGGAGTTTAGGTCGTCTGAACAGAGGATGAACATATCATTAATTTATCTCAGATATATCATTAGTTTTGTGGTGTATTTGTCCAGAAGTTCTTCCTTGAGGCCAATGAAGAGGTTGGCATATTGGGGAGCCATCCTAGTACCCATGGCTGTGGGTGTTTGCTGCTGAATGTATAGTTCTTATGAGTGAGGATGAAATGGATGAATTTGGGCTGGATATCTGAGTGTTATGCATTTTCTTGTAGATATCTGAGGCAGGCAGTGAGGGATTTGGTGTATAGGGAGGTGACATCCATGGTGGCAAGGATGGTGTTCTGAAGGAGATTGTTAATGTTGCAGAGTTAGTGTTGGAGGAAATCAGTTTTGTCCTGGAGGAAAATGGCCCTTTGTATGGCGAGTGGTTTGATGATGGTTTCTGTTAGTCCTGATATTCCTTCAGTAAGACTGCCATGGCCAGATATGATAGATTGACCTGGGTTCCTTTGTTTGTGGATCTTGGGAAGCAAGTAGAAAGTCACTGGGGTAGGTTTGTGGGTGATCAGGTTGCAGAGTTTCTCTTGGAGTTGTCTGGGGAAGTGTGGCAGTGTATGCACACTCCTGCACATAGTGTGGGAGTAACCCTTTCTTACCTAGTGCGGGGTATGCACACCCCATCACAGCAAAGTTATCTTTAAATTCCTGGATGAACTGTGGTGTGGCGTTCTTTTTTTAGTTCATTATAGTAGGTGGTGTCGGAGAGTTGTCAGCTGGCCTCGGTGACATAGTCATCACGGTTGAAGACCGTGATGGTGCCCCTTTTGTCTGCTGGTTTGATCACTATCTGGTATTTGGATTTCAGCAAAAGTAGCTGTCCTATCAGTGATGGAGAGACTGTGGTAGATGTGTTGTTTGTTAAGGATTTCACAGTTAATCTTTTTCCTTTGTTTGACACTAGAAATATTTTTTCCCTTTTGTTAGACACTAGAACTCATGGACTCAATAAAGAAACTGGATTTATGGCTCACTACAACTATCTATAACCCACTAAGCCCCCACCCCCTTTGTCCTACAACTACAGAGGTGTTAATTGCCCACTTCACCTTGAATGGTTTTTTAGAACACTTTAACTCCTTATGCTAAACAATGTGTTCCACCTTTTATTTCGCTGTGACATTCCGAGTACCTTGGCCAGATCTGAAGAAGAGCTCTGTGTGTGCTCAAAAGTTTCTCTTCTTCACCAACAGATGTTTGCCCAATAAAATAATATTATGTCATCCACCTTGTACTTATTCTTTGTTGATTAATAAAAATCTAGGTTTGCATTTTCAGTAGTGAGACTCAGGGATGCATTTGCCATAGATATTTTGGGGGATTTGAATTTTTGAAATGCTATAGTATTCCTATTTTTCAAAATTTCTGTGATGATCTCCCTCCAAAATACTATCCAAGTGGAATATGTGAAGAACAGAAACCACTAGAATCATAGAAGATTAGGGTTGGAAGAGACCTCAGGAGGTCATCTAGTCCAACCCCCTGCTCAAGGCAGGACCAACCCCAACTAAATCATCCCAGCCAGGGCGTTGTCAAGATGGGCTTAAAAACCTCTAAGGATGGAGATTCCACCACCTCCCTAGGTAACCCATTCCAGTGCTTCACCACTCTCCTAGTGAAATAGTGTTTCCTAATATCCAACCTAGACCTCCCCCACTGCAACTTGAGACCATTGCTCCTTGTTCTGTCTGTCACTACACTTATTCCAAAAAATATTCAATATGTATCTGTGACCAGGGTCCTAGGGGAGCCAACTGAGGACAGACAATCCCCAAAGCTGGTGGAAATTCCAATACTTAGATTTACCAAGCCAGGATGAAACAGCTTCTACAATACCTCACTGGTTACCCAGAAGCCAACACAGTATCAAATTGAAAAAGGAAAAATATTCACATTATTTCTTTGATTTCACCATCCCTAACTGTCAACATGGAAAATTTGCTAGCTCAGCTGCTTGGTAACTTTAATTTATTTCTATCCTCAATGCACTGAAGTCTGAAACTGTGACTGTGAACTATTCATAGAAACATTGCTCAGCCTTGATGAAAAGATATGACTCCCATGTTCATACCTCTTGATTTGAGGAACATTGCTCATTTTAGTACTAAGATTACCTGTGTTCCACACATTTGCTGACCCCTCACTTTTACTGTTTAAAATTATGTACATCAGCAGTAGAGAACCATGACACTTAAAGTATATAAACATTTATTTGTACCAAATGGAATGAATAACAATCGTTTAAGTTTCCTGTGTGTGAATAAGTTTTCTGTGTCCCTCATTTTAGGTCTGTGTCACACACTGCATTTCATCTTCAGGCCTTGATGGCTTGAAAGAGATGCCTGTGTTGAAACAGTGGTTTCTCCTTATAACCTACGAGAGACATAATTTCACAATATATTTCCTGAAAAAGGAACCAAAAGTAGATATCTGATTGTTTTCTTGCGGGCTATTCTTTGTTCTTGTTTTTTGTCAGGTAATCTATTTTCTGCACATGGTGAAATATGGGATCAAGACAATGTCTGTTCTTCATTTTATAGCTGAAAATTTTCACAGTTTTTTGAAGATCCTTTTTTATTATCTCTTTGAAACCAATATCTTGACAACAATTCTTTACAAGATGCTGTAAAATTAGTATCATTAGCTATAGTCTACATAGTAGCTGACCTTTCAGAAGCTCAGAGGAGGCCTTTCTTAATCACCAGCCTTCCTAATTGCCCTTCTTTTCACAAGGTTTGCTGCAGTTAGGAAGCATTCCAACTTACTAGCCTCTTAGCTTCAATAAACTCAAGGCCTTTTTTTCTGTAAACTAGAAAAAGATAATCATATTGACAGGTCACATTATGCAGTGGTCAAATATACAACCTTTTGTGCCATAGCGTGAGATACAACTCACTCTTACAGTGAGACGGTAGGAATTTTTTTAACAGATAGAAGCATAATTTATAGATAATCATAAAAAATGTGAGACCTCAATAATTTCTAGTTACTTTTGTTTATTGGAAAATTATATGTTATAACAAATGGGTTATAGCTTTTATACGCAATGACACTTGATTATTAAATTTACTCTGCAAAATGAAATTTGAAATTACAAAATCAGTGACTCATTTTATGGTGAATGACACGACCTTATCACCCTATTAAACAGTCCAATCTTTTTGATATCTTTTCATATAGTTTTATATGCCAGCGAGAACTGAAAGATTTCTTTCTCTTTTGGGTGGCTAAGTTGTGGCACAGGGATGAGCTATGTAATGGTAGCCCATCTAGTAGGAGAAACCGAACAAGAGAAGGACAACATAAATGTAGGAAGATGAACAAAATGTTTTATACACCCCTCTCCTCTGGCTATTATGTAAATGTATCCTTCCCATCACCAGTTCTCCTGCCCGCCCCACCCCACTCTTTACAGTTTTGCTTCAGTCTTTTAGAAACAAAGTCTCATGCCAGTGCCCTGCCTAAGTAACTGGGATGGATGAGTATTGGGCACAGGAAGGTGAGAGGAATCCCCTCCAATGCCACAGAATGGAAATATCATTCTGGGGCCTTTATTTCCCTCCCTGCCACCAGCAGATGACAGAAGGGTGGCACAGTGGTAACTGCACCAGCCCCAACCTTGTCTTCTCCCAGCCTACCCTGACCGCACCTTCCTCTGGCACAGTTCCATAAATCACACCTCCTCCATGCACTGTGGGATTACAGTGGTTCCATTGCCAGGTGATTAGCCATAGCTGAGGAGGTAGGGACAGGATCTGTCTGTTTATCACATTATTAGGGGAAGAGCACTACTAATAATTAGGTTAAAAAAAAGACACCACATTTAATTAATTTTCTATATTTTAATTCAGCCTTATAAAATGTTTCTCACCTGGGCGAGTAAGTTTTTCTTTTGACAGGCCAGTAAAATATCATTAATTTTTCATTCTCATCAATCACCATGGTAAAGGCCTTCTGAGAAGGTTTTGTGTCTGGGCTGGTAATTTGTCATGACAATTTTGCCAGGCTGTTTTAATGCCCTTCTCTTAGCTGATTGAAAATGTCTTATTTACTTCAATTAGTTTTGCCAGTGAGACACTGCAGTTTTATACAAAATGAATTGTTAATTGCTCCCCAAAGCCTAGGTAGACACCTGCTTTTTCTATTAAAATCCAGATCAAACTGCATATGTGGTGCTGACTAAAATTAACTCAATTATAAAGTCAATGCAAAAGCTTTCGTCTTCTAATTTGTAACACATTCAATGCTATTTGCACTATAAAAGCACTTCTGAGTATCAATTAAATATTATTTATACAGTGTATCAAAAAATAAGACCATTAAAAGCTATCTAGGTAGTAGATATTCCCCGCTTGATAAATATTATTGTACTAAATATGTACTTATGTATATATCTGCATTGCTGTAAGTGCTAGGTGCTTCATAAATCCTTTGTAGAGCTGATGAATTAAACCACCTTTCAATGACAATCTTTTAAGCTTAACTACTCAGCTCTTTATAACCTATTTAATAATGACAGATGATAGAAAAAGCAGTAAAGAAGATTTAAATGTCTACATTAAACATTTTCAAGGCTCCATGTCCAGCTTCTAATCATGCAGCAATATTTGTTTTTTGTGTATATTAGATGCATGTCTAATAATGACATTAATATAGTTGCACAGTGAGGTTGTACAGTCATAGCAAGGAACTACATTCTCCACAGCTGATTTCACTAGGTCACCAACACCTTCTGCAGCTGGTATGAGGCCATAATTAGTCAAATTAATTAGCTATATGAAACTAAGCCATGTGACCTATACTTTAATATACTGGTTGCTATGGTAGCCCAAATAGGAGCATCTCTCAAGCTGTTAGGAAGCCTCATTTTCTTTCATAATGAATAGCTACAGGGTGTAGAACTGTGGATAAAGTAAATCTAACCTGGAGGGTTATTTTGTTGGACATGGTAAAGGGTAACAAATAGTAAAGGAAATGACACTGGTAGCTCAAGGCACCCATTTGATAGCAACCTAAACATAGTTTTTATGCTTTTCAGATGTAAGGCTTTACTATTTTGAAACCTAAAATGTTATCAGAATTTTATGGTAGTGGTCAGAAAAACTAGACACAAAAGTGTATTTCTGGGTGATTTTTTCCTCATTTCACTATCTCCATCCAGTGTCTAAATCTCCCATTAGAAGCATTACAATGGATTTGAGACTATGAGAAGCCCTAATGATGAGGTCTTTTAGTTTTGTTTTTCTCAGGTATTCTGTAATTTGGTAGTTTCGTTTTCTCACACTAAGAACGTATTCTCTATTAGGGTAAATCCATTCAAATGAATGGTGTCATGCCAACAAAATGTGGCCCCAAATGTTTCAGGTCTAAATAATTGTTTTAATAAGGTGGCTTTGCAAAATATATCCGAGTATATGCACTAAAGCAGATTCACCTGTTAAGAGGTAGAGAACACAAGGCTGGATGCAGCTTATTTTGATTTTGGAAGTCTTCCGTTTAGAAGAACCTCCTGGAATAGCTCTGCATCTCCTAGGAGCAGGTGCATTGTTTGGGTAATGTGCACACAGAATTCTCTTTTACTTTGTATTATAAACTAAATTCACCTCTGGGATGAATGTGGCACCTGATTTCCAGACTCAAAGGAACAGAGGAATACTGTATGCAGAGAAAAGCATTGCAGGTAGTGCTGGAGAGGGCAATACAATAAAATAAAATACAATACTTTTAGAAATTCTTAAACAGCTTCAGGCAGAGTTTTGAAAAACTAGAAGCGGAGCTTCTTTATTTGTATCTTTGAGAGACTATGCTTTGGTAATAATAGAACTAAATATTATAAACATTTGGAGAAACCAAAGCTAACAAGATCTTCATGCTCTTTCCTATGCAAATGTAACCAGCATTACATTTCCTATGTGACGATCCCAAAGTCAAGCACTACTGGTAGCCCAGGTGGGAATTGTTATACATATGTTATATATATATGATAGTTCACCAGTGTGGGGATTGAATCCATTAGACCTTAGAACTTGGGATGAGACTCCACAGGCAAGGTAAGTATATGACCTATATTAGAGAAATGTGGACCTTTGGCCCTTCTAGTGACTACTTAATTCAAGAAGTTAAGAATCTACTACAGCTGCCAGCTAAAAAAGTTACACCTAAAGCTCAAGGGAGAGAGGTTCTGCTTTGGAACTGGCGGGCATAGATCAAAACACAGCTGATAGCCCAAGTATTATAATTATATTTAATATGCATAATTATGTTTATGTTATATTAATTTTTAAAAATTACTTTGCGCCCAAGGAAAAGTCCTTCTGCATCTTGTACCCATTACGTTTTATATAAAGCATTGTCTTAACATAAGAGATCAAACTTGCATAATAAAATGGGCCTGATACTGATCTCACTTACACTGGTGTGAATCAGAAGTAACTCCATTTCTTTCTACAGGTGTAAATGAGAGAAGAGTCTGGTCTCAGATGTTTAATGGAGTCATTTTTTCAGTAACAGACTAATTTATAAACAAGGAACTAGAATTCCGGAGCAGGCATTTCTGAAAGAAATGTGTTTTGAGAAGGTATATGATGGTGAGAAAGGTCATGTGACACACTAGAAATTGGAGGGCTACAATGGTGGAAGGAGACTGAACAATGAGAAATGGAGACAGATACAAAGGGCGCTGTATGAAGTGAGACTTCAGAGGAGAAAAGATGAGGGCAAGAGAGAGAAATGAGAGCAGAGATATAAGTAGGTGCAGAGTTATGCAAGTGAGAGCATGAAGCTTGAATTTGATACAGAAGACATCCAATGATATTTAGCAGAACTAGTTTTCTATGGATAAATAAAAAAGAACAGCTTTTTTATCCAATGGGGTTTTTCAATCCCTGCTCAAATCTTCCACTGTTGATCAGAATGCTGCACATAGATGAAGGGCACCTTATAACTCTTAAAATTAAGGGTCAGTGTAGTATCTAGGAATTGGGTAGTATACCTTTAAATAATTTGTGAGCCCTCTAGTGGTCCTCACTGTCTCTATGTTTCAGAATACCTGAACCCTGCTAGAGCTGCAGTTTATCTATGCAGCAAGGTCTTGCATGTCATATATAGTGATTAAACACTATTATTTGTACCCCACTGTGCCCATAGGGTTCCTTCATGTTAAGTTTGTTGTTTAAAGAGCAAAAGACACAGCAGCCAGAAATGTAAACATACATATATAGAGCAATGTGTGACTTCTGTGTGTACCCAACCTGCGGACACCCATATATGCACACAGACTAGGATTTGTGCATGCATAGGTATGTGCACAAATCAGGGTTTGCATGTGTGGATCTGTGTTTGTAGGCACATAAATCAGACACCTATGCATCAAAGTTGAGGAGCATTTGACATAAACCACAATTTAAATATTGAATGCAAAGAAACCCAACAAATGTGTGTCATGAAAAGAAAATAATACAGTGAAAATCTTGATTGATGACGTTCATGCTACTGTATTTTTCACAAGACTGACAGTGTAATACTGAAAGGTATATTGTCACAGTAATTGGAAATTCAAAATACTATCTGCTAGTAGATGCAAATAAATAAATAACTCAGAAAGCCTGTGAACTCCACAAAGTAAAGCAGAATTAGATACTGACTCATTTTTAAAGGTAATAATTAAAATAGCCTGTATTTTGTACAAAGAAACCAGAGTAGCAGGATATGGATTCACTGGCCTGCATTTCTAATACATCTGAAAGGGCAAAGCAGGGCAACAAAAAAGAAAAGACAATTAGCAATGCAAAATGGGACACAGACCTTGAAACAGCCACTAAATAATCCTGTAAAGGCTACATATTTGAGAGTTCTTACCATTCCGAAGGAACCTATTTGTTAAGTCAACACTGAAGTTGTTTCTACAAGGTGTTTTTGTACTTTCAATTTTTTTTTTAACAGAAAAGATAAATTGAGAGCCTCAAAACTGTGGGAGAAAGATGCAAATTTCACAGAGGTATAAAGCAAATTGAGTAGACAGTTGCAAATACAACGCATATACGTACTTTGGGTAATAGGCCCTTTGTGCAACTTGTTAACACAATAATTCTGGAAATTAACATGGGCCCAGCCCTGCGGCATGCAGAGCATCTCTTGTGAGTTGCTGGGTGACTTCAATTGCCACTGTAATCATAGAGGATGAGGGTATTCAGCAGTTTTCAGGATTACAACTGAAATTTACTAATGCCAGATTTGTAAAATAACAGTCTCCGTGACCTTGAACAAGTCACTTAGCCTATTTTTGCCTCAGTTCCTCCTTGTGTAAAATGGAGATAACATTCACCTCATATTGAATGTGATAACAATTCTTAGCATGAATATAGCGTGACTCTGAAACCTAGCATGAATATAGTTCTTTTCATGTCTGAAGTGCTTTCTAAACATTGTCTAATCCGTCGGCCCTGCAAAACCCTGTGAGATGAGTAAGTATTGTGTGTATTATCCCCAGGCAGAAATGTGAAGTGACTTACACGGGGCTCTTCGGTATCAGCACCAGGATTTGAACTCTGGATAGAATTTAACAGCATACTGCAGATATCCTATTCAGCTGTGGTAGGTAGTAGCAACCTGTACAATCAGTGTCCTGCTACCTATCTAGGTAACGTTTTATAAGCAAGGTTTCCACAGGATTTGCTACTGTAACAAGGTTTCAGGATTACACAAAAAAAATGTTTTCAAAACGTATCTTTATTTTTACAGCAGAGATTTTTCTGTATTATATTATGCAGAGTTGTACTTAATTGCATAAAACAAGATATTCAGATGTTAAATCTAGTTAGAAAAGGCACTGACCTGAGTGAGGGACATATAGGAATCATATACAACCACTACTCCCTTACTCACAATTCGCCAGTAGGCACCACCAGCATCTCTAACATCTTCTAATATGTTAAATTGATCTGTTGGGCCCCACCTTTATTATCCCTCAGTAGATTCCCCATTATGTCTCTCATGACTCTGTAATGGTCTAGATCAGGGATCAGCAACCTCTGGCACACAGCACATGGCGTGGGCCGAGGGATGTGCTGGCCGCCGCTTCCCACAGCCCCCATTGGCCTGGAATGGCAAACCGCGGCCAGTGGGAGCTGCGATCAGCTGAATCTGTGGATGCTGCAGGTAAACAAACCGTCCCGGCCCGCCAGTGGATTTCCCTGACGGGCCACGTGCCAAAGATTGCCGATCCCTGCTCTATATCCTGTGTCCCTCTAGTATCCAGTCCATCGCACTCTCACAACTTTCCACTATTGTTATTATTATTTATTATTTACTTGAATTGCAGTAGCACCTAGGAGCCCCAGTCATGGATTAGGACCCCATTGTGTCAGACTCTGTTCAAACAGAACTGCAAGATGGTCCCTGCCCCAACCACCTCACAATCTCATTCTCTTCTGTTGTATTTTTATTGGTCCAACCCCAATGACTTCAGTGGGAGTTAGGGCCAAAGTACCTTTGAGGATCTGTGCCAAAGTCTTTAAAGAGACCAGTTGCCCCATGTACTTATCTATAATTTCTATAAGAAAACAAACAAGAGTGGAGTTACAGAGAGCGAAAGCCGTGCAAAAGAATCTCAGACCAGTCCTAAAGGGGCCGATGGTGATTCAGCTGATGGAAAGCTACTTTAGCCCCTGTGGCACAGGAGGTGTCATGGGAACAGCTAGGGGTGGGGGCATTCCAGGGCAGAGAGAGAGAGTGATGATAGGAGGTGAGTCCAGAATGTGATGTTCTCTGTGAATCCCCACCAGCAAGACAGTCCCTAGGGGAGCAGTCACTGCAGCTGCCGTGAGTTTGAGAAATCCTGTGTTTGCCCTAATCTGAACCAGGCCTCAGTTCACCCTTCCAGATGGCTTGAGATGAGAAAAGACTTCAAGAATACTTAGAGCTACCTTTGCCTCCCCCACAATTGAGCTGCACCACGAGTGAGCTGGATGGAGGTAAGGACTGTATGCAAGATGAGTAAAAGTGGATAAGTTATGACCAAAGTATGAAATTCACACAGGCCAGGGAGGTCCATGTACATATCATAAGCTGAGAATTTTCCTTCCTTGAGCGCGATGTGAGCAAATCATCTTCACAGGAGTAACTGCTATGGCCGCAAATAGGTTGGTATGGAAGAAGAGAGATAGTGGGGGAACTGCCACTGAATCCATATTTACAAAGATGTTGTGGCCCCAAAACCCCACATCAGAGGCACGGGGAGGTAAAGTCAGATTCAGAAGCGATGTTTAAAATAGTGTCATTTGAACCCTGTTACACTTATTTATGCTTCCTTAAACACTATTGGAGTAGGTCTAAGGCAGTCTAAGTGCCTGATCCAGCTCTCTGACAAGTCAAGGGGAAGACTCCCATTGGTTTCAATGAGAGCTGACTCGAGACCTATGTGAGTATTAGAGCTGGATGAAAAATATCAAATTTTGGAATTTTCAACACCAAATGAGGACAAATATTTTGTGGAAGCTTTTTGTGAAAAATGTCCCCATTTCCTGACCAGCTCCAGTGTAAATAAAGGGGCTCTAACATATGGACTTGGCCTGCAACCACTCCTATTTCAGCATACATGATGGAACTGTGGATCTAGAAAGGCTGTGTTGCCTACATGCTGATTGCCAGGGGAGTGAATTTCATTCCTCCTACAGAAAACTAAAATGCCTGGGCTTTTTGTAAGAGCTGAAGGGCTGAATTTCTCTGAAACAGTTTGCTTTGTTTTAAAATGTATTAAGCCAATGCAGATGGAATGCTGCCCTGGGTTTAGTTTATCTGCTGTCCGTTATACAAATTAGCACATGTTCATCATCATTCAGAACCAAAATAGAAACTGGCATGAAATATAATTGTAAATATTGTCCATAAGAAATACAAGACTTTTTTTAAAAAGTTCATTGTGACATTCATTAAATCTATCCATATAAAGGGATTGATAACAATGATGTCTTTGTTGGGGGACAGGGGCATGACTCACGAGGTTGCACAGAAATGATAATCTCTTACTGGAATGTAGCTTTGGATGGTGCTTGGAATTGCTTACTCATGCTGAGTTGCCCATGGGAGTCATATGAGACTTTTGTTGTGATCATATGCTTGCAATCACCATGGTGCAGTACCTTTAGCAAAGTCATTGGGGGAATAAAAGCACTGTGCTTTTAATGCAGAGCTTGTGATATCAACACAGTCATTTTATTTTCTACACTCTAATGAACTTGCACAAACTGTTACCAAGACTGGTTTGAATGTGGTCAGCACCTCCCTAAATCTGTCTATAGATATGTACGAAAAGTCCAGTTAAAATGTGCTAATTATGACTGAACACAAAACACTATAAAAATCAAACACGGCAGAGTGTTTCTTACCTGTTTGTTTACAACTGTCATTTTATCTGCGATTTAATACAAAGACATATGAAACAGTAGCTGAAGTGAGTGTAACTTGAATTATGTGAATTCTCAATTTTTTTTACCCCAAGGAAATAATATTCATCTTGAAATGTAGATGGATTATTTTGTAGTCTTATGGAATTTTATACAGTGTGCACAGAGAAAATGGGCAAGATATGTAACGACATCCGAGGAGAGGTCGGTGAAAGTTCAGAATCTTGGCATACACTCCCAGTGATCATATTGTTTATTTTTAAATGCCAGTAACTGTAAAGGCAAATTACTCTTGTTGGTTAGAAAACATGGTTTCCATAGGTGATTTATATCAATTCATCATACGTCTGGGTAGAGAAAAATCTAACCAAAATCCCATGTCCAGACATCATTGAATTGTGGGGAACCAAAATCTGAATCCTAATATTACAAGAACATAGACTGCTGAACTCCTTCACTGAGTTACCCCACCAGAGGATTTGACCTATTAATCTTCTTCCTGCTTAAAAGTTGTGAAAATACTCTGGCTGGGACCGGCAAACCCTTTCTCACGTGAGTAGCTCTTATTAACCCAAGTAGTTGCTCAGATTCACTATGGTGTTTTTAACCACAGGCGGATATCAGAATGTTAGTGACAAAACAGCAGTATGAGAAAAAGGAGCTCTCCACCCCCCATCCCCCTGCCAATACAGCAATTGATCCTGTAGAACTTCACTCATGTGAGTAGTCTTCAGTTTCAATACCAGTATGGAAAAGACACATGGCTAAGAGTCTGAGGGGCTGGGCCCATGATAATATTTCTTCAATTTTAAAGAAGGAATAAGCAATTATGTGTCCTCGTGATAATAATAAAATGAGCTCATTAACGTATAACTAACTTAGATTGAGTCCCGTTCTACTAGAGGTCAGACTAGATGATCATAATGGTGTTCCCTTCTGGCCTTAAAATCCCCGAATCTATTTATCCTCTGATACCTTTACACTCCCTTACAGTCCCTTAGCTCTACTAACATGCAAGGGATTCAAAACAAGTGGAATTTAAGTCTCCAGCAGTCAGCAGAAGGTGTAGGAAGGCAGAAGTTAAAGTAGCCTGTGTCCCACTTTCACTTACATCTGCTAGCCCCCTGGCATATAACTCTTACTAATTCAAACTCTCTTACAGGTCAATAGATTAGTTGTAAATAAATCTAAAAGACAAACACTTCATTTCACTATAAGCATCATTCCTGAATGTGGCCTGGCACGTCCACCCATTTTATTATAAGGAATAGTTTTACTTCATTCAATTTTTAACATACATTGACAAATTGTAAAGATTGTCACTAGGGAGGCAAAAAAATCTGTATATTTATGAGAAAGGGATTGATGAATAAGATGAAACCATCCCTTTATTATTGATTAGAGGCTGCCTATCTTTGGTTGGAATAATAGAATAAATTAATGCTGCAACACTATAAAAGCTAAAGGCAAGAGGGTGTGCTACAGCACCAGCCCTGATAGCCATGTCTGCCTGAAGGCTGTCAAGTAAATATGTAATTAGCCAAATATGGGTTCCTGATTATCTGAATTATTTTTGTTGAAGGATAAAAAATATGGAATAAGTACAGCTCTTTGGTCTGAGGGAAACGTTTCTGCTTAAAGTAGAATTTGTTTTATGGAGTGATTGTGAGCAATTGCTTTAAACTGTATCTGAATTTCATTCCTGCCTAAATCAATGTGCAACTGGATTAAGAGTTCCCCGGTACAGGAAATGCAATTCAACTGATAAAAAAAGTATTAATTAAATATAGTGATTGGTTGGTGAAGGTTTCACACCATAGTGTGTTCCTAGCATAAGATCAAGTATCACATTCAGCACATGTAAAATACTTGGATGCCAACAGTTTTTCATCTGGCCAAGCAAAATGTTATTTCCTCTACCAGCAGCTAGCTGATACACATTACCCAGGTACAAACTGGTAGGATTGTGAACTCAGCAGTGTCAACCCCTTTCCTTTCTTCTTTTTACCTTTTTCTTCTTCCTCTCTGTTCCTCCCCCCTTCTATCTTCTTTTTATTGCCACCTTCCTCTTCCCTTTTTTCTTTCCCCTCTACCTTCCTATCACTAGTTTTCACCTATTTCTAAGTCTTTTCCTCCTTAATTCCATTTTTCCTTTCTCCCTCCTCTTCCTCTCTTGCTCTCCCTCATCCCTTCTTTCTTTTCCTCATTAACTCTTCATTTTTTCTTCCTTTTCTTTTCAATTCCTTTCTCTGCCCTTCGTCATCTCTCCAAGTTCCTCTGCTCCCCCTCTTCCCTCTGTCATCTTCCTTCTTCAATTCAATTCAGTGCAAAACATCTACAAGTCTCTGACAGAGACATATACATTATATTCACCATTAGGATAGGGTTTCACAATTTGTTTGGGGTTCAAACCCCAACAAATCAAACTTCTTTGTCTTGGGATTTTATCCTTTGTGTTCAGTTGTCATTGTTCTTCACTCCTGATACATGGCAGGTTGCTAACTAGCGTGATGTTGTCTCTGCTGTCTCTTTTCTTTTCCCTAAGGTTATGCAATTTTTTTCACATTTCCTTTTTTAAAGATAGGTTTTATATTATTTCTTCAGTCATCATGTCATTGATAAGTATTTTATCATTTCATATAAAGTTAATTAGAAAGCTAATTTAGATGCACAAGTAACCTGCCCTATGTGCAATCTGGGATCATGTATTTACTTAAGAAGCTAACAGTTGCACATAATATAAATGGCAACAAATTTTGCTATAATGTTACACTTAATCTGTTTTATGCTGCTGTAAGGATGGCTTAGTGCAGAGGTTCTCAAACTGTGGTCCACAGACCACCAGTGGTCTGCGAGCTCCATTCAGGTGGTCTGCGGATAGTTCCCTCTAAGGTACGCGCCTGGGTGGCCGCACGTGAGAGAATGAAGAGCCATCTACCTAATTAGTGGAGCCACGCAGGCATGGCTCCACTAATTAGGTGTCTGGACCCTGGAAAAGATGCACATGTAAGGTGAGGTGGTAGCCTTCGGGGTAGGTGGGAGGGGCTAGTGGGGTAAGAAGAGGGGGTGAGAGGAATTTGGGATGTGCAGAGCTGCGGTGGCCAGAGAAAGAGCCCCCCACCTTCCCAGTCCCAGCTCAGGGGCTGCCACAGCGAGGGAAAGAGGAAGAGACCCCCCACTTTCTAGCCCCAGTTTGGGGGCTGCCGTGGTAGGGGAGAGAGGGCACATCCATTGCATTAGAAAGGCAAGACTACTGACATTAAAATATGAGTTGTGTGCTTTTATTTATAGAACAAAAAATCATTTATTTATTTTTGTATATACCACTTTTTATCCAAAGCGTTTTACAATAGTTAGCTAACAGTACAAACAACATTTGGAAAGATCGTTAAGTGGTCCACTGAGACCCTTAGCAATTTTCAAGTTGTCTACGAAAAAAAAGTTTGAGAACCACTGATTTGCACCAACTGAGGGCTTGCCCCATTATATCATAATAAATAAGGAAGAGGCAGAGTTATAGCTGGGTGTGTAACCTTCAGTGTGTCAATTCCTGATTGATCAAGACATGCAGGTCAATGAAAGACGTACACAGAGATGGATTTAAACTATAGGCAACAACTTTATTTATTTAACAAGATGCCCACCACCTCTCACATGCCAGGCATTTAGATGGGTCCAGTGTGGGGTTATAGGGTTCCCACCATATAACCAATAACTTGGGAGTAGACTCTCTTCAATCTACTCCTAGAATTCAGCTCGCTTCTGAATCCTCTCACCCTGCCCCCCACAAAAAGGGTAGGGGATACCCAGGAAGACCTTGATCGCCAAAGACTTCAAATCTTTCCTTCTTTTTTACAGGCAAATGATTCTCAAGCCAAATCCTGGGCTTCATTTACCTCTGGGAGCTGGTCATTTCAGTCTTTAGCTGCAGTTGACACCAGCCACAAGAGGTAACAGCAATTAGCTTGGTCACACCCCCATCCCCAATGCCCAGTATCTATTTCCTGACTAATCTAATCCCTTTTCCCTAGTAACCCAACACATTCCAATTTGTATTAGCCATTTTACTATTCACCATCACCACCAAAATCACATACCTCCACAGGTGAGAGTGAAGGGGTCTGTTATGTATTGGTATTCTGTGTGGCTTTGCACAAAGGGTAAAATTCAGCATAAGGCCTATGTACCACTTAAATCCCACTTCAACCCTAATTTGAGATGTTAGTTTGTGAATAACCCTTGTGCTGGACCTCTGCACAGGAATGAATTTCACCCAGAATGAATACTTCACCATACCAGTTTATTTTAAACTTAAGAGAGGACAGCAGCCATCTTAAGTCTGTCCCTGCTTAGTTGCTGACTTTTGGTTGGTATGTTCTTCTATTTATCTGTGAGTGGGTTTTGTTCTATATTTAAAATGATGACAAGAATGACAACCCACAACATGACAATGCCAGTGGGAAAAGAACCACATGGACACTGGGTTGAACTTCAGCCCATGAAAAAGACAAAATTGGAGCCCCAAAATATGTTGAGAGAGACAAGATGGGTGAGGTAATATGTTTTACTGGATCAACTTCAGTGGTGAAAGAGACAATCTTTTGAGCTATACAGAGCTCTTCTTCAGGTCTGGGGGAATAACTCTGTGTAACTCAAAAGCTTGTCTCTTTGGCCAACAGAAAAGTTAGTCCAATAAAAGATATTTCCTCACCCAACTTGTCTCTCTAATGTCCTGGGACAAACATGGCTACAATCCACTGGAAACAAAAGTTAAATTTGTTATTTTTTTTAAAAAAGTGGGGTGGGGTGTGGGTGGGGGTGTTTCGGCGGGGGGGGGAGATTAGTAAATTTTTCATTTTACAGGTCAGTTTCACAGGATTAGACTAACCCTACTTTAAAGAAGAAAGATAATATATGGAACTCCAATTCCATTTTGTTCTAGTAGAGCAGTGGTTTTCAAACTTTTTTTCTGGGGATGCAGTTGAAGAAACTTGTTGATGTCCAGGACCCAGTGGAGCTGGGGATGAGGGGTTTGGAGTGTGGGAGGGGCTCAAGGCTGGGTCAGAGGGTTGTGGTGCAGGGATGAAGGCTGCGGGGTGGAGCAAGGAATGAGGGATTCAGGGTGTGGGAGGGGGATCTGGGCTGGGGCAGAGGGTTGGGGAGTAGGAGGGTGTTAGGACTCTGGGCTGGAGGTACAGGCTCTGGGGTGGGGGCTGGGGATGAGGGGTTTGGGGTGCAGGAAAGGGTTCTGGGTTTGGGGGGCTCAGGGCTGGGTCAGGGGATTGGAGCATGGACTTACCTTCAGCGGCTCCTGGTCAGCAGCGCAGCCGGGGTGCAGACGCAGGCTTCCCACCTGTCCTGGCACCGCTGACTGTGCTGTGCCTGAAGCAGCCAGCAGCAGATCCGGCTCCTAGGTGGAGGTGCACAAGCAGCTCCGCGCGACTCTCACCTGCAGGCACCCCACCCCCCCACGCCCAGCTCCCATTGCCCGGTAACTGGCCAATGTGAGTGCAGAGACGGTGCTTGGGATGGGGGCAGCGCATGAAGCCCTGTGGCCCCCCTGCCTACAAGCCGGACGCACTGCTGGCTGCTTCTGGGGCACAGCGTGGTGTTGGAACACGTAGGAACTAGCCTGCCTTAGCTGGTCAGCACTGCCGATGGGATTTTTAACATCAGCGATGCTGACCAGAGCGACCCAGTGCCAGACATGCCGCCACCAGGGCCGGCTCCAGGCACCAGCTAAAGGAGCAGGCCCAAGGGGTGGCGTTCCCGCTGCTATTGGGGTGACACATCCGGGACTTCGGTGGCAATTCGGCGGTGGGTCCCTCAGTCCCAGGCGAAGGACCTGCTGCCAAAGAGTGGAGCGGTGCAATTGCGCTACCACGGCTTTTTTTTTTTTTTTTTTTTTTTTGCCGCTTGGGGTGGCAGAAAACCTGGAGCCAGCCCTGGCCGCCACCCAGTACTGGGTCGCGACCCGAACTTTGAAAAATGCTGTAGAAGAGCATATATATTTCACATTCTCACTGTACCATATATGATCATTGTCTGCATTTAATGACTAAAGGAATATGTTAATAATGTTTATGTACTGAATAAAAATGTAGCCCGTAATGTAAGATGCAATAATTCAGTGATATTTCAGAAAATGAGCAGGACAGAAATATTATGAAAACTATTAAGCCAATTAACTGAACAGAAAATTAAAGGATATTCATATTTGCAGAAAATAATACGCTATTTGTTCATAAGTAGTTTACTAGAAAATGGTAGTGCTCTTACTTTATCCTAAGCTTCAGAAGGTTAGAACATTCCTGATGTACTTAGTAAAAAGAAAACAACTTACATTTCAGCAGTGTTTTTGAAGCAGGCTTGTAAATCTGTTCCTTTAGAGAAAAAATACCCATAGCTCATATTTTTCAACTGATTTATTAGATACACCACTGAGTGAATGGATGACACAGGGAAATAGTGGTGGAGACTTTTGCTACAGATTCATATTTGATCAGAGGTTCAAATCAAGTCAAGGATAAAATTTACTAATGGCTATAAAGTGCCTAATATGTAATGAGTTGGTGATTTCAGTCTAGTTCATAGTGGACTACCCAATATCATAACCCAATTATCTCTATCATACTGTATTTGGCATTTTCAAATATTATTTAATACAAACAAAATTCCTGGATTTGAAGTATGTATTTTACTGCAGATATAGTGTATGCACAATTATTTGATGTTATTCTTGTTGTCTGTTACTCTTTTTTGTTGCTTAAAGAAAAGTTACACATTGAACTGTTTCAGCCATATCCATTTATACGGCTTCCATATAACACTTTCTCTCTATATACCATAGTCACTGTCTTTGTAGATTACTCTTTTCTGCAATATTTTATCATATGATTTCCTAAAGCCAAAGTAAATTATTGACACCTTCTCTCTCTCAATATTTTTTCATAGCGTCTCATGAAATGCACACATGTATTAAGAATTATTTCACATTTGTGAAGCCTGCTGATAATTCTTAATGAAATCCTAACTTCTTAGGTGTTCCCCTGCTATGTCATTGATGAGTGTTTTTAATATACAGTAATAATTTCCCCCAAAGCTGAAGTACAATAAGAGTTCCACTTTTCATTATCATCTGAAGGCTTATTAATGGCCTTTGTGAAATGAATTCATGGTTTAAATCCAATTCCTAGCAGACAAGCATCACAAAACACTACCAAATTTGACACTAATTGACACCCTTTCTCACAATTTCAGCAAGGAGGTCAAGGACAGCTTGAAGGCTGATTTTACCCTTTCACTGCTAAAAGTGGTTTCCTATAGGTCAGGATTGAAGCACAATAGTGGGGAAATATGGGTAGTTAGCACTGCTTGGTCTGAGGATAAATGGAAGATTTCAGGCTCCAAGGTTGTCTGTCTTCCACAAACATTACCTTCACTTAAAAAATAAAATAAAATAGAACAACCAAGTATCCCACTTCTCTAAGTATGTTGAGGTTCTGTTGAGGCAGAGTAGTGGGAGTACATAGCCATTCAGACCTGGGATGATCAGCAGTGGATCCAGAACTTCGACATCCTGAAACAGAAATGTTATATGGCTTCCACCAGGCCAGTGGTATCTCTTCAGTCTCCCTAGATGTGTCCAATATATCTGCTAGAGTTTGCCCACTCCGTTTTACCATTCATGAATTGTGAAATGCAGCCAGCATAGCACCAATGTTTTGTTGCTCGGCAGATGTTCTACCTTTTCATCATTTGCTCCAGCATGATCTTGGTTATTTTCTGTATTTTTCTTCATCCCTTGAGAAATGTACATCTGTTTCTAGCAATTGCCTCCAAACATACCTTATGAAAACTACGGCAAGAAGTTATTTGTAAAGAGTAAGCTAATTGTTTGCCTCTTTTGTCGACAAATTAACCTTTCAATCCATGCAAAATACTACATGGCATGAGATCATAACTGCCAAGTAACTCTCTCACTGTGTGCAAGACTCTAAGGGCATGTCTTCACTGCCGAGTTTACGCAGGGCTGGGCACCTGGATTAGTATTTTGGGTGTGACTATCCAGGCTGATAAATGATGCTTGAGTCATAGTTGTGTAGCTGAGTCCACACTTGTGCTACAGTAAGCCAGATTAGGCACTAGGATTTCTGGGGCATATCCCATGGTTCTTAGTGTGGTACTAAGACGTGCCACTCTATGAACTGTTTTGCAGTGTATTGTGGGAGAACTTGTCTGACTTTCCTGAGCCCCTGTGTGGAAGTGCTCTTATACCACTGTGATGCTATGGGGTCACAGACCAATAAGGGGTTGTTTCACTTCCTGCCTTGTAACACCGGGTGCTTCTGTGTGCTGCAGCTTTATCTCAGAAACCTGGTACCAGTAGCCTACCCACAGAACAATTACCTCACCCTGACTTCCACCAGCCAAGGTACTCATTACTCAACATCTCTTCCAGTCCCAAGTCTCTCCAAGATATCTCCCTTGCAGTGTCCAGTCCCTCTTAGTGGATCTGCACATAAGTTATCTAGTCTGCTTCTTCCAGGGAGAAAGAACACACACCAGCCTATTAGTTTGGCTGATGATTTTATCCTTCAGTTTGATTCATAGCACTGGAGTGTTTTTGTAGTAAAAACAAGAGTAAGTTTATTAACAAAGAGAAGATATTTAAGTGATAACAAGTAAGAATAGAAGACTCAGTTATGTTTATTGGTAAAACAAAGCAAAACATACTTTCTAGTGATGCACACTTAATTTCAGCAAGTTACAATCTTGGTCTAAGCAGGTTTCACACCTACAGTCAGTTTCCAGAACCCCTTTGTTGAAAGGATGCACTTTTCTCACAGTTCAAATGGAATGGCCCTTTGTATCTGTTCAATAATGAATAACATTTTGGCTTTTTGTCTCTGCTTATAGCTTTCATAGTTCATTGACCCTGATTCAAGAGTCAAGAAGGCTTCCTGGGGGTGCAGTCAGTCTCCATCCCCCATTGAGGTTAAGTGGCCAGCTTCCCCCACTTGCTTGCTTTGCTGGCTTTGAGGGAATGGGGTTGCCGAAATACACTGGGACCATCAAAGGTTTATATGCCCATTGTCTGCCCCCTGCAGGGGGCATACGACTATATCAACTGGAAAGGATCTTGCTCATTGTGTAGGTTCTGGATGACCATATAAGGAGGTTCATGAACACCAATGTGGGATGCATCAGCAGGGTGCATAATGCAAGTATTTAAAGATTTGGACACAAAGAGATTTCATTTCTTCCCAATAATATGGATACTGAAAGTATGTCTGTGCCCTCTGCTGTTTTAGGGTACCCAGACTAACCTTTAATGCTCAGAGTCATGATGTGAGAGCACCTGGTGGAAGAAAGTTTAATTACACCCTGAGCAGTCACAAGATTGTAGTGGGATGTACATTTGGCTAATTGAAGACAAGACGGTACAGCCTACAAACTCATTTAGATGTCAGTGTGCCCACTCTATTTAAGTAACTTGAGTGTGCTGCACACTGCACAACATAGGCAAGGATAAAGGGCAGAGAATAAGGGGGAGAGCTTTTGAACATAGTGCTGGTTTACAGACCTGGTCAGATAACCAGAAAGTATATTTCCGCTCACTGGAACTGGGCCCAGAGAGCCAGCGAAGTCAGGGGTATCATGTACCCACATCGAGTCTGGTGGCACCTTAAAGACTAACAGATTTATTTGGGCATAAGCTTTCGTGAGTAAAAACCTCACTTCTTCGGATGCATCCGAAGAAGTGAGGTTTTTACTCACGAAAGCTTATGCCCAAATAAATCTGTTAGTCTTTAAGGTGCCACCAGACTCTTTGTTGTTTTTGTAGATACAGACTAACACGGCTACCCCCTGATACATGTACCCACATCCTTGCTTTGCATGGGGAAAAGTGATGATGTGCAGGAATGTGATGTGTCTGTATCATATTCATCAATTTATCTTTTGTTGTTATGAAACTTTATTAAAAACTGTGTTTTAAACATCTTGCCTCTTTGTGTTTCCCAAGCACTCACACACCGATGGGTTGGGCAGTCAAATACTTTATTGGAAACAAACACAGGCAGTGCAGCTGCCAGCTATATAGTGCAAATGTCAAAATAAGTGAAACATACAAAGTGCAAACAATACCAGTGATATTGCATTGATTGCCATTAATGGACTTGCATGACAGGGTACCTTTTCTCTTTCCCCACTCTTAGCACAGGGGGAAAGTTAACAGGGTGCATTTGCCCATGCACATGTCTCTTCCAGGAGTGCACTGATTGATATTGTGGTACTGCTGGTCCACTGTGAAGGAGGAGTGGGTGGTGTTGACAAGACACATCGGTTGTAAGCAAGCAGGAGGCGGGGTGGGGCTGGGGAAATGCAAAGGCTGCCCCACAGCAAGAAATAGCCTTCAAAACAATAATTACATTAGTCATAGACTGGCAAAACCTTCCTACTTACGTTGTAATTTCCCCTCAAACAATAACAAAAGTGACAGGAGCCTCTTACCCAGCTGTGGTAGTGATGCTGCTTCCTCTCTAGCCAATTCATAGATTCTAAGGTCAGGAGGGACCATTGTGATCTAATCTGATCTTTTATATAACACAGGCCAGAGAACACTCCAAAATAGCTGTCTGGGACCTTCCCTGAACAGGTCCATGGACTCCAGGATGAGGACATCCTCCAATCCCCTCTGCCTGATGGGTCTGTGCTAGCTCTAGTTCTGTTCCAGCTTCTCTGGTCCTTTTTCTGTCAGGGTCGACTCTGGCTCCACCAGTCCCTTTGGCTCCTCCCCCCAAAATAATCCCATTCTGTCTCCAAAGCACAACACTGGACTCCTTGCATGGGGCAGCACCGAGTACCAAGTCAAACTCTTTGTAGTAGGAGCTAGTTGGTGATGAGTTTCCATACTTGTCGCTGAAGTCATTTTCCCTTGTGGTAGGTAACCTTCAGGGTTTTTTTATTTTCTTCCTGCACTAAATTGCTGTCTGTTTAATCCTCTCCTTTGCCAGCCACTGGGAGATGTTCTTGTAGAGGTGATTTCAGGTTCAACTCCCCAAATTGTGAACCTTACTGACCTCACACCAGAACCTTGGTGGAAGTCTCTGGCCTGCTAGCAGCACTGTGGGATGAGGCTCTTCCAGACATTACCTCAGTTCAAGTTCTGTTTGAGTGCTGTGTGGAAATGGAGCAGGCCACATGGAATGTAGGGTTTAAACACTGACCCATGTTTTAGCTGGCTACCTGCAGGGGGCAGGAAGGGATTCCCCTACCCAAATGTATTCTGTTTTGTTTTTGTTTTAATCTCCTTTGCCATAACCAGAGATGGGACACTGGACAGGATGGGTAGGGCTTGGATTTGGCTCTTAATCATTTCCTTGCTATTGCAGGGCACTGGTCCATACCTCAGCTCCTCCTAGTCTCGGCTTGTGGCATATAACAGGATAGTCTCCTGTGGGCTATACTATTTTGATCTACTTTCAGTTGCTGTGTGAGTGCAGGGTGGTGATATACAGGATGTCAGAGGAGATAATCTAGTGGCCCCTTTTGGCCATAAACTCTATGACTCTGAACAAATTGGTAGGTGACTGCTGGTGCAGAAGGGAGGAGGTAGAAAGTCAAAAAAAATATGGATATTGAAGGATTGTGGGAAGGCACTGGCAGACTATCAGCACCTGAGTTCTGGAACCTGAGTAGTAGCCAGTTTCCACACTGAAAAGTAGGTGGGTGAGAGCCCAGGTTAAAGTGAAACTCAGGCTTTAATCTATATCCCAATGAGGTAAGTAAGCCCAGGTTCAAATCACATATAAACCCAGGTTCTAGGTTTTTCAGTGTGGACAGTAGGGGGGTTTGGTCTAAAACCTAGATAAGAGTCCAGGTTAACTCATACCCTAATTTGTTACATTTTCACTTTGTAATATGTGTCCTCCCTGAGGCCCAGTCCAGCAAGATACTTAAACATGTGCGTAACTTTAAGTACAAGAATAGTCAGATAATTTCAGTGGGACTACTCACATGCTTTAAGAACCACACTTGCTTACATATCTTGCTGAATCAGGGCCTAATTGCCATAGCTAGCCCTTCTTTGGTTGCTTTTGGAGCAGGTCAATTGATAAAAAAACGTATAATGAGTCGTATATTCAACAAAACGTGCCAAAATCCATCAGCTCTATTATGCAGAATAGATCATTTGACCAGCTCTAGGTGTTTTTGAATTAATACTTATTTCCAGCTAACTAATTGTAGATGCTGGCTGGCCTGGGGCCTTTCCACTAAGATCCTCTGGGGAATAATCTTGTTTTTTTAATCTGGGCTGCAGAGGCCATTCCGACTAATCAGTTCTTAAAGGCTTACAGCATATCTTTAAAAATAATGAGTCTGGTACTCCCATGCATGCAAGTGTCTGGAGAGGAGCAAAAGTGGGCAGAGATGGGGTGGGGAGAATAGAAGATGGGAAAGCAACACTGAACCCCCCTGCAAAGAGGTGAGTATTTGGGGCCAGAGAGAATCCACCTGTGAAACACACTCACTGAGAAACCCCATGGATGTCTGTGCAAGAATTAACGCTGCTTTCTGCAGCTTTTAATCCACATCTGCACCTGCACCACTACCTTGGGGATTGGGTATTTCACAGGCAGACAAGCAAATGGCATCAGGGTTTCAAAGGACACCAAACGGTCAGGGAGCAGCCTGCAGTGGCAACCCCTTCCTTTGTTCTTTCTCCAGAATGCAAGATTTTGTGAGGGTACAGAAGCAACACCTTGTTCTTCTCATGCAAATCCTTCTCCAAATCCCTCCTTATGTGGGAACTTTGCAGAGTTTTCTGTCACTGTGCCTCCTTACTCTGGGTTTCTCCCTTACAGGGCATGATACAGCCCAATATGTCATCTTAGATCTCCTCTGAGCCTATAGGGTTTCTGCCTTTATTCAGAGGAAATAATGAGACTGGGTATGCCTTATCCACTGTAATAATTGTAAAGCGGTGCCTCACAGATCTTTTACAAATGTCTTCTCCTATATACAATTGTATCTCTACTCCAGACCTCACACATCTTGAAAAGCCATGGCAACTGTGAAACCATTCCAGGACAAAAGAATAAATAAAGGAGGTCATGCTGTCCACATACAAAACAGCTTTTCCCATCTGGTGGCACACAGTTATACAAGTCCCTTCGTATGAACCACTTACTGCTGCAAGCCTTGCATAAAAGGTCAATACTTTTTTTTTTTTTTATGTCCCATTTACCTTTGACCGGCAATCTGACAGTTTGGATTTATCAGAGGCACTCAGTGAAGAACAGCTCTGTGTCACCGTGTCTTAGAACTTTCAAAGAAAATAGGTGTAATACAGTAGTACATAGTTTGCAGGGCATTGTGACCCTATTCTAGGCTGGCAACATGTCACAGAAATATTAGATAGAGATCCTTTATTATGAATTCAGTGTAATAGCATGTACTATCCTTCTTAAGTAATTAGGACTACTACTTTACTGTGCTAGTGTTGTTTAAATAGCCTAAAATCAGAAAGAGCTAAGATTTAATTGTCCCAACAAACCTTTTCATCTCTTACCTGTGTGTTAATTACTGATCATTAATTACCTCCAGTAGTAAACACGGTTCACCCACTTGCAGGTGGTTCACCTTCAACCTCTGAGAAAGCTGCTAGTCTCTCTG
Source organism: Malaclemys terrapin pileata (assembly GCF_027887155.1). NCBI lineage: Eukaryota > Metazoa > Chordata > Testudines > Emydidae > Malaclemys > Malaclemys terrapin. The sequence continues at coordinate 37,204,932 of NC_071505.1, read as the reverse complement.
CAATCCTAAGTATGCTGTCAACTCCTCCTTCCCTGACCAGAACACAGATTGCTCTCTCGTGGTAAGTGTGACTTCAGCGTGACCAGCTACACATGACTAATCTACAGTGAATCAGTTTGTTACCCTTTAGACTGCATAAGCTGTGAAGCACCCTCAGAGTGCAGCAGGCTATATGTACATGATTATACAGGATGGATGGCTCATAGCATGTAGGGGGAGCACTTATGCTTAAAATGCTAATTTTTGTGAAATGTTAGCTGCTGACTCAGAGGCGAATGGCACCTACATAGTCTCTTTTTTTTTACAGTTTAACAACCCGCTCTCTGGCACACATATATATATTTTTTAAAGAGCAAAATTATTTTTTCAGCAAGTGGATTGCTCACAATAATATGCTCACGCTTCACTAGCGGTGCTTAAGAGAGTCATTATTTTTTATTAAACTGTTAATCAAAATATTAATACATGGAGAATTTATGCAGTTCAGCTGCTCTGAAGGATGCTGCGATGGATTATGAAATAATACATGTGTGGGTGGAAATAGCGATGAGTGACAAATGCTGCATTTAACTTTGGTGTTTCAAACATGCTGAGGGATTTAGTATATTGCAAAATAATTTACGGTGCATCAAGTATCATGTGCTTTGAGTGCTATTCTGTGGCTGCAAACTACATAGTGGGCCAGATTCTTACCCCCCTCTGAGCATATGGGCAGGGAAGCTGGGAGCTATAGCTCCACCATTGCAGCACACCAGCTAGTGTAAGATAACCAGCATGAGGGGGCGGTAACCTGCATCCAGTAAAGAGCTGCAGTAATTTACTTCTCACTTGAGCTGTGGGAGGGGAGCAGCAGAAAAGAAATTGTGATCCAGACTCAAGCTATGTCTACACTAATGGCAGCAGGCAGAGTACAGGCACTACATGTGTGGCTACACAGTGCAGTGAAAGGGAGGCAGCATCCACAATTTTCACTGCGGTGCGTAGTTACTCATGGCAGGGAAAGGCAGTGTAGACATGGGAGGCACTGCTTGGGCATGTAGAGAGCTCTGCAGACTATATACCCTAGGATTCGGGAGTATAGGGCACGCTCCTCTGGTTACCTAAGCCGTGCGTCACCATCTACACTGCTATTTACACCCATGGTGGTTGAGTAGGCAAAGCCTGTACTCTACATTCTGCTGTAAGTGGAGACATACCTTCAGAGTGAAACTAGAGCATAACATAAGCTATAGAATTTCACCCTGTAATTCCTGCATCAAGCTCAATAACTTGAATTACACTATGTCTTTAAGAAAAATGTCTAATCTAGATTTTTAGACTTCAAATGATGGAGAATCTACCACACACATCCCTTGGTAATCTGTTACAAAGGTGAATTACCCTCATTAAAAATGAGGGTTATTTCCAGTTTGAATATTTTTAGTTTCAATATCCAGACATCAGAGCTCATTATGCTATTAGTAGATAGAGTACGGTGCCCTCTAATATTAGATACCTTCTCCCTTCAAGTATCAGAGGGGTAGCCGTGTTAGTCTGAATCTGTAAAAAGCAACAGAGGGTCCTGTGGCACCTTTGAGACTAACAGAAGTATTGGGAGCATAAGCTTTCGTGGGTAAGAACCTCACTTCTTCAGATGCAAGACGAAGAAGTGAGGTTCTTACCCACGAAAGCTTATGCTCCCAATACTTCTGTTAGTCTCAAAGGTGCCACGGGACCCTCTGTTGCTTCTCCCTTCAGACCATAATCCACCTCTTAAACAGCTCTTTGAGGAGCTAAATAGCCTGAAATCTATTAGTCTTTCATAGTAAGGGTGTTTTCCATCTTTCAAATCATTCTTCTGTGTACCCTCCCCATCTTTTTAACATCTTTTTTTAATAGGTGGACAACGGGGCTGAACAAAGTATTCTAGTAGTGGCCTCACCACACCATATATAGAAATAATATTATGTCCCTATTCCTATGCCTCATTACTCCCTTGTTTATAAATCCAGAGATCATGTTAGCCTTTTTTGTCCTGGCATCGCTCTGGGAACTGATGATTTTTTGGTTGAAGATGATGGAGAAGATATCAGATAGGCAGCTGGAAATAGAAGTCTGAACAGACTGAGGAAAGTCAGCATGGAGAAGTTAGTGGAAGATTATGCAGAATGCCTTTGATTTATTCTTTTAAGTAGACAGATTTTGAATAGAGAGGGAAGGGAAAAGAGGGCAGAGGGTTTGAGGAGAGAGTCAAACGGTAGATAAAAGCCTTGTGTCTAATTTTTGCTTGGCATTTTATTCTTTTTTCTCCTACATCCTCCTCATGACAATGTTGGCGCACAGGGCAGAAACCTGTCTCTTCCAGTCCTCTCTGTCATGTGCTGCTGCTTCCATCTGTTCTATGATGTTGAGATGGACTGTTCTGCCCTCCCTTCTAAGAGTTCTTTTTCAGGTTTCTTTTGGGTACCCTCATTTCCTCACATCAGTTGGTTTCCACTTTACAGCTTCATGGGGGAGTCTGTATGTTGGCATGTGGAGTACATGCCCCAAATATGTCCTACACTTTTTTCTATTTGTGGTGGAAACTGCTGGTTGGTGATTTCATGGATCTCTGTACTGGTAATGAAGACTTACCCACCAATGCCCAGAATCTTTATAGGTACTTAGTTTTGAAAGTGCCTAGTCTCCTGTCTACTGCTTTTGGTAGATCTCCAGCTCTCACAGTCATATGTTAGCACTGATATTATGCCTGAATTGAAAGATCTCAGTTTTGTTCAGATACTATATAGCTTTGATTACCATATGTTAGTAGGTTTAGTAAATGCTATGGATGCCTTTCCTATCATCAGTGTCACTTTCTTCTTGTGGTCTTCATTGGCCAATATGGTGCTGCCCAGGTAGACAAACTGTTCTACTTTTTTTATATTTTTGCCTGCCAATGTGTTACTGTTTGATGTCTTGATTTCAAGGATGTTTGTTTTAGCATAATTAATTTTGAGCCCTGCTTGTCCTGCTGTTTTTGCCAGGTTGTCTGTCTTTGTAAATTTTCAGGACTGTCACTCAGTACAGCAATATCATCAGCAAAATCTAGGTCTTCTAGGCATTTGCCATCTACTCATGCTATATTAAGTTTTTCTTCATGGTCACTAATCATGTATGCTTGCAAGCCATGAGTTCCAGAGCTTTAAAAATAACTAGAACATGTCTAGCCTGGGATATCTAGTCAATTTAGTAAAAGAATCATCTCGGTTTTCAAGCCTCTCATGAGGAATGCAGAGGTGGTGGACACATTGCATCGCCATAGCTGACCTAACTTATTCACTGTTGCAACTCCTGATGAACACAGAGAAAAAAAGTTTACTTGGTGGTGAAATATGAGAGTTTTTGGGGGCTCTTTACAATGAAGGTTTTTGTAATAGCCTCCCTTGTCTCTTCATAGCATAAATGGTGCAACATTTACACAAAGTATGCAAAGGATTGTAGTAGTGGGTTGGGTTGAATGACTTTGTCTTGTGGGTGAATGGATAGCAGTTCTGGAGCTATGTCCCTGGATACACTGATGTCTGGATTTCTTTCTTAGGCACTGGAGTACATTTCAATAGACTCACTGATTTTAATGCCAGAAGATCCTTCAAGATTGTCTAGTCTGACCTCTTGCATAACACAGGCCATAGAATTTTACCTCGTAATTCCTGCATAAAGCCTGTGATCTAGAGAATTACTGGTGTTCAGCTTTCATGACATGCCATAAAAAGTTTGTGAAAATTATAGAGTCTTCTTGACGACCCAGGAGTTTTTAGAAAATAAGTGATTGTATTAGAAAGGTACTTTACTATCTTTTGTTTAAAAAAGTAAAGGCAGAGCAAATAATGGAATGGACAGTTATTGAGTCTGATACACAGCAAAACAATTGCTCCTCAGGATTACATTGTGAAGTTGGAAGGATGGAATTTCAATGGGTGATATTAAGTCCACTATCTAAAATAATCTAAATAAAATATCTAAACAACAGTTATGAATAATAATTTCTGGAAAGACATTACAATATTATTAATAATATTTTATTATCAAAATAGCACCACATTTCAATCTCAAAGGGAACACATCAGAAAGGAGAGCAGTTTTAAGGACCTGGAAATCCAAGAGATTTCCCAGATCCACTTTCAGCTGAATGAGACATCAAAACTTTTTCTGGAATAAGTAGAAATATTTTGTCAGAGAGAGTCCATTAACCAGTAGTGACTAGGTATAAACCTGAAAGGGAACACATACAAACTTTCTCTCTCAGTGAACTTCTGAATTTTTCTTTGCAACTGAGTGACTTCTCAGCATGGAGGTATTCATTTTCAATAATGGACACTCTCAATAATATATACACCTCTACCCTGATATAACACAACCCAATATAACACAAATTCTGATATAACGCGGTAAAGCAGCGCTCCGGGGGGGAGGGGGAGCTGTGCGCTCTGGCGGATCAAAGCAAGTTCAATATAATGCGGTTTTGCCTATAACACGGTAAGATTTTTTGGCTCCCGAGGATAGCGTTATATCAGGGTAGCGGTGTACTGCTCTACCACACAGCTGTTATTAAAAGAATTGAGTTGTCCCTGAAAACACTGGCCCCCACAACAGAGATTTTTGCAACTATTCATGAAGTTTCTTTTTATTCAGTACTTATCATTTGCTAGGATGTATTTGGTTTACCTACAGTAATATGTGATGAGGATAAGAAGCTTAAATAAGAAGCATAAAAGATGGTGAACAACCTAGCAACATAAAAATTATTCAAGAAAAGTAGAGGGGACTTGTAAGGAAAGTTTGTGGGCCTTTCTTAGAACTCATGAATTTCTCTGTTATCTTAGTTATTAATTTTCTGCTAAATACAGCACCCATGAGAGCTACTACTAGATTGACATCCTTTCTAGACTGTAGGCCTCTGTTTACTATTCAAAGAGCACAGGGTAGCAACTGTGCAGAACTGACCTGGAGTGGCCAACTGTAGAGATAAGGGAAGGCAGTTCAGTCAACCAGCTCATTCAGTCCTTGCCTTTCTCCTGAGACTGTCAACAAAGTTTCAAATTAAGTGTGGTGATGGTATTATGATAACACTTGCCTACTACCACCACAAAGACCACTACCAACTCACTTCCCATGTACAACAGAATAGTCATCTGATGGTAAACAATTTTCAGTCATTACTTACCTGGTCTGAATTTTAACTGACAATTTAGAAGTGAAAGCCTTTTTATCCCAAAAGCTGCATTTCAGTGGGCCCATATTACCTCAGTATCAATCTCTACTCATTGTTTTGTAGAATCCACAAGTTTAGCACATTTTTCCCCATGAGTCAGAGTTTGGGTGAACTGGAATGGTCGTATATATTTAGAACTCAGAAAGAGGACAAGATTTGGCATGCAAGTGGGGGGAGGCAGATGTGCTGAAGGAGAAGGGATTAATTTTATTGAGGGACTCTGTTGATAGTTGGACTGAACCATATTTTACAACAGTGGAAAATCTAATGGCTCTCACAGTCAAGATGTTTCTATTGGGTATTTTTAACACGTGAATTGGATACTGAGTTCACTGTTGAAATAATCTTTTGGACTTTTCAGGTGACATTTTTGGAGTGAGTTTATGGTTTTAATTTAAAACTTTTATTTTTTATGGGCCTCTTGATACACACCACACATAGAAATATGTGCTCCTGGTGGAGGAAATGTTTGGGAATATCTGTTTTGTTTTTAAATATATCCCTTGTTTTATAATATTGTAGGGGAAGGTAAATTATTGTAATTTAGGTTTCTTAATAGCATTTTTGAGAGCTCTCTATAATTATCTCATTTTTCTGGGCACACCAATAAGAGTTTCAGGCTAATGGTGGGTCTTTATCTCATGTGCTGCTCACCTTCTCTGTCATTCTCTGCAACTTGCAATGTATAATTACTTACTATTTGATTAATCTGATTTCTGTATTTAATTTATGTTGGCTATTATTCATAACGTTACAATTATTCAACCTGTTCTCATACTACCCATGTATTGTGATTTGAAATGGATTAACTGATTTTAATTTATGTAATAAATATAATAATATGTTTAGTAAGAATGGATTAAATCCTTGACCCATTGAAGTCAATGGGAGTTTTGCCATTTATTTAAATGACATAAGAGTTCACTCAAATATTTTTCACAATGAACACATTCAATATGAATATTTTCTACTGACAAGGTGATTATAGCTAGTGACTTAAATAACCAGACTGAAAGGTAAGTAAACAATATAAGTAATCAAGGGTCAGATTCTGCCTGCCTTACTTGTACCGAGCAGTACCTTATTTGTGAGTGTTTCCATTGACATAAATGGTAAGGCGAATAAAGGTGACATATTCTGGTGCCAACGGATACGTTTAGTGCTCTTAACTATAGCAACAATACCTTAACTGCCTGATCTCACAGGTTCAGCTGTCAGTGAGATTGACTCAACCCTTCATAATTTTGTTAGATAAAGTGAGTACCATCTGCTTTGCTAAATGTGGCTTGTACATATCAGACCTTAGAAAGTGAGGTTGTGTTTGGCCATGGCATATTTAATAAGACTAGGGGTTTACCACAGAACCCTTGAAGAACATTTCTTCAGTTCCTACTTTTGAGAAGAAAACTTTGAATAAGTCATCTACCTAGCTGCCCATCTCCACCCTGGAGATAGCTGTATTTCATTTGTGCTGTATGCATATGGTTTCTGAAATTCTATGGGATCTTTAATGGTGAAAGAGAAACAAATGTATTGATTTTGATGGGCGTTCGGCACCTACATACATTTGAGGATCTGGGCTTAAGTAAATATAAAATATGATGGCATTATCAAATAAAAGCTACTATGGAGATAGAGGTCATTGTACATTGCAAATGAAGTACCCTTTCATGTTGCTTCCTACCTCTTTAACTATGGTATTTCTGGAACATGCACCAACATAATGTCTGTGTGCTAGATAACTATATGCATGGGAGTTATTCATAGCAGAGTTCAGTATGGACTCAATTCTTCACACATCTCAGGTTCTAGACATTTATGCTTTTTTTCTTCCCCTTCTCTCCCCTTCCCCCCTCCCCCACCTCCACTTTGTTATGTTTCTCTTGTCACTGTTGACTTTTCTAAGGAGTTGCTCCTTCACTTGGACTATTTCAGATCCGGTCTACACTACAGACCTTCATCAGTATAACCATGTCGCTCAGGGATGTGAAAAATCCACTTGGATAGGTGGATTAACTACGCCGATGGGAAAGTGTTCTCCCATTGGCATAGAGTGTCTTCATTAAGTGCTACAGTGATGCAGCTGCATCGGTGCAGCTGTGCTGATGCAGCGTTTTAAGTGTAGACTTGCTGTCAGATATGGACAGTATAAATTTTAGCTGGGTTTGCTCATCAGATTTGGTTTAACTGTAGGATCTCCTTAGGTTGCATTTTATCTGTGTTGTGAGTGCTGATTACAGCATTCTGTTCTAAATATGATTGGCTCCATGTAAGGATACTATAAATTTTAATAAAATATAAGTTAAAAAAACAATCAAACTTTAAACCATTTTTGCTTTCTGATAGACTCTGCACTAGGGTTTAAGGGTCTAGTAAGTACACTCAGCTTTTCTGCCTGTAATGCCGATGGCTTTGATGTTCATAAGCCACTGGGAGCCATTTATTGCCTTGTAAACTTGGAGGCAATTACCTTTCTGCTATTATATCAATTGTCACACAAAAAGATTCTTTTATTCTCTTGCTCTGTGCCTCTTGCTTAGGGTTCTATTCAGATTGCAGGAGTGTATCTTGCTCATATGATGCTGTATTTCCTGTGTCCCTATTTGGAATATAACATTTTAAAAAGAGAACAAATTGCATACATTAAATCCCTAGAAAAAACTGGCATTTAGTCTTTTATTAATCGAATAATGACAACCATATTAGCTTTAAAAGTCATTTAGTTAACCCAATAGCAAAGAAAGCATTTTGACATGCATTCTTAATAATGGATCAGTCAGGTTGTAACATAGCAAGTATATTATTTTGCGTTGCACCGAATATTATTGTAAAAAAAAGGAGACTAAAGTAATTTGGCAGATAATATATTAAAATAGAATGACACGGATCCTTGATTGGTCTAAATGAGTGTGGCTCCATTGAAGCCAATGGAAATATGCAAATTCACATCAGCATCTGGCCCAGTGGATTAGTTTGGGTTATACAGGTATACATGAAGGTAGAATCTGGTCCATTAAAGAAAATCATCCTTCCTAAATCTATAACCAGTGAACATTTTTTTCACAGTATTCCTTTGGAGTGCACTCATGGGTTTATAAAAGAACAAAGTAGTGACAAATGTGTTCTCTTGTCACTTGCTTGGCAAATTGAGTTCTGTTCAGTGTTGTGCAGACAGAACAGAAAGAACACAGTGTGAACAGGAACATCAAGACCTGAAAATCTGACTTTGATCTCTTTCTTAAGAACTAACCAAGAGCACTGTGACATTCTGTAAGGAGGCTAGATGTTTTAAAAGCTGCAGTTCTGTATGATGATGCCTTTTATAAACAATAAAAAAAAATAATCTCATTTGAAGCTCACAGTGTGTTTGGGGGGTGTTTTTCCTCCAAAAATGGACGAGTGTGTATCCATTATGTTTGGCAAACAAGCAGCTGAGCCCCATAAAACCAGAACTCTATAAAATATCCTTTTATTTTTCTATTCCCTAAACTTTATAACTATTTGGACCAAGCTCCCTGTATATTTCTGGTACCCTGCAATGTCAGACCCTCATCTAGCCCTGAAATTTTGTTGCCACTTTCTTCTCCTTTCATGCTGAGCCTACACTATCTAACGGCTGACAGCCGTTGTAGTCTTCAGGAGAGAGACTCTGAAAGGCTACAAAAGAACTATGGAAGCCTAGTTTTGGAGGAGCAGTGGGTAACTGTCATTTATACATACATATATATTTTCCACCAAACCTCTGCCAGCTCTCAAGAATGAAGCAGGCAGGCAGAGGAGGGAAAATGGTGTGATATGAATGTGCCTGCCTATAAAGAGAAACAAAGCTAATGAACCTAAAATTAGACCTGCCGGGCTAGATGCTGTAGTGTCTTTTTAGCTGGCCAAAGTCCAAAAAAAGAAAAGAAATGAGAAACTGTGAAATGGAATCTTATTTTTATGATGAATTATAATTTATTCAGGCTATTAGAGGCCTGGAAAATACTTAAAAACTTGTTCCTACAATAATTTTCTCTCTTTTAAATGTCCTTTTGAACTTTGAATTGTCCTCCATCTAAAAGGATTTTATACTTTATATGGTTTGAATACACTGTTCCCACAGTAATCTCTGGCAAGTTATGTTCCTAAAAGAATTTGCACTTACATTGAAGTTGGCTATACGGATGGAGACACTACATCAAACCAAGGAAGCTAGCCTAATCTTAGATTAAAAATCTGTCATTACGAGCTAGATTTAATTTGAATTATTGAAGTAAGATTATTAGATAATAGAAAGGACTCCAAATAAACTGAAAAAGTAGTGCTCAGTCAGACTTGGATGGGAGTCACCAGATGTTAACATTTTTTCATGTGACATAGAAGCCAATTTCCAATCATTATCACTATTTTACATTCATCCACACTGAAAAAAAATTCAATTTTGGATTAGATTGAACCTTATTATGACGTTTACTGTACACATTTTCCCATTGTCTACCACAGTGAGGCATGGATTAGCACTAGTTGGCTATAAAAATGTATATATGTATGGTGTATAAAGATTTATGCGAAAGGGTATCATTTTTCTCTTAAATTATACAGGTAAGATCCTCACCCCTGTGCCCCATCCCCTGTATGCTAGAATGGCACAGTGGGACATTGAAAACCCTGGTTCCGGCCAGGGTAGGCTTCCCCAGTGTAAGAAATATAGAAGACTACGGCATGTTCCCTTCTGAGTAATCCCTTGCAAGTCTTGGCCTAGGAGGCATGCTGGGCAAGGGGTGGGGTGGGGTGGGGAGACTGGGGAGCTGGAGGGGCATGTCAGGGTTAGGGATGCAGCACACAGCCCTGTGGTGATTCTGAGCAGTGTTCCCAGGGTACCTAGAGGAGGCTGCCATAACTTAGACAAGCCCTCAGGATTGTCTAATTTATATCGGGGACTGCTTTGGCCCCTGACCAACTCAAAACTGGGAGCTGCAAAGGTGGCTTAAAACTGCCTTAACCTCCCTTCTCCTGGGCTGTGAGTTTTTTATTCTGCCTTTTAGGCTACATCTGTACTAGCCACTGTACACATGCTCACACATGTGGTTTTGTCATAACTCTCCCCCACCCATAGTCCACATGTAAACACCATTAGCACATGTCTGAAGGTAAGTAGAGACTGAGTAAGTGAGCATATCTGAGGGATGGAGGCAAGTACATGCCTTCAGCTGTGGCATAGCCCCACAACCATCCCAGTGTGCAGTGTAGATGGAGGTAAGGAGCTTGTACCATGTCTCGATTTTCAATAGTCCTCCACCCCACAGTCCCACAATGCACTGAATCCTCTTCTTCCTGACTCTTACTCAATCTATAAAGGTCCCTGTCCCCCATAGTACCATGCTGCACTAATCACATCTTAACTGCTTTACACTGCACTTTTTTGATCAGTACAAGTTAACATGGATCCTGCTCCTAGAGCAGCCACCTGGCCCACCAACCATACCTGGTGGTGATCGATGTGAGGTCGGACTACACCATCCTCCATGACTTCACCCAGAGCATCAGGAATGTTCATATGTACTGGGAAATTTCACGGAGGCTGTAGCAGGTGGGCATTAAATGGACTTTGGCCCAGGGCTAGGTTCTGAAGGGGAAGGGACCACTTTGGTTATTAGAGGAAAGTTATTCACAATAGTCTATTCCTTGGGCGATTACAAAATGTTTACTGTCCCTCTCCTTGGTTTCTGGCCTGTCTGTGCACTAATCACTGATGCAAAAGTGGCAAAAATAGAAGTGAGAGAAGGATCTGGTCTTACAGTTGGATAAACACAGTGTAGTGTCCTTTTGTGTGAAGAAGAGAGGAACTTGCGGTGCTGATCTGACACTGTGGTGTGTCTCTTTCTTTCCCTGTTCATATCATCTTTGTTAGGCAGGCCCATGGGCAAGATTTTTGGTGATGCCAGGGGTGGAGTGGGGCGGGTGGTTTTCATGGTTTGCATATCCCTTTGCACAGAAGTTCCATAAGCTAGCTGAGAATAGAGTCAATATCCAGTCAAATTGCTTCTGAGTCCTGTAACCATATTTCAGCAAATTTCTGGTGTAGGAGAAAGTCCAGCTGGGTCTTGAGGTTGAACAGCAGTGCAAATCTGCTTAGTCCACCTTCATAGCTGACCAAACCCCTCCATGCATCAATAAGTTAGCAGAAACATCTTGCTGGCATTGCTGGATCTCTTCCACTGGACTGGAAAGCCACCTCTTTTCTATTCTGGAACCTTGAAGACAACTATGTTTTCCAAATGTAGACCAGCCTTTAAAGAAGAACCTGCAAACTGGTAACATAGCACCTGGAAGGATCTGCCACCCCCCATCTCCCGCCTTGAGACACTGAAAATTTTAATTTTTAAAATATCAGTACATGTATCTTACCACTAGTAGCCTCTGCTCCTTCCCCATGGGCTGCAAAAGTTATCTGAGAACCGAGGATAGTCTAACAGCTGTATTCCTGGAATGATGAAAAGGGAAGGCATAGATCGGGGTTTCTCAGTGTCTTCCATAGTATATATATATACTTGTCTTTGAACTGGCAGGACATTTGGCTTCCAAGAGAGAAACCAGAAGGACCCTGGAAGAGTTGCTCATCAGAAACAGTTTGAGTTCATCAGGGCAGAGGAGTATCGGGCTCTTTAGCAGGAAGAGACATTGATGAACTGGTTTATGGAGCAGGAAGTGTGGCACATGGAACAGGATCATTCCCTAACGGAGAAGTTGATAGAACTGGTGGCCAAACATGTTTGGAGTCTGTCTGTTGCCATGGCCACTGCACTTCTCAGTGAACCACAATTACCAGCTTTTCCTGCTCCAGCTGCCACCCAGAGTGCTGCTGAGACGGAGGACCCAACCCCCTCCGAGTGACCAGGAGGCGCCTGCAGGACTCCCAGGAGCACACCCTCCACTGACACCCGGAACCCCCTCCTGCCCGAACATCCAGGAGGGGAACAATATGCCTGCAGGAGTCCCTGAATCCCACTAAGTGCCTGGCCCCCACAACACATGCAAGAGGTGACCCCAGTTGTCCCCAAGAACAATTTTCCCTCATTACATAAGAACAGGCATAGTGTGTCAGACCAATGGTCAACCTAGCCAAGTATTCTGTCTTCTGACAGTGTCCAATGTCAGGTATTTCTGAAGGAATGAACCAAACATGCAATAATCAAGTGATCATTGTTCCCCCCAGTCAGTGGGAGGACAAAGAGGGGTTCCATCTCTTTTTAAAAATGTTTTACTTACACTTTCCATATAGTACTTTTAAGAAATGTTACAGTTTCCGGACTTGTGTGTGGGCCCTCCTTCTTAAGTATTATGAACTGAAGATGTTTTAGGTTCAGGATTGGGTCCCATGATTTACAGCACATAAATTGGAATGATATAACTTTCTGGTGCCATCATACTCCAAATGCTTTTCTCTCTGTACCTCCCCTCCCCCAGTCTTAGGTCAAAAGTTTCTAAAGTGCCAAGGATACATGGGAGGGATGGGGAAAGTACAATTAGTGTTATGTGGTTACAGAAAGCATTGCTAGTTGCAAATATGCAGCAGAACACAGAACATGGTAGATAAACATTTTATGGCTTGGTTCACATAGAGAAAAACGAAACACAGTTTAAATAACAATACAGGCATCTGCAACTATCTAGTGAGTAAATGGCCTCTTTTCCCCAGTTTCAACCTTAGTAGGGATTAGTGCTTCATAACAGCTACTATTGTCAGTTAACACCACAGACAAAAACAGTTAAAAAAAAATAATCGGTGCACCACCACCCCAAAACAAATGTTGATAAGCCCATTAAGAAAGACTGAGTGCTCCCAATAGCAAAGGTTTGTAAACAAGTGCAAACAGTGAAGACAGAAGCATTGCGCAATGACTGCATTACAACTCAGCCTCCATCTCTGTAACACAAATCCAACTCTAAGGTGTTAACCCTGTGGAGGTGCCCTGTTCTAATTGTCTATAATGTGTGAATTGTCACAGGAATGAACAGCTAAAGGTCTTCAGCTACAGGGAAACAAAACTCTCACAAAATAAGTAGCCCCACAAGTATATGCCAATGTTCGTGCCTGTGTTTTTCCAGCAGCTGCACAAAGTTGTGAAGGCACCCCTTGGCACAGGCAGATATAATCCTCTGTGTCCCAGCTGTGCCAAGATGTGTGAACAAATGGTATCCCTGAGTTCCCTCACCTATGGGAAACTAGGGCCTCTTGCTTTGGATCCAGCTGCTTGTCCAGAGTTTGTCCTGAGCCCCGTTGAGATTGAAGCATTCCCCTCCATGCTCACAGGCGTTATGGAATGTGCAGCAGGTGATGATTATATGAACAGTATTTGCCACACTGGCATCCAGATGGGTGTATAGGCAGCACCAACAAGATTTCAGCTTTTCAAATGCACTCTCCACAACTGTTTTGAAGCTAGGGAGTTTGTAACTGAATTCCTTTTTTCCAGTGTCATTAATGTCAAGGTACGGTTTCATGAGCTAAGGTAGGAGAGGATATGCCCCCAAACAACAGTTGACACAGACATACTGTAAAGAACCATATCATTTCTGGGAAATAAACTCCCTTCTTCCCCCTTCAAGTACAATCCCAATCTTCTCAGCACTGTGATGCCATGAACCTTTCCATGTTTGTATTTATGAATCTGCCTTGCAGCCTTTTTGGTTCACATACTCACTTGCCCATTTTGATAGCCAAAGTATTGGGATACAGATGTCATCGATGACTCCCTGCATTGTTTGGAAACCCCATCCTCTCTAGCTATTACTTCAGGAACTTTTCTTATGACAACCATTTGTGGGTAGATCTCAGTGTTAACTGCCTCATAAATCTGCACAGCTACTATCCTGACAGTGGACTTTCCAACCCCACAATAGTTTACAATGGACTGATAGCTGTCTGATGATGCCAGCTCCCATAGGGCAATAGCCACCCACTTCTGCACAAGTAGGGCTTCTCTGAATAGTGTGTTCTGGTGCTGGAGGTTTGGGGCAAGTTCCTCACACAGCTATATGAAGGTATGTTTCTTCATTTGCAAGTTCTGAAGCCACTGCGGGTCATCTCAGGTTTTCAAAACAATGTGATCCTACACCACACCGACCCTCTGCTTGTTCTCCTGCAGCAGAAGCAATGGTTCACCCATGGGCACATGGTGGCAATACCAGTATTTATCATAGGAGCTGAATAAATTGTCATTGACCCTCAAGGTCAGCTGTCTTTGATGTGTCAGAAAGGTCTCCCCAAATTCCGTTCAGCATCTTGCTGACAGCCTACTCCACAAACATTTGTTCTGCAATAAAGAGCAGGAGCAGAACCACATCATCATTCCATTGTTCCATGTCTTCCATTCAATTTGACGAGGGAGGGAGGGGACTTGATCAGGAACTGCCATTGGCAAATGTATGAATTCAGTGGACGGTATCAACAACACACAGCAAAGCAGTTCCTCGAGCATTTCCCTGTGATGCACAGAACCTTAGGATACCTCCCCTGAAATGCAGCACTAATGTCATGTAGTAGCAGTGTGGACATGGGTATACATGTATATGTACCATTATACCTGCGTCCAGCACAGCATAGGTGGACATGTGATGCAGGTATAAGGAACACGCACACAGTCAAGTAACCGAGTTTGTGTGTCACCTTGGAGTGGGTGCATATGTTGCAAAAGATCACATAGGCCTGCACTGTGTCCCACACGCAAGGCCACCAGGAGACATGAGAGACTAGGCACTGAGTTTTATAGCTGTCAAAATGTCCTGCCAGAGGGATTCATGACATACTTGGTTATAGTCCTCAGTGGCTAATGGGGAACATATTTATGCCCTTTTATGGCGGTTTCCCCATTTTGGACATAGCGGCATTCCTTACTTATGGCTTCCTGCTCATCAGAAGAGATTCTGTGGGCCAAGTCTGATCCTATGAAAGCCCCAGAAAATTATGCCCATGGTTGTAGCTCGATTGGACAGGGGCAAGCTGGCTGTTGGGGGTTTTCCCCCCAAAGACATCTTTCTAGTGACTGTATTTGGATGCAAGTTGAGGACCAGAATCAAGGGGTGGCTCTACTGGGCCAGCTACCCCAGTGTGAGACTACTGGGGAACTACAGCACGCTGACCATTTTCTGTGCTGCTGGCAAAATACAGTTGCACAGATGCATCAGAAACTAAACTCTTCCTGAAATTTATATGTAACCTCTTAGCCCCAAAGTGACACTGATTTACACCCCTTGAGGACCAGGCACAATCTTCAGTAGAGAAGGAGAGAATACAAGGAAACTACATATGGGATCCACCTTAATGAAAAACCCGCTGCTTATATTAGTAATCATTTAAGCACCTTGAGTAACTGCAGTTAAAGCTAATTAACAAAATCAAATTAGCATATCTAGGGAACTTGCACATCATGATTATAAATTAAAAATATCATCATTTACTGGTTTCTGACTGAACTGCTCCTTTCAAAATTCAGTGATTTTTTTCAGTAAAAAGAAACTGGCACAGGTTTACTTTTACCACTTTACTTACTTTTGGCCATAAGAATCCCCACATTCCTCCAGGCACTCCAAGCTAATTTAGATGGTCATGATTTAGTATAGTTCATCTAGAATTGATTAGAAATATCATAATCTCAGCTAATTAGTCTTCGAACTCTGAGAGAGTGGGAGGAGCTGACATCAATGGAGCTATACTGAATTATACGAGCTAAGGATCTGGCCTTGGTCCCAGAAGTGTTGTTCTGGAGAATCAAACAACAATATAGCAATACTGGCCAAATCCAGTAGTGGCACAGGATCCATCTACTTAATATGTTAGTGGGCATTCTCCAGTTTTAGGGTGACCAGATGTCCCGATTTTTGGGTCTTTTTCTTATATAGGCTCCTATTACCCCCCACCCCCTGCCCTGATTTTTCACACTTGCTGTCTGGTCACCCTATCCAGTTTTCAGACACATATATTATTATTATTTATTATTAGAATAGTAGTAAAAATTTAGACAATTGCAGCATTCAAAGACCCTAATTAAGATTTGGGGCACCATTATGCTGGATGGTGTAAAAACCATCGACAAGAGATAACCCCTGCCCCAGAGGTCTTATAACAAACAGATAGCTCCCAACTCATTTTTTAACACTGAGACATGTCACAAGCTATTTGCAAATGATCTCTAGGACCATCCATATTATGTGCAATATGAAGTAATTACACTGATTACTGCAACTTATACTTTTATTTAAACTGCTCTATTGACAGCTGTACTAGAAGTACATTAAACAGGGTATATAATCAGTTATCTACACACCTGGTTTTGTTTTTATCACTGGATCAATAGTTTTAACTTATATGGAACTACCCTCCCTCTCTCTTAAGAGGGTCCATTCAAGTCAGGGTCAAGGGACATGAATGTGAGCAGATGCCTGGAACATCAATCTCCAGAGCTGTCACTGGGGCCCTTTTCAAAGATCATAACTTCATAATGTTTCTCTAAACAAAAAAATAAGCTCACCATTGTAATGATTATTGTTTTATTTCTGAAGTTTACATGGCAGTGATTTGTAAACCCATTATAGCATCCACATACATAATTTTTTATTAAAAAATAAGTCAAGCAAATAAACAGGCACAGTTCCATCCTGCAGAAAGTCTTACACCCCTCTGAAATCCTAGCTCCTAATATCAAAACTGGTGCTGGCCTTCAAAAACAACAACAACTACAAAAACACAGACTTTTGATTTAGCTCCTGCCATTTCTCCCTCTTTCCGCATTATTTTTCAGAAGGACATGTAATACTCTCATATAGAATCACAGAGACTCCTTGGGGACACTGCAAGTAGCAAGTCCAGTACACACAAGCAGGACTGAAATTCCTGCTTAACTCCCTCAGGCCAAATCAATCACATACAAGACAACAACTTAACATGAAGAAAAGAATAAAGCGCCATCTACTGGTGGAGGTGTGGTCAACACAAAACATTACAGCACCAAGGCTAGAGTCCAGTTTCTTGAACTCGATCTCTGCACAACTTCAAGCACAATCATCTAATGGAAAAGGAAGAGGATGCTGGTAATATTTTTTCTCAGGCTTCTAACTCCATCTCATATGTAGATGCTTTTCTTCTTTTTTGTCCCTCTCAGTTCCATCCCTTTTTAACTTTGCGAGTACTGACCATGGATATCATAGTCACTTGGTAAAAATAAAATGCATTTTAGTAAGAACATCCCTTCCTACACAAAACCCAAAACAGTTACACTTCGGGCTTGTCTACATGGTAGAGTAATGTGCTCTTTAGGGGTATGATTTCTAAAGCAACCTAATGTGTCACACATTCATTGGCCTATTCAGACCTTGCTGGTGCACTTTCATATAGTGCTGTTTGAAACTACATTAATACACAGTAGGGAACCTTTAGTGCACACAACCTGGGTCTACACAGACCAATTAATGAGCAATACATTAGTACACTTTAGAAATCACACCTCTATAAAGCAAATTACCCCATCATGTAGGGAAGCCCTTAGCACACTAATGGCCTTAAGCACTCTTAAAAATAGTAAGAGGAGGCAGGGCCACCAGCCAACAGAGCAAGCTATCCATGAAGGACCGCATGCACCGTAAATCTTCAAGACGGAGCTACTATAAGGTGGGTGCATAACTGGTTGGAAAACCATAACCAGAGAGTAATCATCAGTGGTTCACAGTCAAGGTGGAAGTGCATATTAGGTGGGGTCCCACAGGGATCAGTTCTGGATCTGGTTCTGTTCAATATCTTCATCCATGATTTAGATAAGGGCATAGAGAGTACACTTATAAAGTTTGAGGATGATACCAAGCTGGGAGCGCTTGCAAGTGTTTTGGAGGATAGGATTACAATTCAAAATGAACTTGACAAACTGGAGAAATGGTCTGAAGTAAATTAGATGAAATTCAATAAGGACAAATGCAAAGTACTCCATTTAGGAAGGAACAATCAGTTGCACACATACAAAATGGGAAATGATTGCTTATGAAGGAGTACTGCAGAAAGGGATCTAGGAGTCATAGTGGATCACAAGCTAAATATTAGTCAACAGTGTAACACTGTTGCAAAAAAAGGAAACATCATTTTGGGATGTATAAGCAGGAGTGTTGCAAGCAAGATAAAAGAAGTAATTTCTCTGCTCTGCGATGATTAGGCCTCAGCTGGAGTATTGTGTCCAGGTAAGATGTGGACAAATTGGTGAAAGTCCAGAGAAGAGCAACAAAAATGATTAATAGTCTAGAAATCATGACCTATTAGAGAAGATTGAAAAAATTGGGTTTGTTTAGTCTAGAGAAGAGAAGACTGAGAGGGTACATTATAACAGTGTTCAAGTACATAAAAGGTTGTTACAAGGAGGAGGGAGAAAAGTTGCTCTCCTTAACCTCTGAGGATAGGACAAGAAGCAATGGGCTTAAGAGCGATTTAGGTTGGACATTAGGAAAAACTTCCTAACTGTCAGGATGATTAAACACTGGAATAAATTGTTTAGGGATGTTGTGGAATCTCCATCATTAGAGATTGCTAAGAGCAGGTTAGACAAACACCTGTCAGGGATGGCCTAAATAATATTTAGTCCTGCCTTAAGTACAGCGGACTGAACTAGAAGACCTTCCGAGGTCCCTTCCAGTCCTACAATTTTATGATTCTGTGATATGCAACAGTGGATGCCCTACCACTATGACTTCAAACACCACTGTGTCTTGCTGAGGAGTAGTATAATAGAAGCCACTTATGGTTAGTGAAAACTCATTATATGGTGCATCCTACTAAATGATGAGCACCTTCAACTCCATTTGATTCAGGCTGTATAATAAAAGTGGAGTGTGATATGGATGAGAGGCTGTTAGCAGGACAAGGCCCTCTAAATTGATATTCCACTTTACAAACATACAAAAAGGCAAGTGGTTTCATTATAATTTAGTTCAGTATCAGTGATTCATTGTATTATTAGAAATATATGCAAAACCTTAGGACATAAAACAAATAGCAAGTCTTACACCCCAAATACTGTGATGTGGGGAAAAGACACTCTAGGTTTTTTTTTTCCAGTCAACCACATACTGGACTCCTTTTTTCCAAATTGGAACGGTTAGAAAGGGAGACTTGAGGCTAAATTATTGCTTAAACTGTTATGGTTTATGATGGAATTATTTTGTCAGGATCAGACTCCATAACTAAAACACCCACTCACGTAAGAAATGTTACACTGTTCCCAAACTTTTGTCTTTAAGGTTTTCAGTCCATTTCTTGGAACACATATAATGGGGATTGTTCATTAATACTAGATGGGTTTTCAATGGCATCGTGTATAGTTTCTTCAAAAAGCTGCAAAAAAAAAAGAAGTATTCCACGAACCTCCACTGAATAAGAGTTTCAATAGCACCTTCTCCTGTGCCTATTGTACATACCTCTCTGTTCTCATGATTAGTTTTTTGCTATTCTGCCAACCTTTCCAGCATGTAAAACATCATGTTCCAGTGAGCTGGACCCTCTTATTTTAATTTCTCCAAAAGTAATTTGTCTTTCTTCTGCAGTTCCCAGGAATTTTATGGTTCTCCTTAAAGAGTGACTCAAATGGGTGAGATTTTGTGTCTTGGTGCCAGAAGACATTAAAGACAATAGTCATTCTTAAGAAAATCATGCAGCAGCAGGTTCAGACAGTGGACAAAACATGGCACATGCGCGAATTGGCCCCCAAGTACTGCCCTTACAACACTGGTATAATGTTTGGTTGTAATAAAACCAGAAGACAGACCCAGGGAGGTAAAGTTTTTATTCTTGCAGCATATTGGCTGTGGTACATTGGTTATGAAATCAAAAGGGCATCTTGTTTTTGAAAGTGTCTGCCAACAGTTGACAGATGCTTCTTGGAATGATATCAAGAGAGAGCTGTAATCGTCATGTAGTATGCCCCATTGGTCCACAATTAATCTGGTAAATGTGCCTACAATCAGCCCCTTTCATGACTTGTTCCATTAAGGTTTATACGGTGCTGTGCATCTATGACATTGGGCAAAGTGTGAACTTAGTCAGAGATCTTAAACCATACCACTTTGTTGGCTGTGAATTGTTTATACACTAAGTGTATACCAACAATGATGGAGTTAACCACAATTCATAGGTTGGAAATGAAATGGTAATATTATTTATGTGCTTAGATAGATAGATAGCAATCTAGGAAAAAAATCATTTTTTTTCAGTCAAAGCTATTCACCAAATTCACCCTGAATTTGCTAATAGGTTTGGTGACCCCAAAAATGCTTTTTTCCGCAAGTTTATTATTCGCTGACAAATTTTCCACCATCTCAAATGTCCTGCCTCCCTACTCCCTCAGCTTTACTTTGAAAAATAAGGCTCTACCTCCTATTTGTAAGGTTCACAGTTGGCTATGCCATACAATATGCCCAAAGCATTGTTAACCCCTTTTCAGTTCATGAAATCAGAATATTTCTTTATTTGCAGGTTCTGCATAGCTCAGTGTCATGGTTTACACAGCAGATCAGAGCCCACATAAATACCTAGATAGATTTTCTTTTAAGATTGAAAAAAAAAGGGAGGTGATGATAGAATGTCTGATATGCTATCTGTCCACCCAAAAACTAAACTGAGAACAGCAACCAACCTCACCTACGTTGCCCAGCAGCCATCAGCTGGTAAAGATCTTTGGCCAAAACTGGCAAATGATGCAAAACCAATTTAAAATAATCACTTCCACCATGCTCCAGAAACTCTAGTGGGTTTGTTTTTCATGAACATTCATACAATCAAATTTTACTGAATGTTCATGGTAAACAAAATTTCAGAGAAACAAAATTTTAATTTGCATGTGCGCACTTATCTAGTCAAAAGAAATAAAACCGTGTGATGTAACTAACCAGTCATAGCTAACCAACTCAATTTGATTAGCAAATTCTCAGAGAGAACTGCTTGTGATAAATCCAGAGTTAATAAAAATTGCAAAATAATCTGAACACTCAATTTTTAAAATAAATCGATGTAGAAGAAATTGCAATCTGCTTTTAGTTATTGTGAGAACAGAAAAACACAGGTGAAATTGGGTGAATAGATTATCCCTGGCAATTATTCACTTATCTAAAACCATGCCTAATTTTTGAAGTTTATATCATTTCAGTTAATTCCTTTGTTTTCACCCTTTTATTCCTCAGACTCTCTGAACTGTCTAATGACATTTGGTAACATAAAACCTGTTCTTAAAAGATTTCCAGCCCCATTTTAAAGTCCAAATTTTCCAGCTTGAATCTAAGCTTTTGTCCAAAGCTATCCAAGAATAGTGTGTTTTCATTAAGTAATTTAAAATAGTGTGTTTTCGTTAAGTAATTAAGTGATGAAATATGGAAATATTGAAAAACATTTGAAAACAGATATAAAAAGCCAGAACATGAATAAATAAATGCAGTGTCATTTTGTAAAATCATTTAAAATCAGTAAGTTGCATGTATTTTTCATTTAAATAACAGGATATAGCTGAAATCTGTGTGAAGGCTTCACTAAAGGCGTATATTATAAATACAATTCCAGAATTTTCATTTCCATAGTAACACAGTGATAGCAATCCAATTATTCAAAAACAAGTTTCAGAACCTATACATTTCAAGTGAAGAATCATGCATTTGACATTTTAATCCTAACAGATATACTTTATGCAAATAAAAAAAAATATTTTCCTCTGACAGTCCTTAGGAAGAGAGAGGACAATGAATATGCTAAATATTTAATCTGTTCCTTCATGTATAGGTGGGATGTCATAATAAACAAGAGTGGCTGACCTGTGCTCTTTTCTTGTCACCAATGAAAGAGGAAGGAAAAAGGGAGGAAGAAATATATTTTTCTAACACTGGAATGAACCATGGTTGTTTAAAAACAAATGCACTTATTGCACATATTGCTATGTAAAATCAATTTATCAGATCACTAAGAATCATGTGATTTCATCATTGCATAAACATTTGAGATTCATCTAACTGGAGAAATGTGGCATTTGATGGTCAACTAATAAAAACCTGATCCTACAATCCTTATTCAAGCTATAACCTGTGTAGGCTCTAATGAGGTCAATGGGAGTTTTGCCTGACTAAGAACTACAGGGTTGGGCCCTAACTATGGCATTTGGAGCTGGAAAGCTGAAATGTAATAAAACTTTGTGTGTGTCACTGAACAATCTAAACCAAAATGACATGAATGCTGCATACTCTTTTAAAATGGCCCATAGGTAGAATTCAGAGAACATAAAATCACATAATTCAATTATTGACTGGCTGTCAGGGACTATGGGTTATGAAGGCTAGTCCACAAGGCTCTTTGGAGATAGTAAGTTCCAACCTGCTGTCCAGGAACCTGCTAACCATTGCTAGAATAAAAGTTGAATTCTGAAAGAGAACTTCCATTCTAGAATCTGATGAGGAATGCTGGGGGTCCTGATGGGCTCCCAGCTTCTGTTTAAATCAAGCACAGGAACAGCAAGTTGTCCAGGCAACTGGGTTCCCTTTGCTTAGGACTGCTTCCCTTGTGCTACCTGTTCTTACTGGCTGACTCTGATCTCCTGGTAACCTGACACTTCCTGCCTCCTGACACCTGACTCCTGGTTTGCCCTCTGGCCTGTCTCAGACTCTTATCTGCTGGTGTCTGACCCAGCCTGCCACCCGACTCCTGCTCCAACTGCTAGGTCAAACTGCCCACGTCCCAGATCCTGCACCCACCTCTGGCTGAACTGTTCCTATTAATTGTCTCCTCTTTCTTCGGGCTAAGTACAGACCCTGACCCTCTGTATGAAGGCACATGCCTTTTGATAAGTAATGGAACTAGAGTAAATCTCAGGTGTGACTTTTCCAAATTCTCCATCCTTGTCATAAGGAATCCCCCGCTATCACAAGCCCATTTGCTAGGGCTAGGCGTTAAGATCAAGATATGATCCTTTGACTCTGAGCAAATCTGAGCAGAGACTGTATTTTACTCAATGGACAATGACCCCACACTTTACAAGCAGGCAAGACTCCCACTGAATACTGTGGGTCTTTGACCTGATCATAGCGACAAATGGCAAAATTCAAGATAAAATTTCCACAAAAAAGTCATTAAAAAATAAAACTAAATTGCATAACACATGCAGAAGACACAGCACAGAAACATAACACTCAAATAGCCTATCTTACTACACAATATAATCATTTAAATTTAGTTAACACAATTTTTTGCTTTGCGCTCCAGGGCAGCACCAGGCAGGAGCAGTCCCTGCATCTGTAAAACACAGTGACTGAGGTTGTCCTCAGCCCTTCATTCTCTTCCCTCAGCCCCATGCATTTATTCAAGGTCAGGGACAATCTTGGCCTGTATAAAATAATGACATTTAAAGGCCATCAGCAACAGGGAAATATTTCACTTTGTGCCTTTCTTGCTTTCTTATGATATATTAAAAAGGCCTGAAAGGTGGTAGTGCTTTTTAAAAGAGAGATGTTTGTTTTGTTTTACATTAGAATTTCAGGCTTTTTCTGCCCTGGAAGACTCTAAGGAAGAATATAGAAGTATCAAGTTTCTGACATCGTATGCACCAAGGAAGAGAAACTTGATTAACTGAGAGCTGAAGTGATTGAATTGTGTTTGTGTTTTGTTAAATAGGGTAATTAAATACATAGGAACTCTCTTTTCTCAGGTCCGAAGACGTGGGCTGTAGTCCACGAAAGCTTATGCTCTAATAAATTTGTTAGTCTCTAAGGTGCCACAAGTACTCCTGTTCTTCTCTTTTCTCAGGATTCAACACTCCCACCTCCATCAGTTAAGTGTTAAAAAATCTGAAAATACCCTTTCCAAGTCCGCCAAAGAGTCTACCATCAAAAAATCAGGAAAGATGAGACTTGAAATCCCTGATATTTCTCAAATAAAAAATACACAGAAAAAATAGAGGAAAAACCCCATCATCTTGTCAAACCATTTTTTACATCACATAGTGACAAAGAAAAGCAGAAATACATGTTTTATCCCCTTTACATATCATCTTTTAAAATACCTTATATCAGTATTGGCATTTTGGTCATAAATGAAAAATTATGGAGGTCAGGTCCAACTCTTTTAGCGGCTATTCACAAAATAGCTTTTAAAGCATTGTATAATTGAAAGTAACACTGGAGTTAAATAATGAAGTTAATATTATTATTTCCAAGTACAGCAAACCTGCAAAATTTATGGTGCTGCCCAGTCATTGTTTCCACCTACTTAGAGGACAGTAAACTGGTAAGTGTCCTCTGTACAAAGGTGCCAGTGACTGATTACTGCCTCTGAAGCCCTTCAAAAGCATCTTCAGTGGAAAAACATTCTGTACAACAAGAATATTTCTCCTGGATGCTGAAAGGTATCCACAAGAATGCGCCGTTTTTCCAAACTGAAGAAAAGGATGTCTTTAGGCAGAATTGTACAGGACAATTAAAATTCTATACATACAATGTATTATGCAAAATAAAATAAAGTATTTGGCCCTTTTGCAAAGCCTTCAGTGCAACAATGGTTAAGAAGTGTACTTCACTAATTGCTGAATAAAAAGCAAATAGAGTGGTTCACGTTGAGGCCTGACAGAAGGATACTTATATGTGCAATCCAGATTGGTTTTGGTCTAACATGTACAACATAAATGTTTCTGTTTATGTTAACTGCTCTGCCCACTTGATTCCATCAATACTAGAAAAAAATGGTTCTCCTAAAAATGATCTTAGGTGGCAGAAACATGGAGAGTCAGGAAGTAGGTGCAATGGAATTGCCTGAAAAGTAGAAGTGTTTGGTTTCCTGAAGAAAAACAATTTAGTTATGAATGAAATCTGACCTGTGTCCTACTTCAAGGTTGTTTACTGGTGAATCTTGTTGCTGATGTTTTCAGCTTGTCATATAGGAGCCTTCAACAGCCTGCAAGGAGGCACTGTGGTGGGAAGAAGCAGTTCTATGATGCCACACTACAAGCCCCAGTATAGGAGTCATGCCAGGGACAGGTCATTTTCCATGGATTTATGGCTTATTACAACAATCTGTAACCCACAAACTCCCTCTTTTTGTCCTATGACTGCAGAGGTATTAATGGCCTGGGCAGTGGCTAAATTACATCAGGGACTGTTTTGACCCCTTCAGCAGCCCAGAGTCAGGAGGGCACAAAGGTGTGATGTGAGTAGAAAGTAATGTGCCTGGGTAAGTTGGAATTTGGCAGCATATTGAGACAGGAAGAATAGGGGAGAAGTAAAAGAGAAATACAACCTAGCCCAATTTGCTCTCTGTCCTGATAGATGACAGTTGTAAGGCTATCCGAAATAATCACAAGCATAAAAAGTTGGAACTTCCATAGCGTTAACCAATATTTATTAAAGTTAATAACATATTCTTTTAAAATACACATTGGCCTATCCATAAATGTGGTGTTCACCTTAAAAATAATATATTTTGAGTAAGAGCAATTGGACTTTGCCATCTATATTTCTTGCCAATTAAGATAAACCAATTAAACTACTCAATGTTTATTAAAAACCAAGCAGAATTTG
The DNA here is from genome assembly GCF_027887155.1 of Malaclemys terrapin pileata. Lineage (NCBI taxonomy): Eukaryota > Metazoa > Chordata > Testudines > Emydidae > Malaclemys > Malaclemys terrapin. The sequence goes on along the minus strand of NC_071505.1, from coordinate 37,179,143 downwards.
TTGCAGTGGTTTAACCAGCACAATCAGATAGATTACACGGTAGTTTATAGTTTCAATAAATGCTTGCAGTCCAGCACTATTAAAGTGAAGGTGCTGTACAACAGCAAATAGATCTATTGGCAAATACCAGGTTTCAGAGTCTCATCATGTTAATTAAGATAAGGCAGATTGTGGGTGAGCTTGTAAACATATTTTAAGAAATCAGAAATATTATGATTAGATAACACAGAAAGTATCCAGAGTTTATCCAAAACTCTTGCAAAGTTTACATGGTGTGACTGCTTGGCATGAGAAGCTTGCCCAGGTACTTGAGCAGAAGAGCACCCAGACAAGAGACCCAACAACAGTTCAGAAGTGTATTGCTTCTGCCCTGTGGAAACTGGCAACCCCAGACAGCTATAGATCTGTTGGCACTCAGTTTGGAGTTGGAAAATCTACAGCTTGCTCAGAGGTTATGGAGGTTTGCAAGGTAATCAACACTGCTGTTCCCCAGGCTTGTCAACATTGGAAATATTCCTGAAATAATTACAGGGTTTGAATGGATGGGCTTCCTGAACTGTGCAGGTGTGTTGAATGGGATGCATATTCTTATCCTATGCCTGCCATTTCAAGCAAGCAAATATCAACATGTGAGGATACTGCTCCTTTTTTATGAAGTTCCTCATGGACCATCATGGCATTTTCCTGGGCACCTACATTGGATGCATCCACAGGAAACAGGATGACAAGGTGTTCCAGAACTCTGGCCTGTTTCAACATGGACAAGCTGGTTCAATCTTCCCCACTAACACCACACTCATCGATGGGGTGTCTGTGCCAACTGTGATTATTGGCAATCCAGTGTGCCCTCTGCTACTCTGACTGGTAAAGCCTTATCCTAGTGTGCACCAACGAGACAAGAGACATTTTTTTCTCTGCTAATCCGCCATCTTGAACAGCATGATCAGGAGTGTTTGTGTGTGGGACCGTCCTTAGGATTTATGGGGTCCTATGCAGTATTATTAAACTGGTGCCCGTATGCACCAACGGCAGCCCCGGCTCGCATGAGTATTTTAGATAAGGGTGGTCTTTAGAAGGATTTTATTTTAAAAACTATATGTCTGAAGATCCAAGCAATTAAGGCTAAAGATGAATACTCAGATTGTGCATCCAAAAATCTATGCAAGAATTTTTTAGAGATGTGATTTTATCATCTTCAGCAACACACTAATGAAATATTTTTAAAGCAAATTTTAAACTAAGTTCCTTTAGACTAACGTGTTCTGAGTAAATATTACAGTGATGCACAACTGGTTTTGTCAGTAAATTCAGAAACTGATAATATATACCTGGGGGTTGGCAAATGACTGTTAAATAGCTTCATTACCACTTGAATGGCTCTTTAACAGTTTCAGTGTTGTGCTAATAGGTCTGGCAGGCTGGAAGGCTTTTTCACTTTTAAGTACTAAATCCTCTCCAGAGGAAGACTCACCAGGCTGCAGCAGCCAGCTGTGGTGGGAGCCTGCAGGAAGGATCAGATTAGAACAGGGATAGGAAGAGGCGGGAGGGTGGACACTAAGCCCCAGGGGTGCCCAAATTTTCGGGTGCCCTACGCAGCCGCATATGCCTAAGGACGGCCCTGTTTGTGTGCATGTGTAACACTTGAGATGAGTGAAGCTGGAGCAATACAAACAGGGTGGGGCCAAGGAACTCAACAGAGGAATATGGAGGTAGTCCATTTCTGGTCAGAACACAGATAGCTCAGGCTGATGACAAGGTAATACAAGGAATGGGCTTATGGGAAGTGACTGGAGGACCATGATATCTCTTTGATGTGAAAACTCCATGGCTGCACATTTTCCATGCATTAATCTTGTGGTAACAATACACATTAAAAGCTACCTAGCTAGCGGTTTTCCTTATAGCTTAGAGCAGAGGTAGACAACCTATGGCACGCGTGCCGAAGGCGGTGTGTGAGCTGATTTTCGGTGGCACTCACACTGCATGGGTCCTGGCCACTGGTCTGGGGGGGCTCTGCATTTTAATTTAATTTTAAATGAAGCTTCTTAAACATTTTAAAAACCTTATTTACTTTACATACAACAATAGTTTATTTATATATTATAGATTTATAGAAAGAGATCTTCTAAAAAGGTTAAAATGTATGACTGGCACACGAAACCTTAAATTAGAGTGAATAAATGAAGACTCAGTACACCACTTCTGAAAGGTTGCCGACCCCTGGCTTAGAGCATGGTGGCTGCCTTGCCATGTGGCACTGATAGAGGCTTGTAGATGTGTAAATGTGTCCTGTTTTAAGGGTTAAGCATGTGGTTAGCATGCAGTGAAGACAAAGCCTAGATGATCACAATGGCCTCTTTTTGGCCTTAAACTCTATGAAGCCTCTGTATGCCTTAGTTTACCCATCACTGTAAATGAAAATAATACAGCATGATCTTAATGATCTGAAGTCAGAGATAATTAATTAACATTTGTAAGTGCTTTATTATCTTGAAAGATTGCATGAAAGTGAAGAATATCATTCGTAGAATACAGGGCATTTGATTCTAACCTACTCCAGGTCCAGTAGCTGTTCAGTAGCTTTTGTGAAAGTAGATGGTGGTTGCATTTCAGATCTTAGTGGACTAGTGTTCACATTAGAAATATCTTCACCTATATCTTTATTTGGCAGGCACTGGCAGAGTATACATGTTGCCATGTGGCATTAAGAGCCCAGAGAGCAGCAGATCTATACAAGTGTCCTGAAATCTGATCCAGTCTTGGACCATCTACCCAAGTGTAGGGGGGCTTGATTCCCAGTGAGGACCATGCAAATCAAATCCTACCCCTCTCTAATGATTTCAATGACATTGTGTATGTAGAGTCAAAATAACTAGTCCCTATTCATAAGAGAGTATGAATTCGGCCCAAGGAGTTGAATTGACAAGAACTAGTTTTGAGAAATTGGCAGCTGGAGCAGTACACATTTGCATTTCATTGTAAAATACATTTGTGACTGCATTTGAATGTTTGCACTGTATAACAATGCAGCAGTGGCAGCAAACACAGTATTCCAACAGAGTTTAATAAAATCATATGTGCGAGGTTTCCCTCCATTATTATATACGCAATCTTTGTACTATCAATCACAGAATAATGATTGTCTTTTTCAAAGGGAAAGAAATCCAACTGCTGGCAAATCTGTAGGAATTATATTAAAAACAAACATGCATTTAAATGCAAATGGTTAACATTTTTAAGTTACAACCCTGTCTTTTAAAAGAAATTGCTTATAAAAAAAACTAAAGCTGAAATCCTTTCTTCATTACTAAGTAGATCATTTATTTTCTTTTGTGGTATGTTTCATTATGTGCTTTTACTTCGCATATTACATAGATTAGTACAACGTTAGTCAATTGAGTCTCTTTCCAGATAAGCCCTAGATTTGCAAGTCAGGCCCAGATCTGGATTTTGAATCACACAAAGCTTTGCATGCTCATTTTTGTACCTGGAAGGTTAGAGGTCACATTTGAAATGTCGGGCCTAAATATACTAGTTCTGCTTAAAAGCTAGCATGAGGCTGAATGTCTTGTTAGTAATGTTGTTGGGATCAATCCAGAAGCTGGGATCAATGCAAGAGAGTAATGCCTGACTGTATTTGAACATCTGAACACTCTACTGTAAGTGGCTTCTGATTTTGGAATGGGTGGAACTTGGCTTGTTGGCAGCACTAGGGAGAGCACAACCACCACCAACCCCAACTCAAGCACTGATGGATCTATGATGTTAGCCTGTTAGTCACTAGAGCTGACATGAGAAGGCATCACATTTTAGGCCTTGTCTATGCTAGCAGCGGTGTGTACGGTATATGTAGCTATATGTCTCCATGAAAAGCAAACTGCATCTATACTGCGGTGTATAGCTATGTGTGGCAGTGAAAGATAGTAACACTAAAAACAGCAGTGTAGACGGGAGACAGAGTGTAGAAAACTATGTAGAGTATATACCGTGAGGTTCCGGTGTGTCGTTACTTTACTCACCTAAGTAGTGTTTCACCTTCTACACTTCCATAACCAAGTTGAGGGGCATATGTACTCCACACACCACCATAAGTGACTGTGCAGTGTAGACATAATCTTAGATAACTTTGTGCCCCAGTGCCGGGCAGCGCCCCCAGCCCTGGTGTGCCAGGCGGCCAGCCCCAGTATGCCAGGCGGGCAGCCCTGTATGCCAGGCGGCCAGCCCCGGAACAATGGGCGGCCAGCCCCGGAGCACCTGGCAGCAGCAGCACCGCAGTCCTGGTGTGTTGGGCAGCCAGGCAGCATGGCAGCAACGCCTCCAGCCCCACAGTGCCTGGCAGCATTGTCCAAGTGCCAGGCGGGCAGCGCGGCCCAGCACCAGCCGCCCAGAGTCCCTGTGGGAAGCAGGCCAGCCAGCCCCAGCCCCAGCCCCAACCCCAACCCCAACCCCACTGAGCCTGGGCCAGGGCACAGTGCCAGGAACTTCAGGAGGAGGTCTGGGAGTGTAGTGTGGTTGGGGCCACACCAGGCTGTTTGGGGAGGCACAGCCTCTCCCAGCCTACGATACCCACTGCCCATGCCATTAATACCTCTGCAGTCATAGGACAAAAAGAGGGAGTTTGTGGGTTACAGATTGTTGTAATAAGCCATAAATCCATGGAAAATGTCTTTCAGAAGACGAGCCTGGGAGCTTTCATTCATTACTCTTCTAGACTCTAAAAATCATGGATTGAACAGAGACACTGGCATGCCAAGAACACATCATTCTCAGAAAATTCAAGAAGAGAAAACTGTTAATAAAATATTAAATTTATAAAAATAAATGTATGGGGAGTAACACTTGCCATTACTTCTCACAGGGTGTTAATGTGCTTGCATCTAGATAATCATCAACATCAGTTTAGTGAAGAAAACCTTTGGAAGACAATAAGTAATTGTCAGCCAAAATGGTGACAAATCTAGCGGATTTCTTAGAGATAGTTCACTAGACAACTTCAAAAGTCCGGCAAAATAATAAAGATTAAATATTAGTGCCTAAGATCCTCCCTGTAAGTTACAACAGCTGCCTCCTGAAAACACAGAGAGCTTTTATACAAAGAAATACTATCTGCAGATATATTAGAGAAGAAAGCTTCAGTGTGTACAGGAGAAAAGATAAGGATTATGCACATTTGGGGGGACTTCTAGTAGCTTCTGTGTTGCTCATCTCTCCATTTGCTCATACATCTACAATTTTGTATAGGAGTCACTTGACAGATATGCTAGTTTAGAATTTTCTAAAAATACATCTGAAGCCCTGAAGGGGAGTCTGACAGCTTTTGGACTAAATAAAAACAAGTAAAATTGGAAACTACTGATGTACTTCTTTTATGTAAGCAGCCTTATCTTTGGCTGACAACGTAGATTTCCACTTCAGAAAACCATTCATTAACTCCACTCTTGAACTTTGTGATGAGAAAGATCTGGCTTTCACTAACTTCCTCTCTTGTGATCAGTGCACCCACTACTGTTACACTGAGAATGCATATATATATAGCTGTGCAGTAATGTCATCTCTGATAGCTGAATAAGACTTTGTGCTCCTGAAGATGTGCAAATTGTTACCTTCCTTAAGATCAGTCCAAGCAAAATGACAAATAGGTTATGGGAGCCGTGGCTTGAGACTAAAAGCAAAGATAACGAATATGGGCATGAGCCAAAGATGAACAATGTACTTCTTAAATCCCACTATGAAGGAGTAGGCTTATTATTGCACAAAGAAGCTGCTAAAGCACTGAAGGAATGGGAACCTGCAAACTCACTTTGTGATGAACCATGCAGAAGTCATGGTCATTCAGCATTATGCACCAACAAACAATAAATAGGAACAGGTCAAAGACTGTTTCTATGAAAGATTACAGAGCATCATTGGCAAGATCAATAAATATGACATTATTATCCTTATGGGAGGTCTAAATGCACAGGCTAATGATGATAATTCTGGATTGAATCCATTATGGGCAGACATGACATCCCAGGAAACATTGACAGTGGAGTCAAACGTCTTGCTCTGGATAGACAACAGTGGGAAAAATGGGTTGCTTCATGTGCCACTAGGCATAGGAGTCTCAGTAAGTCTTTTTGTTGAGAATGCCAGTAAGAATGCTTTTGTTTGTTGGGTTGTTTTAATGTTTACTTGTGACTACTAGGAACTGGACTGACACCTGCTCATTTCACATAGGCCTCTGTACTGGCATCATAGAACTATGACCTTTTGTTACGGTTAACCTGGATGGGTTAGGCAAACCATGCAAACCATGACCTAGAGGTGAAAAGTGCTTGATCTCATTAAAAAATTCCTTGAGACATCTACTCTATCATATAGTGGTGATTTAAGATGAAAGCTTATAATGATGGTATTGAATTATATGTAACTTTACTGATATAAGAAATCTTCAAAGTAATTTTAAATATATGGTGGGAAAATACAACTCTCACGTAGGCTTGTATAACGCCATTAGAGACAAAACAACTGTAGCAGTATGTGTTCATCACATTGTGTTAAAAAGCTAAGTCCTGAATGCTTCTCAGTTCCTTTTTTTATGTTTCTACATTGTTGATGATGGCCAAAACACAGGAAAGTAGAAGTTTAATTGTCAGCATCACTGGTTTATTTTTAGTAAATTGGTGATAGTATTTAATAATTGGAAACCAAGATTGGAGGTGTAGATCTGTTGGTTTTTTTTTCTATATCTGCTTCAATTATGATTCAAAAATCAAACCTACAGTACCCAAGCAACCAGTTCTGTATGTTTCCATGTTTCCAAGGAAAAAGTTCACTGCCACCTTTACTATTGATAAAGAAGTGGTTAATTGTCTTCTGGAGTTTTCTTTCTGCTGTCTGTGTTTTGCTAAGGTAAATGTTTCGGTTAAAAATAGAACAGCAGAGATGTTGTCTGTATTTAATTATCTTATACAGTAAATTGTTACCTCAGACTGTAAGCTAAGTGTTTATATTGATTGATCTATAGCAACAGTGCAACCTACTGTGAAAAATATTGCTCTTTCCATGAGAGCAAATAATATATTTTACCTTATCAAACATTCAAACTTGTAAATGAATTTTAAGTTACAGATCAATTTAGATATTAAGATATCTGCTCGTATTCCATCATTTTTATTGCAGTAATAGTAGGAAATGTTTATGTTGGTTTCATACACAGTGAGGAATCTCAGAGACCATTTGGCTATTATTAAATTGGTTGAGGTATTACATTGTTACACTGCACCATTGCTGCATTGGGTTTTTTTAATGATATCTTGTCCCTGTCTTCTACCCTTTCTCCATCCTCCACTCACCTATTACAAGTCTTTTATCTGCTCCGCTATATAAGACATGTTTTTTTTCTTCAAGGAACCTACTCCTATTCTTCCTCCTACCATGGTAAGTTCCTAATAACTTCAGTGGAAGCAGGATTTGACCCAACACAAATAACACAAGGCAAAGCTTCAAGGGAAATTATTGAAGATCATATGGTAGGAAGGACTGTTAGAAGATCATGACTCAAATAGGGATTTGAAGGAGAGAAGAGAGGGCACCAGGTGGATGAGGACAAAAATGGGTGGTAGAGGTACGAAGCCAATAGTAGATAAAAACAACTAAGGGAACAATAAAACAAAATGATTGAGAAGTGAGATAAGAGTTGGACAGGCACTGGGAGGCAAGGGGAGAAAATATAGAGGCAGGAGAGAGAGGCCTTATAGGTGAGATTGAGAAACCTAAAGAGGAAGCTGATACGAGGATTGATAGAGGGATAATTGATCAGAACAGCAAGAGAGGAAATTCAGACAGACTGGAGGGTCAAAACAAGAAAATAAAACTGATCAAAAATCTCAGTGTTCATCTTCACTGTAAGAGACATTGATCTCCATTGTATATTATCACACCCTCTGCCTCCCTGAGCCAAAAATAACAACCCATATCATTTTTGGAAATTATTTTCACATACAAAACCCACAAATTTAATGAAAAATTAGTCAGTCTAGTTGCTCACCCATATTTTTAAAAACAACCCTTGCTCTGTATATTTGTCCTGAAATAATCTGAATGTGCTCCCCCTCTTTCACGGTAGACTTTTATCCCATTGTGAGTTTGAATAATGGAAATATGCAGCAAAAACAAAAGTTACTCTGTTCCTTTTAGCTCTCGTTCCCTGCTCTGTTACCCGGGGTGTTTTCTTGTCTAATAATAAATAACAATCATAATTCTTTGCACTTACATAGTGCTTGCCATTTGAAGATCTCTAAGCCCTTCACAAAGGTGGATAAGTATTATTATTCTAGTGTTACATCAATACTTAATGAGAACACGCGGGAGCCATGTGACTTATCCAAGGTGACACAATGATGTCAGTGACAGAGTTAGATATAAGACCCAGGTCTCCTGACTCCTAGCCCTATAATCTAACTCCTAGACATTTAAGTGTGGAAGCACTGTACCTAAAGATGCCCTGAACTGCATATAAAAATATGTTTTTGGTGACTTGTTTATGTAACCTGTAAAAAGACAAAAATATTTATGTCACACAGCTCTGCCACTGAGTCCTTATATACCAGTGTGTTCTATGTGAGAGGTGGAGTTGGCCTTACTTTTAAAGCTTAATGGTTCTTGTAAGACATTATCCCAGAAATAGAAAGGTCCAATGTTGTCTAATCATCATCATCATCATCAAAAAGATCTACTCTTTTGTATGGCAAGAGAGATGGCTAGCAACACTCAAGTAACTAAATCCAGATTAGTGAACCAGAGAATAGCTTCAAGTGGCCTGGTGTAAGTTTGGGATGCAAACTATAGAAGCGGGCACTGATTTACATTTTAAAAGGTCTAATAATAAACAATCACAGCTTAAAAATCACAGCAGTACAACAATAAAGTCTCAGTATATGCTGGTAAATTCAGTTATGATCAACTATCTTTAGATAAGTTTTAAATCCTGATTGGTGGAAGGATAAGACTAGTTGTAATTTATAGTACTTTAAAACACTAGAGGATACTATCTTGAAAGATTTTGATGGCTTCACTTACATTTACACTCAGGCTTCTTTAGACTAAATATGTTTTAGTAGATTATAAACTATTAGGCCAAATCCTGCAGTTCTTACTCAGTAGGGACTAAAGTCTAATGCTCTTATCCCAAAATTACATGGAAGATTGCGGAGGATTGGGGGGAGGAGGGGAATGCCAGAGCAATAGGGTTACGCTAACAGTAATATCAGATAAAGCACATTTAGCTTCTTACTCTCAGACTAGATAATGACTGAGGCACTACTACTAGTGTGTGGTAACTATCTGGTAAATCTTGACCTTTTAATAAAGATCATTCTGTTTTAGCATTGGATAGAAGATCAACGTACAGCTCCGACTTCTCCTCTTCCTTTAGTCACTGTGCATATGGGGTGATTCCTTAGCACATTTGGGATTGTCTTTGTGCTACTCTAGCATCCAAATGCTTTACAAACACATCTTCGCTGTCCAGTTTAGTTAGGTTTATGCCTGCTTTGTGTCACCTGAGTGGCACAATGCATCTGCAGTTCACCAGTTAGTTATTGCACATATATTATACATACCTTATAGTGTTGACTAAGAGAAGAGCTGAAGTTAAGCCCCTAGTCCTGAAATGAGCTCTGGATTTCAATGGGGCTCCATATACTGAGGTTTATGGATCATGTTAAATTTCTTCTAAGCCTCAAACTCCTCCACTCCCTCTGGGAGCTAGACTGTGGCCTAACTTCTGTGTCTACACAAGGGAGTAGGTGGCTATTTGTGCTCCCAGCCCCATATTGTAGCTACATAACTGCTATGTTCTCTCCCAATGCAAATGGACAGGAATTGCCAGAAAGTGGACAGAGATGCATCTCTGCATCCCCTCCTTAACCCCACCCCAATCTCCCAATGTGCCAGCTAGCACAGTTATGCCAGCAAGCCAAGGGACATATATTGCATCAAGTATAGACCTGGCATAGGGCACTTTCCTCTCGGAGAAAGAGGGAATTCAGGTCTACGCAGAAACTGAAGGTCTGATTGTAGTATGTGTAGGCATACCCAGGCTAGATTTAATCCAGCTGGCACAGGTAACCATAGTAATGAAGATGTGGCAGCATGGACTTCAGCACAGGCTGGCAACTTCAGTATATACCCAGGCTCTCTGGTGCACTTATACTAGGATGGCTAGTGTGGGCTGAAGCTCTTGCCATCACATCTACACTACTGTTGTTACCCTTGCTAGCTAGATGAAAGTTACGTGAACACTTGGAGTTGGGGGTGTGATTCCCAGTTGGCGCAGACATACTCACACCCGCTATCACTGAACTAGTGCACCTAAAATAGTAGTGTAGCCACAATAGCACAGGCAGTGGGGAACGGTTGCATCAGCAAACCAGCTCACGCACATACCCCTGGGGATATCTGGAAGGGCTGGCCTATGCTGCTTCTCACCACTACCCATACAACCATGGCTACATTACTATTTTTAGCATGCTAGCTTGATGGAGCAAGCATAACTATGTCTACTCAAGCTGGGAATCACATGAGCAACTTCAAGTGTAGGTATAGCCTAGAGCTAGCATGAGTATGCCTACATGTACTACAATCACACCTTGACTTGCAGCATAGCACAATTTAGCCCTCAAATTGCTATTTATTGATCATTAGAGCTGATCATTTGACAAAAAGCCTTTTGTCAAACGATATTTGTTTCATGCCCTATAATTTATGAGGTTATGTTAGTTGGTATTCACAAATATTTGGACAACTATTGGTATCCATGAAATCCATGGTATTCATGAATCCCAAAAGTTGTGTGAATTTAAAAACCAGTCATTATGTGCCCAAAAACTTGCAGAAGAAATGTGTTGTTTGGCATTCATTATTCCTAGCTGTTACCCATTATTCTCCTATTGCAAGTATTGCAGTCATACAGAGAACAGAAACAATAGCATGTGACTTAGCTGACCAACCCACATATCATGAATAATGAATAGCTAATAGGAAATAGCAAAAAAGAATAGTTGGCAAACAAAGAATAGTATGCATATTTTGTCTGGACTACTCAACAAATGCTTATCAATAAAGAATATGACAGAAGTATTTGAAAATCTGACTTAGCTGAAATTTTTCATTAAATATTGGAAAACCTCTGTATCAAAAGCAACATTCTCTACTAGTCTATATTGTGTAGTGAAAAAATATCTCAAGCAATAAATTACAAAAAATGTAGTATGATCTTCAAACTGCCTGATCTCTATCTTTTTTCTAAATCTCTGTGTCACTTCTTTTTGATTCCCGTTGAGTTCAAATCTGCCAAACTTTCATCACTGAATATAAAATATAATCAATCCATTTTAAAATGGGGGTAGGGTTGCACTATTGAATGAGCTAATTAATTGAATTGTTAATTTTGAAATGTCACTCTTGTTTTCTCTTTTGGAAAATAAATGAATGGCTTTCCAACTAATTTTTAGAGCCTTGCTATATATGGCAAGGTATAATTTACAAGTGGTTGGAAAATAGAAAATCGCCTGTTATAACTTCATCGCCACTAGACTCCAGAGAATTAAGGTCTCATAGTCAATAACAGAGTCTTTTAATTAAAAGCATAAAGCACCATCATGACAGTATATGGGGGAACCTTTTTAAAGAACTCTCACACTCTCTGGTGTGATCCTGATATGGCTAATTGCATTGTAACTTGCCTTTATGTGGTTATGTAAATAGCACAGTCTTCTGAAGTAAGGCATTCAGACTCCCTTTGTCAGCAGGAGAGTCATTTTCCCAAGAGCTTTTTCATTGTGAAACACCAGCTGGTGGGGAGTTTTGCATTGTTGCCCCTTATCACCAGTAGCAAAGGGGAAAAAGACTAAATCCGAAAAAAAAAGTATAGGATTTTATCTTTTTATTTTAACAGAGCCCTGCTCCTAGAGGCCTCCCATAGAACTGAAGCCTCCAGGGCCTACAGCAGACACAATTTATCTCTTATTAGTATACATTAAGATAAGGTTCTAGCTCAGAAGTTTTATTCAATATGTCACACTCTCTTGGCTGGCACTTTGTAAATGTGTTTCATTTACAATTTTATATTCAAACAATTGCTTTTTACACTTTTACCACTTTTTTAAACTCTGATATTTAATCTGTGATCCTTCTGTTTTCCATTAGCTACAATGGAATAGAAAAAATAGTAAAAGAGACAGCATTGAAAAAAAAAAATCAGGCAAGTTCCTTAATGTACCTTAGAAGCATGTGACCTAATAGAGTGTGAAATGTACACTTATGAAAAGTTAAATTATTGTTCATAAGCTAAACAAAAAAGTGTAATTACTTACTCATAACACCTTGGGTTACTGTGGAATTAAAAAACATTCAAGTAGATACTAAGCTATTAGAGCATTGAAAGTTACACTTGAGTCATGTGTAGAAAGAATGACCAATACAAAAGGAATTAAACTTACATTTCTTTTCTCCACTACTTGTCAAGTACCGTTCATTCATTGTATGCAAGCACTACTTCTACCATACTGTGTTTTTAAACTGTAAAGTGACAAAACCACAATATACAGATGTCAGTGTGAATTTCCTCTTTTACTAGACTTTTTGTCATGGTGCACCAAGGCTTGGGACTTTGCCATTTAAGCTATATTGTGTAGGGTTTTAAGAGCTTGGGAAATCTAGCCTCCGCAAACAAGGTTATGGTGTTTTTAAAAGCTCATGAGCTTCAGGCCAGTTTAATTAAAGCCAATGGAGAAATTAAAATTGGGGGGCGTGGGGTTGCAGGGCAAAAAATAAAGGTGGTAAGAATAAAATAAATACACCCAAGAAGAAATAGCACATCTAAAAATCACAACTACAAAAAGAAAGAAGATAAAAGAAGAAAAGCAAAAAGTTGGTTAATTTTGCTATAGAATTTTTTTTAAATGATTTTTCTCACCCCGCTGCCATCCTTTGCAAGTCACCTCCCTTGTCTGCATTCTGCATGGGGATGCCCATTATCAAATTCTGTAGAACTGTTTATTTTAGCATAGAAGCCTCTGACCATTCATGTCACGTCATTTTCATACCTTTGGCCAGCCTCTGCAACTCTATTTCTGCAAGTAATTTCTACAAGGTAATTTTTTATGACTTTTCAAATCAGAAAATATAGCAAAAATCAATTTACAGAGGGTGTAGGCAGCTCTAACGACTTCAATAGAGTGATGCTGATTTACACCCGCTGGGGATATGGCCTAGCATCACCAGTTCTACAGTATACAGCTGTGTATGTATCTACCACATAAAGGATTGCACTTGCCACTAAAACTGTTCAGTAACAGAGATTTTGCAATGAACACACTGTTATTTGTCAGGCAGGAGGAAAAAAATGAATAGGTCAGTTTTGTTGATAGTCTAAAATGTGTAGTCTTTGAAAAAGTAATAATATATAGCAGTGGCCAGCAACTTACCCTTTTGTGGTTTTGCTTTTTCCATTATATTTGAGTTTCAGCTTTGCTTTGTTTTAGTTTACACCGGGGATTTGCAACCCTTTTGAGACTAAGAACTACAATTCCAATTGCTGTCATATGTCTGAGCACAGACAGGCAACAAGAGGATTAGATGTGACATTCACATCATACTCAGACCTAAATAATTTGTCTTTACAATTCAGCTGGATTCCCCTCCCCCTACCCCACGCACACGCACATACTTAAAGTGCTCAAGCTTAAAAATGAAAATAAAAATCAGAGCTTTTTAAAAATTCAATTGTAAATACAGATTTTGAGTAAGCTTTTCCCCAGGAACATCACGTGTAAAAAACCCAACACCAATTACAAAAGAAGCACCCCCAATCAAACAAAGAAACTCTAAAATTCAGATACCCCTGCTCCCAAAGGAAGAGAAAAATAATACCATTTTTGTTGTGTACTTATACTTCTTAATTCTGTATGGCTCTCTGGTCCTAGACCTATATTGTGATCTGTATGGGTGCACCAGATACCTAGATATCAGGGTGATACGTGTCAGTAAAAAAAATAAATAGACAAAGATAAATAGAGGTAGATAAAATTAGTTTAGAAAGAGCGGCGGGAAATCACTGTCCAGTGCATAAAGTCATTACTTTGATGTGCCATTATATCTTATAGACACACACTATTTAGCTACCACAACCTCCAGGAATCTTTCAAAATCAACCAGAAACCTCTAGCAAACCTCTAAAAAGTATTCTCATAACTCTCCCTCCCTCTTTCACTCTTTTCTTTAGCAGTGTGCTAACTGAGCCAGTAAAGAGAAATCTCATCATTAAATAACCACACTTGCCTCCATGTTTTTTGAGAAAAGTATATGCACTATTTAAAATTCAACATTTCACTTGGGTTTGATGGTTTTTTCCCCTCTCCTAAAGCTGTAACTTCATTTTTGCAATCATTTCTTATTTGATCTCTGATTTTTTTAACCTTTAGGGGTTCATATTCTCTAGCTTTTCTCCACAACCATGAGAACTAGAAACTCACTTTAAAAAATAAATAAATGCTGAGATTCTTATATAATCACATGACTCCAGGAACAACTGAATTAAGAAAAGTGCAGAGTATTGCAAGACTTGCAATGTGAAGGCATAAATCCACACTGTGTAGAGGTCAAGCATAGGAGTTTATTACACACAGCGCTGGCGGAGTGTCACCTTGCTTATTAGGCTCAGAGACACTGTCAATCAATTGATTACAATAGAATATATGGATTTTCCATGGGCGGGGGAAAGTGACGCAGTAGGTAGTTCCACAACCCGGGATAGGTTTTGCAGCAAGACAAGATAGCACATTAGCCAGGGGTTAACAGGTTACATAATGTCTCCGCCCATGGTTTCAAGTTAGCAAGTTAATTAATACTTTGATAAAATGCTATTAGTATAAAATATAGATGTTGAATTCTGATTTGGGGTACATACGAATGGAGTAGCTCCTCTGATTGTCCAGCAGATACATTCCTAGGGGTTAAAACAAAGAAACAGTGAAAGTATATGGCAATAAAAATTGTCTCCTTTGTGTTTTAAGTCAGGCATTGGTCCCTGGGAAAGGGAGGTGGGAGGATCTTATACTGACATGTTCCAACCCTTCATGAACTCAAGGTTGGAGTGTGGGAAGAACATCTCCCTACAAAAGAAACTAACACAACAGAAACAGGGCTGCTTTGTTCTATTTGCAACTTTGCATAAGACACAATATTCAGTTATTACTCCAACATCTGGCAATTTGCTGGCTAGGCTTATTTTAGCAAAACAAGATTACCTGTTTACCCCAGCTTTCTCTTAGCTGATCACTATTTGCTAGGCCTCTGGTCCCTTGAACATACTCTGGACTTTGGGTCTGGAAAAGAGCTGGCACAATCCATATACCAGTTTGTTATATAAAATGCACATGGACTTTAACCTTTCACAATGAAAATGCAAGAGTTGGCAACACTGCTTTCTTTCATTAGCAAAGTCAAATAAAGAGGCAGCCAGGAGACCACAGAAAAAGAAAGAGGAGGATGCACATACATTTAAGTAGAAATGTTTGTGTTTAGTTTTACATTGACTTTTGCTTGTCCTGATTTTTTAAATTATTAATGCTTCAATAATTAAATCCAGTTTAATGGCTAAGGGTTAGCAGATAGCTTACTGAACTTCTAATATTGTAATATCACAGCTATGGAGTAGCACGTAGGCCATCTGATTCTTGGTGCTTTAATTGGTCCACACTTGATAAGTCCAAGTTTACGACCCCTAAGTGAGATGTAAAAGAATGAACACAACTAATAAGATTATTCTGTGGTGGGAATTTTCTTGAGGGGTTTTTGGAGAGGGCTAGTGGGAGGGGGCATGAAGGGAGAAAGAGAGGCATGTGTTATACAAGTTATGTGCAGAGACAAAAAATGAAAAACTTTTGAGTGGCAATGGCTGATAAAACTATATTGGTCATTAAAACAATAACTTGAAGGTGCTTCCCTTTTATGAGGTTCAAAAGCCAAGGTATTTATAGCAAATAAACTCCTAGGCCAAAGGTCTCAAAGTTTATTAGCCTAGGATATGGTTATTATTGAATTAACAGGAAGCACCATCAGTTATCATATTTATACTGACTTTTTAAAGTAAATAGTCACATTTAATTAAATATGAGGGAAAACAAACAAAAACTAAAATGTATGCAGTATAGCTGTAGCTGTGTCAGTCCCAGGATATTAGAGAGACAGGGTGGGTGAGGTTCTATTTTTTATTGGACCAACTTCTGTTGGTGAGAGAGACAAGCTTTTGTCCACACAGACCTGAAGAAGAGCTCCGTGTAAGCTAGAAACCTTGTCTCTCTCACCAACAGAAGTTGGTCCAATAAAAGATATTACCTCACCCACCTTGCCTCTCTAAAATCAAAATATGCTGTCAAACACCTGGAAAGTACATTTTTAAAATATATATTTAAAATACATCAACTCTTTGGCCTTTTCCTCCCCGCAACTTCCTCACACCACTTTCCCCTCCCTATAAGTGATCTGACTCTTTTTTTCCAGAACAATTGACTACTATTTTTATAATGTGTTTCAGAACCAAAGTGGGAAAGAAGGGCTGGGATTTCCCCAATATGAGCAAACAATACGCAGTCACAAATACACAGTTGGGAAGATAAGCCTTATTGTAGGGAAGGAAATAAACTCCTGATTGACTGGCTGATCATGGCTGTCAACCAGAGTATATGCAGTGCAGTTGTAGCTGTGTCAGTCCCAGGATATTAAAGAGACAAGGTGGTGAAATAATATCTTTTATTGGATCAACTTGTATTGGTGAGAGAAACAAGCTTTCAATCCACACAGAGGCCTTCTTCGGAACCAGAGTATAGGAATTTGCATGCTGTAGGTACTGAGAAGTAAATGTACAGAGCCCTTTTCCAAACCTGGGTGCCTAAAATTAGGTACCTTAATCTATATGTAGATGCCTTTAGAAAGCAGCCTGAACACAACACCTCTGATAATCATGTCATGTATTGAGGTGCCTCGATATGGATTTAGATTTAGGCATCCACATCTGAAAACACCCCCAGCCAGAGTACAGAGACTTGCATAATAGAAAATAAACAGTATAGTTATACATCACTAATGATATAACATCCTTGCATTCTAATTTGTGGAGGTAATTCCATTGTGGTATAACTCAATTGTCTGACATACAGCCATGTAAGTACAAATGTGTAACATAACCTAATAGCTATTAATCTCTCAACACAAAAATTGGCATCTCCCCACAAAGGAAGGCTACTTTGGCAGAGTATATGTATAATCTGACCATATTCTGGAGAATAGCAGCCCACACATAATCCTCTTGCACTGAGTGCTCCTGCCAGCAGCACAGAACATTTGCACATTGGCTATTGCATGGTCAGGGGAGTACAATGAGCCCACTGCCTTATCTGGACTTGGAACGCTCCTCCATATCTCTCATCAGAGAAGATCTCTGGATAATCCTCTCTACAGTTTTTGAGGTGAGTCAGCATGAAAGTACAAACAACTTCTCCCCCATAATCCTCCCACTGATCATCTGCTTTCTGGCAAACTCCACACTTGGATCCTAGTTTCATCAAGTACCTGGCATATGCATCTGAGGTTTTAGTTGAACCCATGTCTACTTTAAATAAGATCATTGTTATACTAAATATCTAAGGTACTTATATGGCCCCATTGCTATAGTATCTGAGTGCCACAAAAACTTTAATGTAGTTATCCTCACAACAGCTCTGTGAAGAGGGATGTATGTTATCCTCATTTAACAGATGAGGAACTGAGGCTCAGAGCAACTAGGACCCAGATCCTCAAAGATATTTAGGTATTTAACTCCCATTGATTTCAAATATTTTTAGGGACCTGGGGCTAAGTGACTTGCCCAAAGTCACACAGAACACCTACTGGTAGCAAGGAAGTGAATGTGGTCTCACAGACTTGCGCCCACTGGACCATCATTCCTTTGAAGTAGCTGCTAAACACATTGCTAAATCTATGACTGGGTCACTTATAGATGTATTGAAATGAATCCTAACTCTATGTCCAGGGGCTTTTTCTACAATGGGATGAACTACAGCTCTGGATGTGGACACCCACTGAATTTTGAGTGTGTTTACACTCTGAGCCCAGATCTGTATATTCTGTCCTGGGTTCGCCTCTAGTAAGTTAAACTTAAAGCCAAAAACACCCCTGATAAAAACAAAACAACAAAGCAGTGAGCTGTATGAGTAAAAAGATAATGCATCAGAGTGCGGGCTATCCAGTTTATTGCACCCAATGCAGCATGATTGGGCAGGTGGCATATGTATGCATTCGGTACAAGGAGCTCCTGGCCCTAAAAGACCATGCATGGGCTTTGGAGACCAGAGTGACTGAACTGGAGGAGCTAAGGGAGACAGAGAGGTACATAGATGAGACTTTCCAGGACACAGTAGAATGGTCCCATCCCCAGTCTGATAGCCTGACAGAGGAGGATGAAAGTCTCAGGGAAGGAGAACATCCAACTGGAGCAGAGTGAAATGATCCCATAGTTGGGACCCTTCTTACAGATGATGTTGTGGTATCCTCTCGCACTGAGGATACCTCTCCAGGGGAGGGAATTCCAGTTATTAGGAAGAGACAGGTAATAGCTATGATCATTAGAAACATAGATAGCTGGGTTTGCGATGACCAGGAGAACCGCAGAGTGACTTGCCTGCCTGGTGCAAAGGTTGTGGATCTCTCTACATTTTTAAATGCTTATATACCAATGCTCGAAATCTAAATAATAAAATGGGTGAACTAGAGTGTCTCTTATTAAATGAGGATATTGATATAATAGGCATCACAGAAACTTGGTGGAATGAGGATAATCAATGGGACACAGAAATACCAGGGCACAAAATATATCGCAAGGACAGAACATGTTGTACTGGTTGGGAGTGGCACTATATGTGAAAGAAAGCATAGAATCAAATGAAGTACAAATCTTAAATGAACCAAACTGTACAATAGAGTCTCTATGGATAGAAATTCCATGCTCTAATAGTAAGAATATAGCAGTAGGGATATATTACCGACCACCTGACCAGGATGTTGATCATGACTGTGAAATGCTCAGGCAGATTAGAGATGCTATTAAAATAAAAAAAAATAATAATAATGGGGGATCTCAACTATCCCCATATTGACTGGGTATATGTCACCTCAGGACAGGATACAGAGATACAGTTTCTTGACACCTTAAATTACTGCTTCTTGGAGCAGCTAGTCCGAGCAACAGGCAATTCTTGATTTAGTCTTAAGTGGAGCACAAGATCTAGTCCAAGAGATGAATATAGATGGACTGCTTGGTAATAGTGACCATAATATAATTAAATTTAACATCCCTGTGGCAAGGAAAACACCACAGCAGCCCAAAACTGTAGCATTTAATTTCAGAAAGGGGAACTACACAAAAATTAGGAGGTTAGTTAAACAGAAATTAAAAGGTACAGTGCCAAAAGTGAAATCCCTGCAAGCTGCATGGAAACTTTTTAAAGACACCATAATAGAGGCCTAACTTAAATGCATACCCCAAATTAAAAAACATAGTAAGAGAACCAAAAAAGTGCCACTGTGATAAACAACAAAGTAAAAGAAGCAGTAAAAGGCAAAAAGGCATCCTTTAAAAAGTGGAAGTAAAATCCTAGTGAGGAAAACAGAAAGGAGCATAAACTCTAGCAAATGAAGTGTAAAAATATCATTGGGAAGGCTGAAAAAGAATTTGAAGAACAGCTAGCCAAAAACTCAAAAAGTAATAGCAAACATTTTTTTTAAGTACATCAGAAGCAGGAAGCCTGCTACACAACCAGTGGGGGCACTGGACAATCAAGATGCTAAAAGAGCACTCAAGGACAATAAGGCCATTCAGAGAAACAAAATGAATTCTTTGCATCAGTCTTCACGGCTGAGGATGTGAGGGAGATTCCCAAACCTGAGGCATTCTTTTTAGGTGACAAATCTGAGGAAATGTCCCAGATTGAGGTGTCCTTAAAGGAGGTTTTGGAACAAATTGATAAAGTAAACAGTAATAAGTCACCAAGACCAGATGGTATTCACCCACAAGTTCTGAAGGAACTCAAATGTGAAATTGCAAGAACTACTAATGTAGTCTGTAACCCATCATTTAAATCAGCTTCTGTACCAAATGACTGGAGGATAGCTAATGTGACGCCAATTTTTAAAAAGGGCTCCAGAGGTAACCTCAGCAATTACAGGCCGATAAGCCTCACTTCAGTACCCAGCAAACTGGTTGAAACTATAGTCAAGAACAAAAATGTCAGACACATAGATGAACATAATTTGTTGGGGAAGAGTCAACATGGTTTTTGTAAAGGGAAATCATGCATCACCAATCTGTGAGAATTCTTTGAGGGGGGTCAACAAACATGTGGACAAGGGGGAATCCAGTGGATATAGTGTACTTAGATTTTCAGAAAGCCTTTGACAAGGTCACTCACCAAAGGCTCTAAAGCAAAGTAAGCTGTCATGGGATAAGAGGGAAGATACTCTCGTGGACTGGTAATTGGTTAAAAGATAGAAAACAAAGGGTAGGAATAAATGGTCAGTTTTCAAAATGCAGAAAAGTAAATAGTGGTGTGCCCCAGGGGTCTGTACTGGGACTAGTCCTATTCAACATATTCATAAATGATGTGGGAAAAGAGGTAAACAGTGAGGTGGCAAAAAGATTGTTACGTCCCAGGCAGATTGCGAAGAGCTACAAAAGGATCTCTCAACACTGGGTGCCTGGGCAACAAAATGGCAGTTGAAATTCATTGTTGATAAATGCAAAGTAATGCACATTGGAAAACATAATCTTAACTATACATGTAAAATGAGGGGGTCTAAATTAGCTGTTACCACTCAAGAAAGAGATCATGGAGTCATTGTGGATAGTTCTCTGAAAACATCCACTCAATATTCAGTGGCAGTCAAAAAAGTGAATAGAATGTTGGGAATCATTAAGAAAGGGATAGATAATAAGAAAGAAAATACCATATTGCCTTTATATAAATCCATGGTACACCCACATCTTGAATGCTGCATGCAGATGTGGTTGTTCCCTCTCAAAAAAGATATATTGAATTGGAAAAGGTTCAAAAAAGGGTAACAAAAATGATTAGGGGTATAGAACTGCTTCCGTATGAGGAGAGATTAATAAAACTGGGACTTTTCGCTTGGAAAAGAGATGACTAAGAGGAGATATGATAAAGGTCTATAAAATCATGACTGGTGTGGAGAAAGTAAAAAAGGAAGTGTTATTTATTACTTCTCATAACACAAGAACTAGGGGTCACCAAATGAAATTAATAGGCATCAGGTTTAAAAGAAACAAAAGGAAGTATTTTTTCACACAACACACAGTCAACCTATGGAACGCCTTGCCAGAGGATGTTGTGAAGGCCAAGACTATAACAGGGTTCAAAAAAGAACTAGATAAATTCATGGAGGATAGGTCCATCAATGACAATTAGCCAAGATGGGAAGGGATGGTGTCCCTAACCAGGGCCAGTGCAACCCATTAGGCGACCTAGGTGGTCGCCTAGGGCACTAGCATTTGGGGGGGCGGCATTTCGGGTCCTTCGGCAGCGACTGCGGTGGCCGGATCTTTGGCCGCCCCGGTCATCGTCGGCCTTTAGGCGGAGGGAGCTGGGGCAAGGGGGTGCGGGGAGGGCCGCCTGCAGCAAGTGTGGGGGGGGGCGGCACGCAGGGGAACTCCCCCCCAGCTCACCTCTGCTCCGCCTCCTCCCCTGAGCACGCCATCCCGCTCTGCTTCTCTCCCTCCCAGGCTTGCGGCGCCAAACAGCTGATTGGCACCGCAAGCCTGGGAGGTGGGAGAAGTGGAGCAGCGACGGTGTGCTCGGGGAGGAAGTTGAGCAGAGGTGACTTGGGCGGGGAGCTGCTGCACGGCTCCCCGGGCCGGGGGGAGTTGCCGCGGGGGGGCACCTCAGGGCGGAGGGGGGGAGCTGTTTCGGGGGGGCATCTTAGGGCGGAGGGGGGGCGGAGAGCTGCCACAGGGCTCAGGGCAGGGGGAGCAAGGTGGAAGTTTCGCCTAGGGCGCGAAACATTCTTGCACCCGCCCTGTTCCTAGTGTCTGATTATCAGAAGCTGGGAATGAGTGACAGGGAATGGATCACTTGATGATTACACTGCTCTACAGCCAAAATGCTTCTGAAATAAATGTGGTCAAACTTTACTAATTCTGGGTCACTAAGAACGAAAATGATGCTTAAAATTGTTGATTGGCTCTAGTTTTCAAGATATCCTATTGGGTCAGTACATATGACCCTTGACTTGGGAATGGCGGAGGATAAGTGAGTTATAAAGGGAAGGGATCTCAATTTAAACCAGAAATGACTAAAATACATCTTTGACTGGATCTATGAATAAATCTATGACTGGGTTTGGACAGTACTTGCTTTTTAGGCAAAACAATGAATGATGCAATCTGAAGCTGGTATTGCATCATACATGATATGAATTGCATCATGTTATTCCTAGAAGTCATGGATGATGCAATCATAACGAAGCTTACATCACTCTGCTGAACAAATTGCCCTATATCAGCTCTAGAAATCATACAGTGTCGTGCTCTCTTATTTGTCAGTGTTTGATTTTGCAAAGGGACACATTTCTGTTTAGCCAAAGTGAGCAGAGATGCCTTGTACTTGTGGGAACAATGCAGATAACTTCTGCTATGTTTGTGGTGAAGTGACTTTTGCATCACAAAAGCGCAGTATAACCACTATGGTTAAGAAAGCCTATCAACTTTATTTTGGCTGCAAAATTGGAGATCAGGACAAGAGGTGGGCCCCACACATATGCTGCAACACTTGTGCAACAAATCTTCGCCAGTGGTTGAACAGAAAAAGGAAATCTATGCCTTTTGCAGTGCCAATGATTTGGAGAGAGCCAACAGATCATACCAGCAATTGTTACTTCTGCATGGTGCTTCCAGTTGGGAAAAGTGTGTCAAAGAAGAAAATGTTTGTGCATTATCCAAACATTCCATCAGCTATATGCCCAGTACCACACGGAGAAGGACTGCTGGTTCCTGATGCACCAGAATCATTCTCACTTGAGTCAGACGAGGAAGAGGAAGAGGATGAAACTTCTGGTCCTGAACCATCAATGTCACAGGACCCACATTTTCTCCCATCCTCCTCCTCTGAACCACACCTCATAACACAAGGTGAACTGAATGACCTTGTCAGGGATTTGGAACTACCCAAGAGTAAGGCAGAGCTGTTGGGCTCCAGACTACAGCAGTGGAATCTCCTGGCAGGTGATGTTAGGGTTTCCATGTTCCGTGACTGTCAAAAGGATCTTGTCCCATTCTTCTTCATGGAAGGTGATCTTGTAGCCTGCAACAACATCGATGGTGTGATGGCAGCCCTCAACATCGTTCACGATCTAGATGAGTGGAGACTGTTCATTGATTCATCGAAGACGAGTCTTAAAGCTGTTTTACTGCATAACGGCAATGTTTTGCCATCAATTCCAGTTGGTCATGCAGTCCATATGAAGGAAACCTATGACAACATGAAACAACTTTTGAGGTGCATAAACCATGACCAACATCAGTGGCAGCTTTGTGTCGATTTGAAAGTTGTTGCGCTCTTGCTTGGTCTGCAGACTGGATACACAAAGTACTGCTGTTTTCTCTGCGAATGGGATAGTCGTGCAAGAGATTCCCACTACATCAAGAAAGATTGGCCACTCCGACAGTCATTGGAGCCTGGGAGGAAAAGTGTTCAGCATTCACCACTTGTTGAATCAAGGAAGATTTTGTTACCACCCTTACACATCAAGCTGGGTCTGATGAAGAACTTTGTCAAGGCCATTGACAAAACACAAGCAGCTTTCAAGTACCTCCGTGGAAAATTTCCGAGGTTAAGTGAAGCTAAGATAAAGGAACATGTCTTTGTTGGTCCTCAGATTCGTGAACTTCTTCGAGATGATGCACTTGACCATGCACTGCGTGGCAAGGAAAAGATGGCATGGAAAGCCTTCCAGTTAGTGGCAATAAATTTTCTCGGAAACAACAAGGCAGACAACTACAGGTTGTTGGTGGAAAACCTCCTCAAGACATACAAAAGCCTTGGTTGCAACATGTTACTAAAGATACATTTTTTGCACTCTCATCTAGATTTTTTTCTACCGAACTGTGGAACAGTGAGCGACGAGCACGGCGAGCGATTTCACCAGGACATTGCAACAATAGAGAAACGCTATCAGGGCAAATGGAGCCCATCAATGCTTGCAGACTATTGCTGGACAGTGACAAGAGATGCTCCATTTAATGAATACAAGAGACAAGCCAAGAAGCGCCGAGTAGACACTGAATAGGACTAAACTATGTACATAATAGTTTTTTGCCTTTTGTTTCATAATAAATTTTATTTATATAACCTTTTTGCTGATTTTTAAAGTGTTACATAAACAGGACAGGTGAAATATTATCATGTAAAGCAACCATAAACACATGAAAAGACCTAGGTTTACAATTTATGATTAAAACTCTACTATCTACACAATATACATAGACATAAAATGTAAAAACTTAAATATCTTAGAAACAGTAGCCAATCAGTTGTTTTAATTGTCATATTTGAATTCAGCACATCAAAATACATAATAAATAGCACATTTTATCTCTGAAGCAGACGACTTCTCAAAAATTGTAGACCAGTGTTACCTGTTCTGTTAATTCTCTCTGGAGCACCTGGCATTGGCCACTATCGGAAGACAGGATACTCGGCTAGATGGACCTTTGGTCTGACCCAGTATGGCCATTCTTATGTTCTTATGTAAATTAAACACCAAAGAGAACAATGTGAACAAAGATTCAAAAAAGTGAGAAACACCTTAGTGCTTATGGAAAGGAATGTGGTCCTGTTCTCAGCTCTGACTCTTGTCTGTAAACTGGGATGTTCTGAGGTATAATTAAGTTTGAAATCAAGATTCTCAATGATAGGGCATTATATCAGTTCAAGATATACATTTGATAATCGGTATTTAATGTCATCTTAAAAGAGAAATTTGTATCACCCTTTTCTTCCCATGCCAAGTTTGTTATGTTCTATTAAAGACTTTTAAGTTCACAAATTCGACATTATCTTGACCCTCACCATTTGAAGTAAAAAGTCCATAAGGAGTTATGGAAGTCAGAAGATATAGTTTCTGGAAGTAAAACAGCATCTTCTGACCAGCAAACATACATGGGGAGTTGTACCAGTAATTTATAGCTGTCAAAGAAAAAAAAGCTCTTGAGTGGTGTGAAATTTTAGCTGTTTAGTTAACCCGCGATTTTAGGTTCAGAGACTCTTGGCAGGAAGCCCAGACTCTTCGGACTGCTGCTGGCAGGTCTCTCAAATGCTTGCCTGCCTTCTCCTCTTTGTTTTACATAGATCTTTGTTGCAGAAGAGGAATGGCCTCATTTTTGAGGGTTGTGCTATACAGATTCACCATTTTTATTTTTACTTAATCTTCAAAAAATATTTTTTCCTCTTCAGTGGGCACTGGAGAAATAAAAAGAACACTGGTTTACCTTGGGGAGATATGGACAGCTAAAGTATTGAATGACAAAATTTCATGCAACTGGAATGATGCATTACTAGCTATTTGAACTGCAGTTTTGCTTCCTTGTATAGTTACTTAATGGTGATAGAAAGCTAACTTTTTTGATTGAACATCACCATTGCCCACACTTCCCAGCAAAGGGAAGGTCTATTGGGGGCAGGCCAGAGGTGAGAGAGGGTGTGATGGGGACAGGAAAGGGCAGGCTCTGCATGAGATCTTGACTAGCCTAATGGCCCTAAAAGATCACTGCATTGTGATATAAACTACAGCAAGCCTAACCTACCTTTGCCTTTCTCCACTGAGGTCTGCTTCAGCACAGCAAAGGAGTGAGGGCTGCTGTGTTCACAGATCAATGTTTCTTTCTTTATTTTAGGATGCAAATAAGTCAGACAGATATCAGCAATGCCCAAGCAGCTAGGCCACTTATTACCAATTAAAGAACAACGAATGTCTCTGAGATGTAAGAATTGCTATTCAGTCCTTTCTTCATTTTTTAATATTTATTGACAAACTGATTATTTTCATAAGCATGACATCTGATTACACATTGGAAGAGCAGCAGCATCAGTCTTCAATGCACTTTTACCATTCATATTCTGGAAATATGCCCCTCTCCCCTTCAACACACACACCTTAAATAGTAATATTAAAGAAAATACTTAGGGTTCATGTAGATCTGCTGTTTGTAGATGATGAGAAAGCACTAATTACAATGATTGCAATACCAGCCCAAATAACACTCAGAATTGGATCACCTTAAATTTTTAAATAATTATAGGGCTTCCAGCCTGACAATTTTTTAATGGATTCTTGTCAGCCTGTGCATTTCAGTCCCCAAAATACTCTCCCACAAGAAGTGCATTAGTCTACTGAACTGGAACTGATTTATGGCATGCTGTGAAGCCATTACTGTAAGTGAGGAGCAAACATTTGTTCCTATAACTCATTGACATTTACAGAATCACCAGCTTTCAGTAACAAAAAATCCACTTATCCTTTCACACTATGGCTCTAAGAAACATGATGATAGTGCAGCCTCCTCAGCTTAACTGAGTGAAGACTGGACATGACAGCTCTTTCCAGGGCGTACTCTTCTGGGGAGGATGAAGAGCAAGAACAGTATTCTGTTGAAATTATTCTAGTCATCTTTTTGTATTAAGCCATGGTTTCCAAATATCCCTTCTGATGAAAACCCTTCTGATGCTACCTCCCTCACCTTGTCTTTCTAATATCCTGGTACTGATATGATTACAATTACACTGCAGACATGTATAGGGAAGTGCAAGCGACCCTTAACATTGGATAGTGTTTTCCATTTTTAAAACTCCTGCAATCATTTTTTGGAAGGGTTCCACTATTGCCAAGATTTGCAATAAGACTTTGAAGTTTGGCAGGGGGTGGTTAGGGTGGTGCCTTTTGTTGGCCTCATGAAAATCCATTCAGAATGGCAGATTTATTAGCTATCCAAAGTAGTCATTTCCAGGCTGTGGTTTGCCTGTTACAGCTTGGTTTTGGATTGCTGCCAAAATCCCTTAACATTCTACGGCACTGTGCAGGTACCGTCCTGGTGTCTCACCTCAGCACTTTACACTGAGTCAAGATGGGATAAAAATTAAATGATTCCTGCGCTGTTCAGTATTATTTTGCCTAGGGGAAGATATGCTGCACATTGAGAACCAGGGGTGAAATCTTGGCCCCACTGATGCCAATAGCAAAACTCCCATTGACTTCAACAGGGCCAGCATTTCACCCAAGGACAGAATGAATTCTAGACTTATTACTTCTGATTGATGCTACTAATTATGTATGCTGCACAAGTTTTATTATTAAGAAGTCTCTTACCCCACTGAGAAGCTACACAAGTTGGGGACAGAACTCAAGCCTCTAATGCTGCAGACCTATCCATTAGCTGCACTATCTTTCAGTAAGGACCTGCATATCTTTGCCTTTGGATTCAATGGAGCAACTCAGGCCCAGGTCTTCCTCTACTTGTTGGTTCACATAGGATAACAACCTTCTTCTGCTGCCAGCCAGTGTAGTTTGTCTTATGGTAAAAGTGTTTGTCTCCCTTTTCCTTCTAACTTTTCATATGATCCTAATAATTTATCCCCTTCCACCATTTCTCCTCACCCAACCCCCGCCTGACCATGTTTTTTAAAAAATTGTTTAAAATAAGTAAACATAAAAAAATCCACTAACACCATGCATGCAAGTGAACTCATGAGTTGCATCTGTTTCTGCCCTCTTTCCTACTGCCTCCTGATTTGGGCTCAGGTGACTTGGCTCTACACTGTTTGTGTCTATTTTATTTCACTCTTAAGTGCCTAGAACCATTTTGGGCACTATAAAATAACCAAGGAAGAAACACTTTCCTTTATCTCCCCATTCACTTTTTATTTCCATTTGTCTATGACTTGTGCCACAGCTGTCAGTTTGTAGGCAACAGCATATGAATGATATTTGGTGGAAACTTTCCCAGAAAAAAAGTCAAAAATTTTAAGAAGCTGACATCTTGCGTGTATAAAATTTTCCTACTTTTGATGGTGAATACGACCAAACCTATAAAGAATATTTGTTCTATTTTCTCCTTAAGAAAGTAAGAAGAAAAAGAAGAAGAAATTGGCAGTCCTGGAACATAAGCTGGCACATGTACGTTCAGGCACCATTGTCAAACATGGTATCTATGCCAATCTGCTGATGCCTGCCAATTAAAGAAAAACAGTGATACTGTTGAACATCAAGGGCCCATTGTCCCATTACCTTCCTTTTCCCTCTCCCATTACTCTAATGATTGAGCTGTTCAAAGACCACAGGGCTACTGTAGAACTAACACAAATTAGCTGAAAGTGGCATAACCTGTGCCCATCTAATTCTAATTCAAACAATGTACTACCCATTTGTGGGAATCTGATAGTGACTCTGAGTCGGGGGAGGGAAAGCGAGGCTTGTGTCTTGGACTTAAGCCCTGAGCAAACTAATGAAAGAGATTATAATAAGAGAGATGGGGATACTGGTTCAGATAAAACAGGAACTCTACCTTCTTTCTCTGTCCCACAGTTGTCATCCAGGTTTATAATCAAATTAAAACAGAACCTTTTTAGAGGTTCTAATGTGGTTGGTAACTTTTCCCCTTCTTCATTTTTGGGGTTCTGGCCAAGAGGGAAGTCAGCACTATCAGAATTGTCCCATAAAAAGGTTGTTTTCACAGCATTTATGGCTGGGACCAGAAATGGAATCACTGAAAATATCATGATGAAACCCCTTACAAAATTTTCAGTCCAGTTTCACTGAAGCAAGAAGCACAGATAGTTTGGATAAGCTTTGAATAGGTTTAGAGTTTGGTTTAAGTGCTTAGCCAAGGCATAGACAAACACCTCGGTTATGCAAAATTAGACCCATGTATTTATTATATTTTGTTCCAATTGATAACTCTTGGAACTTCCTGTCACATGATTATTGGGGATCCCAGCCAAAATTCAAATTTCATACCGTAAATAATTTCACGTTTGCCACCTGCATGACACACACCATTTGACACTTTAACAGCTGGAATATGAACTACTGCACGAGAATTCTTTACAGGAAAAAAAAGATACCTTAGTGGTTCAGTGACAGCGTACTAGGCCTTTCTGATTTAAAAACAAAAAATTAGGGTACACAATCAGACCTGGGGATGGATTTCATGAGCTAAAAGGTCTTTCCATCTCTAACTTCTATAATCTGTTTATACCACAAAGCAAGTGAACAGCGTGGGCTAGGCAGCGTGATGTGTCCCCCTTCTTGTGCCTGATCCACAGAGTATGAGTCTGTTACAGGCCCCACTTTCACATCCCAGCTCTTTAACTCAAGTGGTAGAGATTCATGTTTTACTCAGGAAGTCCCCAGTCCAATCCTTGGTGTTAGCCAAAATGATGGCCAGCAACCAAAATTAGCTGATTTGCTTTAGTTCAGCATAGGTAACACAATCTGCTTAGGGAGTGTTAGGGATCATGACTACAATGCAACAATGAATTGAGTGGTGCAAATATCACAATGCATGCCAATACTACCAATCCCTTTCCTTCGTGAACTCCAAATTCACTCACACTATTTTTTAAACCAAGAAACTTGCTGAACATTTAGAGAACATTTTGAAGGGCTAATTAGCATTACAGCTCGTATGTCTACACCTAGTCTAACAATCCATACAGTGCAACACAGTGACAAATATGTAATTGAGGTGGAGGGGAGAATCAGACACTGATCCTGCTTAATATAGCTAGGGGCTTGTCTACACAGAGACTCTCAGGAATATTAATGCAAATTAACTAAAGGAGTGATTTTAAAATGGATTAGTTAACTGCATTAAACCCCGTGTGGTCACTTTGATTCAAAATTAAAGTGGCCTTAATTCAGTTTATCTTAATTAACTTTGGAAGTGAACTAAACTCAGCGAAATTAAGGACACTTTAATTATGAGTTAGAGCGTCCATGCATGTCAATGCAATTTAAATAATCCACTTTAAATTCACATTGTTAGTAAATTTGAATTAATTTTCCTGAGTGTATCCATGTAGACAAACCCGGAGTCGAGCTGACGTGAAGCAAGGAATTGTATTTACAGACACATGGGCCGTAGTCAAATCAGTGATTGCTGAGCTTCTTGTTTGATAGCTCTGTTCCTTCTAGCTCTAAAATAAGAACCATTTCAGGGGCAAAATGGAAACCATACTTCCATATGACACAAGGCTAGATAATATTTACCTCTCAATAGCCCTTTGAAACATTATGCTATGTTCTATCTCACTTAAGAGTGGAAGATTCAGAATGCAAGACCTATTGGCCTGTTTTTTTAAGAGGCTGATGTATGTTGTGGGCACTCAACATGTTTTTAATCTGACTATACAGTAAATGCACACGTACATTGCTAAGCAAAAATGCTAATTAATCACAATAATTGACCAACGAGCTCTCAACCATGCCTTCATCATCTCTTACATTATCCCTTTCTTCACCTACAACATTAAACCCAAATACCTTTTATCAAATAATCAGCAAATCCAACTACTGCCTCCCAGAAACTCTTTAGTACTGCTGGGTAGCCAGTTACTATCGAACCAGTTATGTGTGCACCATATAGACAAAAGTCTGCATGTGTTATTAACAGTCATTCTCTTGAATACTTTACATTTTCTTTCCTTGACTGAGGGAGGGAGATGTAATTCCAGTAGAGGTTGATATTCTGATTTCTCATAGTTCATCTCCCTGGATAGTCATTTACATCCATGCAAAGTAATTGGGGAGTTGGTATAAAATGCTACCATTTTAATTTGGTAAAATTTTATACCCACTTTGAATTTGCTTTGCAATGGTGTAAAAGAATAGACAGGAAACATAGTGACAGACAATCAGGCCTTAAAAGGCAACTTTTCCCCCCTACAATTCTTGTTTTCATTTCCTACACAACCTCCATTGAACTTCTACACATATTCTAAATATGGGAAGATTTACCTTCCTGTTGTGCGGGCAATGTTGAAAGATGATGAAACACTCCAATTCCAATCCTATGGAGCAATTCAGGTGATAATTTCCTCAGGTATGAAACACTTGACCAAGGTGCCAGACAGCTCTTGCTAAGGTATTATTAGTAATTATTGTGGAATTCAGTAGACATGACTGGCTAGGCCTCTCAGTCTCTGCAGTTAACCTAGTTAGGTTAGAATCTGTTATTTATGGTGATTATCAACTGCTGCCATTCTTGTAAATGGCAGTAGGTTAGTGTTTTGATAATAATTACGGCTTTCATTATAAGACAGAAAATTGAGGTCAGCTTGACTCCTCTCTTTTGAAACTGGAGGTGGCATAAGAATTTGCAGGACTCTGAAGAAATTATTGCCAGAAAGAAACTACGGTATATCGTTTTTTTATCTTCTATATTCTGAAACTGCATTTCTTTTCTACAGCCTCCTATATATGTTGCAGCACTAAAACTAATTTCCCTAATGCCTTCTCTTAAGGAGTTCATTAGAAAGCTGTTAGTGAAGTTTTGCATCTCTCTATCACTGATGCTTTCCAGACTCAGACAGATAATACATACAAGAGTCTGAAATATGGGGAAAAACTCAGATATGCAAAATGTATAAACTTTGTATCCTTTCCTGTCTTTTTTATTGCATTGCATAAGTAAAGCCCCTTGATGTTTGAACATATACACTATTTTATTTTTTAATAATGCAACCTAAATGTCACAGATGTCTTACAAAGCTTGTAGTTATAAAATTTATTAGGTAGAGATATGCTAAATTACTCCCAGAAGAGTTGGATATTGCTGAAAATCAGAAAACCAATGAAACATGGGTTGTGGAACTCCTGCTATTTACTCACCAAACAGATTCAGACTGAAGACATGCCCTCCTTAGATACTACCGAGAAAAGGACTGAAAAGGCTTGGCGCTGTGCTGTGTAAAATATACTGTAAGTGAAAGATTATTTTATGGTAAAGCTGTTATCAAACTGTCAGGCTTTGATTCAGATAGTTTTAGCTGGTGCCAACAGTGTAAGGGTTTTTCTATCGTACTGTTCAGCAATATTAGGGCCCTCCATCAAATAGCTCAGAGAGGCATCATATTAATGTGGCTTAATGAGACTGGATAAAATGAAAATGTTTCAGATGGCCACCACCAAGTCATGCAGCATCTTCTCACCCTTTCTTCTGTGTATGAAGTAAGATTTGTATGGGTTGAGGGGTAAAAGATGGTGTAATTTGGAAATGATTGAATCTTTTAAGGGACACAGCATGGCTTGAACTACATAGTCCATGGGCAAAAGGCAAAGTAAACATGCTCCCCATTGCATACCCACCTTGAGTGGCCTCCTGGGACCTTTCCTGGCATGGAGGAGGGGACAGTAGATGCTGGGTGCCCACAATCCCAGAGCAAGGGAGCAGAGCCAACTCCCCCAGTGTACTGTACACTGCACTGACACAGTGCAGGAGGGTAGCAGTCTGGCTCTGGGAAGGGCCTTTTATCAGTAGTAAATTACTTACCCCTGGGAACATAATTCCTTTACTGGAATCTGAGTCATGATTACTTCTCCAAACTGCTGCAGGCTGAACTGTGCACCACTCAAAAGCACAATCTGGTCCCAAATCAATAAGCGGGAGAACCACAGTTAAAGTACTATCTACATGCCTTTCACATGGAAATCCTGTTACACAACAAATCCAAGAGACAGCCCTAGTCCCCAGTCCTGCGAAGAGTTGAACCCATTGGAAACAGCTCCAGTGAAGTCAATGAAAATTCACTAAGTATGAGTTAAACTAAGCATGTACATGAGTCTTTGCAGCATTGGGGCTTTAATGATAATTTTACAATTTGCAAAGAGCTTAGGAAAAAGATATTTGTTCTTTAAAAGCTGAGAAGTCAGAAACTTAAATAACACAGACAAAAACTGTGAACACTCATTATATCTAAGTTCTAGAACTTTGAAAAAAAGTCTTCAGATTCTATCATCAAATTCCTACCTCTCAAAGACACTGCCCCCCAAAAAACAAACAAAAACAACAATTTCAAAACCTATAGAACATTTTGTAAGCAGAAGGCCTTAAAATTAATTTAGAATTTGGGGCTGAGGGAATTAAGCAGGTCGATTTTTTTTATTTGAAAACACAGTGAGTAGGTAAAATAGGATCATAGGGAACAACACCACAAACCTTGAGACTCAAATCACAATTTAAAGATGTGAAGGAATCTGTTCGCATAGGTAAGGATTTTCAATATTGGGTTGTTAACATTTTTTATTTCCAGGAATGCTGTATCACTTCTAGATGAAGGCATTGCCTGGCATGGTATGCCACTACCAGAAAATGCTGACTTACTGGCAATGGAGCCTCAGAGTCTGAGAATGAACACATCAAATAGTCTGGCATGGAGAATAGAAGTGTATGGGCATTAATGATGCACTTGAGTTTAGATGTAGTTGCCAGGAAATTGTACTCACCAATTTCTAGTTCTGGACTACCTTTCACTTTAATGGGAGTGAGTATCATTACAAAAAAAGGAACTCAGATTAGTATATAAGATATATAGCCTTAGTAAAATAAATTCAAGCTGAGAAATAAAATTATAGATGGAAGTATATTAAGAGTTAATATTGTCATAGTGAGGGTGTCCTTAACTCACTCCTTGTGAGATCTTATACCACTGTTTAATTGAGCCATTAATCAGCCAGCATTCAATTGCAGTCTCCCAGTCATTCATAGTGAGACAGATTGAGAACTCAGTAATTTGGTTATTAAAAAATCTTACAAACCCTGTTAACACGTTATAGGCCAGTGTAAGTATATGTGGGAAATTATTAAGATCTGTGAATGGATCCACTTTTCTGGTATGCCATAATTCTCTGTTCTACTACATTTCCCTTCAATTCCTATGTTAGTCTTTTCCAGCCTAGTTAAACTTTTTCAAAGCAACAGCTCAAAACTACAAACCATTCCCCACCCTCTTGTGTTTATTAATCTCCTGGATTCACAGTAAGACTGGAAAGCCCCTTGGTCACCCAATTTGATATTAACTAGTTCAAAACTTCTGTACAAGTGAAAGCAGTGAAGGTAGAGGGATAAGGAGGAAATGAGGGATATAGTTTGCCACGCCTCTAATCTCAGCATTCCTCATTTACCATACCCATTCTTCTTCATCCCTACTACTAATTTACAAGCCATTTAAACAGCTGAGGGTGGCAGTTCTGCTTTCTGTTTAAGAGCACCCTTCAAAATCCATTTTTTTTCTGCAATGTTATACAAAAATTTAGCAAACTCCCTGGCATAGATTTAGCCTCCTTTTGTTTTTTCATTGTAAAACACACCACAGTCACCTTGGGGTTCTCTCCAGGACGTGGGACTTGCTCTCTCTTCTCTTTTGCCTAGACATGGACTTCAACCACAAGAGATCAGTTCTGCAAATTATTTTTTCCACAGCTCAGGGGGGTTCAGATCCCAGGTTTTGGTTCAGCCCCGATGGACACAGAGGCCTGGTGGAATGTGATATAGAGCTGAACCTCCCCAACATTGTAAGGTGCTCATACCTGGTGCTTTGGTCACCCTTGTTTTTTTCCTCTTATCTCGCCCTGTCTCCTCAACCTTTCTGTGTTGTTTTATCACTACTCCCCTTCCATTCTGTATCTTACCTCCATCTTTTCCATTTTTTCTCCTTTAGCCCATTTTTATACCCCTCTCCTCTTCAGGGCTTCCACTAGAAGCTTTCTATTATTAGTACATATAAACCAAAGTGGAAACTCTGGGAAAAGACCATGGGTTTTCTTTCCCTTTTCTCTATTTCATGTTGCAGCCTTTTACATCTTGACTGAAATTCTGCGCTCTGCCCCCCAGGAAGTCCAGCACAGAATGCACAGCCCAGGGGGAGAGTGACAAAATCATTTTAAATCTACCTTTGATTCTTGTTTGTACATGAACTGCTTCACAGCCTTAAGCAGCTCAATACCTGGTGGTACAAAACACTACAGCCCTACCGTAGCACATGACCTGAGCTGGGGCTTGCAATGGGGGCCAACATGGGGCTGCTCATGGTGGCCCAAAACAGTGCATGCACCAGAGGAATTCTCTACCAGTCCCTTGTGGTACAGCAGTAGAGTACAGGAATCAGTCTGGAGGGTGGGACAGAATCCACCCCTTATATCCAAAGAAATATCTCTGTCTCCCAAAGCTGACTGATCTTTGTTGTAGCCTACAAACATATGCTTTTCCATTTTGATTGTCCTAGCTGGAGATATTGTCTGGAGGCCAGCTCCCTGTCTGCCTGACATCTGAGTGTAAAGAGACAGGGATCATATATTCTTATACTCAACATTAATCAGTCAATAGCTCATATCTGATACAGAGTAGAACTCATGTCAGTCTGCCTCACTCCCCCACAATCACCAGAACAGTATTGCATTACCACCCTAAGTGTTAAAAAAAAGATGAGTCAGACCCGAAATTGTTATGAGATAGAGTGTAAAAATCATGAGATTTTAAAAATAACACATGTAGAGTTCTTTTTATTTGCCTTCTGGCCTCTGAACCTTAGGGGTCATGTGTTCAAGCTTATCTCTGCAACCACAGAGGCTCGAAACTTATTCTTTTATAAAGTGACAGCTGAGATTCTGTTCTAGCCACATGACTGCAGAGTCCAGCGCTTTTAACAAAACACCAGATATAATGAGATTTGGCAACATTGCCATATGTTCCTTGTAGCAGGCTGTAGCCCTTAAACCAGCTTTTCCCAACTGGCTCCTTTAAATTACCTCACTCAGTTCTACCCCGGCTGGCAATAAAATGTTTCAAACAAACAGAACTCAAAACAACACCTTCATAACAAAGTCCTTCTCTCCCAGGCATCTCTGCTGGGGCACAATCCTCCAATCATCTTCTGTCACCTGGAGGCCAGGTCAAAGCACTTCAGCTCCTCTTCCCTAGGCTGGGAGAGGTCAGTAGGCAAGAAGATCTTTTCCTTAAGGTCTCTCCATTAGGAAGGAAAAGGCAGATAATATGCTGCTCTCCTTCCCAGAGCTTGTTCTGATTGGCTGAGAGAAAGGGAGCTTTGTCCCACCTTACATTACACCGCTCTTGGTCCCGGGCCCTAAATAAACAGTAGCATGGATACTTCCCCAAACACTTACTATTCCCCTGGGACCACTTCCTGTCTCCCAGCATCTGTTTCTGCATTCCCTAGGTCATTGTCTGCCCTCAAATTCCTGGAATGGAATAGTCTGTCTCCCTCTTGCCTTAAAGGAATGGTACAGTTTCGTCCCCCTATGTTACTTGTAGGTGTAGGAGGCTGAGTAGGAAGCTTTTAAATCTCCAGCAGCTGCTTCACACTATATCCCTCAGCTCCCTTGTGATCTTGGCCCACTTCCCCAAATCTTAAGACTGGAATCTCCCCATTCACTTGCCCTCTCATCTTGTCCCGAAGTCAGACCCACTGGAATAGAGGCGGAAAGGACAGGAAGGAAAATAATAGTAACCTTTGCGTGAAAAACTCTTCTGCATCTGTTGCTTTGTTTGGACCTCTCTTCTACACAGTGACTTCATATGAAACTGTTAACTATCAGTGGTAATATTTATAAGCTGATTTACTCATGTACTTGCAGCATTTACACCCTTCCATCTTCCCAACTAGTATATAACTAGGTAGGATATACGAGGGTAGAAATATTCAGTTGTCTTTATATTCTTTTTTCTAGCTCTTATTGCAAGAACTATGTTGCCGTTACTAACAATTACCCTAATGGTTTTAAAACTTTTAACCTCAGATGACAAGAAAAGGTTAAGAGGATTCAGCTAACAAACCCTGGAAAATGATTCTTCTCTGTTTTCAATCAAACACAGACCATGGTCGTGTTCTCCTAGGTTTCTAGGACCTTTATTGTGTATTAAAGAAGGGGGAAAGGTAAATAAAACAACACTCCGACATTCACCTCTCAGCCAAAATAGAAAAGGGAGGTCCTTTTGTTCCTTGGCAAATTGAACATTGATGTGTGGTCACTGGGTCACAGTGAGCTCTTGAGAAAAATCAATACAATTGACTTCCCAGGATTTTCTAGGCCTCAGTCTCCAATGGCAGCCAAAAATCAAGTTTATGTTGGCTCTTTACTATGAGGAACACCCAGATATAAAAGAATATGTTGACACTTCTTCTATTTAACCTGACAAATCATCATTCAAAGTGTGTAGTCAAACAATGAAAATCAGAGAACTAGCAGTGAAAGCTTTAGACAGTGCGTGATCTCACCAATACAATTAGACAGAAAATGTGTGGTCTCTTTTTTTCCCTCTGAAGCAAACATCGTAGAAGTATTCTAAGAAATTGTTTTATAGCTGTTTCACTTGCACTCTGGGATTTTTTAAAGCTTTAGATTGTCTTTGAAGCCTTTCAAAATAAAAGTGGCTGGGAAAATGTTAAGAACTGAAACACAGGAAAAAAGGTGAGAAAATCCAGAATACAGTAAAATTAATATAAGTGAAAGTTAACTGGCATGATTATCAAATATTTTGAAGAATCCATTTACTCAATAAATTTTCCCTGATGTAATTTACCCTTGAAGCACACGGTAGATCCCAAGATTATTAAAATAACTGTAAAGATATTTTAGGCTAGATTGTAACATTGGCTATATGCCCATGCATAGGAGTAAGAACCCCTTTTGTCTTCTGCATGGGCTATGTGGACCTTGAGACTGGGCACAATGGAGTAAAGATTGCATTATGCATGCTGATAGCCTTCATCCCAGCGGACACTGCCTTGGAAGGACAGGGAATGGGGTGAACCAAGGCTCTGCTCCCAGAATGCATCGACCAGCAGCGCTGAGCCTGCACACCAGGAGTAGTAATTTACTGCTGGTATAAGACAGCTGTAACAAGGGGGAGAGAGAAAGTGGCTTCTGCATGACATTCCCTTCCCTATGCAGCTCCTAGGCTGGTACACCTATGCACCACACCTCATAATGGGCTTCGCCTTTGAGCACAATCAAGCCCTCTTTGCTAGTTCTTTATTTACTAATAATATATTATTATAATCATTACATTATTACACTATTGCAGGGGTCGGCAACCTTTCAGAAGTGGTGTGCCGAGTCTTCATTTATTCACCCTAATTTAAAGGTTTCACGTGCCAGTAATACATTTTAACGTTTTTAGAAGGTCTCTTTCTATAAGTCTATAATATATAACTAACCTATTGTTGTATGCAAAGTAAATAAGGTTTTTAAAATGTTTAAGAAGCTTAATATAAAATTAAATTAAAATGCAGAGCCCCCTGAACCAGTGGCCAGGACCCAGACATTGTGAGTGCCACTGAAAATCAGCTTGCGTGCCACCTTTGGCACGTGTGCCATAGGTTGCCTACCCCTGCACTATTGTTATTCAAATCTAGCTACCTTAAATCATGAGTGTAAAGTAGAGCAGAATAAAATGTCTGTCAATTAGCTTACAATTAGAGAACATGGTGGAAGAAAGTTCTTGGCAGATTTCTTTAGCATTTGCAAAGTTTCAGTTTTATACAATTTTCACTGAGCAGGTCAGAAGTTAGAACCCATTACCGGCTGCTGTGATGTCACAGAACATAGCCTATATTATCCACAGCAGGCAGTCTGTGCACTTTTATGAAAATAGGACACTTATCCAACATCCTGTGTGCTCCAGCATGACACAAAGGGAACTCAAGCCCATCGTATATTCCTTTTATAACAAAGGGTATTTGTCAGAAAATGTGAAAAGAAAGAGTACTTATTAGATGTTTACTAACTGATTTAATTAGGTCTTCATACAGATTACAAAATTGTCTAACAAAAATCAGCCTATGAGTTGATGTTATTAATTTGATTTTTTTTTTAATTCTGTCAATGTCCTATTAAAAATAATTTGGATCCATTTCTTTATATATTATCCTTGTGACTGCTTTATTCATAGAGTGGAAACCAAACAACTTGCCAAGATTGCACTCATGTTCACCCTAAGGTATTTTGATTGGTATGTTATAGGATTACAATGAAATAAAATACTAACAATAACAATAACACTACCCCTGCATTTACAACAACAGAGACCCTCTCTGTTGATAAGATGTCAGTTTTTCCCAGCTGAACCAGAAGGTGGCTCATGCAAACACACTCGCATCTGCTACAGTGACACCCGGAAAGACACTGCCCCTAATGTTTTGGTTTCATTCTAGCTGCCATAGCAATAAGACTCCAACTTTTTGGAAAGTAGCCTATGGAGGATGAAATACAGTACCAGAGACTTTAGAAACCAATCAGAATCCAGAGACTTTCCCCCTCAGGGAGGTTGGAGGCAAAAAGCTGACAGCATTGAGTTTAGGGAACCAGCTCCCTAAGGCCTACACATTAATTCTGCACACACTCCCCTCCGGGCCATATCTGCCCTTGCCCCCCAGCACACCTTTTCAAAGCTCCAACTCTGCTGCTGCTACTGCTCTTTTGGCTGCTACCTTTCTGGTCTGCTCCTTGCTTCCCCTGTGCAAAAAGAGGGCTCAAGCTGCTCTCCAAATGGTACTGGGAAGAATGGCAGTTCCAGATATCTCCTCTCCTTGCTTGTCCTAAGCCAGGGGGTAGGCAGTTACAGATCTGGTTGGGGAGCAATAAACCCTCTCGCCCCAGTGTTGCCCACTCTTGTGATCTGATTGCATGTCTCATTATATTTGGTTTTGATGTTAAAGCCTTAGCTTTTGGAATCAGGTGATTACATGAGAATCTTATTTTTTATCATACAGATAGCTCTGTGGTTTTAAAATGTGACCTGAGTTGACCTCCAGGAACAACAAAACCATTAGGCAAATAAAAAAACCTTTTTTTCAGGCGGAAGGGGGACAGCTAAGTCCTGATTTTTGAATGCTTGGTGTTGGCAATATTGCATCTCTGAGATGAAAGTGTTAAGTGTTTCAGTAGCACTCACGGTCCTTTAGGATTGGGCCAGGGGGAAGGATAGCTCAGTGGTTTGAGCATTGGCCTGCTAAACCCAGGGTTGTGAGCTCAATCCTTGAGGGAGACCATTTAGGAATCTGGGGCAAAAATTGGGGATTGGTACTGCTTTGAGCAGGGGGTTGGATTAGATGACCTCCTGAGGTCTCTTCCAACCCTGATATTCTATGATTCTATGAACCCTACCCCATGTGTGTTGAGGGAAGAAGGCTGCCCCTCAGCAAAAGCAGCAGTTCTGATTGGCTGCTCTTCCCTAGAAAGTGGGCTAATGGGGAGGGCAGTCAATCAGGATTTGCGCACAGACATGTGAGTTTTCTCCAGAGAGCTGTATCTGGGTGTGAAAATTCACAGTCTAAGAGGAAAATCCTGGAATTGGCAAGTCCAGAGTGGCTGCTCTTACAGCTTCTGTTTAAAAAAAAGTTTTCAAACAAAAAATAACACCAACTATAAATAATCCCCACAAAGTAATAGCCAAATAAAGATGTCAAGGATGGGTGTAAGATTTGACAGCCTGATCCCTCTGACACATGAGAGGATTATTCTGTTTCTTATTGGACATTTATCAATAACTGTTGTAACTGCTTCTTAATGGCTTTCTGGTCACATGGCTACATCTTGTTCCCAGAATCGATGCTTGAGCAGTGGCCTGTTCAGTCGCTGATATGCTACTCAGAGCCAGTGTTTGTGACTCATCGTATTTATGTTACATCTGTCTGCACATTAGCAGTTTCAGTTGTATTTTCCATGTCCTCAAGAACAAAGAGCACCAGAATGCTCCTTGGGTTTGGTTAGAGAGCTTCAGTTCCTCAGGGATGGTTATGTCAGATGACCTTGGGTTAGCTGTTACCTTGGCAGGCCTGCAGTCACCTTCTGTTTGAAATCTAGCATTCTCCCCACTTGCAGTGATGGTAACTGTTGGCAATTTTTGTTCTTGTTTAGTATTTCTGCTAATTTTCCTGGCATATAGCTGTTTTGTAGCTAATTCAGGGTTTCTTCTCTTTCCTCAAGAATCTTATTAGATATTGGTACTTATGCCTGTATCCTTCTGTCCACACCTCTCTTTACTGTGGATCCTGGTAAAGCATTGTGTTATGTTGTGACATATGCTTAAGCGTGGCTCCCTTGAATCCACCAGTGCTTTTCTTTTAATTGAGCTCCCTTCCCTTAGCAGCCACAGATATTCTTCATCCGTTGGGAGTATGGAGTCCCTTTGGCTCTCTTGGAGTCATGACTGTCCTCAGAATGTAGTCACACTAGTACTGAGCCAGCATGGAGCATGCATCACTTGCAGGTTTAAACTAGTGTAAATGGTGGATTCTCTGTAACTTGAAATCTTTAAATCATGATTTGAGGGCTTCAGTCATTCAGCCAGAGGTTAGGGGTCTATTACAGGAGTGAGTGGGTGAGGTTGAGTGGCCTGCAATGTGCAGTAGGTCAGACTAGGTTATCATGATGGTCCTTTCTGGCCTTCAAGTCTATGAGTCTATGCAATTTCACGAATGGTGGATATAGCAGGCTGGATCAGAGCCAGACATACCCAGTGGGCTCATTAAATCAATTCCACCCTGTTCAGCCCAGCCTAGCGGCAAAGTCTAAAGGATAAAACACCTTCCAATAAAAGTGTATAAACTAAAAATGTCCCTTTTCTGGTGTGGCATTATGCCCCATATTCTTCATAGTAATATTATGATGATATGATTATGTCATAACTATGATGTATTTTATGCAAGATAGGTCATGGAAGATATCATTGAAAAGTTATGATTCATTGACTATGATTATCCTATTTGTATGCATGTATCATTTTGGTATCTGAAGTTAGGAATATTGTATTTGCATTTATTACGAATGTGTTTACACCTGGGGAATGCCCACTACGCAGAATGCAATCAGTCTAGATGGCTGGCTGGGAAGGGTCATTAGGGAGAACAATAGGTTTTAGAAAATGCTAATCTCACACCGAGGAGCCTTCCTGAAGATGCTACAAACAGCATCTGAGTCATAGCTGCTGTGTCCCTACAGGAGCATGTGACCAAGTCATCTGGTACTGGACGCCATCATAGAATACCAGTGTTTTTCCACTGAAAGGTGTGGGAACTAAATTTGGAGATAAAGGGTTCCTGTCATATGCAAAAGCTATTTAAGGCAGGGGAGTGACATCATTGTGGCTCTTCACTGACTCCCTGTTCAAGAAGATTGCTAGAAAGAGATGAGGAACACAGACTGGACTGGGGGAGAAGGGCTGAACCCAGGCTAGAGGGATTTCTATCCTGTGAAAGGAATACCTGGGGTTTTAAGCTGCAAGCAAGTGCAGCTTGCCCTCAAGAATCTCTGAAAACTGCCTAAAATAATTAGAGTGAGAATTTGTTACTCATATCCAATCTCTTTAGTATATTAGGATTAGATTGTGTTTTTGATTATTCGCTATGTAATCTGTTTTGATCTGTTTGCTATCCCTTAAAATCACTTAAAATCTATCTTTTGTAGTTAATAAACTTGTTTTTATTTTGTCTAAACCCAGTGTGTGGAAATCATAACTTGGGGCAGAAAGCTGTGTATATTTCTCTACACATTGAGGGTGAGGGCAAATTTCATGAGTTTATGCTGTACAGTCTCTGTGCAGCGCAAGACAATATCATTTTGGGTTTAACCTGCAAAGGGGGATGTGCACTTGAGTACTGGGCAGTTCCTTCCCATGCAGAGGTGATCTCAGCATCTGTGTGTAGCTGCAGCTGGTTGTGTCCCTACCTGTATGTGTGCTTGTGGGGAATTAAGGGCCTTTCACAGCAATACAGTGTAAAGGGAGCCCAGGCTGGTGGGTGAGGCAGGCTAAGTGGTACCCCATTTCCAGGTGGCACCCTGGGGGGAACCTGTCACACCTGGGATCCCAGGATCTCCAGGCATCCCTGCTGGGGTAGTTTGGTTTTAACTCTCCTCTATGGTCTGGAGGTATTGTCTAAACAGTCAGGTCTCATTCTCATTTTCATCCCATCCCTAGATGAGGCTGACAGCCAGTTCTGATCCTACCAATAAGTCCCCTTGTAGCTTTCCCCCACCCTACACTACAAAAATGCACTGTTCGAAAGTCCTAAACAAAACCACAGGGTGGAAATTTTCTGAACATCAGCTCTTTTGCAGAGACCCCTTCCTCTCCCTCAGCAATTCCTCCTGCAATTCCCTAGGTCTACTTGTACAGTAGAACTCCTGGAATGAGATAGCAAGGCCTTTGAGGCTTTTCTTTTTTGGCCAGTATTTTCCACTGACTGGGAATGGGATTCAGTGAGAACTGGGAAAGGGAATTGTTGCTGGAGGGGATGTGGGGATTGTTGTAATGTGGATGCGCTTGGAGAGTACTGATCCTATACAGTGGTGGAATGAGGAGTGGTATGTTGAAAGCTGGAAGAGCTGGGAACCAGAAAGCATGAGGAAAAATGGCTACAGAGGTGAATAGCAGGAGTAGGTCAGAGAGAGCAGCAAAGCATCCTGGGAAGAGTTCTTGGGGTAGACACACAAGCAGAAAAAGAAGAGGCAGGAAGATGTGGTGGGGAAAGGAGCATAGGTGAGGAACCTAATGTTTACTGGGTGTTTTACAAGTATCAGGGGGTAGCCATGTTAGTCTGTATCCACAAAAACAACAAGGAGTCCGGTGGCAACCTTAAAGACTAACAGATTTATTTGGGCATAAACTTTTGTGGGTAAAAAACCTTACTTCTTCAATCTGAAGGATTAGATTAGGAAGGCACATAACTTCATTTCACATGTACTTAACTTTTTTCAGATTACATAGAGTGTTAGTGTTATCCAGATGGACTGATATTTCCATGAACTAAAGATGTTATTTCAGGAATACTTTGAAAGAAGCATGTTGCCCCACATTATAGAAGACATTTAGCTATCAGGTGGAGCAACTTTTTCTTGTAAGGATTATGTAAAAAAAAATTAGTAAACATTTACTAATGCTAAATTACAGCCTTGGAACATAAAGGGAAATGCACATGGCAGGATATTTATTATGATCATTAGCAACATTACAACTTCATAGACAGATAAATGTCTTGATTTGGGACCACAGTTGTAGCAAATGTACATACAAATATATGTGGCCCTCAATCCTATTTCATTTTAAAAATCTGGTTTTAGGTTAGAGAAGAAAATGAATCTCAAACCATGGTTGATTTTGTAATTGTTGGCCTTTAACTCATTTATTTTAAATACATTTACTCTAAATTTTGCACTAAAAAGTTAGAAAAAATGGGGAAAAAAACCACATTTTTTCCAAAAAAACCCACAGAAGATTTCTGTGTTAATGATGAAAGAATGGGAAAAAAGGGTTCTGGAAACTTTCAAATTAAACTAAAATTTCTGTAATAATTTTGCTTAGAAAAAACAGTCCAATTTCTGTCAAAAAAGGCTGCATTGAAAAATTGTGACCGGTTTTTTAAAATACCTAACAAGATTAGAAGTTACTTTTCAGATTTTGGTAAATTGAA
This sequence comes from Malaclemys terrapin pileata, assembly GCF_027887155.1. Taxonomy (NCBI): domain Eukaryota; kingdom Metazoa; phylum Chordata; order Testudines; family Emydidae; genus Malaclemys; species Malaclemys terrapin. The sequence goes on along the minus strand of NC_071505.1, from coordinate 37,134,552 downwards.
GTCATATGAAGGTTGGACACACACAAAGGTATTTTTAAAATGAAAGGATTTGGAGTGTAGTCTTTGAAGTCTGGCACCTAACTGTCTTTCATCCTTTTGAAAATTTCATCTCTATTTTTTTATCTGACTCAGGTTAAAAAAAGCCCAACTCATTTTATTTTTGAAAATTTGTAATACAAAACTATAAGCAATAAAAAATTCAATCCATAGAGATCTTTCATAATTGAAAGGAGAAAGCTGACAAAACATTAACTGTATTGCTGGCAATCTGTTCATTTTTAAAATAAAGATATTTCAAATTCTTAGATGAAGTGTGAAATAAAGTATATTACTTTTAATAACTAGATTCCCAGCAGAATTGCTTTCCTGGCATTTAAATTTATATGACAGGTAATTTGCTAATTGACCTAGGACAAAAATCAGTAAATGAATGAAGATTTTGAGTGTTCTTCCTTCCAGTACATAAAAGATGCATTTCCAAAATCAGACAGCACAGTAGTATTTACATCACTGAAGGTCTATTAATATTTTTGTAACAGGGTATGAATGAGTTCTCCCCTAACAGCTAGCTGGGAAGGGGAGAGACTTCAGGAGCAAACTGTATTTACATGAACACACCTACTCTGCCAAGATATCCAGCAAATAGAGAGGTGTGCTTAGAGTGATCAACTTTGGCTGGTGTTGGGTTACAAATCACTTTAATACTGAATGCAGAGGTAGTGAAATGTTGTTATCAATGTTATCAATGTCTGACGAAATGGGTATTCACCCACTTATGCTCCAATAGTCTATAAGGTGCCACAGGACTCTTTGTCGCTTTTTACAGATCCAGACTAACATGGCTATCCCACTGATGCTTATCAATGTTGTTGACTTTACTGTATGAATAAAGGGGAGGAGAACTGAGCTTAACCTGTCCCAAATGAGGAGGTCACCCTCAGCTGAAAGAAACTCACTAAGCCAGGGACTCGAATGCCAGCCCTGGGAAAATAAGGGGGTGGGGGATGATAAGTATCCCAGCCAGGAGGTATGGACTCTCCCTAAGGGTCCCAGGTGTAGTTTACCCTGATCCTTCCCATTATTCAAAGATAGAGCTAAATAGGCTCCATTAGGAGCCTTTGTTATTTTAAGTGCTTAAATTAGAGCTGAAATCACTTGCTGTGGCACAGCGTTTCTCTCCAGCCTGCTAAAAGCTTAAAACTACTAAGACCTGACCATCACTAAGAGACTGACCTGCAGAGATCACAGCAGAAGGTAACTGACAGTCAGATGGCGGGAGAGGCAAGCTGTTGGCCAGTGGGAACGGAATGAGTGGCTGGCGAGGCAGCCAGCAGAGAGAAACTGCGACTGGTGGAGCAGCCAGTAGAGAGGAACCATGGCTGGCAAAGCAGCCAGCCAGAGCAAATGCTCAGATGGTGGAGCAAGCCAGGTGCCTTCTTCCCCGGGTGGGAGGTGAACTCACACAGATGCACTGCTGAACCCTTGGTCCTCACTGACCAAGAACAACCACTGTGAATGAGGTATGGCGAGGGAACAGAGAGTGGCACAGAAAAGGAACTTTGGTTGTAGAACTCAAGAACATGAGGCAGAAAGCACTGTCCCATGCACTCTGGGGTGGGCGTCCTGCTCACAGTTTTATGATTATGAATCCTGCTTGTGGCATTTTCCCTAATTAATGGCGAGTGACTTCCCTCCTTTCATTAAAAGTTTCTTTTCTACACTCAGACTTTGTGCTTGCAAGTGGGGAAGTATTACCTCTCACAGGCATCCAGGGGTGATGTGTTAATTTTACGAGGTTACTGGGTGGGGGCTCGAGCCGGTTCTGTATCAATGAAAAAGAAGCCCTAGATATTCAACCTGACCCTGGTTGCTGCCAGCTCCACCTGGCAGAAGGGTTAAATTTTTTTTCCTCCTTTTTGTCATGATTTATCCCTGTAAGGCAGCTCTTTCACTTCCTCGCCATGCTCTAGTGGGAAGGTTCCTAGGGAAAATACTTTTGTGGGGTGATTTGGGGATATGTAGTCAATTACACTGTGATGGATTATTAACATTCTGCACTTTGGGGATGGGATCTGATTTCTACACAATTCTCCTAGCCAGACTGATGATCCCAGCTCCCACACTTTCTACCACAGAGCCTGGCACACTGCCTCCTTCCTCATCCATCTGATGCCATTCAGACAGGGCTCTTGCACCCCACCACCCAGTTACTTCTTCTATTGTAGAGCCTGTGCTGCACTGGATTGCAAAGCACCAGAGCCCACTATTCAAAGAAACAGCCACCTCATTTTTCTGAATGGATTTGAGTCTAGAATTTGGGCACATTTAATTATATCAAGGATAGAGATTTTATTCTAGTCCAGCCAATTCACCCATCCCCAGAATGTTCCCTTTCTGTCACCAGAGCTGTCTCCAGCTTTTTTGCCACCCCAAGCGGTGAAAAAAAACAACAGAAAAAAGAAAAACCCAATAGAACTGCTGCCGAAGTGCCAACGAAGAGGAAGAGAGGGAGTGAAGGACCCGCTGCCGAATTGTCGCCAAAGACTGAAGCGGAGCAATTGAGCTGCCGCAGAAGTGCCGCCAAAGAGGAAGAGAGGGACTGCTGAAGGACCCACCGCCGAATTGCTGCCGCAGACCCAGACGTGCCGCCCTTTCTATTGGCTGCCCCAGGCACCTGCTTCCTTCTCTGGAGCCTAGAGCCGGCCCTGCCTGTCACTCCCTATCTCCGAACTCCAGGGGGTAATGTTCAGGTTTCATTTTTCATCCTTGCTAATCACAATATTGATCCCCTGGCAAAACTTGCATTTCAATCACTGAAGAAACAAGTAAAACCATAATTTAGAAAAAAAAAAAGATAGATTTTTCTGCTTTTCTGGAAAAAAGCAGTGAAACAGCAAACTCTCTGATATTTTCTTTATGTGCAAAAGCTTTCATACAATTCCACATGAGATTAATGCCATGTGAATCACCTTCTTTTTAATATCAGAGGGGTAGCCGTGTTAGTCTGAATCTGTAAAAAGCAACAGAGGGTCCTGTGGCACCTTAGAGACTAACAGAAGTATTGGGAGCATAAGCTTTCGTGGGTAAGAACCTCACTTCTTGCATCTGAAGAAGTGAGGTTCTTACCCACGAAAGCTTATGCTCCCAATACTTCTGTTAGTCTCTAAGGTGCCACAGGACCCTCTGTTGCTTCTTTTTAATGATAATTTTACAGGGATATTTCTATAGCCCTATTTTTAATTAAAGAATGCTGTTGGTGGGGGGGATGTGTGGGGGGACGGGAAGGGACGTGGTGTGGGTTGTATAAAGCATTCCAAACTCTGCATCCTGTTCAATACATACAGAATATAAAAAATTAAAATAATCCTAATAATCGTCTTCCTATAGTAAGTGGTTTTACAAAACATTTCCAGTATTTATTACACTAAACCTATCTTAAATTCTCACCCATTATAGTTTTTAGCAATAAAAAAGAAGGAAATTTGCTGGCCAGTTTGGGTCAGGGGGATATTCTATTCCTATATTCTATTGTTTTTTCCCCTCCCTAATAGCCAGTTCCTTCTAAAATGATGGGAACATTCTTAGAATAATCAACATTACTCCAGAGATTGTTAGGCCATCGATTCTAAGCATCTCCCTACAGCAATGAAAATCTTTCAACTTAATTAGTTATCCTATGGATATTTCTCTATAACCTCTTCTCTGTTAAATCCCTCCTGACATCTACAAACAAAACCTCACTGCCTTGGAATGAACCAAAACTGATTCCCTGTGACTGATCTCACCAATAAGCTTGTTTTTAACAAAGGCTCTTAGATATGACAGTGGGTTTGTGCCATGGGGCCTGAAGATAAGTGCAGTTCCCAGGTCAGGGCCCTCTGCAGTATGCAGATGCTTCATCTAGCAATGTCTGTTTAATTAATTTCAGTCTGCTTCACCTATTTATGCCTTTCACTTGCCTGCTGCTTGCTCTACCAATAATTATAAGCACCAGATTATGGAAAAGGGAAATTTTGTATACAGCAGATATTAATAATTGATGCTAAAAATTATTAATATATTTTTGTCATTACTCATAAAGATTTGACTCTGCAGCTTATTAAACACTTTATTTTTTTAAACTCATATATAATGAGTTTAGAACTCTGCCTCTGTCTCCATTCAGTTTATCAGAGCCCTACACTCATTTTTATTCTATTATTCTTCCTCCATTAATTACTAAACCCTCTTGTTGCACCAACTTGTCCAGGAAGACACAGTTCCTGTCTCAAGGAGTTTATAGTTTAACTCAAACACAGACAATGTGGTTCTGACACATAAAATGATGGTCCACCCCAGTGTTCCCTCTAATTTTTATGTCCATGTGCGGAATGAATTTTGTTATGTGCACCAATATGGAGGTGATGTCTGGTGGGGGTGGGGCCCATGGATTCAAAGTGCGGGAGGGGGCTTAGGGAAGGGGAAAAGGGTTGAGGTGCAGGCAGGTGAGGGCTCTGGCTTGGGGCTGGGGATGAGGGGATTGAGGTGGGAAGGGGGCTCAGGGCTAGGGCAGCGGGTTGGGATTTGGGGGAATGAGGGCTCTGACTGGGGGTGTGGGCTCTGGGTTGGTGCTGGGGATGAGGGGTTCAGGATGCATGAGGGGGCTCAGGGCTGGGGCAGAGGGTTGGGTGCAGGGGGGTGAGGGCTCTGACCGGGGGTGCACGCTCTGGGTTGGGGGATTGGGGCTGGGGATGCAGGATGGGGTTCAGGGCTAGGGCAGTGGGTTGGGGTGTGGGGGGGATGAGGGCTCTGGCTGGGGGTGTGGGCTCTGGGGATGAGGGGTTCAGGGTGCATGAGGGGGCTCAGGGCTGGGGCAGAAACATCACAATTATCCAAATGATTGAAAGAATATTCAATCAAATATTTTGCTATTTGCATATTTTAAATAAACCCGCAGCCCTTATTTCTGTGAAAGATCCCTTCAAATTAATAGGACATCACAACATGACAGGCACATTCAGCTACAAAGGATGAGTGCATTGGCAGGATGTTTCTGATAGTACAGTCAACAGTGAAGTGGTTAACAATGTTGGCATTTAAATTACCATAATTGGGCTTCAAAATTAACTCCCCATTAAGATGAATGGAAGCCGTTTACAATTATTTGAGTCCTATTATTCCAATCTTTCTGTCTGGATTAATAAAACCAACATTGTATGCACTTATATTGTTAAGGCAATCTTCACAACCAAATGTAATTAACATATAAAAACCTAGGATACGGGGAAAAAGATGTACCAGAAGAATTAAAAGTTCATAGGTTTTTTTTCCGATTACGGATTTCTGTTGTCCAGTGTCATCACCTGTGCCATACAACATTTGCATTAGTTCACTACTTAAAAGAGTTCTTTAAAGGTTGAAAAGCAAGCCTGCTTAGTTACAAAACTGCAGGTAAGAAAAACAGCTATCTATGTAGAACAGATGCCCAGTTCCGCTTTTGTCAGCTAGATTAGATTTCTGTAAAGCATACTACATGGGACTAGATTTTCATTCTATCCAGAAAATTGACAGCTTGTTTGTTACAGGGTACAGATTTCTGGGAGCAAATGACATTAGTGGTTTTGAGGCTGCAAAGGCTACCTATTCTGCACCAGGTAGAATTTAAGATGTTGGTTTGACCTTGAAAGTGGAGAATGGGCACAGCCTGGGTTCCATTCCCACTCCAATAGTTCCAATCACTGTCCAGGGCAGCTGAGTCAATGTGGAGGGAAGGGTAGTAACTTACTGCTGGTATAGGCCAAAACACGTTGGTACTTCTCTCCTCCTAAGCAAGGAGGAAGCAGGGAAGGAATTGTGACTCAGAGTTGCTTGTCTGAATAACAGGGATGTGTCTAAAGTCACAAGCTAGCCCTTATATATTGGTGGCAGGGGGCATCTCTGAATATAATTTTGCTCTTTTCTCTTTGTTTCACTTCAGTTCTTAGTGTAGGACAGTGTTTCCCAAACTTGGGACGCCGCTTGTGTAGGGAAAGCCCCTGGCAGGCTGGGCTTGTTTGTTTACCTGCCCCGTCCGCAGGTTCGGCCAATCGCAGCTCCCACTGGCCGCAGTTTGCTGCTCCCATCCAATGGGGGCTGCGGGGAGCGGCATAGGCCGAGGGACATACTGGCCACCGCGATCGGCCAAACCTGTGGATGGGGCAGGTAAACAAACCAGCCCGGCCCACCAGGGGCTTTCCCTACACAAGCGGCGTCCCCAAGTTTGGGAAACACTTGTGTAGAGGGATATTTTTATTTTAGTCTTCCTTTGTTCTTCACCTCAGAAGTGGTCTGTCTGCATATGTGTTTCTCTAGCTCTGCTGGTGCTGGAATGCATGTTTTATGTTGGCTGAACTCATTGTTCCATTACTGTCATTAAGGAAAAAATGTCTTATCACCCCCATTAACAATTGTCTTGGTTTCTGTTCTTTTTGTTTCCTTCATTAACCCCAGAGCAGTCTGACACTATTTTATTATGTGCTTTTAATAACTTTTTTTCTCAGTCACATGCAGTCAAAGTATATAAATTTCTATTTTATTACTATTTATTTGCCTTTCTTCCACCTGCTACTCCATTTTGCTAGAATCCTCACACCTTGCTTTTGAGGATACAGCTCCCCATTCTGTAAGTATGGCCTCCATTCCTTGTCCCCAGATGTATAACTTTGCATTGGCTATATTAAAACACATTGTGTTTGAATAGGGCTATTTACCAAGTAATCCAGATTACTCTGTATAACTGCCCTGTTCCACTTGTCAGTATTTGCCATGTGGCTAATCTTTGCATCACCTGCACATTTTATCAGCAGTGAATTTACATTTATTTTCAGATCATGGATGAAAATGTTGAATAGCACTGGTCCCTGTGGAGCCCCATTAAAAAAACTCCCATTCAATGATGATTCCCTATTGATGGCTGTTTTTTTGAGATTTATTTGTATTACAATAGAACACAGAGGGCTCAACTAAGATCAGGGCCATTTTGCTAGGGTTTGTACCTAAACATGAGAGACTGTCCCTGCCTTGAAAACTTTCAACCTAAATAAACAAGAGACACAAAGGGTATCCCTATTTTACAGATAAAAAACTGAGGCATATATATATATATATATATATATATATATATATATATATATATATATATATATATATATATATATATATATATATATATATATATATATATATGCCTCAGTTTTTTATATATATATATTATCTTTAGATAGTGAAACACCAGAAACAATTATCCACAGCACCCAAAACTTTGGAGGATTCCGATAAAAGAATTGCGGGAAATACCCCTGATAATATGATAGCAGCAATCTGCTGTAACACAAGCTAAACCTTCTTTTTGTCAGACTTTGGCAAATACATTCTAACAAGATGGCATTGAAAGTTACTTAGCTTGTCCCTTTTAAGCCATCTGTTCTGCTTCAGTATACTTACAAAAAGAATGGAATTTTAAAAATAACCCTAACTCCATGGAATTTAATAGGAGTGGAACCAATAGGCTGCTGTAGAAATTAAACAGGAGGCTATAGAAAATATTCTTAAAACATGGAAAGTTATAAAGAATGACATCCCTGCTATAGATTTCTACAGGGTGATTTAAAAATTCTTCCAAAAGCTTATAATTCTCTACAAAATTCTCTGTCACTTTTCCATGAAGGAATGAGGAGGGAAGAAGAGAAGTGTATCAAAGTATATTAGAGAAGTATATCAAAATTAGGTGGTCTAATTGGCACTACAGATTGCAACTGCTTTTCGGATAGATTGTAATGTCTTTGGGTCAGGGACTATGTCCTAATGAATGTTTGTCCAGTGTTTAGTACAATGGGGCCCTGATCCTGACTCGGGATTCAGGAAGTTTCCATAAAATAAATATTAAATGATGATAATAAAAATAATGGTACATGAAAATGGAAGCAATGGAAACAAAAATAATGGAGAAATAAGATAGATGCTGGACAGCTCAGCATATCTGTTGGATTTAAGGGAGTCATGGTAGTGGGAGCACAGGTCCTTGAAAGCTAGCATTAATCTCTAAAACTGGGGAAGTAGACCTGACCAATAGGCCAGTGGAAGCTTGCCTCATTTACTCAATTGCCAAACATTTTTATACAGAAAGTGCGAACAATCTATAAGCTTTAATTATGATTGTAGATGTGTTGACATTCCCATTCACCAGGAAAGTCAGCTAGGATGAGGTTGTTAAAACCTGGGTGAGAAAGGTTTTAATGGAGGAGAGATGGAGAGGAAGACAGATTGCAGGGTTTTAAGAAAAGACATGATGATAGGAATCACCCTTTAAGGCATCCTATCCTGCCACCAGATTCAGGCAGGCAGGCACACACCTGTGGCCACCAAGATGCTAATTTTTGTCAATGTGACTGGAGGGTTTCCCTGCAGAGATCCAGTGCCTGGACTGGGCTTTAAAAATGGATTGACATCAACAATTAGAGGACATCATTGTTTGAATAATCAATACCTAATTCTAGTATTATTATTATTTACTCTTGTGAGTCTCTGTTGTGTCTTATGATTTCGTCTTTTGTAATCCTGTTGCAGTCAGGAGACCTCCTGCTGCTAATTTAACACTTCTAAATTCTCAGATTATACTTGTCACCCAAAGCCAGTTTAGCTTTCTAGAATGGATAAATGTTTGCCTCCTATTGCAAATCCAGCCAGTTAAAATCCTGTGGAGGTCACGTCTTCATTAGACATTCTTCATATTTTTTATTCTCACTGTCACTACATTTTCTCACTTATTTATCTGTGACGCCTAAAAATACTCTGCATTTAACTGAACAGTTTAAATAATTATTTGTTCTAAAAGGAAAACATACAGTATTATTTCTAACCCTTATTAAAATGTTCATATACATAAATCTCATTACAAGCTAGGGAGCAAACTTTAGTACAGATATGGGTGGGGGGGGGCTTTTTGAAGCACAAGTGGGCATTAGCACCAAACTCTCAGTGACTTTCAATGGGAATTGAATGCTTAAGTCCCATCTCTGCCTCTGAAAGCCTTCTCCCTATATTGTAAATGTTATTATATTCAAACATATGTGGCTTTTATTGGGAAATATATGATACAAAACTTTTAACATGTTAAAAATGTCAAGTTTACAAAAAAAGAATAGTTCTACTAAAGGTGTGAAATCTATAGCCAGAGCCAAATTAAAAAAAATAATAATTACATGTTCAAAGTAAACACACACACAAAAATACATGATAAAACTTAAAACTCCATCTTGGACCATACCTTGTCCTCAATCAACAGTAGAACAGCAACTGAGATGTAAATAGAATTTTCTAGTGTAGCACAAGGGCAGTTTTATATGGCCTTAACTTTTGATCCACTGGCATTTTGCCATCCTTCAAAAATCATGGGACAGATTTTCAGCTGGTGTAGATTAGCATAGTACTATGGAAATCAATGGCGCTACACCAATTTATAACAGCTGAGGATCTGACCTCCTGACTCTCCAGATGCTCAGTTTTTCCACCTTTTTTTAATACTGAATCCCCCAAAAGAAGTGTGTTTTAACCAACAGTGGTGAGATTTAGAAAAATATTTAGACCCCATCTATACTGTAAGTAAAACCATCTGTACATAATTACAGCATTGCCATTTCCAAATATTCAAACCTCACAAATCCCCAAAAATGATGAGATTGGCTTAAAAACCATGAGATTTTAAAAAAGTAATAAATGTTGGTTTCTTTTATTTGTCTCTCTTTTTTTTTTTTTGAGACTTTCAAGTGCAGTTGGGTTATTTTTTAAGCTTTTCTCCGTGATCATGAAGACTAGAAACTTACTTAAAAAAAAAAAAAAAAAAAGGTAGACTACTCCCATATTCACAAGGCCCCAGGAGATAGGACCTTACCAAAAAAATCAAACAACATGAGATTTGTGAGAGCTGGCAACACATTAACTAGTCTGTGACACTCATCTGCCCTGCTGACAACAAAATTGTCCAAATAACTGGTTTTTAACATAACAATATGTCAATTGTCCCCCAGGAACTGCAGAATTCTGGGGCTCTCGAGTCTTTTTCCTCCACACTAGCTCAAGATCTCCCTTACATCCCACTCTGGGTTACTAGCTGCATAGCTTCAATAAAGCCACTATGTTAGGATCTACTCTACCCACCATTGTCCCTCAAATCCCTCTGAAAGGAAGGTTCTCTTTCGCTAGCAAGAAGTCGCTGGCAGGCAGGCACATTTGTAGGAAGGCTGTACTGAGCATGCTTAGAAACCATTGATACATGGTGAAAGGTCTAAGGCCCTGTCTACACTGGCAAGTTTCTGCCCAGTAAAGCAGCTTTCTGCGCGGTAACTCCCGAGGTGTACACACTGCCAAGCCACTTAGTGCGCAGAAACTGTGCAGTTGTAGCGTTTTAAAAAAACCACCCTGACGAGAGGCATACAGCTTTCTGCGCTGGAGCTACAGCGCTGCAGTGCCAGTGTAGACACCATGGGGATTACAGAGCTGCAATTGGCCTCCGGGAGGTGTCCCACAATGCCTGTTCTCACCTCTCTGGTCATGAGTTTGAACTCTACTGCCCTGCCCTCAGGTGACCAACCATCATTCCCACCCCGTAAATTCCTTTGCAAATTTGAAAGTCCCCTTCCTATTTGCTCGGTGATGCAAGCCTGCTCCATGCACCAGGCGATCCCCTGCTTGGAACAATGCCAAGCTGCTGGACCTCATCAGCATTTGGGGAGAGGAGGCTGTGCAGTCCCAGCTGCACTCCAACCGTAGGAATTATGATACCTATGGACAGATTTCACGATGCATGATAGAAAGTGGCTATGACCGGGACACATTGCAATGTAGTGTAAAAGTGAAGGGGCTGTGGAATGCCTACCACAAGGCGCGGGAGGCAAACCACCGCTCTGGAGCTGCGCCCATGAGCTGCTGGTTCTACAAAGAGCTGGACATAATACTGGGTGGTGACGCCACCTCCACTGCGAAGGCTCCTGTGGATACTTTGTTGGCTCACATGCCAGTTGAGAGTGGACTGAGCCAGGAGGAAGAAATCTTGGACAAGGATCAGTAGTGTAGCTAGGGGGGGAGCAGGAGGAGTGGCCTCTCCCCCTGAGCACATTCCCCCAAAGTGGCGGCTTTTTAACTCACTCACAAAAAAAGGTGCCACCCGTTGCGGCGCTTTTACTCACCCAGCGGCGCTTTTACTGATGGGGCAGCGCTCCTGGTCTTTGGCAGCGGGCCCTTCACTAGTTCCGGGTGTCTTTGGCGGCACTGAAGGCCCCTATGCTAAAATGCTGCCGAAGCCCCGCAGAGCAAGTGAAGGTCCCATCGCCAAGGTGCTGCCGAAGACCCAGGTGAGTACAAGCGCCGAAGCGGGTGGCGCCTTTTTTTCTGATTGCTCCCCCTGTTCCCTCCACCTGGCTATGCCACTGACAAGGATGTGGAGGGGGACCCAGAGGCAGATGATGACTCGAAGGCCAGAGATGCATGCAGCCAGGAGCTCTTTTCTACCCCGGAGGAACCTAGCCAGTCCCACAATCCGATCTTGGAGAAGTGCAAACAGGAGAGGAGGCCCCTGGTAAGTGGATCTGATTTGGGGAATTGCTGAAGCAAGTTGTTGGGGGCAGGAGGGTTGCAGAAAGCAGGCTTGTCTCCCACTGCATGCCTCATCTGAATGGTGGAAAAGGCTGTTGATTGATTCCCTCACTTCACAGGAATCTCCCTCAGAGATCTCCAGGAAACTCTCATGGAGATACTGGGCAATCTGCTGCTGCAGGTTGATTAGCAGAGCTGCTTTGTTTCTTGCCCCATTAACAGTAACTTTCCCATGCCACTGTGCCATCACGGGGGAGAGGGGGACCATTGCTGCACACAGGCGAGCTGCATAGGGGCCTGGGCGGAAGACCCTCCTTGATTCCCTGCTCACTCTCAGCAGCAAGATATCTTCCATTATGATCACACTGTAGAAAGTGTGGGGACAGGAATGATTATCAGCCCCCACTTCCCCCCCCCCCCAGTGCTGGCTCTCCCCACTGTACAACAGGGTCTGGAAGAGTGATTTACCTGGCCCCTGCGGCTACTCATATTTTGGGGGTCTTCTGGCTCCTGTTTGCTTGCCTGGGGTCAGCCAGTTAGTGACGTGTGTGAGTACTGGCTGTGTTTTAAATCACTGAATCAGTGTTGTCTATGTTGCAAACAATACTGCTTCTGTAAAAGTTGCATTTAAACTTCACAGAGATGACCTTGGGAGCCCAGCCTCCCTCTTTGTTATCAGCAGCAAATTAGCTGCGCAGAATTAGAAGGCGGCCAAGAAGAACTAAGGAGGACTTTCTGCATGAGGTTATGATGCACTCCGCTGCTGAGAAACAGGAATTGAAGGAGTGGCAGGACACCGAGAAGAGGGACCAAAAGGAGAATGCGGCACACCAGAAAAAAGCCACAGAGTGTCTGTTAAAGGTTATGGAGCGCCAAGCGGACACACTCCAGGTGATATTAGCTCTTCAAACCGAGGAGCTCCATGCCTGCCCTCCCCTGCACCTGCTGTTGCAAAACTCTTTCCCATGCACCCCCCAGACACCACCAACACACTCTTATCAACCTCCTGGCTCCAGTCTCTACTCACAGCATTCCACTCCTCCCTCCTCACAGTCCAGCACTGCGGACTCCCACTACCCACTGCATTCAACACCCATCCCTCTGTAGTTTGGCCCTGATGAAGTACAGTACCTGCTGCATTGTACTCCAAAGGAGAAGGTTGGATATGATACATGGACATACCCAAATCTTTAGCCATCCCAGGATCCCTCCTCCTCTTGAGACCTTCTCTTCCCCCATCCCCCTCCCTGCTGATGTATTTTTTCATTTGACTCTCTCCTCCGGTTGTTGTCTTTTAATAAAAGAACTGTGTTGATTTGAAAGCAATCTTTATTCTATTAAGTGAAAGCAAAAAGAGCCTGCAAAGCAACAGACAATTATGTTAAGCCCCCTTATTGCATTGTCTGCACCAATCACCTCCTAGCATTACAAGCACTGCAATCCCGAGCATAGCAACAAATATTAGTGGCTTTCAGCTTCAAATTGCTGCCTCAAGGCATCCCTGATCCTTATGACCCTGGGCTGTGTCCCTTTAATAGCCTTGGTCTCTGGCTTTTCAAACGCAGCCTACAGGTTCTGAGCCTCTGCAGTCCAACTCTGAGTGAGCCCTTCACCCTTCCCTTCACAAATATTATGGAACATACAGCACGCGGCTATAAGCATAGGAATATTGTCATCGGCCAAGTCCAGCTTCCCATACAGGCATCATCAACGGGCTTTTAAATAGTCAAAAGCACACTCAACAGTCATTCTGCACTTACTCAGCCTGTTGTTGAACCGCTTCTTGATGATGTCAAGTTGCCCCATGTATGGCTTCATAAGCCACAGCATTAATGGGCATTTCAACTTCCCCTACAGTGATCTTCTGGTCCGGGAAGAAAGTCCCTGCTTGCAGATTCTTGAACAGGCCAAGGTTCCGAAAGATGCGTGCGTCATGCATCTTTCCAGACCAGCCTGCATTAATGTCTGTGAAACACTCACGGTGATCCACAAACGCCTGGAGAACCATTGAGAAATACCCCTTGCAATTAATGTACTCGGTGGCTAGATGGTCTGGTGCCAGAACTGGAATGTATGTGCCATCTATCACCCTCTACTGTTAGAGAAACCCATTTGTGCAAAGCCATCCACAATGTCACGCACGTTGCCCAGAGTTATGGTCTTTCGGAGCAGGATGTGATTAATGGCCCTGCACACTTCCATCAACGTGAGTCCAATGGTTGACTTTCCCACTCTGAACTGGTTAGTTACTGATCAGTGGCTGTCTGGAGCAGCCAGCTTCCACAGTGCAATCGCCATGCACTTCTCCAACAGCAAGGCAGCTTGTGCCTTGTCCTTGTGCCCCAGGGCTGGGGCGAGCTCATCACACAATTCCATGAATGTGGCTTTCCTCATCCAAAAGTTCTGCAGCCACTGCTCATCATCCCAAACATGCATCACGATGTGATCCCACTACTCAGTGCTTGTTTCCCGAGCGCAAAAGTGGCGTTCCTCGGTTTTCCACACTTCCATGAATGCAACAAGCAATCTCGTGTTGTAGCTATTACATGTGGTGAGATCAATGTCACACTCCTCTTGCCTTTGTAGATTAAGGAATAACTCCACTGCCACTCATGATGTGTTAGTCAGAGCGAGCAGCGTACTGGTTAGCAGTTCAGGATCCATTCCTGCAGCCCAAAAGAGGCAGAGTGTGCAGTACACAAACCATTGAAATATGGTGCCAAATGCGGATGGAAGCACAGGGATTGCTGGGATGCGAAGCAATGCATCCTGGGGCATTGGGACAGGACCAGATGCCCTGCGACCCCCTTTGCCTTCCCACAAGTCTTAGCAGCAAAAAAGAAAGAGGTGCTCTGTGAGATAGCTGCCCAGAGTGCACTGCTCTGAATACCGCTGCAAGTCCTGCAAGTGTGAACACGCTATTGTGCGGGCAACTGACAGTGTGAACAAACAACAGCAGTTTCCCTTCAGCACTCTCCGAGCGGTGCTGTAACTGCCAGTGTTGTAACTTTGCAAGTGTAGACGTGCCCTATGTTTGGTAGCAGTCTGGGCACCACCTTGTATTCCTGGGACCCACCTAGCATTCCCGGTTAAAACCTGACCTTCTTTCTCCAGTCCCACTCATCATACTACAGGTTCCACTTGTATTACCTTTCCAGCAGATGCCCCCACTGCTTCCTGAGGAAGGCAAGAGAATGGACAATGTGTGTTGTTTACCTTTCCCTATAATCTCAGCCCACATTTGGATCCTGTGGAGGTAGCTGACAACTCTCTTTCATGCATGCAGGAAAGATCTATGCAAGAGGACACTATTGTGTGCAGATCAGGATAATTCAGCCCTTTGTATACTAAATAGGCAGAGATCTGAAACCAGTTTAGTGAATTGAAGTTACAACTGACCTTTCCTGGAAATATTTGTGCTTTTGAGCCACCTCCTCGACCAATAAATAGACAATAGGGAGTTGTTTGGTTACATGGATTAAATATCTTTCTGCTAAATCAGAGATCTAAATGCAAAATCCAGCACTCAGGGATATCATGTTGATTTGTGACACTCTCTGGAGGATTTAGGGTCTATAAACCTAAATGAATGGATTATACAATTGCATAAATGTGCACCTATCTGTGACCAATATTATCTTGATCCTGTAGTTTCCATGTTACTTTCTATTTCAGAACACCATGAATGAGAAAAAGACAGAAAAAAACACATTATTGTTGGCACTGCCAACCCCCCTTTGTTGTCTGGATATTGACTATTTCATTGCAAGCTACCTTTAGGACAGGACCCGGCCTTATTGTTTGCATGTGAAATACCTATCTCACTCTTGGTTGCTAGATCAGTAATTAATAAAGACAGTAATTAATAACAGAATCGTACTCAGCCCTCCTGGAGGATGTTGGTGGTTCTGCCATCTGCCCTCTGTCCCATGCAACAAACAACCTACCTCTCTTCTTCGCATTTCCTACTTCATTCAAAAATCCTGCCAATGGCATACCTAGGGCATCACCCAGTGCATCATGATACAGACCTGCTCCCTTTGAAGGCCAAAGGAGTTTTGATGCTGATTCACAAGGGCCTCAGTCATCCAAAGTACAGAAATATGAAATCTTTCCACCAGAAAAAAAAGTGCGTGAGGAAGAGACAATATCTTGTAAATTATGCTTACAATCTACAGATCCACCAACATCCTCCAGTAATTACTGTCTTTATTAATTACTGATCTAGCAACCAAGAGTGAGCTAGGTATTTCACATGCAAACAATGCGGCAGGGTCATAGAATCATAGAATATCAGAGTTGGAAGGGACCTCAAGAGGTCATCTAGTCCAACCCCCTGCTCAAAGCAGGACCAATTCCCAGCTAAATCATCCCAGCCAGGGCTTTGTCAAGCCGGGCCTTAAAAACCTCCAAGGAAGGAGACTCCACCACCTCCCTAGGTAACGCATTCCAGTGTTTCACCACCCTCCTAGTGAAATAGTTTTTCCTGATATCCAACCTGGACCTCCCCCACTGCAGCTTGAGACCATTGCTCCTTGTTCTGTCATCTGCCACCACTGAGAACAGCCGAGCTCCATCCTCTTTGGAACCCCCCTTCAGGTAGTTGAAGGCTGCTATCAAATCCCCCCTCATTCTTCTCTTCTGGAGACTAAACAATCCCAGTTCTCTCAGCCTCTCCTCATAAGTCATGTGCTCCAGACCCCTAATCATTTTTGTTGCCCTCCGCTGGACTCTTTCCAATTTTTCCACATCCTTCTTGTAGTGTGGGGACCAAAACTGGACACAGTATTCCAGATGAGGCCTCACCAATGTCGAATAAAGGGGAACGATCACGTTCCTCGATCTGCTGGCAATGCCCCTACTTATACAGCCCAAAATGCCGTTAGCCTTCTTGGCAACAAGAGCACACTGTTGACTCATATCCAGCTTCTCGTCCACTGTGACCCCTAGGTCCTTTTCAGCAGAACTGCTACCTAGCCATTCGGTCCCTAGTCTGTAGCAGTGCATGGGATTCTTCCGTCCTAAGTGCAGGACTCTGCACTTGTCCTTGTTGAACCTCATCAGGTTTTTTTCTGCCCAATCCTCTAATTTGTCTAGGTCCCTCTGTATCCGATCCCTATCCTCTAGTGTATCTACCACGCCTCCTAGTTTAGTGTCATCTGCAAACTTGCTGAGAGTGCAGTCCACACCATCCTCCAGATCATTAATAAAGATATTAAACAAAACCGGCCCCAGGACCGACCCTTGGGGCACTCCACTTGAAACCGGCTGCCAACTAGACATGGAGCCATTGATCACTACCCGTTGAGCCCGACGATCTAGCCAGCTTTCTATCCACCTGACAGTCCATTCATCCAGCCCATACTTCTTTAACTTGGTGGCAAGAATACTGTGGGAGACAGTATCAAAAGCTTTGCTAAAGTCAAGAAATAACACATCCACTGCTTTCCCCTCATCCACAGAGCCAGTTATCTCATCATAGAAGGCAATTAGGTTAGTCAGGCACGACTTCCCCTTCGTGAATCCATGCTGACTGTTCCTGATCACTTTCCTCTCCTCTAAATGTTTCATAATTGATTCCTTGAGGACCTGCTCCATGATTTTTCCAGGGACTGAGGTGAGGCTGACTGGCCTGTAGTTCCCCGGATCCTCCTCCTTCCCTTTTTTAAAGATGGGCACTACATTAGCCTTTTTCCAGTCATCTGGGACCTCCCCCGATCGCCATGAGTTTTCAAAAATAATGGCTAATGGCTCTGCAATCTCACCCGCCAACTCCTTTAGCACCCTCGGATGCAGCGCATCCGGCCCCATGGACTTGTGCACGTCCAGTTTTTCTAAATAGTCCCGAACCACTTCTTTCTCCACAGAGGGTTGGCCACCTTCTCCCCATGCTGTACTGCCCAGTGCAGCAATCTGGGAGCTGACCTTGTGCGTGAAGACAGAGGCAAAAAAATCATTGAGTACATTAGCTTTTTCCACATCCTCGGTCACTAGGTTGCCTCCCTCATTCAGTAAGGGGCCCACACTTTCCTTGATTTTCTTCTTGTTGCTAACATACCTGAAGAAACCCTTCTTGTTACTCTTAACATCTCTTGCTAACTGCAACTCCAAGTGTGATTTGGCCTTCCTGATTTCACTCCTGCACGCCTGAGCAATATTTTTATACTCCTCCCTGGTCATTTGTCCAATCTTCCACTCCTTATAAGCCTCTTTTTTGCGTTTAAGATCAGCAAGGATTACACTGTTTAGCCAAGCTGGTCGCCTGCCATATTTACTATTCTTTCTACACATCGGGATGGTTTGTTCCTGCAACCTCAATAAGGATTCTTTAAAATACAGCCAGCTCTCCTGGACCCCTTTGCCCTTCATGTTATTCTCCCAGGGGATCCTGCCCATCTGTTCCCTGAGGGAGTCAAAGTCTGCTTTTCTGAAGTCCAGGGTCCGTATTCTGCTGCTCTCCTTTCTTCCTTGTGTCAGGATCCTGAACTCGACCATCTCATGGTCACTGCCTCCCAGGTTCCCATCCACTTTTGCTTCCCCTACTAGTTCTTCCCTGTTTGTGAGCAGCAGGTCAAGAAAAGCTTTGCCCCTAGTTGGTTCCTCCAGCACTTGCACCAGGAAATTGTCCCCTACACTTTCCAAAAATTTCCTGGATTGCCTGTGCACCGCTGTATTGCTCTCCCAGCAGATATCAGGGTGATTAAAGTCTCCCATGAGAACCAGGGCCTGTGATCTAGCAACTTCTGCTAGTTGCCAGAAGAAAGCCTCGTCCACCTCGTCCCCCTGGTCTGGTGGTCTATAGCAGACTCCAACCACGACATCACCCTTGTTGCTCACACTTCTCAACTTTATCCAGAGACTCTCAGGTTTTTCTGCAGTATCATACCGGAGCTCTGAGCAGTCATACTCCTCTCTTACATACAACGCAACTCCCCCACCTTTTCTGCCCTGCCTGTCCTTCCTGAACAGTTTATATCCATCCATGACAGTACTCCAGTCATGTGAGTTATCCCACCAAGTCTCTGTTATTCCAATCACATCATAGTTCCCTGACTGTGCCAGGACTTCCAGTTCTCCCTGCTTGTTTCCCAGGCTTCTTGCATTTGTGTATAGGCACTTAAGATAACTCAACGATCGTCCCTCTTTCTCAGCATGAGACAGGAGTCCTCCCCTCTTGCGCTCTCCTGCTTGTGCTTCCTCCCAGGATCCCATTTCCCCACTTACCTCAGGGCTTTGGTCTCCTTCCCCCGGTGAACCTAGTTTAAAGCCCTCCTCACTAGGTTAGCCAGCCTGCTGGCGAAGATGCTCTTCCCTCTCTTCGTTAGGTGGAGCCCGTCTCTGCCTAGCACTCCTTCTTCTTGGAACACCATCCCATGGTCGAAGAATCCAAAGCCTTCTCTCCGACTTCCACGATTCGACGGTCTCTACCCCGGCCTTTTCCTTGCACAGGGAGGATGGACGAGAACACCACTTGCGCCTCAAACTCCTTTATCCTTCTTCCCAGAGCCACGTAGTCTGCAGTGATCCGCTCAAGGTCATTCTTGGCAGTATCATTGGTGCCCACGTGGAGAAGCAGGAAGGGGTAGCGATCCGAGGGCTTGATGAGTCTCGGCAGTCTCTCCGTCACATCGTGTATCCTAGCTCCTGGCAAGCAGCAGACCTCTCGGTTTTCCCGGTCAGGGCGGCAGATAGATGACTCAGTCCCCCTGAGGAGGGAGTCCCCGACCACCACCACCCTCCTCCTCCTCTTGGGAGTGGTGGTCGTGGAACCCCCATCCCTAGGACAGTGCATCTTTTGCCTTCCAATCGGTGGAGTCTCCTTCTGCTCCCTTCCCTCAGATGGGCCATCTAGTCCACTCTCTGCATTAGCACCTGTAGAGAGAACATGGAAACGATTCCTCACCTGTATCTCCATTGCTGGTGCATGGACGCTCCTCTTTCTTCTTCTGGAGGTCACATGCTGCCAAACCTCCTCACAATCCTTCTGTCCCTGCTGCGCCTGCTCTGAATCTTCAGAACATTGTGGCCGTAGAAGCATCTCCTGACGTCTGTCCAGGAAATCTTCATTTTCCCTTATGCAACGCAGAGTTGATACTTGTTTCTCCAGCCCTCGAACCTTCTCCTCCAATATGGAGACCAGCTTGCACTTTGTGCAGACAAAGTCGCTTCTATCCTGCGGAAGAAAGACAAACATGGCACAACCTGTGCAGGTTACAACAGCTGATCGCTCACCTTCCATATCACCGTCCTCTTAGGAGCTTCCTCAACTGTTGCAGGAACTACTCGGAGAAACCTGCAGATGAAAGCCTCAGTGCGCTCTCCCTAGGCGAACTCCCAGGCAAACTCCCGCTGTTAGCCTCTGCTGCTCGCCGCTCAGCTGGTTCGCTGCTGACTGCCCTTATATACCAGTCAGGCCCACTCAAGGCCCAGCTGGAACAAAGCACTCCCAATTCACACTTTTCAAACAAACAAGCAAGCAATCAAGCACACGGTCAAACTGACCAACTGTCCCAGCAGCAGACACTCAGATACTCACCAACACAGCCCCCCTAATGCAGCACTTAGCGTACCTCCTCTCGGACAGCTCCCCGGCAAACTCCCGCTGTTAGCCTCTGCTGTTCGCCGCTCAGCTGGTTCGCTGCTGACTGCCCTTATATACCAGTCAGGCCCACTCAAGGCCCAGCTGGAACAAAGCACTCCCAATTCACACTTTTCAAACAAACAAGCAAGCAATCAAGCACACGGTCAAACTGACCAACTGTCCCAGCAGCAGACACTCAGATACTCACCAACACAGCCCCCCTAATGCAGCACTTAGCGTACCTCCTCTCGGACAGCTCCCAGGCAAACTCCCGCTGTTAGCCTCTGCTGTTCGCCGCTCAGCTGGTTCGCTGCTGACTGCCCTTATATACCAGTCAGGCCCACTCAAGGCCCAGCTGGAACAAAGCACTCCCAATTCACACTTTTCAAACAAACAAGCAAGCAATCAAGCACACGGTCAAACTGACCAACTGTCCCAGCAGCAGACACTCAGATACTCACCAACACAGCCCCCCTAATGCAGCACTTAGCGTACCTCCTCTCGGACAGCTCCCAGGCAAACTCCCGCTGTTAGCCTCTGCTGTTCGCCGCTCAGCTGGTTCGCTGCTGACTGCCCTTATATACCAGTCAGGCCCACTCAAGGCCCAGCTGGAACAAAGCACTCCCAATTCACACTTTTCAAACAAACAAGCAAGCAATCAAGCACACGGTCAAACTGACCAACTGTCCCAGCAGCAGACACTCAGATACTCACCAACACAGCCCCCCTAATGCAGCACTTAGCGTACCTCCTCTCGGACAGCTCCCAGGCAAACTCCCGCTGTTAGCCTCTGCTGTTCGCCGCTCAGCTGGTTCGCTGCTGACTGCCCTTATATACCAGTCAGGCCCACTCAAGGCCCAGCTGGAACAAAGCACTCCCAATTCACACTTTTCAAACAAACAAGCAAGCAATCAAGCACACGGTCAAACTGACCAACTGTCCCAGCAGCAGACACTCAGATACTCACCAACACAGCCCCCCTAATGCAGCACTTAGCGTACCTCCTCTCGGACAGCTCCCAGGCAAACTCCCGCTGTTAGCCTCTGCTGTTCGCCGCTCAGCTGGTTCGCTGCTGACTGCCCTTATATACCAGTCAGGCCCACTCAAGGCCCAGCTGGAACAAAGCACTCCCAATTCACACTTTTCAAACAAACAAGCAAGCAATCAAGCACACGGTCAAACTGACCAACTGTCCCAGCAGCAGACACTCAGATACTCACCAACACAGCCCCCCTAATGCAGCACTTAGCGTACCTCCTCTCGGACAGCTCCCAGGCAAACTCCCGCTGTTAGCCTCTGCTGTTCGCCGCTCAGCTGGTTCGCTGCTGACTGCCCTTATATACCAGTCAGGCCCACTCAAGGCCCAGCTGGAACAAAGCACTCCCAATTCACACTTTTCAAACAAACAAGCAAGCAATCAAGCACACGGTCAAACTGACCAACTGTCCCAGCAGCAGACACTCAGATACTCACCAACACAGCCCCCCTAATGCAGCACTTAGCGTACCTCCTCTCGGACAGCTCCCAGGCAAACTCCCGCTGTTAGCCTCTGCTGTTCGCCGCTCAGCTGGTTCGCTGCTGACTGCCCTTATATACCAGTCAGGCCCACTCAAGGCCCAGCTGGAACAAAGCACTCCCAATTCACACTTTTCAAACAAACAAGCAAGCAATCAAGCACACGGTCAAACTGACCAACTGTCCCAGCAGCAGACACTCAGATACTCACCAACACAGCCCCCCTAATGCAGCACTTAGCGTACCTCCTCTCGGACAGCTCCCAGGCAAACTCCCGCTGTTAGCCGCTCAGCTGGTTCGCTGCTGACTGCCCTTATATACCAGTCAGGCCCACTCAAGGCCCAGCTGGAACAAAGCACTCCCAATTCACACTTTTCAAACAAACAAGCAAGCAATCAAGCACACGGTCAAACTGACCAACTGTCCCAGCAGCAGACACTCAGATACTCACCAACACAGCCCTCCTAATGCAGCACTTAGTGTACCTCCTCTCGGACAGCTCCCAGGCAAACTCCTGCTGTTCGCCGGTCCTGTCCTAAAGGTAGCTTGCAATGTAAATAGTCAAAATCCAGACAACAAAGGGGGGAGGGGGGAGAGAAGAGCTACAACATGAAGTTTTTAATAATCCTGCCCGCTTGTATATTTAGATTTTGATTTTTTTTTAACTCTTTCGAGTTACATTGTGCAACCATTATGCCATTTTTTGTTTGGTCTAAAAATCAAAACGAAGATCCTTCTGGTTGCCCAGTCTGTTGGATAAAATTCAGCTGTGGTGCAGAGAGCCAGAACAAGGCTCTCCATGCCACTTAAACTTTGCACAGGGGGACCGGATGCAAATCTGTCAAGCAGGAGTCAGTGAATACCCCTGATCCCCTCTGAAAGGGCCTCTGCACCCGAAATACATAGGGTGACTGTAATGGGGTATATAAAGGAGCTGCTCTGGGCTGGAGTGGCCCCAACCTTCCATACTTGCAAATCATGCCAGGGCTGAAGAAGGCGTTAAAAGAAGGACGCGCCACTCAGCTGGGGGCAGCCCTGGGAAGGGAACAGACTGCTAAGGTTCTCCAGCCTGAGGGGAGGCCTGAAAGTCTGCAGAGCCCTGCCCTCACAGAAGGAGGGTGCAGAACCCCTGAGCCGAAAGGAGGGAAACTGAGCCTTACACTGGAGCCCCAGTGAACTCCGAAGAGGACATTGATACTCCCAGGGCCCTCTGAAGTAAGAGAAACCCATATCCTGGTGGGAGCTGCCTTCAGGGTTTTGTTTGTTTGTTTAACCTCATTTGCTGATGGGGGGTTGTTGTGTTGCTTTACCTGAGACCCCAAGAGGGGATGAAACAGCTATGAGGCCTCAATTGGAGAGTTGAGCACTTTCCTGCTAGAAAGACACATGTCGCAACACCCACTGGGGTGGAGATAACTGGACTCACATACATGTGCTTCCCATTTAGAGCCTAAAGGAGGCACTCTGCTATGGACACTGGCACAGAAAGCCCTGGTACGGTAGGTCATAACAGTATCAACTGTGTCACGTTTATGGGAATCCAGTGGTCACAGATAGCATCCTTTCATTTACATTATTCCTTTATTTGTGCAATTAAAAGTATATTGCTTGTTTTAAGAACTTTCTTTAAATGGAGTGTGTTATGTAATACAATCCCCGCACTAATGATCATTAAACTTCAGATTGAGGAAAGCTAATCAAAATCCTTCTGGTTGCCAGTCTGCTATTCACAGTGACAAAGAAACAAACATGTGAAGACAGATATTTTCAGTTATTACCTCATACTATCTGCTAAACTGAAATCACATTTATCATTTTCACTCTCGCTATAGCTGATCTTAATTTCTCAACTCCTAAGAGCAAATAGACATAGTCATTTGCACAATTATTATTATTAAGAATGTGTATTACAGCAGCATTGTAGATAGGGCCCAGCTGAGATCCTGGTCCAGTCGTGCTAGGTGTTTTACAAACACATAGGAAGAGATCATCCCTGCACAAGAGAGGTTATGATCTAAATAGACAAGACAGACAAAAGGATTAAGCAGAGTTTCACCAGTATCCTGCAATTGGCAGGGATCTCCATAGCCACAGATGTACACTTATGGAAAGCTGACTGTAGACATTTCTTTCTTCTCATCTTAAATCATTCAATAAAGCAGAAGCATGTAACTAATATCAGTAAAGAATTATTAGAATGGCAAGTGGAAAGAAGGTCAAAGTAAGATAATATGATATGTGGGTCTCACAATGGCCTGAAATGATTAAGGTACAAAACAACAGCCAGAAATGGGAAAAGGCCCCACCCCTCACAACCTCAGAGGTGAGGAAGTTTTGTCTAAGCCAGCAGGGAAAAGAAAACCCTTGGCCTCTTTAAGGTTTATACCCCTCCCCTCCTCGTAGGCCCTCTGCCTTGTTGTGGATGATTGGTTGGACAGAAGAATGACATATAAGCCTATTGGCTTTCGTAGCCCCAAGGGGAGGACTTTGTATGCCCTTCCCCTTGCTGTGGGTGTGCCATTCTACGCACTGAGAAGAAAAGTTACAAGGAGGCTGGCAGTTGAGGCCACTGAGATGGCTCCCCTGTGCGGGAAGAGGCATACACTGTGGTGAGTACCATCACAGCCAGCAGTCCCAATTTTTCAGTGAGGCGGGCTTAAACAAGAGTGGCTGCTCCAACTGTGGCACAACTTCTCAAACAAAGCCAATAAAGATCATATTTAAAGGGCAATATACAGAAACAATCTCATTATGGGAAAGGGAATCGATGATGGAAGTCAGGGCAGAAGGAGAGATTAGGGCACAGAGACTAATGGAATAACTTGGACCTGTGAAAGCAGGTGTGCCACCCACCTGTCATATGCAGGCAGATTGTTGAACAAATATTTGCCTTTTCCAAAATATAGCAAATCAGTCTGTCAGGCCCACAATACTTGTGGGACTATGACATGAACTCATTCGGAGGAATTTAGATTGCTGGTTGCAATGGGCATGGGAATGAAGCAGCCCCAGTCTGATACTGAAATATGATTACAATTAAGGCTGTCAAGCGATTAAAAAAATTAATCATGATTAATGACGTGATTAATCGCGCTGTTAATAATAGAATACCATTTATTTACATATTTTTGGATGTTTTCTACATTTTCAAATATATTGATTTCAGTTACAACACAGAATACAAAATGTACTTTAGATTTATTTTTTATTACAAATATTTGCACTGTAAAAAAACAAAATAAATATACCTCTACCCCGATATAACGCGGTCCTTGGGAACCAAAAAATCTTACCACATGATAGGTGAAACCGCGTTATATCGAACTTGCTTTGGCCTCGGAGCATCTCCGTTATTAATAGTCAGCAAATAGTCAGCTCCTTATCCAACCCCCACCTACTTTCCGCCCTCTGACTGAACCCTCAGAACCTCCAACCCTTTCAACGCCCCCCGTCCCTAATCACCCCCAGGACTCTCACACTGAGCCACGTGCCATCCCGGGACGGGCGCTAGGACCCAGGGAGCCGGCGCACGGAAGGGCTCACACCCTCCTCAACCACATCAGCTGGGGCAAGCCTCGCGGGGGCAGGGCAGGGGGAACTGGCCCAGGAACCGCTGCCCTGTCTGTGGAGCGTGCCCAGCCCAGCGTGGCGGCTGAGCCCGCCAGGGGGAGCAGAGTGGGCAGCCTCACCCGAGGTGCCCGCGTGCACCTGGTCCCTGCCCTGTGCCCAAGCAGTGCCGGGGGAAAGTGAGCCATCGGCGGGCGGCTCCTGCCATGCGTGCGCGCACTCAGCCCTTCTCTCCTCCTCCACAGAGCCCCGCGCAGCCTGTCTCTGGTGAGGATGCCACAACCAGCTGCCCGCCAGGGCGCACGGAGCCCCTGACTGCGGGCAGGTAGTGCGGTTTGCTATGGACCCAGAGAGCCCACCCGGCGCTGCTTCGGGTGGGTCGCAGCCTGCCAGCTGGGCCTGCTGTGTGCCGAGCCCTCCAACACCAGGACCTGCATGGCGCCATCTAGGATAGGCACCTCTCCCTGCCCTGGATCCCCGTGTGGACCAGTCTTCCCCAACTTCTCAGTGCCGGCTGGAGCCCATTGATGGTTCCCTGAACTGCAGCTCCCCTCCTTGGGCTGTGGCTCCCTCCCCCGCTCTCTGTCCCCTGACCACCCCCCGAGACCCTCTGCCCCTTATCCAACCCTTCAGCCCCGGCCCAGCACCCTTAACACACCGCTCAGAGCAGCGTGTTGGAGCCAGACACGCTGATGTGCTGATCTGCCGGAGCAGGCACTCCTGCCCCCCAGAGTGCTGTTTTACCGTGTTATAACCAAATTCGTGTTATAGCGGGTCGCGTTATATCGGGGTAGAGGTGTAGTATTTTTCAATCCCCCCATTACAAGTACTGTAATGCAATCTCTTTATCATGAAAGTTGAACTTACAAAGGTAGAATTATGTACAAAAAGAACTGCATTCAAAAATAAAACAATGTAAAACTTTAGAGCCTACAAGTCTACTCAGTCCTACTTCATGGTCAGCCAATCGCTAGGACAAACAAGTTTGTTTACATTTGCAGGAGCTAATGCTGCCTGCTTCTTGTTTACAATATCACCTGAAAGTGAGCACAGGCATTCGCATGGCACCGGCATCTCAAGATATTTATGTGCCAGGTGTGCTAAAGATTCATATGTCCCTTCATGCTTCAACCACCATTCCAGAGAACATGCGTCCATGATGATGATGGGTTCTGCCAAAACAGTGCAGACCAGCGCATATTCATTTTCATCATCTGAGTCAGATGCCACCAGCAGAAGATTGATTTTCTTTTTTGGTGGTTCATGTTCTGTCGTTTCCGCATTGGAGTGTTGCTCTTTTAAAACATCTGAAAGCAAGCTCCATACCTCGTCCCACTCAGATTTTGGAAGACACTTCAGATTCTTAAACCTTGGGTCGAGTGCTGTAGCTATCTTTAGAAATCTCACATTGGTACCTTCTTTGCGTTTTGTCAAATCTGCAGTGAAAGTGTTCTTAAAATGAACAACATGTGCTGGGTCATCATCAGAGACTGCTATAATATGAAATATATGGCAGAATGTGGGCAACACAGAGCAGGAGGCATACAATTCTCCCCCCAAGGAGTTCAGTCACAATTTAATTAACGCATTATTTTTTTAATGAGCATCATCATTGTTTTAATGAGCATTTAATAAGCACGTCCTCTGGAATGGTGGCCGAAGCATGAACGGGCATACGAATGTTTAGCATATCTGACACGTAAATACCTTGCAATGCCGGATACAAAAGTGCCATGTGAACACCTGTTCTCACTTTCAGGTGACATTGTAAATAAGAAGCCAGCAGCATTAACTCCCGTAAATGTAATCAAACTTGTTTGCCTTTGTGGTTGGCTGAACAAGAAGTAGGACTGAGTGGGATTGTAGGCGCTAAAGTTTTACATTAGTTTGTTGTTGAGTGCAGTTATGTAACAAAAATAATCTACATTCGTAAACTGCACTTTCACAACAAAGAGATTGCACTACAGTACTTGTAAGAGGTTAACTGAAAAATACTAGTTCTTTTATTTATCATTTTTACAGTGCAGATAATTGTTATAAAAATAATAATATAAAGTGAGCACTGTACGCTTTGTATTCTGTGTTGTAATTGAAGTCAATATATTTTAAAATGTAGAAAAACATCCAAAAATATTTAATAAATTTCAATTGAGATTCTATTAACAGTGCAATTAATCACGATTAATTTTGTTAATCACGATTAATTTTTCTGAGTTAATCACATGAGTTAACTGCAATTAATCAGCAGCCCTAATTAAAATGCATGACTCTGGCTCATCTGGTGTAATCCTTTATACGGATGGTGGTTTATAGATTCCACAGCAAGCAAACTGGAGACCTTATCTTAGCAAGTAACTATGCTAGGCCTTCATTGAGGGCAAATGTTATGCAAATAGAAACACAGATGTAAACAAAAATGGCACCCAAACTTGTTCCAGCCCCCGGGGATGATGACACTTCATTAGAATGGGGCGGAGGTCTGGCAGGTTCTCCCCATCTAGGTGCAGGACTGGTAGTAGCAGTATGGTAATGGCCTCATTTGCAGTTGAGCTCAAGATGCCATGGGCAGTTCTGTGGGATTGCCATGACACGGGAGAGCATAGTGTGGGAAGGGTGTTCAGTAGGATTGAAGATACCATATAAAGAGGTAGATTTGATAGACTGATTCCAAACTTCAGAGTTCTCAGAGGGTTTAGACCACTTAGCCAGAATTAAGATTTATTTGTTTTAAACAAGGTGCAGGGCCTTTCAGGATAGCAGCTCTGCGAGACTTTCTTTTGATGGAAGTGCCCAAAAGGGTACCTGAAGAACATCACTTAAGCCACTTGCTTCATATGAAGAAGTTGTGAATGATGGAACAGACCTAGAATAATGAGCTCTCTCTCTCTCATTCTTACTTCACCCTACTGTAAACATGGTGACAGCTTGCAAATGAGCAGCCAGGTGCTTTCCAGCTACTGGCAAGGGATGCTGATCATACTCAGCCTCTAAGGGTACATCTGCACAGCAAGCAGCAACCCACTACAGCGAGTCTCAGAGCCTAGGTCTACAGACTTGGGCTTACAGGGCTAACACTACAGCACTAAAAATAGCTGGGCAGACGTTCAGGCTCAGGCTGTGAAGGCTAGGGAGATGGGTGGGCTTCAGAGTCCAACATCTACACAGCTATTTTTGGCGCCATAGTGCAAGCCCTATGAACCTGATCTGTAGGCCCAGACTTTGAGACATGCTGCCATGGGTTGCTGCTTGCCATGTAGATGTACTGTCAGAGAGGATAGTGGTACACAGACCAGGTTTGTGTTTTACATGGTATGGGCTACCTGGGTAAAGTTTTATTTGCAGCAAGGGTGCAGCAAAATAGGAAACAAGCCTATTGGCCTCATTTCAGGTTGTCTGGTAGGTAAGGAGTACTTCCGCCAAAAGAAAAATAGAGAGTCCCCTGCCATTAGGCTGGCTTGTCTGGAGACTAAGTTAGATACAGTGGTGGGTACAGTTACTCACTGCTAAAAAAGCTGGCAGGATTGTGGGAGTTGACTAAGAGGGCAGGCGTATCCAAGAAGATTACTTTGTATGTTCTACAAGTGTGGCCATCTTCAAGTTCACATCTGGTGCCCTTGGATATTTTGTACTTGGTAGTCAGCTGCCTCCTCATTCATGGTCAGAGTTCATTTATTGGAGAAATGGAGACTTTATTGCATGTCAGACAGTTTCTGAATCAGTGCTGTAGGGTCTCCATTGTAGGGAGGTCAGGGAAAGGTGGCCCTGAAAGTTCACAACTGGACCTCAGTGTTCGACCTCTGAGTTAACATGAATGGAGGGGCAGCTGGGTGGTCAGCTGATGCCCCTCTTATGTTCATTGGCCATAGAAGGTCCATGTGAATACATTCAGGTTCAGTTTAGGACTATGATTTGGAGATTTAATAAAGGAGAGGAGTTAAAGAATATGACAAAGAGAGATTAGGGTTGGAGCCAAGTTATTTTCCTGAGGGTAAGTGTAATCTTGCTTCAGATGCTACAGCAGAGGATGTGGCAGTGGAGCTGCCTGGCCTTTGCACGTGGACAAGGCCAACAGACAGGTAAATAAGCTGGTGGCTAAATTATATGAACAGAGAAGTCTGTGTATTTGCTAATGGTTATTGTACTTAGTGGAGACTGTGAATATAAGGTGATTTTAGCTCAAATCTTTTCTCCGGCCATGATAAAGAATGCTTTACCCATTTTTATTCATAGCTGTCTTCGCTTATGAAACAGATAGAAAAGCCCCATGTGTGTATCAGCGAGCACTCAATGAACTGAGTTTTTGTGGCATTACCATTTGTACAAAAGTGAACAACAAGAACGATAGTAGTGCCTAGAGTACTCATAATTAATATCCCTTTTCCCCTTAAAATTTCTAAAGAACGCCTTCCAGTCAAACAGATAACCAACAGATATTTAATGAAGCAAATAGGGCATGAAGGCCAAAAGAAGTGCATGACCGGCATTAGAAAAGTCTTAATACACAATATTTTATTCCTTCTCAAAAGCCATTGTTTAAGATCACACTCACTAAGGACATATGTGTTGTAGCATGATATTTTCTAAACTCAGGCTGATACCTTTTACATTTACTTCAGATAAAGGACCATATGGAAAATCAGAACACATGCAAATTATTGTGTTCAGGTTATATTTTTCCAGGGGTATTAATGGAATTAACTAATGGCTCTACCAACTACTTTTTTAAAAAACCCACAAAGATTAGCCAATATTTTCAAAAATTACTAATAATTTTGGGTGACCAATTTGATATATCTTAAGTGCTAAGCACTTTCTGAAAATCAGGGCCCTTCAAAGCAGCTCAAGTTGGGCACGCAAAACCACCAGTCACTTCTGAAAATGTAGACCAAAATATTTCAGCTTATCTTGTGCAGATGGAGCATTCATTAATGTTTTCACTGACTCATGGTCTGTTACTGCCGAATCTGGGGATGAAAATAAATTTGAGGGCAGTTATGTCTAGAATGCTCTTAAACTGTCTAAAGTTTTGTTAAAGTCTCAGTCTGATTAATATAAAAGAAACTGCTGCAAAACTGGAACAGCTGTTTGAGCAATCTGATAAATAACTCGTGCACTTTTCAGAGTGTTTTCAGGCCAGCCCAGGCCCCAGTGAGCCACTACCATAACAAAATGGATATTGGTATGCAAGAATGGTAACAAGTGAATAAAACAGAGTCAGAGACAGAATAAAAGAAACCATCTAAACAGAAAAATTAAACATTTAAATAGAATAAATCATTAAACAGTAAAAGAGAAAGCAAAAAATGTTCAAAAGTGCTTAAATTCTATTGACTTTCAGTAGGAATTATGTGCTGTTGAAAATTTTACTCAAAATTCTAGCAAACTAGTTGCATTTCTACTCTTGTAGGAAGAATATGAGTAAATCCATTTCAAACAGATGGAGTAAAAGCTGTACTCCATGTGCTCTTGCCAATTGTGATTAAAACCTTTTTAGGTCTATTTGCCACCCAAACTGTCTGGATAGCTCATAGTCTGAATATGTTGTTTTCACAGTTTGTACTTTTCAAGATCCAAATGAAATTATCAGATGCTTGGTCTCCTTAATAATTTCTAGAGTAATGATGAATCATGGCCATCATTGGTAACATCCACTTATAAAGGCCGGCACTGAGAGTTAGGTGATCTGAATTCTATTGTCAGCTCTATCACAGACTGGCTCCTGATCTCTCATTTCTCCATCTGTGAAGTGGAGATAATCAATTTAGGTTCTTATATGCCCCTCTCCATCACCATAGTAGAACCTACCACACAGTGGTGTTGTGAGGCTTCAGTAGTTAGATATCTGCAATAGAGATGGTCAGCAAATGTTGATGAAAAATGAAAAATTTCAAACAGTTCCATGTTTTTCCAATTTTCTGACACGGCCTATTGTGTAGTGTTAGCCAATATACTCCCAGAGAAGTGCTTTAGAAATGCAAACACTATTGTATTACTCCCTCCAGCACCAGCATTTTCCTTTTGACATCACAAACCTACAGCTCTAAAGTCTGCCTATAGACTCCAATGACCTCCAGAAAAGAGTCAAATCTGACATAAATCATCTCTGAAACTTTTAAGACAGTCAAGGACGAGATGCTCTGATGACTCTGGTACATCTCGGAACAGAGAAATCCTTGGCTCAGAAAG
Organism: Malaclemys terrapin pileata; assembly: GCF_027887155.1. Taxonomy (NCBI): domain Eukaryota; kingdom Metazoa; phylum Chordata; order Testudines; family Emydidae; genus Malaclemys; species Malaclemys terrapin. The sequence goes on along the minus strand of NC_071505.1, from coordinate 37,103,096 downwards.
CTGACTTTTAGCCAAGGTACAGTACAGTAGGTTTACTTTTGGCATGTTACAATCACCTCACAAAACGTACGAGGTGATCATACAATATAGATTAAGGAAAGACAAGGGGAAAAAATCAGTAAACAGCCTCCAACGATAAAAATCTGTAGAGTTCTAGCCTGTTGTGAATGTTTTATCCTCAGATGAAGAGCCTTAAAAATATATACACTAGGAAATCTGTTCCTCTTTCTATATTACAGATTGTGCTCAGTGGCACAGATCTCAGTTGTATGCTTTACAGCTGTATGAGTGAATTTCAGTAGAAATATTTACATGATAGCTTCACATGTCTTCCTCCTTTCAGATTTAGATAGTTTTGGTTTTCAGTGCTACCCTCGTCCGTTACAATAATACAACTGACCCCCCAAATAAGAGCACTGACATCTGAGGCAGGGTAGTATATGGCAGAAGAGGAACTGAGGCATGGAGGAAGTCACACTTGAAATTCAAATTAAAATGAATGTGTTGCTTATTTTTTCAATGTAATTAAACCTAATTCCACAATGAAATGGGGACGTTCCAAATGAAAGTTGGTTTTGAAATTTGAAGTTAATGAGACTATTCATATGAGTAGAGTTAAGCATATGCCTGCTTCCAGAATAGTGGCCTAATCTACCTTTTTCTGTTTTAGGGTCTGATACAAAGCCCATCTGAATCCAATGGGGGGTGGCAATCTCCTTCTTCACATAAAAAGCAACAGAGGGTCCTGTGGCACCTTTGAGACTAACAGAAGTACTGGGAGCATAAGCTTTCGTGGGTAAGAACCTCACTTCTTCAGATGCAAGTAATGGAAATCTCCAGAGGCAGGTATATATCAGTGTGGAGATAACGAGGTTAGTTCAATCAGGGAGGGTGAGGTGCTCTGCTAGCAGTTGAGGTGTGAACACAAAGGGAGGAGAAACTGTTTCTGTAGTTGGATAGCCATTCACAGTCTTTGTTTAATCCTGATCTGATGGTGTCAAATTTGCAAATGAACTGGAGCTCAGCAGTTTCTCTTTGGAGTCTGGTCCTGAAGTTTTTTTGCTGTAAGATGGCTACCTTTACATCTGCTATTGATCGTGTGGTGTGACCGGGGTGGAAGCTGGAGGCATGAAGGTAGGCGTAGCGGTCGGTGGGTTTTCCCACATACAGATGGAATACAAGCTGTCAGGAACAGTATCCCTGATGATGACACAGCACAACTTATTGCTGAGCTCTGTGACTTTATCCTCACGCACCATTATTTCAAATTTGGTGACAATATATACCTCCAGACCAGTGGCACTGCTATGGGCACCCGCATGGCCCCACAATATGCCAACATTTTTATGGCTGACCTGGAACAACGCTTCCTCAGCTCTCGTCAACTCATGCCCCTTCTCTACCTACGCTATATTGATGACATCTTCATCATCTGGACCCATGGGAAGGAGACCCTGGAAGAATTCCACCATGCTTTCAACAGCTTCCACCCCACCATCAACCTCAGCCTGGACCAATCTACACGGGAGGTCCACTTCCTGGACACCACCGTACAAATAAGCGATGGCCACATTAACACCACCCTATACCGAAAACCCACCGACCGCTACGCCTACCTTCATGCCTCCAGCTTCCACCCCGGTCACACCACACGATCCATCGTCTACAGCCAAGCACTGAGGTACAATCGCATCTGCTCCAACCCCTCAGACAGAGACCAACACCTACAAGATCTTCACCAAGCATTCTCAAAACTACGATACCCACACAAGGAAATAAAGAAACAAATCAACAGAGCCAGACGTGTACCCAGAAGCCTCCTGCTACAAGACAGGCCCAGAAGAGAAACCAACAGAACTCCACTGGCCATCACCTACAGTCCTCAGCTTAAACCTCTCCAACGCATCATCAGTGATCTACAACCCATCCTGGACAATGATCCCTCACTTTCACAGACCTTGGGAGGCAGGCCAGTCCTCGCCCACAGACAACCTGCCAACCTTAAGCATATTCTCACCAGCAACCACGCACCGCACCATAACAACTCTAACTCAGGAACCAACCCATGCAACAAACCTCGATGCCAACTCTGCCCACATATCTACACCAGCAACACCATCACTGGACCTAACCAGATCAGCTACAACATCACCGGCTCATTCACCTGCACGTCCACCAATGTTATATATGCCATCATATGCCAGCAATGCCCCTCTGCTATGTACATTGGCCAAACTGGACAGTCACTACGCAAGAGGATAAATGGACACAAGTCAGATATCAGGAATGGCAATATACAAAAACCTGCAGGAGAACACTTCAACCTCCCTGGCCACACAATAGCAGATGTAAAGGTAGCCATCTTACAGCAAAAAAACTTCAGGACCAGACTCCAAAGAGAAACTGCTGAGCTCCAGTTCATTTGCAAATTTGACACCATCAGATCAGGATTAAACAAAGACTGTGAATGGCTATCCAACTACAGAAACAGTTTCTCCTCCCTTGGTGTTCACACCTCAACTGCTAGCAGAGCACCTCACCCTCCCTGATTGAACTAACCTCGTTATCTCCACACTGATATATACCTGCCTCTGGAGATTTCCATTACTTGCATCTGAAGAAGTGAGGTTCTTACCCACGAAAGCTTATGCTCCCAGTACTTCTGTTAGTCTCAAAGGTGCCACAGGACCCTCTGTTGCTTTTTACAGATTCAGACTAACACGGCTACCCCTCTGATCCTTCTTCACATGTGTATTGTGTCAGATACTAAAATGATGGGGTCATATAAAGTGGGACTTAAATTTCAGTTTGTGTTATCATTTGTAACAATTTTTAACTAAACACAATTAGACTTCAATCTTACAGTATTTTATTCATAAATTCTAAGGCAAGAATTGTGATAATCTAATCTAACCTCCTGTATAGGTATTGGCAGCCGGTTTCAAGTGGAGTGCCCCAAGGGTCGGTCCTGGGGCCGGTTTTGTTTAATATCTTTATTAATGATCTGGAGGATGGTGTGGACTGCACTCTCAGCAAGTTTGCAGATGACACTAAACTAGGAGGCGTGGTAGATACACTAGAGGATAGGGATCGGATACAGAGGGACCTAGACAAATTAGAGGATTGGGCAGAAAAAAACCTGATGAGGTTCAACAAGGACAAGTGCAGAGTCCTGCACTTAGGACGGAAGAATCCCATGCACTGCTACAGACTAGGGACCGAATGGCTAGGTAGCAGTTCTGCTGAAAAGGGCCTAGGGGTCACAGTGGACGAGAAGCTGGATATGAGTCAACAGTGTGCTCTTGTTGCCAAGAAGGCTAACGGCATTTTGGGCTGTATAAGTAGGGGCATTGCCAGCAGATCGAGGAACGTGATCGTTCCCCTTTATTCGACATTGGTGAGGCCTCATCTGGAATACTGTGTCCAGTTTTGGTCCCCACACTACAAGAAGGATGTGGAAAAATTGGAAAGAGTCCAGCGGAGGGCAACAAAAATGATTAGGGGTCTGGAGCACATGACTTATGAGGAGAGGCTGAGAGAACTGGGATTGTTTAGTCTCCAGAAGAGAAGAATGAGGGGGGATTTGATAGCAGCCTTCAACTACCTGAAGGAGGGTTCCAAAGAGGATGGAGCTCGGCTGTTCTCAGTGGTGGCAGATGACAGAACAAGGAGCAATGGTCTCAAGTTGCAGTGGGGGAGGTCCAGGTTGGATATCAGGAAAAACTATTTCACTAGGAGGGTGGTGAAACACTGGAATGCATTACCTAGGGAGGTGGTGGAGTCTCCTTCCTTGGAGGTTTTTAAGGCCCGGCTTGACAAAGCCCTGGCTGGGATGATTTAGCTGGGAATTGGTCCTGCTTTGAGCAGGGGGTTGGACTAGATGACCTCTTGAGGTCCCTTCCAACTCTGATATTCTATGATTCTATGATTCTATGATTCTATAACAAAGGCCATAGAAGTTCCCCCAAATAATTCCTCGACCATGTCTGCTAGAAAAAAGCATCTAATCTTGATTTTAAAATTGTCAGTGATGGAGAATCAACCATGACCCTTGGTAAGTTGTTCCAATGGGTAATTACCCTCACTGTCAAAAATGTACATCTTATTTCCTGTCTGAATTTGTCTAGCTTCAACTTCCAGCCATTGGATCATGTTATACCTTTTGCTGCTAGATTGAAAAGCCCATTATTAAATATTTGTTCCCCATGCAGTTACGTACAGACTAATCAAGTCACCCCTTAACCTTGTCTTTATTAAGCCAAATAGATTGAGCTCTTTGAGTCTATCACTATAAGGCATGTTTTCTAACCCTTTAATCATTTTCGTGGCAACCCTCTCAAATTTATCCTTCTTGAACTAGACACAGCATTCCAGAAGCGGTCACACCAGTGTCAAATATAGAGGTAAAATAACTGCTGCTTGAAATTCCCATTTATGCATCCCAAAATCGCATTAGCTCTTTTGGCTACAGCGTCACATTGGGAGCTCATGTTCAACTGATTATCCATCATGTCTTTTTCAGAGTCACTGCTTCCCAGGATAGAGTATCCCATCATGTAAACATGGCCAGGTCTACACTAAAAAGCTAGGTTGCCAGCTACATCACCCAGGGGTCTGAAAAATCCCATGCCCTGTGCGAAGTAGTTAAGCCAACCTAACCACCAGCATAAAGAGTGCTAGGTCGATTCTTCCATCGACCTAGCTACCACTTCTCGGGAGGTGGATTACAGCTCTGGGAGAACCCCTCTTGTAGGCCTACATTCTTTGTTCCTAGATGTATACGTTTACATTTAGCCATATTAAGTGACATATTGTTTGTCTGAACCCAGTTTACAAAGCAATCCAGATTGATCTGTATCAGTGACTTGTCTGCTTCATTATTTACCACTCCCCCAATTTTTGTGTCATCTGCAAACCTTATCAGTGATCATTTTAATTTTTTTTCCAAATCATAGATAAAAATATTAAATAGCATAGGGCCAAGAACTGATCCCTGTGGGATGCCACTGGAAATGTACCTGCTTGATGACAATTTCATATTTACAATTACATTTTGAAAACTATCAGTTAGCCAGTTTTTATTCCATTTAATGTGTGCCTTTTTAATTGTATATTGTTCTAGTTTTTTAATCAAAATGTTGTGTGGTATCAAGTCAAATGCCTTACCGAAGTCTAAGTATTCAACATCAACACTACTACGTTTATAAACCAAACTTGTAATCGCATAAAAAAAAAGATATCAGGTTAGTTGGACAGGATCTGTTTTACATAAATCCATGTTGATGTGCATTAATTTCATTACCCTACTTTAATTCTTTATTAATCGAGTCCCGTATCAGCTGCTCCATTATTTTGCCCAGTTTCAATGTCATTATAGGCCTGTTAGACTGACATTGAAACCGGGCAAGATAATGGAGCAGATTCTCTTGAGTGGCAATAATGTCTCCTGTCTCCAAAACTAATAACCATAAGCTTGGAGAAAAGGGAACCATTATGACAAATCATGACACACTGCTTTAACTTCTTCATTTGTGCCATTGACTTCTATGGAACTATGCCAAATTCCCACCGATGAGGATGTGGGAATTATGTATTATGTATTATGATCAGGAATGAAGTTCCCTTTTCTTGTAGGAGTTAATGATATATTTTTTAAGAAGGCTCAACATGAGTTAAAGCTACAGTATCATATGCTTTTTCCAATCATCCCTCCTTAATAATCCCTTCATTGTCCTCCAAATCAGGGCATCTTAAACTTTTTCTTTCTGAGGCCCCCCTCAACATACTAGAAAAACTCCAGGGCCCAGCAGGGGGGAGGGTGACTTGGGGCTCCAGGCCAGAGGTGGGAGCCCTTGGGCATAGGCGTATTTGATTTCTATTTTGGGGAAGGCAAGGGATGGCAGGGCTCTGGACAGCTGTGCATAGTGGGGTCCAGGGAGGGAGCATCACCTCCTCCCCCTGACTCACCTCAGCAGGCCACCCACCTGTCTGGGGCTGTGTGCCGGTGGCTACTCTCTGAGGGCTCTGCTGGGCCCGGAGCCACCTGGGCAGCTCTGACTGGGTGCATGAGCAGTCAAAGGGGGCTGGAAGCTGAAGAGAAAGCCACAATCCCAAGCACCATCAGCAGATGGGAAATGCCACAGCTGCCCACTCCATGGCACCATCAACCAGAGGAGGAGCTGGCTGTGGATGTTTTTCTACATTTTCAATATACTGATTTCAATTACAACACAGAATACAAAGTGTACAGTGCTCATTTTATATTATTATTTTTGATTACAAATATTTGCACTGTAAAAAAGATAAACAAAAGAAATAGTATTTTTCAATTCATATCATACAGATACAGTACTGCAGTCTCTTTATCATGAAAGTGCAACTTGCAAAAGTAGAATGATATTTTTTACATAACTGCACTCAAAATCAAAGCATTGTAAAACTTTAGAGCTTATAAGTCCACTCAGTCCAACTTATTGTTCAGCCAGTCACTCAGACAAACAAGGTTGTTTACATTTACAGGAAATTATGCTGCCCACTTCTTATTTACACTGTCACCCAAAAGTGAGAACAAGTGTTCACATGGCACTGTTGTAGCCGGCTTTGCAAGATATTTACATGCCATATATGCTAAACATTTGTATGCCTCTTCATACTTTGACTTCTAGATTGCTTTTTTTTACAGTGCAAATATTTGTAATTAAAACTAGTAATATAAAGTGAGCACGCTATACTTTGTATTCTGCATTGTTATTGAAATCAATACATTTGAAAATGTGGAAAACATCCAAAAATATTTATAATACATTTAAACTGGTATTCTATTATTGTTTAACAACAAGACTCAGGATGTATTCTGCCTTTTTAGAGTCAGAATGTCTCCCAATGCTCCTCCTGAGCAGAGCTCTGCGTATAAATCAAAAGGCCTGAGTTATATACTAACTGCCATTAGTTACGTCCATTAATTTTGCTTAGTACACCCAAACTAAGGACCCAGGTCTATGGGACAATTCATGAGAGTAAAGGAAACAGAACTGGTCCCCAAAATCTTAAACAGGCAGATACCTGTTTCCCAGTCTCATGTGCATATGCTTAAATACTGCCAGAATTTAGGGGGGAATCCTCAAACATACTTTAAATTTATAACAGATAATCAGTTGCAATTTAGGATGAATGTATCTTTCATACAGAACTGTCATTACTCTCCTCATAGCAAATTTTCATTTGTCTATATGGTATAAACCTGTGGCGTGGGATAGCCACACAAATCAATATTTTAGGAAGAATATTAATGAACAGGGACAGAAGCGTTACTAAATTATTTTATGCATATCTGGACTCTTTGTGTGTCCATTCATTGAGAGTTTTGTTTCTCCTGGGTTCTGGATTAGTCAGAATTACCTAAGAGGTTAGATTACTCTTGTCTTTCCAGGTATCCAATTCTATTTGGCCAAAGTCTAGGCTAACCTCTTCTCTCCAAGTAGCACAGAAAATCTCTTTGAGGGTTATTTATATCTTCCTTTATGCACAAATCTCTGACTGACATCAATGCTAAGCCTTAAACAAACCTACCAGAGAGAGAGAATTTAGCCCTGCACTTGTAAATACATGTAGTTTCTCTAAGCAGAAGCTAAAGGGGACTAAATTTACAGTTTTAATCAGTCATTTGACAACATGAAGCTCAGAAAAGCAATTAACAACATACGAAGCATAGAAAGAGCACACACAATTAGGAAGATAAACAATAGAATAAAGACTCTCTCCTCTGGAGAAAAGTAAGCTGTAATTTCCCTGCCACCTGAATTTGGCTCATTACTGAAGAGTGTGTTAAAGATCTCCCTGATGATAGGAAATCATCAGACTGTAAGGAAAATATATAATACTACATCTGCTCCACCAAGAATGGCAGCTACAGTTCTTTATATATAAAGCTTTAAATCCAATCAAACAGCTAATTTTTCTCATTTTAAAAATAACCTTACTTCAGTTTTCCTGAGGAGTTTTATCAATATAAATCTCTCTCAGTCTCTCTCTCACGCACTCTCAAAAGTAGCAATGTATAGTGACAAGAATGACCAAAACTAAATTTAAAGAAGAAATTCAAAGGCATAGGTTGAAAGTCAGTTCTGATATTCCATATTTATTTATCACTCCAGGACATGGGCCTGATCCAAAGCTTATTGAAGTTGACTCCCATTGATTTCAGTGACCTTTTGATCAGCGACCTAGAGATGTTATACCTCTCATTGTGGTGATGTGCGTAATATTCTGACACAACAGCCACTCCACACCAATTCCTCCTCTTAGGTCCAATCTGGCAAACCTTACTTAGGCAAAATTCCTATTTACAGCAGTAATGAATGATGGCTGCAAGACTGGGCCCCTTCTCACTACCCTACAAGACTGTTTGTGATCCTGTGACAGGCTAGATTGAGCCACTCTTACCCATATCACCTAATGTCTTAGCAGAAGTAGTCCCACAGAAAGAAAATTGCTGAATGTCCCCTTCTATCAACATCAGTTGCTTTTGCATACCTAGTATAACTTCATCACTTAGGGGCAGATTATGACAGCCCTTCTATAGCACCTTATACCATGAGTAACCTCATTAAAATCAGTGATGCTGCTTGTGGAATAAGGGAATCAGAATCTGGCCCTTGATAATAATGGGCTGATCCTGAAATTGCTTTCCCACCCAGCACTCAAGTTTGAATTAGGTGGAGGCAGGGGATAGGGGATGAATAAATCATAGTGTTACGGTTCAGCTCATGTCAAATTCAGCCTAACATTAGAAATGCCTCAAACAAATTTACAATGGAAGCTTTAGTTTAAAACAACATAATAATGTGGTATAAATGTACTGCAATACTACAACAACTTCCTCTTTTGCTTGTCTGAGAAATGTTGTCTGTATTCCTGAACTATTTAAAGTTAAGCATAGTGTCTTCAAAAAATGAATAAATCCACCTTTAAAGCATACCTGAAACACCAAGTTTTATCCTTTTCAAATTAGCGGACATACCGCAATTGCCTTTCTAGTGCCAGTATCTCTTTGAATTGCCTTTGAATCAGGATCTGACACTTTAATAAGGAGAACTTCTTACAGTGCAGATCTTAAAAACTCTGTCTGAGCTATTTACTCTTAACACATTGAAAAAACTTAGATCATTCAATATTTGGAGCACTGAAAAAAGACGAATTTGTTTTTTGGCTGTCACTTCTCTTTATATACTCTGCTGCTGGGAGCAAAGTACTTCTGGCACCAACATACCGGTACTTGATTTACTCACAAATATATTGTTTCAATAGGGCATCTAGGGTATGTGTGTGAGTGAGTGTGTGTGTGTATATCTATATATATATAGGTGTGTGTGTGTGTGTGTACTGTATATATATATACAGTACACACACATATATATACACACACACACAAGTTTTCATACCCTATTAAAAAACAAAAAAAATTTGTTTATATTTTGCAGAAAGGAAAATATGGTGTCTTTCCAATTATTTCAGTGTGCTTTAGATCAAACCCAAATTTTAGATCAGAAAAATTGCAAGTGTAATACCAAAGACAACTGTAACCCATTCTGGACCCATCTTTCAGTTGTGACATATGTAAAACCCTTAGCTCCTAGAAATGCTTATTTTTTCCTCAGCAGTGTAAATGTTTTGGTGTGTCAAGATCTTTCATGTCCTGTGTATTTTTTCCTTGTGGTCCAATTTGTAGTAAGTTGGGCTGTTACTGTAATTG